>NC_056577.1:10068644-10678644 GCF_018340385.1 Cyprinus carpio
TGCTGTAGGAGGCATCTGGGTGACTGACAGGTGGGCAGGGCATGGCAAAAGGTGGACTCTGACTGTGGAGTGGAGTCTGTGCTCTCTGATGTGGTGGTGTGGAATTGTGGTTGGGACCAGGCAATAGTGGCAGTCCTTGTGTCTGAGTTTGAGCTGGTGGCATTACTCTTTTTTGCACAGTGTGTGTTGCTGTGCTGGTAGAGGAACCAAAGGGTGATGCCGGTGTAGAAGGAGGAGTGAGTGGCTTGTTAAAAGTAAATGGCTTCCTGTCAAAGGCACTAAAATTGAATGACAAAATAGAAATAAATATGATTCAGTGACAAGGAGTGAGAGATATAGGGAAAGATGGGCAAAGGATGAGGAAATATATACCTGTAGCTATATAGGCACTTTTCTCCATATGGAGACAGTCTCTGCTCTTGTCCACACGGGGAAAACTCTCTGCTTGGGCTCAGTTCCCGCTTTACTTTAGTTTGAGGGAGTCCATGGAACATCACTAGAGAAAAAAAAAAAAAAAAAAAAATTGTGTTAAATTTCAAATAGTTATTTAACTTGAAACCTACACCACTGGTCAAAAGCCTGAAATAATTAAGATTTTTATTTATAAGTCTCTTATGCTCACTAGTGATTCACTTATTTGATAAAAATACAGTAAAAACAGTAATATTTTGAAATATTACAATGAGAAAATAACCGTTTTCTACTTTAATATTTTAAAATGTGATTTATTTCTGTCATTGAATTTAGAGTCAATAAATTTTCAGCAGCCAGTCACGTGTCACTCAGAATGATCATTCAGAAATCATTCTAATATAGTGAATTGGTGCTCTATTATTATTTTTTTCTCATGCTCAATCATTAATAATGCTTATGTTGAAAATTTTTGCCAATTAAAATATTTTTAAGGAAACCACGATTTACAGCATTTATTTAAAATAAAAATAGTTTGTAATATTATAAATTCTTTACTGTCAACATTTGACAAATGCATCCTTGCTGAATTTTCTCTCTCTTTTTTTAATCTTACCCATTATTAATGGCAGTGTAGCACACTTTTTGCTGCTTAATATTTTTGTTTTCACCATTGATATTAAATGTTTCTTGAGCACCAAATCAGCCTTTTAGAATGATTTCTGAAGGATCATTCAGAAAAATTCATCTTTGTCATCACATTTTAAGTTAAAAAAAAAAAAAAAAAAAAAAAAGACATTTTAAAATATATCAAATAGAAAACAGTTCTTTTAAATTGCAATATTTCATATTACTGGTTTTACTAATGCAGCTTCTGGGAGCATTAAAGACGTCTTTCAAAAACATTAAAAAAAAAAAAAAATCACAATTATTTCAAACTTTTGATTGGTAGTACAGTCTAGTGTCATCTGTTGTCAGGTGTTTGAGGAATATGTAGTACTGGACTAAAAGAGATACTCAGTTTTAAAGGAGCAGTTGAAAAAGACCTTTCCCTCTAGAAAAGGAGGCTGCAAGTTAGAACGCACAGACTATCACGTGATTCCTATGAAAAAAGTGCCCCACTCGTCAGCTGTGGTGAAAGAGGGGCCTGTGAGAGCTACAGGCATGATGCCAGATAAGAGGAATTGTGCCAGACAAACACACACACAATTTCTGTGCAAACAGGTCCATGTGAATTCACCTTCTACAATAAACACCATTGAAAATGCACACAATCAGACTTATTCAGACCCAAATGGGAAGGAAAACTAACAAGGGAAACAGCCAGAGCACTGTTCACCAGCACATAATAACCAGAGTGTGTGTGCGCCGAGGATCCAGCCCCATTAAAATGTCACCGAGCTGGAGGCTGCCGTGAGTTACAGCACCGCAGCAGCAGACTGGGCCTCACATGTGCACGCACACACACACACACTTTATAGAAACATCTCAAACTAATCCTAGGAATCGGGTTTGGCACAGAAACTTTTGGAATGAGAAGTTTTGAGATTCATTTAATTGATTTTCTTGGTTTCAAGGAGGAAGGTGCAAGGATTGCTGCTCAAATTCAAAGTCAGTTTCTATAATTAATAAAGGCAAGCTCTATAGGCTATTCTGCATGAATATTCAAAGAGCACTCACAGTTATCCGACTGGAAATCTGGGACAAACTGTTCATCATCAGGTACCTGGGCTGCACACGGAGAGAGAAAACAAAATGATTTAATTATTTATAAAAATAAATTAAAAAGTTTCTAGTGAATATGAATAATGTATATATTTATATATGCTGTAATGTCTTGTCCCATTTGAATGGGGCCCCAGAGATCAACCACTGGATGATGCATTAACAGCCAAGTTGTGTTTTAACAGTAGTTATGAAATGTATTCCATAACCATGACTATTCTAGAGCTTAGGACTGTTGTCGTACCTTCTGCTATCCAAATCTCTTGTAGCTGGCACAGATCTTGAAAGAGCTCTGTGGGACACAAAGATGATTTGTGAATAAACAGCCTGATTTGTTTGGGCCTGGGTTAAATGATGTGCTTTAGAGGGATCTGGATGGATTGATTGCATGTTCATTTGTTTACCCTCTGTATCCTGTGCCAACTCGGTGTCAACAAACTTCCTTTTTCTGTCACTGAATGGTCTGCAAGACTGTTCCTGCGTGTGAGACTTCTGTAAAAAAAAAAAAAAAAAAAAAAAAGGCCAAGATCAAATAATGAGAGTTTGAACAAGTGATCACTGTTCACAGCCATCCAGTATATGCTGTAGTAAAACATTTAAAAGCGAACAACAGTCACAAAAGTGAAGAAAATGAGGCATGACAAGTTGAAGCAGAGACTTACTCTGGGTGGCACAATGAAAGGGACCTGCTGGTCGTAAAACCCGTCCATGTCGCTTGCTTCTCACTGCGGCCTAAGGGGCTGCAGCAGCAGGGAAAACGGGAATAAACAGGGATGAAGGGGGGTGATATCGTCGCCTGTCGGAAGAAGAGCCGAGAAAAGTGGCACTTAGAGAAAGACACACACTCTGTCAGGATCTGATGCAGCTGTCAGTGAACGTCCCGGGTCCTGACAGTCCAGGACCAACTGTCCCTTTGATCTGTGAAAACTTCAGCTAGCCTGTTTGTTTGTGTAACACTCACTATCCGCTCAGATGAAGTGTGCTGCATTAGTGCAGGACACTCGCTCATCCTCTCCTTCTCTCTCTCACACAAACCATTTAAGGCTCACGGTACAGATGGGGGTCCTTACATAACCATACAGAGCCATCTGTTGCCCATGAGACTACCCAAGACTCCATAATCAGAGTCTAAATTAAAAAATATATAATTTAGAAAATAAATAAATAAGCAGCTTCATTTACTAAAACAAATAAGGTTCAGATTTAAACAGTGGAAAGACTGGAATAAAATAACGACGCCTAAGGTATTAAATCACGCTTCATCACACACGTGTGTTTATTTTCCCTGACGCAAGTGTTCAGGCCATAAAATCTGCCTGGCCAAGAAAACACCTCACAGCCAACACTGCCGAACCTCTCTGGACCAAAAACTAATTAAACATCCATCGCTTAACATTATTGCTTCCTGAAGCTTATCAGACCTTTATAAAACAGGAGGAACGTGCGTCTGCACATTCGTGCTGAAAATGAAGAGTTTGTGCTTTTAACAATTTTATTGGCGATAATAAAGACTGTCAGCGGAAACTATAGCTGTTAAATAAGTAAATCAAGATTATAGCGTTACAACAGCGAGTTAACAGGTAAAGGAACGAGTTCAAGAAGTTCAATCCCTCCCATCCCCCGCGCTCCCCCTCCCTTCCCTCTGTCGCTTGTTTTTCTCAATGAAGTGAAATTTGATCCTTCGTGCGCGCGACCCCGAAAAAACCTCAGTCGTTCCATTCATAAAAATACCGAACGCGCGAGGAGCACTTCATTAAACCGCATATGGAGTTTGCAGCGCTCAAACTGCGAGTATGACTCAGTGAAAAGAAAAAGCTTTATAAAGTAACTCAGAAAACAAACAGCGGGGAAATGGTTGCCAAATATGCGCACAAAGAAAATGGCGTGCGAGCCAGCAAAACTAAACGCTGCGTTTAAAGTAAATACAACTTTATAAAATTAAAGCAAAATATTAAACTTGCATCGGGGAATAATTAAACAATACAAAACTAGAGCAGCGTGCAGAAAATACTCACCCAGCGTTGATTAAATCCTTTGCTTGTATAAAAAGAGTGATTTGATAGATCCCAGAGAAAACCCGTCTGCGTTTGCGATCTGTAATGGGTATCGCACTCTCCCTCAGCTTGACGCGACTGAAATTTTCTCAATGGGATCGCCTGCTTATCCGAGGGCATCGGTTTAACACTGTAGCTCACGCTCATTGGTTAGTTCCTCACGTCATTCAAGCTATTGACCAATGGCTGTCTCTATATTACCTACGCCATCTGAGGCTGCAGTCAGCCATTCAGAGCAGGTCTCTCTCCTGTTTTTATGAATGGCTGGGTTTCATTCAACAGCCAGATGTTTCTCCACCTCAAAGACACTTTTAAAGGGCCAGAAGCGAGACAAGAGTGAATGGCCAATTGGGGCTCTAAACTTGCGATCCGCTCTGACTTTCATTTGAGTAGTTGCTGAATATCATTTTTTTTTTTTTTTGAGTAATAAATAAAGGCTGTGAGCTTAGGCTATACATAAAGTACAAACCATAGAATCCAAATAAAAACTTCCTCATTCTTTGTTTGAAAGTAAAAAAAAAAAAAATCACTACTAAAATGAATAAATAACTATATGAAAAAGCAGAGAGAAAATGTTTACAGTAGAGTCTAGCTATTGCATTTCGGTCTGAATATTGACTGAGCTTAGGAAACCACTGACCTCTATATCTTGGGTGACAGAAGAGTGGACGTGTCACTGTGGACAATGACTGGAATCCTCTGTGATAATCTCATTCTGGCCAATGAAAATGTTCCTCACGACATCTCTGTTTTTACTCACTCTTTAAAGCCAATTCACAGATCATTTATATTCACACAAGGTTTAAAAACAGGCAAAATAATATACCACCTTATATCCCCAGTCGGGAGGCAGATTATAAAATCAGTGTTGCTGCCTGCTGGGAAACTATACTGTGGGAGAACACTTTGTTGTCTGACCTATTATTCATGCCAGTCCCTCAAAGAAACATCTGCACATCAGACAGTGATGTCTGATATCTGGTTTCCCCTGCCTATAGGTTACAACCTTAAAACCTTCAAAGCTAATATGCTGACTCTACTCCATTTCTCTACTATACTTAATATAATATATTATTTCAATTCATGTAATTTTGGTACACAGAACAAATAATGTGAATCTGTGCTCTGCATTTAACCCATCCAAATGCACACACACAGCAGTGAGCAGTGAACATGCAAACACACACACCGTGAACACACACTCAGAGCACCTAGGGAGCAGTTGGGGGTTCAGTGCCTTGCTCAAGGGTCTCACCTCAGTCGTGGTATTGAAGGTGGAGGAGAGCGCTGGTCATTCACTCTCCCCTCCTACTATCCCTGCTAGTACAGAGTCTCAAACATGTGACCATTGGGTTACAAGTCCAACTCTCTTACCATTAGGCCACAAACACGAATGTTTTAATTTGTGGAAGGCCATAGAAGAATAACCACTTTCAGGGTTGTGCGATGTAGCATGGAGAGGTTTATAAGAGGTTTCTGTTTAAAGAAAATAAAGTATTCAAAACCATTTTTATTTGTTACTAAAATGTTCATAAATTGTTTATGCTATCTTCAGTGTGGGAAATGGAAAAAGCAGTTACAGGTGCAGTCTGCAAACCCAGATTTCTGGATAATTCCCAAAAACTGACAACAACAGTCTGCTCAAACAAAGAATCATAGGTTTTCTTGTCTTTCTTGTCTTGTCTTGTTTTTAAACAATAAAACATTCACAGTGCAGGATGGAAAGAATATTTAGGCTGGCTTCTTCAAACCCTATCTGGAGTTTAGTATGTGCTTAGTATGAGCTTACTTTTTCTTGTAGTTGTATTTTAGGGTATATTTAGTTTAACATATTGTTTATTAGGCAAAATATTTGTGCGAGAATGAAAATGGTGTGCACTCCTGCTGTGCTGATGGCAACATGAATGTTACACCCCACTGTAAATAGGTGAGTCATCTTTCAGCCCTCTCTCTCTCTCTCTCTCTCTCTCTCTCTCTCTCTCTCTCTCTCTCTCTCTCTCTCTCTCTCACACACACAAATGCAGGCCTCCTCAAAGAGAAAAGGAGCCTAGACTTTTAAACAGCTATAAGAGGGAATGAAAGCAACCACATACTCATTTAGTGATGTGTCTATGCAGCTTCATTAGGCTGTAACAATAGCACATGAACAGAATGACAAGTTTTGTCAAGGAGATAAGTCAAAAATCCCATTAACATCGTCTCCTACAAGTAACAAATCAGGACAAAATGTCAAAAAGCCTGGCCTTGGCAAGTGAACCCTTGATCTTTTTTTTTTTTTTTTTTTTTTAAATGCATGCTATAAATATTATTGTAAACAATTCATACATTCATATGGATTCGAAAACATTCAAGCATGAAGGTCCATGCCTAAACAGAACTGTTGCTGGGATGTAAACAAATCATATGAAAACATACTAATTAAATTGTACAAATTCATATGGATTAGCACCCAAACTCACTAGTTACAAATGGCCATGAGATTGTGTTAAAATATCTTAATTTGACATTTCAGTGAAATGACAGACTTTATTCTGGTGATGTATGCTGGACTTCTCCAGTCAATTAGTTCATTTAAACTCCACCCTTTCTTACAATCAACTGCAGGTTCACATTCAGATCATCCAGTCAATAACTGGATAGAACCAAGTGTCCACCCTACATTTATTTGTTTCACCATGATGTACGTCACAATACAGAAGAAAATATCTGTTTCTACTTCTTACATATACTTAAGAACTTATACTTATTACTTTAACAATATCCCAGACACCAGCAAAATCATTGACTATTTTGTTTTTTAAATATAGAAAAACCAATCCATAAACTGCTTGAGGGCCGATATCCCTGTCAATGAATGAAATTAAACAGGTTGCCACAGCTTTCATCAGTGTTCCATGCGACTCACTGCGAGGCCACTCTAAATATAGCTCTCAAACGCCTCTATTATATAACAATATGCTCTAAATTCAATTCAAATGGCACCACGCTGCAGTACTGAACGTATCTGCTTCTTCTGCACGCTGTAGCCAAAGCAACTTCACATTTCTGTTGAGTCATAAGCATTCTATTCATGAACGTTCATCTCTGACTCATGCAGAGGTTGAACTTTTTGTCTGAGATCGGAAAAGCAGTATGTTATTAATTGACTGTTAATATGTTACAGAGCCTTGATCTGCTGTTGTGCTTGGTGTGAGTCACAGTGTTTGTTTTCTTCTTCGGGGAGAGCTAAATTCATTTCACAGTCCCTGGTGTGTCATACTATACAGGATACATCAAACCTGTGATTGCCTAGTGCTCCTTGTAATTGAAGGGAACGATTCTCTTTCATTCAAAGCTGTAATTTTGAAAATCTCTCTGTGATTGATGACGGACGAGCCTGGTTATATGAATGTGTGTAAAGGGATATGAAAGCATTTATTCAAGTAATTCTAAATTGTAAATGTGTGAAATGCAGGGTTAGGTTACTTTATGAAAAAACACTGAGAATGACTGAGAGACTATAGATTCATTAAAATCTATAAAATTAATGAGTATCTATAAACCAGTGCACTTACACAAAAGTCCTCTTCTTTTTTATTCTCTGCATTTCTTCTCTGCTCTAGCTTGTTTCTTAACCTAGCTTTCGAATAAACCTTCCATTGTATACTAAGAATATTGTTGGCTCTTTGACACTTATGTTCCACTATTGTAAGTTGCTTCTGGTAAAAGCATCTGCTAAATGCAAAAATGTAACTGTAAATGCCTTAACAGAGTGATTAAAAATGTAGTGACTTTGTAAAAAGATTATCTCTATTCCAATTAGTCCAGTCATCCATTCTCCTTTTGCCTTTTCCTTTCATTTGGGACTTAACATTTCTGTTGCGTTCATTAAAACAGCAACAGCGTTAAGAGGAGCTGTTAAAACAACCGGAATCAAGCAAATTTATTTTCCCTTCTCTGTGTTCTTCTGCATATTTTAATGCATCTTCTCAGGCTCATTTACCACGGCTACAGCTAACACCTACCCACACACCCACTTCTGCAACCTGAACCTCTGAGGATCCTGTAGCCATGGAGATACCTTGGTCATGAGAGAGAGAAAGAGCACCAGAGAAAGAGAACAGAGCTGACTCATGGAACTACTAGATTTTCAAGAAGCAGAGTGACCCACAAAGCAAAAAATTGCTTTGTGAAGACAAAAGAAATGCAATCGTTCATAGCAATCGTTCAAGAAAGACACCTTTGAAATATAATATAAAAGACTCTTTGTAGTTTTTTGTTGTTTTAATAGCTGATGTGTGTCACTTTATTTCACGAATACAACTGAAATAACACAACTGGAGACATGTCCTAGTTGTGTCACCACCTAAAATAACTGTGACTGTAAAGTGTAAATCTGTTGACTGGCATTTCCAGGAGGTGGTTATTGTTAAAAACAAAAAATAGCCAAATAAACAGGTTTTTCAATGGCCAGAACAACCTCTCAAATGTCTATCACTCAATTTCTGTCTGTCTCACTTGGATGGGTGTTTCAGAGGCGGTCTTTTCACACCATCTCCATTGTCATTCCTCTATTTGAATCCATTTACACCCTCACCAACAGTCTTGTGTTGAGAGCTGCAGGTTTTCACGCATGCTGATGAAGCCGGGGAGGGCACCGTGTTGGCTGGGCGGGAGACTGTTGGCTGCCTGGGGGAGGAGTATGAGGTAGGTGTAGGAAATGTAAGTAAACACATTAAGCCCACAGGGCTCCAGCAGTGTTTAGAGGGAGATCAGGAGCTCCGGAGGGTCAACAGCTACCCTAAAAGAGTTAGAGCCTCTGACGGAAACATCAACCCCTTCCCCCAAAACCTTTGTCCCAAATGCAGCTCAGAGCTGATTGAGTGTTTGGGGACTCAGCTTTGGCTAATAGACTAAACCAAAGTAGGCCAGCTGCCGTGCCGATGTGTCTGAATGGCTGCTATGCCTGCTTGCTTTAAGCAAGCTTCAGGGTAACTGGATTGTAATAGAGATGGGAGTTCAGTGCATGCAGTCAGATTAAAACACATGGAAACACCAATTTTGTTAAAAAAAAAACAGTGTAAAGGGTATTTGTTTATTTATTTATTTATTTTTTAAGTAGCAATTTTTGCAACTCTGCTAATACTGGAACATCAATAGTTAAAACCTTAATTTGTGTAATTTGTCACTATTCTCTAAAAAATAAAAAAAATCAGCAAACATTAGTACATCCTAAGTAAAAGGTTGTAATAAATTCTAAAATTCCCCTATTGGGTAACAACAATCATTCAGTATAGGGTCTAGATGGGACCACAAGTTTGTGACATCTGTCAGGAGTTACTGAGCAGTAATGAGACGAGACAGTAATAACGAACCTCTCTTCTTATTTAAAACCGGTTTCCTCCTTTAGCTTTTTTAATCCCGCTTTTAGCATGACCTCAACAGTACAACATCCGGTTCAAAACAGCAGTCCGTAACACAATATTACTCATGAACACAACAAAATTTGTTTGAAATTTTCGATAAACCTTGAATTTTAATTTTGAATTTGAACCTAATTGAATTTTATTTTTAATTATATTTGATAAATTGAGTCATACATTGAATATGCCAACCATTTTTAAACTGATTCATCTGAAACTGAAAATAGAAACTGATGTAACAAGAACAAGTTAAAACCTTACAGGCTTTATTTTTAATAATATTTGATAAATTGAGTCATGCATTGACTATACCAACCATTTTTAAACTGATTCATCTGAAATTGAAAATAGAAACTGTTGTAACAAGAACAATTTAAAATGTTACAGGCTTAGACAAATATACAGTAAAAAACATTTTTTTTGTTTTTCATGTATATCACAGTTTGATAATGTTGTAATAGGGTTAAGCACAGCTTAATATTTTAGTGATTAAAATAATGTATAATTTCTTAATGAACAGAATATCAACAAACTATTTAAAATATTTTATAATTTTAAATTGTAGAATAAAACAGGGAAGGACAAGGGAAGTTGGGATAGGTAAAAAAAAAGACAATTTTTAATAGTTAAAGACATTTTCTGAACTTGTTTTTTCTTTTTCTAAGATATCTGCCCTTTTAACCTTGTTGAGAGCTACCGGTGGGACAATTATTAAGCCAAAGAGTATAATGTGTGATGTTGGAGTATATATCAGCACTTATTGTATGTAAGAAAGTCTGAGACAGATAATAGACAATAGTGTTACCTAATAGATAGTGTTTACTGTGGCCACTAAAACTGCACGGCAATCAGATGTGTTTCTTTTTTTAATTAGCATACAGTGCACACTGAATGCCTTGCCCAGTCTAGTACAATCTCCTTTCCTCAGTGAAACCTGTGTTGCACAACCTTGTGTTTCTGAAGGTCTGGCAACCATGCCTAACTTACATTTTTATAATAACAAGACACGACTGTATGCCTGAGAATACTTTCACAGACTATTACAAACTACAGAATGTCCAATTCGTTAGGCCCATCTCATCAAGGTGCTTAGTAAGAAATAAATAAAATGATCGCAACTGTCCATTTTGATGAAAGCCATATAACGCCTCTGTTAGGACTCTTCGCTTGGCACAGGGCACTTTTTACAAGTTCCTTGCCACACTCCACCAGTGTGCCCCTGATGACAGATGGCATTTCACAATAACCTGCCAGTGCTCCAGTGACGCAGAGTTGTTTTGATGTTGCTATTTGATCTTTTTTACAATGTGGTGGAAGAAACAGAGCAAGCCGCTGAAAATGTCAGCTCCGCATTATTCTCCGCACTACGAGAGAAATAAAAAAAATAGGCATGTGGATCAGGAAGGAGAAGAGGAGGAGGAACAAAAATGGATGAAGAAAAGAGTTAAAAAAGAATACTCTCTACAGTTCAGTGACCTTTTCAATAGAGGCGAGAAGTTGTGGTGAGGTGATGTTCGGGTCACCTCTGATAAAAGATGGCAGTGATTGGCTTGTAAAGGTCTCAAACATGTTCTATTCACAAAGAACACATTACCTCTTTATTTAGTATGTCATGAGTGTTTCATGTCATAACAAACTATAACTGTAAAGTCAATTATTTTGTTACCTTTAAGAGATGATAGTGCAGTTTAATGCTGAAAGATATAACAACTTAAACATTAAAAATAAGGAAATAAGACAATAAAGGAGTACAATAAAAAAGTAGACATCCTGTCCTAAAAAACAGACTGCCATCAGCATGCTGTCAAATTTTCACTGACCTTTAAACCATGCCATCAGAAAAAAACACACACACACAGACACACACACACACACACACACACACACACACACACACAGACACACGCACACGCACACGCACACACACACACACACACACACAGACACACACACAGACACAGACACACACACAGACACACACACGCACACGCACACACACACACACACACACACAGACACAGACACAGACACAGACACACGCACACGCACACGCACACGCACACACACACACACACACACACACACACACACACACACACACACACACACACACACACACACACACACACACACACACACACACTACGGTTATCCGGAATCATGGAGTCAACCTTTTCAACTTCATCATTGAACATTCAATCACTGAGATGGTTTGCATGGAAGGTCAGTAATCCTACCACCTACTGCCTATTAGAGATAAAGAAAATTATTGGCTGACACTTTACTCAGATACAAGAATGATTACAGCTACTGACCTAAAATAGAGGTGCGTGGTCATTCCCAACTGTGTCTATTTTATGTGCTCTGTTATTTTGACTGTAACATGGCTGAAATCTTCTCACACACTGGGTCTTTAATAGTGGAAGAATGCCAGTTCATTGTCAACCTGCTTCACTGCACATATTGACACAAGCGTGAAACATGTTAACACAGCAAATTTTATAATGCTGGGTGAACTTTAAACATCATAATAATCACTTATTGTGGATTGCACAGTTTCAAAATCAGGTTTCAGCCAGGTTTTTTTTTTTTTTTTTTTTTTTTTTGCTTTGAAGGAATATTGCGGGTTTAATAACTGACAACATGTGTGGCATAATTACACTTTTTCTTGACTCATTACACTTTACAATAAGGTTCCATTTGTTAACTATGCATTAACTAACATTAACTAACAATGAGCAATAAAGTTGTTACTGTATTTATTAATCTTTGTTAACATTATTTAATAAAACTACAACTGTTCATTGTTAGTACAAGTTAGCTCAAGTCCATTAACTAACATTAATAGATACAAATTTTCATTTTAATAATGTATTAGTAAATAATGTTGGATTCAATCATTAACAAAGTATTTTCCATTGTTAGTGTACTGTATGTTAACTAATGTAGTTAACTAATATTAAAAAATGGAAATGTAATTGTTACCATTATTTTCTAAAACACTTAGAAGATAAACAAAATTTCATTATTGAACTCATTTTAGTGCCTTATCACGATTCACTACAGTAATACTATTAATGAGATGTGGAGTTGGATTTTGCGAGAAAATTTCATGTCAATCGCAATTGCATGTTTATGTCATGTTTGTAAACACAGAAGAAGGTCTGGTTGTTTCTACATAAATGGTGTCAAATAACTACACAATTGACATGCAATTTTATGTTTCAACCACAAATGGCAATAGAGAGACAATTCAGGCCAAAATTCCATAACAACAATGCAGCTTAAATTCTTCTGTAAAAACCTATAATTTGAAACCATAAAATCAACATTATGCCATAAGTGCTATCGACTGAGCCTAACTTGTGTTAAGCCCTGTTTGAATGAAAATATTGCATTGAACTTTACAGTAATTGTTTTAGAATAGGATCTTTAATTTAGGATTTTAGATGTCATGTTTCATCAAGTGCTCAAGATCAGTTTTGCAGACAAAGGCTAAATGACAAGCATTCTTCTGAAGTCCACTCTCAGTAAAAAAGGCAGAAAAAGAAAGAGTCAGAGAGAGGCTGGACATGTGGTAACAGGCTTGGTTTTTTCACGCTCATGTCGAGGTGACTGGACTCATCATGAAACCCAAATGTGTGACCATCTGTGCTTATGTTGCTGTACTGCCATCTCTCCATTACTGCCTGTACACTCACAAAACACTCTCCATTCAGAATAGCACATATATTGTGTAATTTCATTAAAATATACCTCTGTTTCACATCAGACTCCCCCATTTTAGACTATATTGCTAAAAAAAAATGAATGCATGAAAAATGATCTCTCACTTTTGACTTAATTTTAGAGAACTCTGTGCTAAAAATAACAGATTTGGATGAATCCACAAAGAGCATGTTGCAGGCCAACATTGTTTTTTTTTTTTTTTGATGATGGATGAGCATTCCCTCGAGCCAATGTCAGTTAGAGGAGGCAACGCAGCTTATGTAATGTTTATGTTGCTTTTGCCAACAAAGAAGAGTTAGAGGGTCTATGAAAGCACTCCTCCATGTTCTGCATGTCATTTTCTGGTTCTAGAATGCTCAAAAACACTGATTATAATACTGACTCAAAAATACAGCATAACAGTTTTATTATACACCTTTAGATAATAACTGCTTTGACCTGATCACAGTAGCATAATTAGTTTTATGTAGTTAGCCTCAGAATCTAGACTACTGTTCAAAAGTCTGAAGTCAGTAAGATTTAGTTTGGCAAGGATGCATTCAATTGATCAAGTGACATTTATAATATTACAAAAGATTTCTATTTCAAATAAATGCTGTTCTTTTTAACTTTCTGTTCAACAGCGAATCCTGAAAAAAATGGATCAGGGTTTCCATAAAACAGTACAACAGTTTTCTACATTGATAATAATAAGAAGAAATGTTTCTTGATCACCAAATCATCATATAAGGATGATTTCTGAAGGATCATGTGATATTGAAGTTTGTAGTAATGGCTGCTGAAAATCTGGCTTTAGCATCACAGGAATAAATCACATTTCAATATATATTAAAATAGATTGACTGACAAGAGAAACGCTGATTGTGCAGGTAATTTTTTTTTTTTTTTTTTTTTTTTGTGATGCAGTTTTATCCATGTGGCCATTTCTATTATGAGCACTAACCATCTCATTCAATGAAGAGGGAACATTAAATGTTGCCTGGCAACCACAAAGAGCACTTTCCTTAAAAAGTAGGTGTTGATGTAATCAGCAAAGCCAAAAGCACTTATTTTAAAGCGTTGTGCATTAAACAGCAGATTCGCTTCACAGTAATCCTACTATTGTTATTTTCTCACATAACAAGCCCTATTAAAGAATATCTGGAGCCAGAGAACAGTAAAGGGGGATATTTCTGTCAGACTGATAAACAAGCTGGATGAACCAAGGCCATAATATTTAATTAATGTTCTACTTTTAAACATGTTAAACACATGATGTCTACGTCCTTAACACAACAAAGGGAACATTCAGTCCAACTGCGTCTTTAAAGCATTCTACACTACAAAGTGCCTTTAATCTAAAGTGCCTTTAGAAGAAGTGGAGGGAGAGAGGTTGCTAATGGTGAGGGTCATCAGCGAGAATCAAGACAATACCGCTCCCTACTGTTCATAACAAGAAATGTTTTTAGTGTGAACTTTCTTTAGGTCGCATGATCTGCTTTGTCAGAAAGCCACTGCGATGTAGGCAACACTTGGACACATCTGACTATTATTTTTATTTTCTAATATTAGAATTCTTATAAAGTCATCAAAGTATTAATTAAAGTTTTGTAAGTATATTTAGTTGTACCTTAAGAGTCGCCTTCTGTTGTGTAGATACAGCTCTGCACACATTGGACATTCTCTCAATAATGTTTTTACTGAAGCTTAAAGGGATCGTTCAGCCAAAAATGAAAATGTTGCCATCACTTGCTCATTCAGAGTCTAAACTTTTTACTAGTGTATTCCCTGCAAATAAGATTTGATATTTCCGTGCCGACAGTCACTTTAAATATTTTTAAAGATTTAATTGCCTAGCTTTTAATTTTTAAGATCATCAGTAAAAACTTATTGTGCTTTATATGCCATCTAGAGGCAACAAAGCCGAAATTCAGGAACTTATTTATTTAGTATAATATTCCACTTGCGCAAGAATACAACATTTATTTAATGAAGTTAATAATAACACAAGTTGCTTTCTTTGGTTGTTGTGGCCTTACAATATCTTGGTCACTTTACTAATGCGTGTCTCTTGTGTCCTTTAACAGTGTAATTTTAGCTTTTTAATAGCTGATGACAGCTTTGTTCTATTACAGTCTGTTCTGCTCTATTTTTTTTCCGTTACATTGTTGCCACACTAAGAAAAACATTCATTAATTTTCTGTATTTTCAAATGTGGCTTCCTGAAAAGAGATGAGCTCTGTGAGGTCAAAGAAATATCTATTCCTGTTAGCCCTGTTACCATTATTTTGTACAGTAAGCATTTGTTGATAGAAATTTGGCTATTTGTAACAAACAGGTGTGAGTTTGAGCCTTGTAAACCTTTACATAGCATAATTCATATTAATGGTAGCTTGAGATGGTACAATGCAGTCTTTTTGACGCTTAAAATCACACAGAAATGTACTTTTAAAACAACTTTTCAAAATGCACCTGTTTAGTCATTCATTTTACTGTCTCCTTAACCTGGTATGGCCTTTGAAATGCTAATAAACTGATGGCTACAAAAATTCTAAAATAAATAAATAAATATGACACAGTTTCAAAATGACCATTTATTTTTTCTTCTTTTCTTTTTTGTAAAAGAACTTAAATACTGCTTGATTTGCCTTTTACACAATTATATTCCATAAAACATTGTCTTTCAAATTTGTTATAAATTAAAATGATATGCATGCACAAAAAAAAAAAAAAAAAAAAAAAAAAAACTTTCACAAAAAAAAAAAAAAAAAAAAAAAAAAATTGGAAGGAAAGGAAAAACACATTTTTATTCTTTTATCTGGACCTCAAATGAAGCTGCTGTGAAACAGGAGAGGGCAGGATGATGGAAAGGTATGAACAACGTTCCGGTTTTACAGAGAAGTTCCATCTGATTGTCTCAGGCAGCAAATTCAGAGATTCATTTTTTTTTTTTTTTTAGACAAATGGGAATCGACTGCCAAATTCCTCAAGTTCATTCATCCTCATAATTAACAGAGAAGCATGCTCATAGACAAATGCAATACAGAATGTACTCGTTGTGGTCCTTAGTTTTTCCGAGATTATTTTTTCTTTAAAATGTATTCTTTTGAAAATGCACAAACTAGCATTAATCAATAAGGCGAGAATATGCAGGCGAGGAAATCCATGGTTTGCCAAGACCTTGGGTCTGTAAGTTTCAGTTCCAGGTCTGAACTGCTTCCACATGTTGAGGATCTACTTGTCCTCTGCCAGTCCCTTTCACACTGAAAATGTATGAGTAGAAGAATGACAGGGTCGGGTTTAGTCTGTAGCATTTGAGATGTGGCGAGCCACCCCGGAGCGGTTAGAGGAGGTCACTGCATATCTGCTGAAGTGGACCGGATGGCGGCAGCTCCAGTTGGCAGGGTGGAGCACAGGGTGCCAGTCACTCCTAAAGAACTAAATTGACCCGTTCATCCTAGAGTTACATGTAGTGCTAAGGAAAATGGTCTTTTTTATAGACACCAAGCACCCTTGAGATCTATTTAAATTACAGTGTACCAAAGTGCCATAATTTCAGCTTTTAAATGATGAAAACTAATCATAAGATGTCAATTCTTGCTAACTTTACTGAGGACTAGCTCACAGCAACACTTTTATTCATCATTCCTATGTTATGGATCCATTTAAGCTGTCTTCCTAACTAGAAAATAATGCCTGGTAAGAAATGACTCCATGGGCTAGAATGTAGTACACCATGCTAACCTGTAGAGATGACTGGCTGGCTGTGGCCGAATCTAAGATTCCTGCTATTTATGGCAGAATTTATGTGGAAATTCCACAGCCTAGGATTTCGAGGCTTTGGAAAACTCCAAGATCATGGTTTTAAAGTTTCCATTTCTGTAAGAAAAGACGGCTGGCAGTAGGTTTGTGTTACATTACTGAAATGTTCCAGTTTGTCAGCCACTTTCCTGGGGGCCTGCTTATGGGCAATGATCAGAGCATCATCCTATGTCCGCTCAAGTTATGCACTAATGAAAGGGGAAGCATGCGGTCAGGTAACATGCTGGCAATAATGACATAACAAAGACTAACTGAGCTCCTTGTTCAGTTTTCAGGGATCCTGTATACACCCTTTACAACTCTCTGATTCTCGGCTATTGCTAGCTTCACAGAATATTTGCTTTTAAGGACCAACCAATCATTCCGTTTTGACGTTAAATGGTTGCTTGGTAGAAGAAGTAAAACCTGCCCTTGTGCAACAGAATCGACAAAACAAAAAAAATCAACAAGCATATTAACATGTGAAAGCATAACAACTGTAACATTTCTGCTCCATTTCATGTTGAAAGGTTCCCTTTTCCCAGGCAGACACGTTGAGCCTTGTATAAGCAGACGTAAATGCAGGCTTTGGTCAGATGGTGAAGGTTCAGAAGGGTTTAAACAGTTTCTGCTTTGTAGCTCAAGAGACCCTAACAAAATGAAAATGTAATGGAAGATGTATACAATTCTGGACAGAAGCCATCTTGGCTCAGTGGCTCTGTGGCTCAGGCTTGGAGGACGAATCGGGGCAGGGTGGCTCAGAGCCGGTGTCGTGAGTCCTGGCTGTAGCTGCCTGGGGAACTGCGGTTGCGGTGGGGCTTGTAGGTGTCCTGGTAGGGGTCCTGGTAGCCCTGCTGCTCTTCCATGTAGTGGTGGTCTCGTCCGCTTCCTCCGTGCTGTGAGCCAGAGGAGCCTCGGTTCCGTCCCTTGTGCGCTCGTTCGTTGTGGTAGTTCTCGTCTGAGGTCATCAGGTTGCGGCGTTCGTTGGGGGTGGAGTGGTCCCCAGTGTGGTTGGCATGCCGTGTTTTTTGCCCCTGTTGATTCTGATGTACAAGTACCAAATAAAGTAAGAGCCTGCACTAGTATTATGTTTTTATCTATTTAATATAATCACTACCGTTTAAACGTTAAAAAAAAATAAAAATTATATATATATATATATATAATGTTTACAAAATACTCTATTTCAAATAAATGCTGTTCTTTTGAACTTTCTATTCATTAAATAACCCTGAAAAAATGTTGCTGAGAAATCAGCTTTGCCATCACAGGAATAAACTTAAAATAAATTAAAATTGAAAACATTCATTTGACAATATTACTGTCTGAACCATATTTTTGATCAAACAAATGAAGCCCAGGTAAGCAGAAGAGACTTCTTTCAAAAACATTAAACACTACTGTTTGAAAGTTTGGGATCAGCAAGATTTTTTATGTTTTTGTGTCTTATGCTCATCAAGGCTGCATGTATTTGATCAAAATACAGTAAAAACTAATATTGTGATATGTTATTACAATTTAAAATAATGGTTTTAAAATATAATTTATTCCTGCGGTGGCAAAGCTGAAATTTCATCAGTCTTCAATGTTATGTTATCCATCAGAAATCATGTTAATATGCTGATTTATTATTAATGTTGAAAACAGGTGTGCTGCTTAATATTCCTTGATGAACAAACAGTAAAAAACAAACAAACAAAAAAACAGCATTAACTGAATTTTTTGTAACAATACACACTACCTTTCATTTTTCTTTCTTATTTTTTTGATAGAAAAAGATAGTAAAACTTGTATTGTTACTAAAGATTTCTATTTTGAATAAATACAATTTATTTTATGCAACATTTTATTTTATACAACATAATTTTTCTATTATTATATCAGATTTTATGACATTATATTAATTGAAAGTCTAAATAGAATATTTGTATAAAACTTTTAAAACCCACCACAGGACTATTTAAAATGGATCAATGATTAACCAATTAAAACATATTGGTGATTTAGCTTTGTAAATTCAAAAAAAAATTTACCAAATATCTTTGTATTGATTATAAAGTCTATAAACACCTTAAAAATGCCTATTATCTCTAGTGTGTGTGTGTGTGTGTTTGCGTACCTGCAAGCCGGATATGGCAGACGTAGTGTAAGGGGCCAGGGCAGCAGGGCCGAGGTTTCTGCCCAGCAGAGGGTTGAGTGGGGTACTGCTGGAGGTGTGGGTTGCCTTCCAGTACGCCTCAAGATACTCAGCCAGGTGCTCACATGCATCTTCCAACTGATTCTCATCCAAGATGATGTCAAACATCTCCTGTTAAAGAGGAACACATACACACAAACATAAGACTATGTTAAAATTGTGTAAAACTGGAGTAATTTCTTTATTTTTCTTCCATAAGAGAAGACACACCGGAGGACACTGTGCTAGTTTATCTGCGGCTACGAGCTGTACATTGAGGTGTTTACTCTGTGACTTTCCTCTAGATTTGACGAGCCGCTGAAGGACCTACAAGACAGAAGAGTTGATTACACAATCAGATTTTGAAGTTTGATTCGTCTTTCTCTAATGCAACACTAAAACCATGACACGAGTGTCTCTGAATGTCACACCTTTGGCGAGGACACTTTGACATGGACGATAATGGGGGCTAGTGAAGTCTTCAGTAGCTGAGCAGGATGGTTGATGGTGTCTGCGTCCAACACAACCAGCTGGAGCGAGCGAGCGAGTTCAAATATGCGCTCAATCTCGCTCTGTACCTCAGCTGTACATGTATATCACACAAAGAGTTATCAGTCTACAGTTCGCACACTAATAGAACAAAAAGAGAAGTGACTCATTTTGATATTGCATTTGATGGCAGTATGTTAAAGGAATATTCTAGGTTAAAGTACACATGAAATCAAAATTGACTATATTTATTTTGTTAGCAGACACTGCTATTTTTGTGTTGAACAATTCAGTCGAAACACCAAAAAAAAAAACAGTTTTCTTTTAAATCTTCCAGTACATTTAGACTTAAGCCCCGTTCACACCAAGAACGATAACTATAAAATAACGACATCAGCGTCCACACCAGCTAACGATATCTTCTGTTTATTTTAAGCGAATGCTAGTCTGCCGCTTTAAATTCTCAAGCTCGTCACAGCAGGATGGATTCTGATTGGCTGTCAATTTTTTTATCGTTCATCAGCTGGAAAAAAAAATTTTTTGAAAGGGATTTCAACAATATTGTTTCTCTTTGTCTTTATCATTATAGTTGTGGTGTGGACTCTGATATTCTTTAATATTGAGAACGATTTTTAGAACTATATCTTTATCGTTATCTTTATAGTTATCGTCCTTGCTGTGAACGGGCCTTTACAGTACACTTAGAACCATAGACTTGAACAGTAAATGCATTAATGTACATATAGCTTTCCTTGTATTCATAAACTAAGGAGAACAAAATTATTTTCTATGGTAACTGATTACATGTCTCAGATACTAGTGACCAAAACTTGAATTTAACCTGGAATATTTCTTTTTAATAACCTTCCTTGAGGTATGTTTCGGGCCTTTCTGTGTCTTACCAAGGCTGGATCTGGTATTTGAGCGCTCAATAATGGCTCTCTTGCTGGGATTGTTAAGCACTGATCTCTTTGCCAGTGAGATATCTGCAGTCACACGCGTGATAGTTATCCTAGGACAATAAATACATTATCTGTAGTTAGCTGCAGTGAAAACCTCTCATTATAACATATGAGCCACCTTAGCTTGTTTCTTACAAATTATTCTGTATTTTAAATTTCTAAGTGATGTGCAGGAACATAATGAAATCTATAAAACAATTTTTTTACTTACCTGCCATCAAACCGGTGTTTCAAGAAGTCAAAAAGAGCTTTCTGCATCATATCAGTGACCTGTACAAAAGATAGAAAGAGTAATTCAGTGTGATTTAGAATGACTAGAATGTAGTTAAAAGTGTATTTATATTACTTTACATGATAAATTCATATTTACATAACTTCATATTTAAATACTATTTGATCTGTTCTAAAACAATATCTATCTATCTATCTATCTATCTATCTATCTATCTATCTATCTATCTATCTATCTATCTATCTATCTATCACGGTTCTTCAGTTGGTTGAGATTTCTGGGTAACGGGTAATGTATTTTTCACGAGGAATTCTTCTGTCAAACACAGTTATTTAAAAAATAAATTGAAATAATGTCTTTAAAGGTTTATGAGCTATCATTTAAAATTAATTTCCCTAATGAAAAAAATGAAAGGGATTTACTTTAAGAACCCGATTATTGCACTCTAATAATTGCTAGTCAATTCTCCTGTGCAAAGTGCTGCATATGTTGAGCATTCCAAATTGGTCACTTATAAGATTCCACTTACTGCAGCTGTAGGGAGCGAGGCAGTTTTTGGAACAGAGCTAAAGATTCAATTTAATTTTAAGGAACAAAACTCCTGCCTCATCAACTCAAAAACTTACTTAGTCTCAAAAAAACAAGCCTCCCTATAATTTATACACCAAGCAGCTGCGTAAATAAATGAAATCCTTAAAAAAAAAAAAATCAAATCTGCATCCAGTTACGCCCGATAAATTGCAAAGGAGCTTGTTTTCTTTATTTACTTTCTCTACTTCACTGTCTCGCCTTGTCTTCGTCTATTGCATGCCTTCATTCTTCTCAACGATTCCCTCCCTCCATCACTGTTCATGTTATTCTCTCCCTTTTCTGTCTCTTTCTAATTTCAAACCGTGCTCTACTTTCTAGCACTGACGTCTCTTGGACCCCGGAAGGTTGTTGCCTTGGTAACTGAACGGCGGAGAGGAGGAGTATGTTTTTGTTTTCTCTGTGTGAAGAGATGGAGAGACTGGAATAGATATTATATTTTGCTGGTATCAATAACCCAAAATGCGCACACACAGACACGCAGCCAGTCATAAACAAAGAACGGCAGCTCTACGGCCTTGAAGGAGGAATTTTCTGTTCCATGTTATTTTATGATGAATTCGCTGATTCACCTGAAAAAAACACTACAGATCGATCTTTGACAAAAGCATTTTTCTATCAAAAACAGAAACCCAAGTTTGATGACGATATACCTCCACCACATCATTTAGTACAACCCACCTCATATCCTTTCAGTGATGGCCCAACGAGCACCACAGGCCTCATGGAAGGCACAACATCATAGGGAGTCACATGTTCAGTCTGCAGATGAGATCATAGGTAAATAACACAGCACAGCATGGTCAAAGTATGTCACAATGAGAGTCGTTTTGAGGAATGAGTGCAGAGAGGAATTTGAGTTTAGGACAGTGGTGGCAGAAATACATCTCTTCAATGACTGGACAGGAAGGTTAGGTGACGATTCTTCCATCGTGTGGACACACTTACCACTTTCTGTTTCTGCTTGCCTAAAAATAGAGAGGAAAAAGAAGGGAAGTCAGAATAAAGTATTAGCAAGTTCTACAAATGTGAGAAAGCCATTCAAGTCATTCATGGTCCACTGTCCCATGCTCACAAGAAGCTGCATGTTTGATCTTTAGCCTTACGCAGGACAGTGTTGAAGTAAAATCATCCACTGATGAATTGCCTACGATTCCGTTTTTTTCGGGGAGATTCCTGTAACCCCACCCCCATCTCATAAAGCCCCACCCCCAACAGCTCATTGGCTCACCTGATGACATCACATCCCCCAAACTAGAGGAGGAGCTTCCACTGGACTTACTAAAGAAATGAGCAGACAAACAGAGACAGAGATAGAACATTTTTAGTCACTGTGTCTGAACACACAAGTGGACTACTCTAAAGCTCTATATATTCCTGTACTTTTGGATCATTTCAAGTTTTAAGTAAATTGTCTCATAATTTGATACTGGGTCTTTCATTTGGTAGTCTCAGCCTCAGACCCATAGACCATCTGATGAATATTACTAAAATGGAAAGAGCTCTCCAAAATTGTAAGCTTAAATCTAATTGGTTTCCTAGTAATTTCCAGGGTGCAAACATTTGTATAAGCCTACCTGAAAAAAAAAAAAGCTTGTTTATATACTGTAGTACCAGGCTGGCACAATGAACAATGTTTGCGAGGTTAATAGCACTGAATCTTTAAAGGTGCCATAGAATGCAAAGATCACTTTTATAAGGTGGCTGCAGTGTGTGAAAACAACCAGCCTATAATGGTAAAAATCCACCCACTCATTGTTTTATAATACCTATAAATCATAAACAGTCTCTCCACTAGCAGCTCCAGATTTCCCACTACTTTGACATCATATTCGGGGAAAGTCCGGCCCATTTGTGACACTTTCTGCCCTATTAGCATATACACAGCCCTGAGTGAGAAGCAGTGGTTTGCCATTACTGTTTTCTTGCTGTAGCTGCTGGAGATACAATGTCAGTGCCAAAGATCCATTAAAGGTGTCGTGTGTTGGGATGCACCAACTAACATAGGAGTCTCCATAGACCGCTGAGGACATGGTGGTTAAATTTAATTTTCGAAGGAAATGTCCCAGAAAAATATATATAGCTGAAACACTATATCCTATGTGCACAAATGTATATTCTGTCCAAGAAAAACAATCTATATTTATTTCTAATTCTTACCATAAAATGTATTCCTTCAGTGCCAGTTCTACAACTGCTTGCAAAAACTGTGGCACCAATATTTAAACTCTCTCGATTGAATCATTTAATATTTTTCCAGTCTTTAAATGTCACACAAAACAAAACAAAACAAAAAACAAAACACAACACACAAAACAAAACAAAATACAACACAACACACAAAACAAAGCAAAGCAAAGCAAAGCAAAACAAAAAACAAACAAAAAAAAGCAAAGCAAAGCAAAATAAATGAAAAACAAATCAAAGCAAAGGAAAACAAAAACAAACAAAACAAAACAAACAAACAAAAAACACATGGATGCTGACAGACAGATTCAGTGGATGTTCCTGGCCAGAATAAACTGCACTGTAGACTGGACTTTATGCAGATACTCAAAAGTCTGGCTCTGGTTCTGCATTTCTATAGCTAAGACATGATGATTATGAGCAACAGTGAAAGTACAGTAATCTGTGATAAATGCACAATCGGGTTCAAATTCAAGTCATGATGTTTTTGGCCAAGATAACAGTCCTGATTACATAAAGTAACAGGCAACTGGAGAAAAAAACAACAAAGGGTGAAAATTCAGATCTGGTGTGAAACTGAAATGCAAACCCACCATTCAAGCAATGTCATGCTCCCAGATTAACTGAGTGACTGAAAGTCAATATTCTTTATAATGCCATATCTGTAAAGTCAATTTTCTTTATAATGCCATATCTGTTCTTGAAACCCACCACCCTTATTTCATTTTGGAATGGAATATTTTAAGAATAATTCCAAATCTTTTTTCATAATGTCTCTTGTATCCTATAATAAGACTTAATATTTTGTTGCTGTATCAACAAGCTATGGTATCTGCTGTACCTATAGAATAGCAATTCCTATAGAGCATAGTACCTATAGAGCATTTTGTTTTCTACACATTGAAATGGCATTAAAAACTTTTTATTAATGGATCAAAGATTGCATAACATACAAATGAGCCTAGAAAAATGTAGTGGTACACATTTTTGGACATTTGTAAATGTAGATATAATATGCAATTTGAATGTGTTTGCTAATGTCTATTTTTACACACTAAATGTACAGCCTGTTCTTGTCCACCTCATTGACTCAGTGGAGTGGATATACAACAAATAGGGTGGACATATTAATTTTCCAAGTTTTTATTGCCAGGTTGATAAACAGATAGAATATTAAGGACTAAGAGGTTGTGGAAAATCAAATGCTCCATTCACCTAGGTAAGTGTGTTCTCTGTCTGCTTACCCTTGTACACGGCTTTTCTTCTGTTCCAGCTGTGCTCTGATATTCTCCAGCTTCAGAGGACTGGGGATAAAACCAATCTCACAGCCTTCTTTCACCAGCCTCCCAATCCACCAGTCATTATTAAACTTCTGCATATGGAGCACAGAAAAGGACAAAAGAAATAAAAGCTGGGAAAAAGACTTTATCCCCTCCTGGCATTTTTCTATATTCAAAGTCATCAGTGAATCTGAATCAGCAGTGACCTGTTCACTAATGGGCCAGCAAGCCACAGTACCTCTTTGATGTGCAGGAAGTCTTTTGCATCAAATGAGATGGCAGTTCCTGGCACAGGCACATCTTCATCCAGCGCACCACAGTAACTGACATTTGTTTTCACGGCAAAGGCCACCGCTTTGGCCTGTAAATTGATGTTTTTAGAATAAAATAAATAAATAAATTTTATATATATATGTATGTATGTATGCCCATTCTGTTACTGTGACTTTTAACTTAGGATTGATGTTGGCTATATTAATGTTTTCCTTTATTTTGTAATGTTAGACATTTGTGCATGTAGATACAATATGCAATTTAAATGTGTTTGCTAAAATATGCACTTTAAATGTGTTTGCTAATGTCTATTTTTACACACTAAATGTACAGCCTGTTCTTGTCCACCTCATTGACTCAGTGGAGTGGATATACAACAAATAGGGTGGACATAAGAATTTTTAATTTAATTGTACTTATATTATAAATTCTACTTATTTTATAAGTGTAATCATAATCAACATTGTCCACACTGTTATAGATGTGTCCACCCTATTATCCTGGAATTCCTATGGTATTCCATATGCTGATTAATACATAGTAAGTGGGATTTGTGTCTGTCCTCACCTTTGCCCTCTCCAGCTGCAGTGCAGCCTGTTGTTCTCGCTCCTGCCGGCCCTGACTAACCCCCTCCGGCCTCTCCTCCTCCAACGACACATCTGAATCAGACGGCCTGCTAGTGTAGGAATCAGCTGAACCCTGCGAACAGACAGCACATACTACATTACTTGCATGTTTGAGGTCTGGTCATGGCTATAAAGAAGGCAATTCATAAAAATTGCTGATTTTGCTGATTAACCAATTACTGAAACTTCTGAATGTTTTCTGAATTTTCAGCACATAAATATATGACCTCTGGCATGTCAGTATTTATTCAGTATTTAGATACTTGGCACGCCCTGACGAATGGCAGACTGTGATATCCCACTATGTAAAACAAATCATAACTGATTAAATTTACATATATGACCCTGGACCACAAAACCAGTCTTAAGTCGCTGGGGTATATTATTAGCAATAGCCAAAAAAACATTGTATCGGTCAAAATGATAGATTTTTCTTTTATGCCAAAAATCATCAGGATATTAAGTAAAGATCATGTTTCATGAAGATATTTAGTAAATTTCCTACTGTAAACATATCAAAACCTAATTTTTGATTAGTAATATGCATTCCTAAGAACTTAATTTAGACAACTTTAACGGTGATTTTCTCAGTATTTAGATTTTTTTGCACCCTCAGATTCCAGATATTCAAATAGTTGTATCTCGGCCAAATATTGTCCTATCCTAACAAACCATATATCAAAGGAAAGCTTATTTATTCAGCTTTCAGATGATGTATACATCTCAATTTCGAGAAATTGACCCTTATGACTGTTTTTGTGGTCTTGGGTCACATATAGAATTCTTAAAGATGGAGTATCAAAAACTGTTTAATCTTACAGGTCAGAATTAGGGAAAAAAAAATCTCATGCTAAATTGAATAATGATTGTTTTGTGGTTAAGAAACCTTGCACAACCTCGAAGTGGTTCAAAATGGTACAAAAGTGGAAAATAAGACCCACATTTCAAATATGAGAATGCCAGAAAAGAGATTTACCTGAAACAATTTTGACATTTGACAACATTTGTGCATAAAAAAAGATCAGACCATCCACACTGTAAAATATGATCAAAATTTCAATAGTAAAAGACTGCAAATATGCTACACTAAAAACCTGTTAATCTGTTAACGATAAGTTTCCTTACTCTGCATGGTGAAAAACTGTAATAGATCTAATGGGACACTTTTGTTCAGTAAAATACTGCTAAATATACAGTTTTTGGAAGCGAAAAGAACAAGTCGTACTTTACAGTGAAAAAAAAATGAAATTTGTGAAATTACAGTGTTTAGTTTTGTCTTATCAGTTATGTACATTCAGGTTTACATCTTATGCTGTTAAATTACGTTTATTGCATTATCTTCTGTATATTACTATTTAGCTCCGCATTTATCTTTTTATAAAGGTAAAATCAGATTTTAGTACTTTAGTGTAGTAACATTAAGTGAATGTACATTGAATACATTTTTTACTGTAAATTTAAGGTCAATCTGTAAAATGTGACCATATTTTTTCACTGTAAAGGTCTCTTCAACCACAGCTGCGATTTGTAAATTTCACTTATTCTTTATGTATTTATAAATTTTTTTACAATGCACTTGGACCATCTTCCTTGGTCATTATTCACATTGGTCTGGTCTGCTGGATTTTCATTACGTCTGTGATTCTCATTTTCCTATTCAGACCGCTGCAAACCCAGGTCAGCAAAAACCCACCTGTACCTCTGTTACTAGAGCTGTCAGCCACAGAGATACATACTCCTTAAGCAAGCAGAAAAATACACCTGTGAGCTGAAGGTGACTTCAGGTAAGCTCCTTTTGTTCACAGTCTACATTACATAGTCTTTAATGACAACAGATACATTTACTAGATAATAAACTAGGTAACAAATGACATTTATTTAATATGTGATTTTTAATTTAACTTTGTTATTGGTATTGTCACACAAATGTGTAGTATGTAACATGGATACGATAATGTAAAATGTTACCCAGCATATTATACATCAGTCATCAAATATTTTCATATACAGAAATAATTGATTTAAAACATTCACAGTGTAACCAACATATCAAAACGATTTGGACTGTGAGGCATCTCACCATGATTTGGATTCTCACCTTGAGGCATCTGTCACTGTCTAAGACAAATATAAAAATAATGAATTCTAAATTGAGTAACAGGCTATGAAACTTACATATCTTAAAAAATCTGCAGCTGGATAGAAACCAATGATCTTCAAAACAAAAACTATAAATATGTGTAATTATGAGCTTCCAGCACCTTTTTCTGCCATACATTCATTTCAACAATGTGTTTCCTTGTCGGATTCTATCATCCATCAGTTGTCAGCAAAGTTCATTAACTACTCCAAACAGTAATAAGTCTACATTTAGATTACAAATACTTCTCAAAAGAAACTCTGAAAAACTCAACAGACTCTAGGATATGCATTCTTATTCAACAACACACTTCCTTTGAGAATACATACCTTCACTGCTTGTTTCTCAGGACCATGAAAAACTTCACAATACACAATCTGAACATTTTCACCTGAAATAAAGTCCTCAGATGGCTCCATAACGTTCAAGAGAGAAGCACCTGATCCCTATCAGCTCAATAAAAACATATACCGTAAGGTATTCACACTTTCCCCTTTTAAGATAATAAAGAAGATCCAACAAGCATGTACATAGTCCTCTAATTAATGAGATAATGCTCAAAGTGAAGTGAAGCTAGGAAGCTGTATTCTGGTAATCCAATTTGGAAACAACATTAGCTCAAGTCAGTGAAAAGAATGATCAGGTCAATATCGCATTAGAGAGAGAGGCAGAGAGAGAGCAAAAAAGCCTCACAGTCGGCTAAAAAATTTCAGCACGCTGCCTATGGCAAAACACTTTTTCCCTGAAGGCAGCCGCTCCGCACAAGCTTACTTCAGCAGGGACCCAATTGAGGCCGGTGAGTCCAATCACAAAATGCCTGATTCGGGAAACAAAAAATGCACAAGTTTGCTTATCTTTCACAGCAGAAGTGATGATTGTGAGCAAAAGAAAAAAAAGAAAAAAAGAAAAAAAAAAATAACCCCAAAATTCAAATGAATGGCTTTCATCCTCGATTTTGACGAGAACACAGTCTTTTTGCTGAAGAGTGACTTTGGAGGGCCTTTAAAGGTTCATATATAATGTCATAAAGAGAGACAGTTGTGCAAAATGAAGTTAAACAGATATTTTCTCATGAACTAAATTTAGCTTTTATTTAGCTTTAAAGCTTCATATCCACAATTTCACTGGATTTGCAACGCAAAGCGCAATGAACTTGGTTCAAATTAATCTGTACTTTATTGGTAAACAAATATAAATACTCCTAGACTTCCATTTGAAGTATGTAGAATATATAAAACCAGTCATACACTGTAAGAAAAAAAAAAAAAAAAAAATTGAAGTAAATTACAAGAAAATACTGCTTCAGTCTTTATACTTCAAAATTTCGCATTCAACTCAATGTATTACTTGCATTTTTTTTTGTAATCAATTCTGAAATTATAAACCATTTATGAGTAAAAAAATTTGTAACCAATTTGTAACCAAATTTTTTTGTCACCAAATTTTTTTGTCACCAAATTTTTGTCTGTGTTTGAACAGACTACGCAGTTACACAACTTATACAGTGTGCATTTTATTATTAACTTTAAACATAAACAGTTTCTTGAACATGATGCTTGCTGATTCATATTTTAAATGATTTTTAAATCATGCCCTAGTTAAAAGCTATATGTTAATACTGAAAATAAAAAAAAAGTGCCAAAAATAAATTGTATCGGTCAAAATTATAGATTTTTCTTTTATGCCAAAAATAATTAGGATATTAAATAAAGATCCATGAAGATATTTTGTAAATTTCCTACCTTAAATATATCAAAACTTAATTTTGGATTAGTAATATGCATTGCTAAGAACTTCATTTGGAAAACTTTAAAGGTGATTTTTTTCAATATTTTTTTGCGCCCTCAAGATTCAAGATTTTCAAATAGTTGTATCTCGGCCAATTATTGTCCTATCCTAACAAACCATACATCAATGGAAAGCTTATTTGTTCAGCTTTCAGATGATGCATAAAATACAATTTCGAAAGATTGACACTTAAGATTGGTTTTGTGGTCCAGGGTCACATATGTTCTTCCTTAAAAAGCACAGGAACCTGATTATGGATTATTATCTGTATCTTAAATAAATGGTCTCTATACATTCAGAACATCGAAATAAACACATTGGATGAGAACTACATTGGGTTCTAAGGGCCTCTAACTTAGACATACACAATCCCTGATAGCTTTTCCAGACTTCTGGCTTGATTTCATTTTAAGGCGTTCAAGTGGGGCACCTAAGCCATGTGACTCATTACATTCTACACATCAGCAAGAAAAGGCTCTGCCCCCTTAACAGCCAGAGAGTAAATGAAGCGTTACAATTTTAACTATATGATAACACCCTAAACAATTTTAATCTTAAACAGATCAGGCAGGTCCTACAATGATTGGAAAGACACATATTGTAATCTAGAAAAAAAGTCAAACTGAAAAATAAATGAGTCGTGCTTTTTGTTATTTTTTTTTAATACAATTTTTTTTTTTTTTTTGCTATTGCATTCTTTAAACGCGCCGTATGGAATAGGAGTGAATGTTTAATGGGAATGTGTGCTATTAACAAGACATACTGAAAGACATACACACACAAGCCTCTGAAGAGCATCTCCCAAAAGTACACCCACGGAGATCGGTGGGCTGCATCTTAGAAAATCATGGTATACTGAGTCTCACAGGCCCTGAATGTGCAGCACAGCTGAGCCAGTGTTCGGCACACACACACACACACACACACACACACACACACACACACACAAGAGCACGCTCACGCGCACACACACACACACATATAGCCAGTGGGAAGAAACTATATATAGCCGTAGCCAATTCTGATCGCGAGAAAAATAACTCACCGCCTCCGAGTCTTCAAATCCATGCAGGTACAAATTGTCATACATGGAGGTTTGCTATTCCAAAGAGGTCCTCTTGAAGAATAGAGAAAAAAAGAGAGAGGAGGAGGAGGAGGTGGAGATGGAGAGAGAGGGGGAGGAGGGAGAGGAAGAGGAAAAGAAGGAGGGAGCCACCACCACGAAAAAGAATTGATGGGGGGATGACGATCCCCTTGCTCCACAGAGGAAGAACAAGGAGGGAAGAAAAGGGTGAGAGTAGCCTCACGAGTAAGAGAGGATGGAAAGAGAGAGAGAGAGAGAGAAAGAGGGAAAGCAGGCCTGTGCAGACGGCTCGGCCTGCAGGATGGAGTGGATCCCTCGTTCAGCCTCCAATTCTCTCACATCCTCAGGCAGGGAGAAGCTTCCCAATGGCTCACTGACGCGGACGTTTCATCATCTCTCAGCAACACACTCACACACACACACGGCACAGCGCTGCTCCCCGCATCAGAGTGAGAGAGAGAGGGTAAGAGAGAAAGAGAGAGAGAGAACCCTTCCTCAATCTCAGGCTGATGACACAGTTGACCAGCTGCGTGCTGATTGGCCGAGCAGCATTCCAGTCAGAGCTGCTGCTGACGTGTGTTCTCCTTGACAGTGAGCGCTGATGAGAGAGAGTGCCTCCCTCTGCCTCTTTCATTCTTTCTTTCCGTCTGTCATTTTATTTGAATGTACAGTTTTTTTTTCTTGAGGTTGTTCCCCTTTATTTGCAGTAATGCAGTTTTCTCTGCTAATTAACTGTTGTTGTTTTTTACGAACATATGTATTTTCAAATCTAACCAAGTTTTAACATAACATGAATAAATTAAAACAAATGATTTGTAAAAATATAAATAATAAGTATGAAGTATAAACATATATACAATAAATCAATTATATATTTATGTAATAAATAATAATTAAAGTTTCATTTAATTTTTATTGATTATGTATAAATATATAATTAATGTATAATATAATAAAAATACATTCTCTCCATTTTTAAATCTTACCGAAGTTTAACATAACACAAATAAATTAAAACAAATATATATATATTTTTTAAATGGTATAAATATATAAACAATAAGTATAAATATGTACAATTAATGAATTATATATATATATATATATATATATATATATATATATATATATATATATATAGTATATATGATATATATATATATATATTTATTTATATATAATGGATTATATATAAATATATAACAAATATATTTTAAGTTTCATTTCCACTTTTATTAACACACTTTCTAACTATTTTTCAATCTAAACCACACATACACACCCACACACACATACAGATATGTGTATGCGTGTGTGTAATAATTAAAGGGTTAACAATAGTTAGTTAAATGTTATGCTAACACTTTACAATAAGGTCCCATTAGTTAATGTATTATCTACCATTAACTAATATGAGCAATAGATTTGTCAAATTATTTATTAATCTGTTAATGTAAGTTAATAAAAATGTGCCTGTTAATTGTTAATTCATGTTTTCACAGTTCCATTAAATAATATGAACAGTTACAACTTGGAGTAGTGATTACAGTGATTAGAGTGGAAGAAAAAGGTTTTAGTTGACAATTCAAGCATCACACCACATCAAGCCTATGTGAACAAACCAATGAATAAGGACAAAGAATGTGTTTGCCTCACTGACCTTTAAATGTGTCTGATTATTAGCCCCAATGTTTAAGTGACTGGTCTAGAGGTAATAATTTAATTAGGCCAAAAAAGGAGTCAATCTATTTTTTAATTGATCCAGATTGGCTCTGAGAAACAGGCTTGGTCATTTTCAGAAATGGGCCATTTCTTTACCTGTCTCAGGATAAAACTGGTGGAGGTGGTGCTGCCATCAGATCTCTTCAGTCGACTACGCCTTGAATATGTTCCTCTGTTGACCTGTAGAGGGAGCAATAACGAAAACATGAATGAATTGCTTCAGATTTGGTTGAGCATTTCTCAACCATTTACTCTGGAGAATATAAGATTAGCATTAGTCTCATATTTTTGATATTTGATATTAATAGATCAGAATCAGAATAAGCAGCATGATCAGGTTTTAATTTATTACCTAAATATCATTTAATGTGCCTGCTGAGATCCAAGGTTATAAAACACTTACAAAACATAAATAATAATATCAGACAGAAATGTAGACTGAATGTTGCATAGAAATCAATTAGAAATAGGTAAAATATGACTAGACTGGACAATGTGTAGAAACATGGAAGTTATCCAAATGTGGGTGATGGGAGGGAGGGTGCCAGCAGATAAAACTGTGCAGTGCATTAGTGACCATTAATGAGGGAAGTTCATTCGGTAATGAGAGTCACTTGCATCAATGTAAATTATTATTAATGGACTGATATAACAGCAGAAGTAGAAAAAGTAGGCCTACAGAGCGGAATAAATAAAAAAATAAATAAAATAAATAAAAATACAGCTGTACATAAACACTGGAAGTTTGAAAGAGCAAGAAAGAGAAGGAGAGTGAGAGAGGATGAGAAAATAGAGAGATGGGGTGGACTGACAAAAAAATGGTGACTAACAGGGACACATTAATTAGCCAGGTCTGATTTGTTTCTATTTCTAGGGGTCTCTAGGGCTCTATAGTAGTGTTGAGGATAGACAGAGAGCTTGTTCTTTTTAAAGTTTGTTTAATAGGGCCACCAAAAAGTGGGTCAGTGTGCTCATTTCACTGAATTAGGGTTGTTATTTATGTAGTCAGATGAGCTTCCTTAACTGTTCGTGTCAAACCAAAATAATTCTCTATATACTCAAATAATAATGCAAGTAACTAGCAAAATTTGTTACTTCTGCTTGAAATATTTCATGTGATTTGATAAAGTTAATCGTAGCTATAGTCTCTGCGTTTTAAATTATACAAACTGCCCTTGACAGCCCCATTCAAACAAAACATTTGCAGAAACCTCTGAAAACAAAGTGCACTTCAGTTTAGCATCCATCAAAACAGTCCAAGCAAACACTAGAGCAAACACCAACTAAAACGATTACATTGATATATTAAATATAATAATAATAGCGTTTGTTTAGTAATATTAAGTTATTCAACAAAATTAAAAAAGTAAAAAATATTTCTTATCTCAAGTCTTAACATTGTCACCTGAAATATAGGCGCTTGGATTCCCTCGCCGATCTTATTCCTGATATAAATGTGTCGAGACATCTCGGCCAGCACATCGGTCCAGATTGGCGGTTGCTGGCCTGCTGGCCCGGCCCAGTGGAAGTTTGGAGGGTTTCGGACGGCTTGATCCAGCTTCGGTGATCTGTGTGTGTGTGTGTCCCCGCGCTCGTGAAGATCCGCTCTGCTCCCGTGCATCAGAAGAGCCTGAAACTCGTGACAGTGTGACAGGTGTCAGGTGCGCGCGCACCACAGCACTGTGCGCTCGTGTGGTGGCAATGAGCTTCATTTAATTTCTTTGGTTGAGATTAAATGAAGATTGATGTAAAAAAATAAACATAATAATAATTATACAAGGAAATCGCGTAAAAAAAAAGCCCAATTCTTCAAATTAATAACACTATCAAATTGAAAAACAAAACCTGAGAGAGCAGAGGTTAAATACCTGTTTTAAGTGAGGTAGGTGTTTTGTAACTTCGGTAATAGAAACATAAAGACAAAAACACGATGAGCTTATGGAACAGTACTATAGCAGCACATAGCACCACCATCCTTTCTCCACACAGTGGCGCTATTGCTTGAGCAAGTTAGGAAATCCTATTATGCATCAGGCACGGCGACCTGTGCTAAGGGGGGGCTAGACCAATATGTGGGGGTGCTAAGATAAATTATATTGATGACGTCAGAGTTACTTCATAAATAAATGGGGCTAAACCGGGGCTATTTAAAATTCTGGCATTCAGATACACATTTTGTCCTATAAGCTTCATTGATGGCTTGTGGAAGGCGTTTAGAGATTTTTAATGGGTGCAATAAGAAAAGCCTTCTTAAAATGAGTGAACTTGAAAATGGTCGAGATTTATATATTTATCGTATGATCTTCAACATGTTTTCTAGAAACACATGGAGAGAAGTGGACAGGAAAAACGCAAAAAAAGAGAGAAAAAAAAAAGTATCAGGTTTAAAGCTTCAATAAATAGTACCAACTAAACAAGCATTATCTGCACTAGTGAAGACACTGAGATGCCATCTTAAATGAGAAGAAAGGATAAAATGCGCAAAAGAACATATATTTGATGGTAAACAGTAGGCCTTTTATGGGCTATGAAGGTCCATGAGAAACACCCTGCAGTACAAGCACCTAGGGAAATGCTGCAGAAAGTATGGCATGAAACTTCAGATGAATCTGTAACATTGCTCTTTTTTTTTCAATGCCAGGATAATGTAACAAAAGATCCCAAAACAATTTGATGAAACAAATCAAAAAACATTTTGTTACTGTAAAGCAATTCATTTTTGGTGAACAACAGTGTATTAGATTTAGATTACAACCAATTACATTTACATGCAATACAAATTTCTAAAATGTTATGCATGTGGAATCGATAGACTTCTGTTCCATACATAATATTCCACACATATTATAATATTCCTTATGTTCCATACATTATAATTGACTTATGTTCCATACATTGCAATGAATAGTGAATAGGGAAATTCTGAAATGCAAGCTTGTCACCTGATGAGGTCATAAGGGCTCTATCCATAGTAAATATTGGCTTATAAAAATAAAGTTTTGAATGATGCTATTTTTTGGAGATATCAAACTGTTATGTCACAGGTACAATGCTGCATGCTTTGTGAAGGCCCTTAACAAAGGTCACTTTAAGGAAGTATTTTGCATTTATGATCAAGTGACCCAAGGTGTCGAGTCCTTACGATTAAAAGTTGTGGCCCTCTAACTGTGAGAACGTGTCAAGTTTTTGTCCTGACATTGAGCCACAATTGAAGTTTTAAAAGTTAAGCAACCATACTGTATCTCTAGAATAATAATAATAAAGAATTTATATTACAGAATATTAAACATTCAAAATTAGTTATAGTAAAATTCCTAAAGAAACAACAAACAAATGTGGTTAAAATATATTTGAATATTTATATTTCGCTTAAAATTTGGCTTAAAAATTTGGCTAATTATTGCTAAGCTGACCGACTTCAGGCAGTGTATGCTGTTTTATATCACGGAAAGGAAATTATTTTACCTTTTCATTATGCAGTAAGTCTCTCTAACATATTATTGCAGGAAAGCTGTGTAAATTGTAACTTTCATTATATACTTTTATTTTTCATCTACATATTGATGATGCCACTTCATCTTCCCTTGAAACACTTATCAGAGGCAGGAGTATTTTGTACAGGTAACAGGAGTGACATTTGATTGAATGTATGTTTATTACTTCTATTTACTTGTATTAGTAGATATTTAACCAACATGCACAGAGACAGATGCTTTATCATGATAAAAAGTACACAAGAGATGTCAATGGTCTTATATTCTCTCTTTAATGGCATCAGATATTGATGACAGCATTTTAATACAGCAGAATTCTGTTCTAGACAGACATAATATATCTAAGAGGGCATCATAAAAGATATAAGGTTATTACCATAAAAAGAAATAAATACAAATCAAGATCAATCCAAAAATCTGTGAGCATATCTCTCCTAAATAACATTGTATAAACATACAATAATTAAAACAACATCACTGTCAAAAATGAGAAATTACAACAGTGATATGCACGGCAAAATAACTTCAAAAAAATTTTTTTTGCACAACTGTAACAGATTCACATTTGCAAAGTCAATTTCACAAGTGCCTAGTACTATTCTGTACTCTCTCAATGTACCTATATTCCATTTATGAATGTACCTCTTGTTAAAGCAAGTACAGCACAAAACAACAGCATCATCTATGAGTCGTTGCTGGAAGCTGAACACAGTGATACACTGATCTCACATCGCCTTTAACATTTTCTACTCACCACAGAAGAAACGTGCCAGAAGTTCATTCTTTTTACTTGAAGAGGGCATTGTATTCATGAAAGACAACCTCAAAGTTAAAGCAACTGAGAGGATGAACACATGCATGATCAATCTGAATGTATGAGGTTTAAAAAAAATTAATAAAACACAATGCTAGCCTAAAAAATGCCTGGTTTATTTCTCAACAGTTCTTCTGCTGGTCTATGGGAGGATAGAAAATTAAACTTGAAAATGGTGGAGCGTCAATGTACAAACACCACATGAGAGGGATAAACAAGGCAAGAAGAGTCATGTGACAATTCAAAGCCATGACACTGAATACTGTTATGCTGCAGTAGGTGTTGCTTAAACTACAGTTTGCTATTGATAGTCAAGAATACAATATGAAATACAGCATAAATGTCTGAACTCTCCACTATGCATTATAAAGGGCCAAGATTTCGAAATATCTAGCCAAAATGACTCACTGTGCATTATATAGAGCATGTATGTATGTTTGTGGTGATATTGAGCTTACAAAAGAACTGATCAGTCTGCAACTACTAATACAAATCAATGCAGTCAACATTTTCACTTCAAACTCACGCTTGAAATGCAAATGTGCAATAACTATCTGTGAAAACTGAAATAACCTATGTGTTAAGCAGATTTACTGTAGCTTAGTTTGAAGAAGAGAAGAATGTGCAGGACTTGTGTAACATCATAATTAATGACCAAACTGTCTTATAGCTAAACAAGAGTCATCAAGTATCCACTTTTCCAAAAGTGCCATCGGGAGGTCTGTAATGTTTAGGAAAAGCCTTCAGCTGCAGACAGTTAAAGGCATACTTGCGACATCCAATGTTCTTCATGGTATTCTCACGGCGGCAGCCCTCACTGGCAGGAGGAAGGGGCGGGTTTGAGTGTGTGAAAACAAGCAGAAAACAAACAGAACATGAAGCCATGTTTAGAAAAATCATGAGCAAAAATTAGCACAGCCACAAAAGATGGCAGCAGACATTTCAGCAGTATTATGAGCATGAGTATTATGGGTGAACACAGAATGAGGGTGGAGAAAGCAATCATCAACATTAAAAAAAGGATGAATAAACAAACAAACCACATCACAATACAGTTAACATAAGTTGAAAATGCTAATGCAACATCCCTCTGGGCATAAGAAAAGTGGGTCACTAAAAGTTCACTAAAGTCACTAAAATGGTAGCACACAGGCAGTTAATGCTCAGATCAAATCTGACAGAAATGAAAATAAATCATTAAGATCAGTTGGGTACATTGATTGTTTATTAGGGTATAGTAAACAGTTATCTATGGTAAATAATTATAGGCCAGCTATTGCATGTCCATCTTGTTGGGAATCCAAAAATTCTGTTTTACATACTTGCTTAAAATGTTTATTTATTTATTTATTTATTTATTTATTACATATAAAGATACACTTTCAAAAATGTGCTTGCCCATAAATATCTTAGTAATATACAAATAACAACAATCAGGTAATTCGATTAAACTTATTTAGAGATTTGACTATTGTTATTGTAAATGTAAAAGATGTCAGTTTGGTACGATTTACAGGTGTAGGCCTTTGTTTACCAAACTGATCAGTTAGAAATGAAACACTGCAATCTGTCCTCCTCATGTCATTCCAAACCCATATGACTGACTTTCTTTCTGTCATGAAACACAAAAGGAGAAAATCTAAAGAAAGTTCATGCTGAAAAGTCTGCATGGAAAAAAAAAAACTGTATGGAAAAGAGTAGCTTGGAGACTCTGCTAAATATCTTTTAAATTCCACTGCAGTAAGAAACACACAAAGGTGCATAAATGATTACAGAATTCTCATTTTTGCATTTATGAATGCTGTAAGCATAAAAACAGAACTCCATATTGTATATTACCTTCCTAAAATAGGATTCTCTGAGCATGAAAGTTCAATAAAAACAAAAGAGCAAACCTAACCAGTCCACAAAACTATGCCCTAATCCAAGATACTTATTTATTTCTCAAAACATTCACCAACATAGTCCATTGATTAAAACCTAGAACTTCTCCCTAAAACTAGGGCTGCATAATTAATCCAAAAACTTTAGTTTATTCACAAATAAATCAAGAAAAGCATCTAGTACAACTTTCCGTTTTAGAACTTTTTTTTTTCTCTCGATTGAACATTGTAACCAATCACAAACATGTACGTTGTGTGAATCAGTCACATTTTTCTTTTCTTTTTGTAATAACCTGTATTTCTGTTTTTAAATAAATTTTATCAAATGAAATTCATAACTGAGATTACAATATCATGGGAAATAATCATAATAATATTTGAATTTTAGTCATAATGCAGCTTTACCTAAAACCAAGGCTCAAAATTTTAAATGATCAAACTTAAACTGAGATCAGTCTTTTAATTCTATTTGTTTAAACCTACCAATGACATTCAGCTAAACTGAAACTACACTCTAAGTTACAAGTCACCAAAACCTTTCTCCAACTTACTCTATAAGATGTAATCTCAGAAAACAGCTAGAAACATTATCCAACATGATTTAAAACATACAGGACAAAGTCTTGGCGACATCTCTGACATTTTAAAGCAAACTTAGCAAAAACAGACTCTCAGAGTTGCAACAACATTATAAATGAATGAATGGAGAGATTTTGTTTCTTTAGTGGGTCAGTTGAAATGCAAACTTTTCTGTAGCCTGGTGAGGGTTATTTTTTTTATACATAATTTTCTTGTGTTGGGCAGCATTTTAGAGCATGTAAGATCAAGCAGTGCTAACTTGTAAACAGCAGATATACTGGCCGTGGCATGTGGTCAGACAAAATTTTACAAAGCACAGAGAGGCCATTTCTAATTTGGCACAAAGGGAAGCACAATTAAACAGAGTCCTGTAAAATGATCTCATTTCCAATCATTATGGTAAACATTTACATATAAAATATATTTCTACATATAAAGAAGGGAAGAAGCCTGATGATTTGCAGCCTGTATGCAATGGTTAGGAAACAAAGTGATTTGTTTTGGTAAAAGAACATACATTCTGTTCATCATTAATGCATAAGTGCCTTTACTTAAAGCAACATGTGGATACTCTTGGTATCTAACCAGATACATCTTAAAAGACTGTTCCAGATTTGACACAACCAAAAATTCAAACGATGCAATCTAGCACATCGTTAAAGAGACAAATCTGCAGTAATGCACTTACAATGAAAGCTGTACATGGTTGTATTTTCAAAATTGTACAATTTACTCCATAGACTTTCACTGTTAGTGCATTAATGTAAATAAGGTTGTTTGTTTTTAAAAATTGAGAGACAAATTGAAATGATCTTGTTGTATGCCTCAGATGTGGTCAACGGATCTTGTGCTGAACCCGGAACATTTCTTTACACAAAATAACCATTAAACCTATTGCCAAGTACCTCCTGTCAGCTGACAGTGAAAACATCTTTATAGACATGAAACAAAATCTTAATGAAAAGTAATTCTCAAGTGCATATTTCGATTTCCCTGACTGAAAAACAATCTTTTTTGGCCAAATTTAATTGTGTCACTAGAAAGGCTGCAAACAGGTTAGTGCAGACCAATCTTGGTAAAAGAGCAACATGTGTTCTTCCAGCTAAACATGGGAAGACATGAACACACTTAACATCCTAAAGTGCAATACATTTTTAAAGCAAGTGCGATGATATTTGAGATTAGCTTTGGCCAGGCCTCAGCTTTGCATTTAGATAGAAACACATGGAAGACGCAACAAAATATCCCAGAAAAATCACTAGAAAATTACATGATACTGTTACAGAATAACAATATCTTATTATAGAGTGCAACAGTCAGGTTCTGGAAGTAAAAACCTTTCATTTTCTCCATAGGGAAATTTAATTTTTAACCATGACTTCTAAACCTTTAAAGACAGAAGTACTGTGAGTTTCAAGATCGAATGGTATATAATTTTTGCAGAAGCCATCTGTTCACATGACAAAAAACCAAACAAACAAAAAACAAGCAGCTGAATTCATCGTAAAAACTATAATGCCCATGATTCTGTACAGAAAATTCCACCAATCAGAAATTGGCGGCAAGCAATTTAGTTTTTAATTTAATAGTCATTTGCAGTGTTTAATGGGATTGTAGTTCTTTTCCTCACTAAAGCTGTTAAGTACACAGTTTTGTACCTTTGTCTCTTGTCCAATTTCAGAATACATATTTTTCAGATGTTATGTTTATGATGTTGTGATTCACCTTTAGGCGGTTTGGCTTGGTACATGGCTTATAACATTTTAACAAACACTTAAAAAAAAAAAAAAAATTCCCTATGGAAAAAATACTTCCGGAACAAACAGCTGAAAAAGTGTGCAGGCAATAATGCACTATTATATACATACTGAATCGACCGCTAGCACACTATGTGCATGTGCCTAAAAATAGTTTGTTATAATAACACAAATAAAACAGTTCAATATTATAAGAATAATTAGTATTGAATAAATAAATCAATGTCTTAAATATATATGAATATCTATTTTCAACATACCCTCTAAAATAATCAGAATATTTGTAATATGTCACAAATTATTGTACAAACTTTTCTCATGCATGATTACTTAAGGAGAGAGAGAGAGAGAGAGAGAGAGAGAGAGAGAGAGAGAGAGAGAGAGAGAGAGAGAGAGAGAGAGAGAGAGAGAGAGAGAGGGGTAAGGCAGAAATTAACACCAAGACCTTTAGATTGGCTGTTAGAGAGAAGAGCTGAATCAACCAGAAAGAATTCAGCATTGTTTGCACACAGCTCCTCACCCAGAGGAGGAAGAAAAGGAAAAACAGAGAAAGGAAGTGCTGAGACAGCCAAAGCGAGGGAGAGAGAGAAAGCAAAATGGAAAAAGGGGGTCTCAGGGCTCAGCTGCAGCGGAGTTTGGCCAGCAGGTAGGCTATGCTGAGGAACACCCAAACGATGAGCAGGTTTGGGCTCAGGGCCAGAAGGGGCAGAGAGTAGAGCAGACTGGGGTCCAGCCTGAAGTCACGTATGGGCAATAAGCCGCTCAGGTTCTTCTGAGTTACCCCCTCCCTGGTCCCAATGCTGCAGAGAGGGGCAGGGATGGAGGGACAGTGACGAGGGAGTGGTGGCAGGGTCCAGAGAGGACAGACAGAATGGGGCGACATGCACAGGATGTGGTGAAGTGACCATTGTGGTTCCAACATTACAGTAAAAATGAAATGTAAAATTAATTGCAGACATGATGAAAAAGTGTTGAGTCGAATCCATCCGTCAGACATGGATGTAAATCCAAGACAGAAAACAGACAATGTGGATTAGGAAAAGAAATACAGACACAGAGAAGGGAAGGAGAGAGAATAAAGAAAGAGAAAATTAAGAGTGATGTTCTGCATCTTTGCCATTTAAAGTAAAGTTAGAGAGATGGCTTCTCCATGTTGGACAGAAGGGGGCGTACGTAGGACTGCTGCTGCTGTCAGCACTGGGCCATGCAAGTCAAGCGTGCTGCGTCCTCTCAGCATGCAACAGGCCAACAGAGCCATCATAACAAACCAACTGCAAACATAAAAACAATCTTGCGTACAGTATCTCTTTGTCTAGTAGGAGATCCATCTGTTTTGTATCCAGGCTTGGAGGAAGGTGATAATCTTTCATTGAGATTATTTATTTGCAGTCACTCAATCTCACACACAAACACACAGGGGACAGCAGCACAGCGCAGTGGCAGATCATGCACAGTGCATTGTGGGCAATACTTTACCTTAACATCTAATTTATTAACCTTGGTTAATGAATTTGATATTATGAACTAACAATGAAGAACAGTTTTTACAGCATTTATTCGGTAACACTTTATTTTAAGGACCAATTCTCGCAATTAATTAGTTTCTTATTAGCAAGCATATTACTAGCATATTGGCTGTTTATTCGTACTTATAAAGCACATATTAATGCCTTATTCTGAATTAACGTATTTTAGATCCATTAATCCACTCCGTACCTAAACTTAACAACTACCTTACTAACTATTTTATATATATATATATATATATATATATATATATATATATATATATATATATATATATATATATATATATATATATATATATATATATATATATATATATAGATACACATATATATATATATATATATACACATATACCATATATATATATATATATATATATATATATATATATATATAGTATTCAGTTTCAAAAAAAACATGTCAGTTTCAAAATATATATATATATATATATATATATATATATATATATATATATATATATATGTATATATATATATATATATATACACATATGTATATATATATATGACACTGGACCACAAAACCAGTCATGAGTAGCACAGGTAAATTTGTAACAACAGCCAAAAATACATTATATGGGTCAAAATTATAGATTTTTATTTTATGCCAAAAATCAGTAAAGTAAAGATTGTGTTCCATTAAGATATTTTGTAAATTTCTAATCATAAATGTATCAAAAATATATTATCATTAGTAATATGCATTGCTAAGGACTTAATTTGGACAATTTTAAAGGCGATTTTCTCAATATTTCGATTTTTTTACACCCTCAGATTTCAGATATTCAAATAGTTGAATCTCGGCCAAATATTGTCCTATCCTAACAAACCATACATCAATTGAAAGATTATTTATTCAGCTTTCATATATATATACACACACAGTACTGTGCAAAAGTCTTAGGCACATTAGTATTTTCACCCCAAAAAAGGGTTTTAAGCCAGTTATTTATATCTTTTGCTGTAGTGTGTCAATAGAAAATATCAGTTTACATTTCCAAATATTCATTTTGCCATTAATTTTAAAAATAATCTAGTGAGATTTTTGAATGCGCGAGCAGTCTGACAACAGCCGGTGCTCCACATGGAGATCTGATCTCACTATCATCGAATCTTTCTGTGATTACATGAAGAAACAGATGAAACTGAGACAAACTAAAAACTGCTTAGACAAGAGGATAGAATTATGGGGCAAAACCGCAATTTCATACTCTTATTTATAAGCACAGAACATCTGGCAAGCAGACAGCCAAAGAAATGAGCAGATTCACAGTTTCAGCACTTTCTCACACTCTACAGGAGCGATTTATTGTGCTTATGCCTCTTGTAGAGCATGGAGAGAAGGGACAAAAGATGGAAGGGTGAAGTGGAAAGGAACAAACACTCCAAACAAGTGAGTAAATATAAAAGTAATGAATATATTAGGCCACATAAGCCACAGAGGAACAAAGACAGAAAAGTGTAACTGCAAACACCAAGAAGCTGCAAGCAATGAGGGATGATGCACTGGAGGGGATCCTTCAGAGAGAAAGAGAAAGGAAGAAAAGAGAAAAAGAAAAAGAGGGAGGCACATCCCCAAGCGTGCGATGCTTATGAATTGAAGTGCAGGGAGTTGTTCAGGTGTCTTACCTGCGCATGCAGTCGAGGGCCTGGGTGAAGACCTGTGGGGCCATGCCATGCTCGTGCTGCAGGATCAGGCACTGCTCCAAAGTCACTGACATAGCAGTGCGGTCTTTGGCACTTTTACAGCTGGTAAAACGCACTCCATTCAGGCGCCGACAAATCTGAGTGTAAAGGGACACAAATATTGTGTTACAGCCAACTACATATTCACACTTATTCCAGTTTGGCATTCAAGTGTCTTTTTAAATGGAACTAGAACTGCTTAAAACATCTTAAATGCAAACTCTGTTGGTACTCTGCTGAAAATATTTTTTTTTGACTTCATATTTGTTATTAAGGATGCACATGTTAACCCAGTGGTTCTCAGTCCTTTTGACCCCTCATGATCCAACACAATTTTTGAAGGTCCCTAATATGGTTAAGTCAGGTATTTGTGCTGTAATTATGATAATAAAGCTTGTTTTCAAACTTTATTCTTAGCAGAAACTGGGAGTGTTGATATATTAAATTAAAGATAAATCATTTTTGTCTTTTATTTTAATTAATTTAGATTTTTTTAAGTAAAAAACTTAAGTCTCCCTTTGTGGGCCCCTTGGAAGTTTTACAAGGCCCCCTCTGGTTGAAAACCACTGAATTAAGCAATGTTTTTACAATTACTGCCTCATTCATGAAGCACGAGCAGAACTAATTTTTGTGTAAATTATTTGGAAAGTCGTTCTGACGTAAATTTTCGGATTCATGAAAATGTTCGTATTTTAAAAAAAGTTAGTACGTATGAAATAAATTTACACCTGCTCCCTACCATGTGTAAATGGTGCATAACTTTGGTAAAACTTTAACTTTGGGTAAAACGCAGAGCTCGTCACTGTCCCTTTTTACACAGCCGTCCAATCACAGTGGAGGAGGGGCGGGACAAACACTACATTGACCAACCATCATACTTGTACAACACAACAATGGAGATGCTTGTTACTGCATTTTTATATGCAATCATATTCTTCAAAATAAGATACTCATAACATATTACTGCAGTGAACATTTCATAGCAAACAACGCTCACTCCAGAAAAAGCACCAGGCATTATGTAAGCTGGCTAAAAACGCTCTGGTGGAAACACGCTAATTTATTAATTTATTGTTAGGCATATAGCTCATTAGTCTCTTATGCATTTATGCAATATAACTTGCCAAACCTGAGAATTGAGTCCAGAGGATTCCACACCATTCCTAGATAGCCTACGTCATTTGCGTAGCTGTAATTCATAGGCGGGGAATATGCTAATTGTGAATGAGCGTGCATGCACGATGTATTTACGAATCATTGGAATTCATTAACACACACATATTTAACTATCAAATCTGACCTTTACGAAGTATTTGCGAATCCAGAGAAGAGTTTTCAGGAAGGTCCGTTTTACGCGTAAATTACTTGTATATTTACGAATGTTTCATGAATGAGGTCCATTATATGCATTTTAAAAGTTAGATTTCAGCTCAACTTAAACAATAATTTGTCTTTTTAAAATGTCTTATAAACCGACTGAAATCATAATTATTCGACTACAATTGACCTCAATGTTGTGCACTTGTGTCAAAAGACATGCAATGCGTATTCTTAAGACACTGTAGCTGGACTTCACAAAATCCACTGTAGCTTAATTATAACTACACATAGAAAATTACTGAATGTGATCAGCCAATATACCTGTACAAGGATTATACCTATGTGCACAAAGCTGTAGCAAAATGCATCAATGCAAATTAGATTTCATAAAATGTCGACTTCTATTGGATTATCCATATCTAAGATTTATTTGACTATTTTTTTCAGGGTTTTATTTAGCTTTTTCTCTTTGTCTAACTGTACAATAATTAAGTGATAAAGAAAATTGCTGTGATTTCACCTCCCAATAAAAACACATTTAATATTTCTATTTTCAGAGGTGCCAGTACAAATGAGATGAGCCAAATGAGATGTTTTTGCACTCAAACATGGATTCTACTGTAGTTCGGACATGAAAACTATGGGTGATGGTTTCTTTTCTACTTTTTTTTTTTTTTTTCAAGAGAATAGTTCTAAATGAAATCAATGCTAAATGGGTTTGAGAAATTCTTTGAATATAATTTAATTTAGTTGTTTCACCCTTTATTGTGTCACATTAATTAGGAGAACTGTTACCTCTGCAGCCTGCCACAAGATGTCTACATTTTTATTTTTTCTAGCATGAACATTTTGACCAAGGAACCGCAACAGCTCTGGGAGACATGTCTGACTACGAGAGCGGGGAAGACCTATGAGAGACAGAAAATTAAAACCAGAGTGACTTGCATAATTCAAATTATCAATAATCAATAATTTATTTTTTATTATGTAGAGAGGGGAAAAAAAACGAGAAAGTGTGATGACTTACAGTCGTCAGGTAAAACCTCTTTGAACTGCTGGTAGTAAGAGCTAAGACGTGCCAGGCTCTCCACGTTGATGAGCTCCTGAAGCGACGTGTCTCCAAACCTACAACACAAACATTTTGAATTCCCTTTAGATTTCTTCAATATGAACACAAATGTATGCCAAACTGAGAAAGAGATCAGATAAAACAAACAATTATGATGTCATGTTATTTGTTGATGTTATGCAAGCACCCTTGAGGGGTGTTTTACATAATCAGGACTCACTTCTCGGCGAGCGTTTGCTGCTCGTTGATGCCCACGTTGAACAGCACCGGCTGTACCCGCAGCAGCATGCCGTTCTGGATCTCCCTTGGCAATGCATCAAACATGCTTCCTGGGAGCGGGATGCGAACATTGAACCCGTCTCGATTTCCGGTGATCACAGGCAGCATGTCGGGGGAAGAGGTAGAGATGGCCTGCGTCACCTTGAATGTCACATTCCGAAGGTCCATTATTCCTATGTTCATGTCCTCTAGCATGGCTAACTCCTCTCCTGAGAAACACACAACAAAGCAAAATCAGTGGACCCAGTGCAGCGTGCTTCAAAACAGAGTGCTTCACTCACATAGAAATAATGAAGAAGAACGGTGCACTAAATGAGTTTATATAACAAGTGCTTTGATTCAGTGGTCACTGTGCATCCAGGTGCATACTATATGTGTGTAAGTGTGTGTTTACCGTAAGTACTTAATAGGCACTCGAACTGAGCAAGCAGACCGATGGTGTAAAGCTGTCTCAGGAAACCGTCGTCACGGAGACAGTTTCTCAATTTGATGATGAAGCCACAAATTAGTGCTGTAAGTTAAGAGAGGCAAAAAGACATGTCAGAGAATTACAGAAAACCGGTGTAGAGGAACAGTTCACCCAAAAAAGTCATTCCAAACCCAGTTACTCCTCATGGTCTTCCAAACCTGTACAACTTTTGTGAATCTTTGAAACACAAATGAAGATAATTTTTAATGAAACTGAGAGACTTCTGTCCCTCCACACACAAGTCCATTCGTCCAAAACTTTGACACTATGAAAAGTTCATAAAGACATTGTAAAAGAAATCCATTTCAATCAAGCAATTTCATCAGTTTTCTCAATTGTACATTTGTAAACTACATAAACTGACACCAGTAAAAATCTGTACATTCATTAAAACAATTACATGTGCTCTTGAAAAACTTAAATATGTGTATAAGAAAGAAACCCTTTGAATTTTTTTGTTAACTGGGAGGACTTTGTTAAGAATTAAGATATTGAAGATGCTTTAGATGTGTGAAGTTAAGGGTTTATTTTGATCATTCTGATCATCATATAAAGCAACCGTTTCTCTTCAGAAGACTTGAGTTTAACTGCTCGATTCATTTCAATTTCTTTTACGGTCTCTTTATGAACTTTTTAAATCAAAGTTTTGAGTGAATTGACTTTCAATTCAGTGACAGACATCTCTCAGGTTTTATTAAAAACATCTTCATTTGTGTTTTAAAGATGAAACAAAGTCTTCTAGGCTTGGAAAGACACGAGGTCGAGTAAATTATTTTTAAGTGTGAACGTATTCCTTTAAGGTCATAGAAGTGTTCACTAATGTTTGCGTTAAAGAACTAACTGTCTGGCAGAAGACCACGTCTCGGCGGAACTGCAGGTTGAGGTCCATTGCGATGGTGGGTGCGCTGTCTTGCATGAGCAAGAAAACCATTGACTTCTTGGCTTTGTCACTCATCATGGCCACACACTCCGTTAGGGTCGTCAAGAGGGGATACAGGGCCTCGCTCCACTCACCTGACACACAGAGAATCTGAGGCTATTATATTTATTAAACATGACACATTCAGGTTTCTTTAAAATCTCATGTTTCACTTTAAAGACCCCATGAAATCAAAATGTAAAGTTTTGTTTCTTTTAGTCTGTGTATTAATCCCATAATAATAATTCTGTAATCATTTACTCACCCTCCTATTGTTCCAAAACCATTAGACTTTCATTTATCTTTGAAAAACAAGGAAACGGCAAGGAAACCTGAAAGATTTTTGTCCCTCCATTGAAATTCCATTCCATCAAAGTTTCAAATTCATTAAAGACATAGTAAAAGTAATCCATATGAATCGAACAGATTAAGCTCAACAAATAAATGGTAAACTGAAGCTTGCGCAATGTGTGAAAACCAGTTTGTGAAGTCAAGTCTAAATAAAAAATGAGATTTTACCTCCCTATAACAATTTGATTAAAACAATCAATACAATCAAAAACCATTTTTTAACAAAAGAATACATTAAAGTGATTGTGTCTCTTTAGAAGACTTGATTAAAAAGCTTTATTCATACGAATTACATTTTGTGATTTTTTTTAATGAACTTGTTAAGGTTTTGGGGGACAAAAATCTCAGGTTTCATTTAAAATATGTTCATTTATGTTTTATAGATGAACTGAATTTTGATTTTTGGGTGAACTAACCCTTTAACATTTTATCATTTCTATACTAGTTTAATTGTAAACATTTACAAAAATTGCTTTTAGAAGATATATGCCTATAAAAATGGCAATCCCTCTCTTTCAAGAATACAGACTCAAAAATCTGATAAAAACTTTTTTTCTAATCAAATTTCTAGAACTGGAATGTCTGTTCCCCCCAAAATTAAAAATACCACTAGACTCAATATGCTTCCCATTAGAGTGATTTACATTTAGTATAAACTAAACGCTATTGGCCATTTAAAAAAAAAAACCTTTGATACGTTTGCCCCGACTTCCTTGTTGGGGGTAACAAGGCAATTCACGGGGACTTTAAATGTAACCAAGGACACAAGAGTTCAGAAAACAGTAGCAATGACAAGTTTACAAGTAACATCATTAACAAGGATGAACAACAACAGATGTGACCTAAAAGTGAACACTTATTCAGCGTAAGCGCATAAGCCTAAGGGAGGGGGAGGGGCTCTTACCTGGGTAACTCTCCTCTCCACTACTGCTGCTGCCATCTAGAGGGATGGAGGTGCAACATGCAACAGTTAACTTAGCGAGTGCAACTAGCATAGCACACGCAGCTCACAGACATTGAACGCAACATAAGAAAGCAGCAACTTTAAACAGCAGATTTAACAACTACTTTTCCACTCAAATTCAAAGTGGAATGTTGCAAAGGATTGTCAAGAAATATGCAAGTAAGTAATATTCACAGTTGCCTGGCAAGCTAATGATTTCATAGTCATTATACAATGTAAAAGACAACTGTAAATCACAGCATGCTGGCACTGCCAAGTGTCTAACTGGCACAGACAGCCTGCACCAGACAGCCTGTTGAACAGCCAGCCAATCAAACGAGAGCACCCAGTCACATGTTCACAGTAGGCAAATATGCTGGGTCAAACAACAGAATGTTCCATCAATACAGAGTGACACAGAGTCAACATACACTTATTAAAATAAACGGTGGAATGCACTTGGATGTCAGTTTTTCCATACATTCATATTGCTTTGTTTTGGCAAAAAGTAAACAAATATACACACATTACTAGAATCTTTAAAATCAGACACATACACAATGATGTACCATAGATACCTACATAAAAAAAAATAAAGATGATGAGGTGGATTAGAAACAATGAGAGAAGAATTTCAAGCCACAACCAGTCAAGTTAATGTAATATAAATGCTTGTTGCTATGGCAGCATGCAAACCTGTCTGAAGATGAACAGGTGACAGGGTTCGTGAAAAACCGAGACTGAAAGTGTAATGATTAGAAATAGAAAGAAGAAATGAGTATGTACATGTTAGTGTGTGTACCACTATGCAAATACAAGGGACAAGAAGCAGAGAATGTGTAGCAGAGTGCAGAAAGGCAAAAAATAAAATAAAATAGAAGACTCTGCCTACTAGACTCCATGCTGTTCTCAAAATTATAAGAGAGAGAGAAAGTGTGACCAAGACAGTGAAAGGCACCTACAGGCATGCATTTCTGCATTAACAGGGCATGCAGGGTTCAGATCTGGTGGTGAAGATGAAGATGATGATGGTGATGGTGAAGGCGACTGCTGTTGTGGTTCAGGGACCGAGGAAGGCTCCTCCATGCAGACAGGGTTGATCCAGAAGGCTTTTGTTTTCCCATTACCTTTCTTACTGGTGCCACTTTGCTGGTCAGTCTGGAACATGTCCTCACTGCTGCTGCTGTGCAGACGGTCCCTCTGCAGCAGTTTATCCACTCGCTGGATGATACACTCTAGACTTTTGTCAACATTCCCCCACACCTTTTCCTGTAACAAAGAAACTGTTTATACAAAGTACAACTTTTGGGCATAAAAACATGCATTTAAACATTTTTAAATAGAATAATGCACTCAGATTTCTGTTCCCCAAACACTTAAAAAAATTCATGACAACACAGTAAAAGTAATCCATCTGAATAAAGCAGTTTCTTCTAGAGAGACACAATCACTTTATATGATGAACAGATTTAGGCTTTTATTTACATTGATAAATGTAAAAAAGTTGTGTATTTGCTGTGTTTTATGTTTAAGACCGTGAAAGCATGCATTTTATAATAATAATAATAATAATGCTTATTGTTTTAGTAAAACTGTCAATTTAGGAATTTTTTGGAGTATTTTCTTTATCTGGGTTTTAATTTTCTTCATCTGGGTTTCAGTAAAATCAGTAATGAGCAAACCTGATCAAGTGAAACCTTAACCCAAACCAAAACCTGATCAAATTGATAAACTGATCAAATGTGACAGTAAAACTTTTACACACACACAATAAATAAATAAATAAATAAATAAATAAATAAATAAATAAAATAAACTAAAATAACACACACACACACACACACACACACACACAAAATTCAGTTTTAGATACTGTTCTTTTGAACATTTTATTTAGGGCTGGGCGATATGGCAAAAAAAAAAAAAAATCCTCACAATAACATTTTTCATATCAGTCAATATCGATAATTATCACCATGTATAAGTTTAAAGGCAGATTTTTGCTCCTAAGTGAAAGTTGTAGAAACCAGACCATTAATTATGGTTTTAAATGACTCTTTATGGTCAGAACATGACAAACACTTCACATTGTTGAATTCACATTTGGAACACTTTCCAGTCATTTTTCCTTAAAAAATAAATATATTAATAGAAAAATGTATTTCTTAGATTCTGCATGTTCTAATGCAGCGTTTCCCAATCCCAGTCCTTCTTGTATGAAAATCAGTAGTCTAAAAACATTTAGTATAAATGCACAAACAGTAACTTAATAACAACAACAAAAAAAAATACTGTAATTATATTCTGTTACTCCTTTAATAAATGTCTACATTAATAATATAATAAAATTCAATATGAATATCTGACATTTCTGTCACAATACCATGGTGCTGTTTAGTGCTCGCGTGACTGAGATTTATCAGCAAGTAAACACGTCTGCTCTAGTGAGCTCGTGCTGCGCTGCAGTTTGAGCGGAAATGAGTAGCGCTATTTCGTTCCGCTTTTGGCGCATAACTATCATATCGAACAGTTATCCAACTCTTGTTACCATATTATCGAGTAAAATGATATCGTGATAATTAGGGCTGTAGTACTCGAAACTGGACTCGAGACATTTTTCTATCGTCTCGGACTCGTTGGTGTTTGCACTCGGACTTGGTCATTGGACTTGCCAAATGTTCTTGTTGGTCTCGACCGAGGCCAGCAATAGGCTTTTTTTCTCCTTCAAAACAAAACCACATTTGCATGTCGCACCTGAAAACGTGTGGAAAACGCTAGGTGCGCCGTGTTCTCTTTTTTTCCAAAGCACTCTGTAGCCTGCGCTCTATGCTTGCGCTCCAGTGGCGTCTGTCGTTGCTAAGCAACCATGACCTGCTCTCCATGAAGACGCAGAAGTTTCAGCAAAGGATAAATGGATTTCCAGCACTAAAAATCCCTTGCAGTAGCTCTGCTAGTAAATTCATTTTAGCAAATAGCTATCCTTGTACAGCTATGATCAGCTGGTTTTCCATCTTGACTTAGTTTTCAATTTTGTTATGGGAAAGAATGAAGCTGATTCGTTGATTCTTGTCACATGACCAGTGGTGCATTTGCTGTGTCTAAAAAGTTTAGATGTTTCTAATTTAATTTTCTACCTGTTAGATTGTGTTTTATTAACGTCTACTATATACCCTTTACAATAATGAAATACTAATTAATGTTGTACAGTGTGACAAATTAGGCTGTATTTATGTGTGCATGCCCAGTAGTGCCAAACGTATACCTTCTAGCTTTAACCGCGTGCATGCATCATATCCTGTGCTTTGCGTGTGTGCGTGCTGCGCCAAGGCATCAGTCATTTTCATTTTTGACCACAGATATGATGTCAGCAAACAGCAGCATTATAAAGTAAATTAAATATAAATAAAGTACATAAAAAAATAATTTTATCCTACAGCTCCAAACTCGGTCCTATAGGGCCAGTGTCCTGCAGAGTTTAGCTCCAACCCTAATAAAACACACTTGAACCAGCTAATCAAGCTCTTACTAGACACACTAGAAACTTCCAGATAGGTGTGTTAAGACCAGTTGTAGCTAAACTCTGCAGGGCACTGGCCCTCCAGAATCTAGTTTGGAGACCCCTGTCCTACAGAGTTGTTACTTTGCACATGCTTTTTGATCATTACAAATAATAATGTAAAATTATTTTCTTAGAATAGGAGATATGCTGTCTCTCGCAATTACATACATTATCAATAGTTAAGTATGTGGTCTTGAAGAGGATCCTTTTTTTTTCTCTCATATGGACTCAGTCTTGACTCAAACTTTTGGACTTGGACTTGACTTGGACTCGAACCTCTTTGGACTCGGTCTCGACTAGTCAACTCAACTCAACTCAACTCAACTTTATTTATAAAGCACTTTCAACACCACAAGTGGAACCAAAGTGCTGTACAGAAAGTATAAAAGATAAAAAAAAAAAAAAAAAAAAAAAACAGACATATAACATACACACTTACAAAGCATTATCAAAAGCTAAAGAAAACAAATACATTTTAAGCGCACTCTGAAAAACACCCAATGAAGGACAAGTTTTTACAGACAGAGGAAGGTCATTCCATAGCCTAGGAGCTGCAACAGAAAACGTGGAACCACAAGAAGCAACTGATCATTTGAGCGCAGAGATCTGCTGGATTGACAGTGGCTGATTAAATCAGTAACATACTCAGGGGCTAGACCATGCAGAGACTTAAAAATGTACAACAGTGCTTTGTATTGAATTCTGTACCGTATGGGTAGTCCTGGTCTTGGACTTGTCTTGGACTCAACTATAGCTCTAGCGATAATTATATTTATTGTTTTATTGCCCAGCCCTTTTATATTCATTAAAGAATACTAAAAAAAAGTAACATGATATGCACCAAATATTAAGCAGAACAACAGTTTTCAACAATGATAAATCAGCATATTGGAATGTTTTCTAAAGGATCATGTGTAGCTGAAGACTGGAGTAATGATGCTGAAAGTTCAGTTTTGCCATCACAGGAATAAATTACATTTGAAAAATATACTAAAATAGAAAATAGTTATTTAAAAATAGTAATTATTATATTTCACAATATGACAACTTTTACTGTATTTTTGAGCAAATAAATGCTTGGTAAGCACAGGAGACTTCTTTCAAAAACTAACTGACTCCAAACTTTTGAATGGTAGTATAGATGTGTAAAGATTAACAATAGATCTGAACACATTTACATCAGATTACAAAAGATTTTGATTCATATATCCAAACTGCCATCAGGGAATAGTGAAAATCTTGTGTAAATATTGTTTTATAGCTTAAAAGGGCTACTACTACTACTATTATTTAAATGTATATGTTACAATGCATTTGCTGTTAACAGGTCTCTAACGCTTTCTTACCCACTCTTCCTCATGCCAATCAACTTGGAGGGATGAACGACTGTTCCTGCCACTCCATTTGGCCAGCAGTGTGTCCTGATCATTCCTCAGCACCACCTGCTCTGAGTCAGCAGACGGTGAGTTTTTAGAGGCAATGTACTCGGGTCTAGCTGCATTCAAGGCCTGCACTGCAGACGCCAGCAGTTTACAGTCACACACCATCACCAGCTGTCGTGTCTGAAAGTGAGAGAGAGAAAAAGTGGTTATAGTGTCTGCCTCAGACCACACTGGGTCCAAATTAGAAAAATTAAATGTGCTACTTTGTATCTTCAAATGGATATAAAGTACTATGACATCCACCTTATCCGCTAGGATGGTGAGGGTTCTCTCCATGCCGTTAGCGGAGCGTTCTTTAGCGGAGCGAGACAGCCGCTCAGCATAGTAGCTGACTTGAGTCTTGAGCGTGTTGATATGGGAGATGATCTCTTTGGCACGGACAATATCTTGAGGGATGTAGACGATGGACTGGGAGCTGGACAGAACACTGCTGCTAGACCAGAGTGAGCTTGGTTAATTAAACACACACCATACAAGCAATAAAACACACACACACCACTACATTAGTGTACAACAACAGACATCTAATGATTGTGCATTTCATTCAGACAGTGATGCTCCAGAGACTATGACAAGCAGCAAACACTTCAGGTCCTCAATCTTGATTTTTCAGAGCAAAGAGAACAAGGTGCTCAGGGATGACAGATCTGTTTCACTAAGTGCTTCTGTACAATACAAAGGTACAGCAACAGTGGAGTGTGTTTATACATCTTGAATGAATAGACAGTCTAATTTCAGGAAAGAGTGAACCTGTAAAGAACCAGGTCATATTTCACCTCTGTTTGAAATGTAATATGCAGGACACTGCATTTTGCATGAAGAAAAGTGTGTCTATTTAACGGTTTCCCCGGTAATGGCAGTACACAAATCAGCGCAGCACCAGACGCGCTATGCTCATGTTTATTTAGAAGTTTAATTGTCACATTAAACCATATCACAATTCTGGTCTTTCCGTCCCCAAATTAAAGACATCATGAAATCATAATTAAGACTTACTTGTACAATTTAAGACTTTTTATGGCCTTTAATGTGATACAACTAAATGTAAGAATTTAAGACTTTTTAAGGACCCGCGGGAACACGGTTTAGGGACCATTAATTTATGTCCTATTTTTTTCCATTATACTGTCATTGCAAAAATACTTAACAAAAAATAATTATAATGACATTTTTTTTTTTTTTATAATTGATTATTATTATTATTATCTGTTAGAGATAACTTAAAATCGTAAAATAGTTTATATATATTTTTAAATAGTAAAATAAAGCGTTACTCGTTAAATAAAGCACTACTGAATTAAATTTATGCTGAGAATGAGATTTTTCCAAATTAAATTAATGAGAACCTTGGGTGAAATTGTTTAATTTTCATGAAAATTGTCATAATGCAAAAAAAGAAGAAGAAGAAGAAGAAGAAGAAGAAGAAAAAAGAAAATTTCAATGACCCTAAAAATAATATATAATAATATATATTCTTTTGTTTTGGGGACTAAATACAACACAGTCATTCATACGTGAGATCCAGTTATTGCAGAACATCAGCCTAGAAAAGTAACATTCAACCTGAGATTCTAAATGACAAGAAAAAATTAGACAGGAGGCACAGATATATATATGTGCGTGCTCAGCAAAAGACAAGTATAGACTTTTTATTCAAACACACACACACACACACACACACACACACACACACACACACACACACTCACTCCTATTACTCTTTTTTTAGTGACCACAGAGAAGGGATGATGGAATCACAGAATAATGAATATCGTTCTGTTCCAAAACATAGTGAGACAGCGTAGATATCATATGTGCTCATCCGACGCAAAGGCTGTTTCAAAACATAGGCAATCTAATTACGTTGCCTCCAAATTTTAAGGCAACATCGAAGCCAATCCCACAATGCATAAGATGAGCTCTGGATATAATGCTGCAGCTCACCAAGTTTTGATCCAGGGATGTCATGCAATAAATGCCACAAAAAACAAACAAACAAAAAAACGTAAGTTCAAACTAACTCACCATTCCTCCTCATAAATGCTGATTAGAAAGCAAAAATGCAATTAAAACGTATGAAAAATAAACTAAGAGTGTCTCTTAAAGGAAAACTGCTACTAATATAACACTAGCAAACCAACACACAACCAAAAGAAGCCACAGAGAAGCTGATAAACACTAATGAGAGCAATGATTTTGAAAGCAGAATATACATTCTACATTATTAACGGGGGGAAAAAATACAGTACAGCTATAAATACAATACTTTGTTCAATATGAAATGATAAAGCTAGCAAAACGCTAGTGCGATTTTAAATGTTACTAAAGGTTTTTTTAAATAGTTTTATCCTTGAATGAACTCACACAATTTTTTTTAAAACATATTACAGCAAAAAGGAAACAAATATACTTCAGTGAAACTACAAGACAGGCGATAAAAAAATAGATCTAAAATGCCACTTATGTCATTACCTCAAACTTAAATCACATGATAGCTCTTCCTTCACATGCAGTACATGCACGTACATGCGAACACACACGTACAGTACACTCAGTTCATATCTTGCATATTTTCAAAACTAGAGAGACAAACATAACTTACACTTTTTTTGCCTCCTCAAATTTCTGTAATAGTTTCCGCAAACCACCATTTTTGAAGCCCTGGCAGTGAGCTGCAGGGGCCCCAATCGTAACCACATCATAGGTGTGATCTAGATGTACAAACACACACACACCCATGTCATAAGATGAACAACTTGGTTCTTAAAAAAGTTGCATTCTGAGATAAGTTGCAATTACATTGGGAAAACAAAGTCAAGAGAAGGCACATTGTGAGTAATGAAGTCACACTGCAAGATAAAAAGACATAATTGGGAGGTATAAAGTCACAGTATGAGATATACATTTGCAAATGTGTGAAATAGTTGCATTGTGAACTATACAGTAAAGTTACATTATGAGAAAAAAAGTCGCAAATACATAAAAAAAAAAAAAGTCACGAGACAATGCATTTTAAGATATTAAGTAACAAGTGTAAGGTACAATTGCACTGCAAGATAAAAAGTCACAACTTATGTGAAAAAATCATGAGAAACCACACTGTGATATATAAAGTCACAATTCGGCGACACAAAGTTGTGAGAAGTCAGACTGCGAGTCACAAGTGTCATAAGTGTGAGAAAGAAAAAATAAAGTCATAGGCTTCCATATGCTACTTCACATTCCAGTGATGGATTTTTTCATTACCCCAAACTCACCTACCTCTATTAATGACTAATGCCGATTATTTTTTTATTTTTTCAGCTTAACTTTAACAGTTCTCTTTCTAAAAAAAAATGTCACTTTCATGTAGCACTATAGCTTGGGACGTGCAAATGCAAGCCTGGGGGGCGGGGGTCAAAACTAAAAGAACATCAGTGATCGTCTGAGTGTGTCTTAGTGTTGAGTGTATGAAGACTTCTGAATGAGAGACTATTGACATGTGCTAAGTGCTTGGAATAACACCTCCTACTGCCTGCTGGGACTGACTCAGTAAAGAGCACGTATACCAAAGTGCCCAACAAGAATATAGAGCAGTGAAAAAAAAAAACTTTCAACTGGAGGGTAATAAAAAAAGGGGAACAGGATGACTAATACAATAAGTACACAGAATGAATGAAAGAGAATCTTACCACAGCCAGACTCATCCTGAACCCTCATTCTCTGCACATGGAGGTTGGTAGGCATAAATTCCAATTTTCTCTCTGCTTTCAGATTACTGGCTTTAAATGATGGACCTGTAAGGCACAGAGAGATAGAGAGAGAAAGAAATCTCTTGATACCCCTTTATCATTGAAACAATGTAGACATGTTTACTATTCCTTCAAGTCACTGGAGAATCTTTCATAGAATTCTGGGTTATCCGGAAGGTTTTTTTTGTCAGTTTAACCCTATATAAATAAATAATATTTGAACTAGAAATGTAAAAAAAAAGAACTCTAAATTATCAGCATGTTTAAAACTCTGCTGAAAAACCTGTTGTACACAATAAACTGCATGGCTCCTACTGTATGATTGATAATTGATACATTTTTAGGAAGTAATAGGGCTATTAGTATCATTCTAAAAAAAAATGTCTACTCTTCAGGTTGTGGTACACGTGTCTTTTTTATCATGTAAACATAAGAATAACTTTTATATTGTTAGTAATATTTCACTTACTAGACTGAAGCAACTTGATTATCCATTTTAGATTAATATATACATTTTAGAAAAATCATGTTAAAATCTGAGTATCAAATATGATACATCAGGTTGTATCAATGTATTGTATTGCATTATGTTTTGGTTAGTGACCTAGAAATAGCCAAGAATCAAAAAAAAAATCTTCCTTTTCTGTAATTTTTCAAAATGTTCAAATGTTTATTTTTAAATTATAATTTGAATCCAACAATATCAGTCTCACATATTTGGACTTAACATCTGAAAGATCTGAAATGAACAGTGCAACACAACAGGAACACCTCTTGCAACCTCCAAATGCAGACTGACCTTTGTAGTCCTGCAGGTCTGTGAGTGTATCCTGATAGGTCTGAAGGATGCTCTGGTACTGCGTCACGATTTGCCGTCTGAGGTTCTCCCAACACGGTGATAACTCCCCCAACTCTTCCAGCTCAGATACCCTACATCAAAAACACGATTATGTAAAGAGTGCTCTTAGTATATTTTCATATCAAAATGGTCATAGTGTGGATGCAACTGTGTGTATGTCTAAGATCACAATGCACACCTGGAGGAATCCTCTTCTAGTAAGAGTTTGAGGAACTGTCGTGGGATGTTAAGTGACAGGACACTCTCAGCCATCTGTTCCAGGATCCGTAAATGATTCCCATCAGTGGTTGGAAAACGGTACATACGCGACATGGTGCCACCAAACACTGAGACAGAAATAAACCATGAAGAGAAATCATCTGTGCCAGGCTGTAACATTAAAACTGTACTTGTGTGCATTTACGATATTATGACCAGGTCCTAGATTTCACTTCTGTCAATACAATTGGAACTAAGTGCCATTGAGCTTGGGAAAAAGCACTGTTTCTGTTAATATATTCCATAGAGACATTAAGCAACATGTATCAAGCAGTGGCCGGTGCTTTTCAAGACTGAGAAAGCACAGATGTTACTCGTCACTTGTTAAGGCAAGATATGAAAATGTTCTGCAAAGTTGCTACAAAAAGCAGCTTCACAAACTACTACAAAAAAAGCTGTAAATTAAATGTAAATGTATTTTTTTTTAAATAATAACCTACCCGTCTTTATCATGAGAAGATAAACAATAATTTCATTGTACCTTGTACATATGACAATAAAGTTCTTATAATCTTCAAAAATGGCAATGCAAAAAAAAAATAAGGTTATGAACATCAATGGTCTATGAGTCAAAACAGACTTCTTTAGCAATATGTTTATCTTTAACTAGTTGCATTTGAGACCTCATTCAATCATCATATAGAGAAGTAGTTTTCAGGCAGGACAAAAAAAAATATAAAGATTGAAAGCCCAATGTCCAATGAACATGGGGTCCTAAATGAAGACAAAATGACGTGATTAGAGCATTTTTTTCAATGAACATTTATCTTTGTTCTATTGAAACCAATGAAACAGTTATATGCCCCACACTTTTCGCCATACACTGCATTTCCATCACAATGAACAAGTCTTAAAGGATTAGTTCACTTCTGAATTAAAATTTCCTCATAATTTTCCCACCCCCATGTCATCCAAGATGTTCATGTTTTTCTTTCTTCAGACGAAAAGAACTTAAGGTTTTTGCGAAGTCCACTATATAGAGAAAAACCCTGGGATGTTTTCCTCAAAAACGTAATTTCTTTTCGACTGAAGAAAGAAAGACATGAGTATCTTGGATGACATGGGGGTGAGTAAATTATGAGGAAATTTTAATTCAGAAGTGAACTAATACTAAAACTAAAAAAACTAAAAAAAAAAGTAAACTAAAAAATATTCAGATCAGGTTTGATTAATACAGTTTTTCGCATCTGTAGAAAGCATTTTAAGAGGTGTTTTGACATTTCAGAGCCACCGTACTACAAGCGAACGCCAACACCAACGCCCATTGCCAAACATTGTCAAGTTCATCCACTTCGTCTTGTAGCACAAAACACCGTAAAGATCCTTGCACACTCAGTTCACAGAAACTGGTGGTCTTCTTTTTAAAGGGGTCATATGATGCTTTTTTAAAGATCATTATTTTGTGTATTTGGAGTAACAGAATATGTTGACATGCTTTAATGTTCAAAAAACACATTATTTTCAAATACTGTACATTATTGTAGGTGCTCTATGCCCTGCCTTTCTCAAATGCATTGTTTTCTACAATGTCCCTCCTTCTGACAAGCGCAGTCTGCTCTGATTGGCCAACTGACCCAGTGCATTGTGATTAGCCAAACACCGCAAGCACTCGTCGGAAATGTAATGCCCGAGCTTCATCTTTCAAAATAAATGTAAAGACAGTTAATAATGTTCTTAGTTTTACCATCAGTTAAAGCCCGAAAGGGGAACAGAGTCGCGTGACAGACACAGTGATGATGCTCGTATGTGTTTGCAGTACACAAGACACGGACGGTTAAGACAGCTGACTCCACTGTGTGACCCTCTCTCTCTTTCACACACAAACACACACACACACAAACACACACACAAACACAAACACAAACACAAACACAAACACACACAAAAAACTCTGCATTTGAACAGTCAATAGCTAATACTAAAACTAATAACAAAACATACTTACAATAGCGGATTCAGAAGCACCAGATCATAGCAAAGTCAGAATTACCTCCTCTCCTAGGTTCACGAAACGGTCGTCCATAAAATGCATTGCTGTTCTGTTGTAAGTAATCTTAAAGCTTTCGGAAGGCCAAATAAAGTGCTTTTGCTTTCGCCTAGATACACAGCATCTCCCTGACATCATCGTTTCAACACTAACTACAGTTACTGAAACCACGCCTTCTTTCTTTGTGTTAACATTTGGGCGGCATTACGCAATTACCACAGTGACGTAGATATGTGGGGGCGTGTTTGAATGAGCCGTTTTAGGGGGGTGTAGGGAGTCTTAACTTTGATAAAGAATATCTCTTTGGATTTGAGACTTTAGTCTTTGCAACTTTACAGATCTTCTTCATGCACCAAGAGCTTGTAATGCCGCATTTCCACCGATATTACCCAGAACAATTGTACCAGGAACTTTTTTCTCCAGGGACTATTTTCCCCCCAGACCTGTTGAATGCTTTTTGCATTTCCACCACAGTCTAAAGTACTGTGAAGATTAGGCAAATAGTCTGGTGGTGTAGGTCTGCGCGCGTTTCTCAACACAAAGTACGCAAATTTCAGACTTGCATCCTCGGTAGTTCAGACTTTGCGAGTTCGACTCGGGAGTGTGATCTCCCGTGAACGGGACGATGCAAGTCCAGTAATTCTGCAAAAAGCAGCGTATTCGATAACATCAGTCAAGCTCGCCTTGGCTACTATTTTCCTCACTGTATATTAGAAATAGAATATCAAATACCACAGCCTCCTTTCATTTTCATTTAAACAGAAATGTACTTAGTTCAGGGAAATGTGTATATATACAGCCTACATTACAATGAAATGAAATATTATATCAATTGCCTCTTTTTATTTTCATTTTAACATATAGATAAATTGAATAAAGATCAAAGATTACCTGTTAGATTTACCCAAAAACAAATTATATTTTATGTTTAACCACTAAAGAGACTTCAGAGCCAGTGGCAAATGTCAGAAGGACTAGCAGAGTTGAGACTGCTCTAGGTGGATACATGAGCACTGAGCTCCTGCTGATCGCGTGGAGCTTATCATCTCCGAAATCGGCGAAACACATTTTTAAATAGGCGCTGTCTTTATAAATAAACCGCAGATTTGAGTTTTAAACAACTACATTCTCATCTGAAATACTTTTAAAACTACATTTCATGACACAATAAGAGTTATATTTTGAAAATTATCCAAATAAATGGTGGTTGAAATCACAATGCTGCTTGAACTCAACCAATCAGCATGCTCAGCACCCAAGTCCCGCCCCCGGAAGTTGGACCTTTGAAAAAGTACTACCTCGCAAATAGGGATTTTCTGAGGGGCATTTTTTTTTTACTCGGAACTTTATTTAGATCCTGGTTCCTGCAGTGGAAACACACCGAGTACCAGCCCAAAGTCCCTAGTTCCTGGGTAAAGTTCCAGCGGTGGAAACGCGGCTTAACACTCCAAAGAGAAAGGAAAAACTGAAATCGCATCATATGACCCTTTTAATATGTGGCTCTAGTATCGCTAGCAAAGCATCAAACTGAGCCACTGACATGCTGAAGTAAACTTTGTATCACCTGCGACAATCCCGCTGCTCCTTAATAAGGAGGGGAAACTCTCCATCCTCTCTATATCTCAGGATTGGATTGTCCCAATATTTTGTCTCTGTTTCTCTTTTTAAGAAGCGAGAAGACAACAAAATCATCCTCACTGCTTGAAGACTCCATTTAGTGCGTGACGAATTTTTAGGATAACAAATACGAAAAAAACGCATACGAATATTTCGGACTTGTGTGCAGAGACCTTTAGGGTGTTAAAAATAAGCCTTCCTTCTAGTGGCTGACATTCTTACCAGATCGTAGAAAGGAGTCTTTCCACAGTGAGGCGTATTTTACTCTGACTCCCACAGATTCTGTCAGACTCTCATCCACGGAGAGGACAGTCTGCAGCAACGGAACACAAAAGAACGAAAACATGTCAGAATGTGTAAAACTAGTGAAAAAACATGCTTTTAGTTGGGTCACTGGGGCATAGTCAGGCTCACCCTGCCATTGATGGTGTCTTGTAGTTGTTTGTTTGGTGTATGCTGATCTCTCTTCTCCTCTAGCTGCCAGGCGATGACTGTGATACTACCCACATGCTTGTTTTCTGCTGACCTGAGGAAAAGGGATGACATATGTTCAAAACTGCATGCATATATGCATATATGACTGTGTCCTTTTCAGCAATGAACCACTTCTAGATGCCCTTCTAGATCATACTGCTCAAACTGTCTTGACTTCAAACAAAGATGGTTGGATCACCTGAGAGGTAAGTTTAGTCTGTGGTTCTTTTCCAGCAGAATATCCTTCACTGGGAACATCGCTGAGCCAAGAAGGTACATCTAGATAGTGAGAAAAATATCATTAAAGGACCAAAAGATAAAGACAAAGTAGCAGAATCAGAGCAGTTCTTCTCATTTGTTGTGCGTGGTATTTATCTCACCGTTCCTTGTGAGCGATCTTTTACATCATACACAGAAAGCTTGACCTGTGTGTGCTGGTTGATGTGGGAGTCTTGGAAGAAAGCCACACTGCTGAGGAACATGGGATTATTTGTACCCTGCAAACAGAGGTTAAACCATTTGTTTCGACTAGTCATCCAAATCAGTCCACATTGTTCCATTTTGAATGATCTGAATTGGCTGAGAAGTTTTTCTGTTTAGCTGATGAGTCAGAAGCGGGACTTTTATTTTGATAGTGCTGAGAATGCCAGCATCTGAGTGCATAGAGCTCCCTTGCTCCATTGGTTATGGTAACACTTGGAATATGGACCAATTCTCACTATTAACAAGTTGCTCATTTGCATGCCTAATATTAACATATTGGCTGTTTATAAGTACTTATAAAGCACATATTCTACATGACCATATTCTGCCTTAATCCTACCAAATACCTAAACTTAACAACTACTTTTACTACTACTTTACTTTACTTTACTAACTAACTATTAATAAGCAGCAAATCAGGAGTTTATTGAGGCAAAAGTCGTAGTTAATGGTTTGCTAATAGCAAGAATTTGACCTTAAAATAAACTGTGATCTTAATTATTACACAGTACTTTTAAACAAAGAAAGTAAATGCATACGCAAAAGGATTAATCGGCATCGGTTGACTACTGGACAATTATTAGCAAACAGTTATTACGAATTTGTTTTTAAACAAATAATATATTCATATAACTGAAGTTTTCATGAACTTATTAAATGGTTCCCTGAGTAATGTATAGCATTAGCAAACAGTGATATAACAGAAATATGCCCCAGTGAATCAATAACGATTAGTATCGTTCACGCTCACCTCAATGATTTCGGTCTGTGCACATTTGGTCCAGAAAGCCTGAGGAGGTGTGGTACAGCTCACAGCGACAAAACTGTTGGGTTTTCGGTCCAGAGACGGTGTGGTTAGCTCGCTGCAGACTACACAATCACACACAAGCACATTCAAATTCAGGGTCATGACACTGTGAAGATTTTCCAGAAGAAGCATTGTATATATGAATGAGCTACAGTGTACTTCAAGTGTTATTTGCAAAGACCTGCTGGTTCACAGAGATATAATCAGAACTCCATAGTTAAACCACTTTATTTACAACTTATGAGAGATAGAGGCAGTCACTTAATCCAAACGCAGCTGCTTTAATGGTTAACTTCACATAAGCATACAGTAGGACACAGAGCTCTCACAGAAATATTTATACTTCTGTTCAGTGTCATTTACAATCTAAAGATCTGATCTGATAGCCAGCTAAACCATGTTATGCCCAGCAGTCTTGGCAGCTAATGGAGAACATTTCTGGTGCCATTTCTGCTGCTTTAGAAAATTTTGAGTATGTCATGGTTGGAAAAACAAAACTGACCAAGACTGAACTCCAGTACTGGCTCATCTGGATCTTGACTGTTCCCTACAAAGAGGACAAAGAGAAAGAACTGATATAATAAAGTAAAATGTAAAACAAGAGGAATATCAAAACTCAAGTTCAATGGTACTACTGTATACCTTCCAATGCTAGTCCAAGCATCTCTGAGGAAAGCTCTAAAGTGTTCGACCTGTACACTGACCACGGCCGTTCCCTCCGTGACATTGTGGCAGGATGTGTGTGTTATGTTGAAGTTTAAGTAACAGGAGTGGTGGAAACCCACACACAGCCAGACACACTCCTGTGTGGCCGTTTCCTCCTCTGTTATCTGAGAAAGAGAAATCAGAACTGGTAGAAACACAGGAACACTAAATTAGTGTTTGACAAGCAGCTGAACTTCACAAGACCACTTGTTCCTACAGGCACCACTGGAGGGTTCTAGAGCATAATCGCAGCTTCCAGAATTGAAATAGAAAGATTTCATTGTGGGGGTTTGCTTCCTTTCAGATATTTAACTTAACAATTTGAAAGATTCTATATTAGCAATATCCTTTGCTCTGCTTCTGGGGTCGTTAAATACAAGAAATAAATTCAACTGTGTGATTCATTGGGAAGGCAGAGTATTGCGGAGACATTCAGAATGGATGAAACCAGTGGACCAGATGGTATTGCTCTGAAGAAGCCTGTCCAATAAACATCCTCCACACTGCTCCTCTCCTATGATTATTTTATATTCCTTTCATCTTTTTTTCTGAATATGCAAAATTTGAATATCTTTAAATCTACTACATTAGAAAGAAATGACTGGAAACGTATAGAAATATTTAATCAAATACTAGATCTCTGAGAACAGCTAGAGGTGTCCATTAGCTATGAGTCTGTAGGACAGTATGCCCATACTATATGTGATAGAGAGAGTCCCTCTACTGTACATCTGTTTATCCGTCTAGATTTTTCAAGCATTTGAAAGACACTTGTGAATCATTTGTGCCTTTAGTAGGCATATAGATAACTTCATAATGTTAATAGACATGGCTGATAAACAGAACTTTGCCTGCCCACATCACTCTATGAGTCAAACATGAACAACAGGAGCTGATGTTAAATCCAACACACACAGATGCATCAAAATTCAACAAACGACCTATTTAGAAAATTCACATAATATGGTCCAAAGGTCTGAGACTACATTTTATATCTGGGATTTATTTTATGTAGACATGGAAATAAACAAAGTTTTAGTATAAAGCAAAGAGGGAACATACCCAATATAAAACTTCAGAAATTAAGAAATTCTGAAATGCATTCACATTTCTCAACATTTCCTTCAAATTGTTATGCTGGAAACACAATTTTGAACACAATGCTTCGGATGTGCGCACTCAAAAAACACTACATCAGAAGTTTAAACTGAAATGGCTTTAAAGCACATGATTTCAGAGCGATATACATGATTATCAAAACCAAACAGATGCTTTTTTTGGCAGAGTATTTGAGGTATAAGCTGTAAAGTCACAGCCCTATTCTGGAAAAGGGGGCGGGGAGCAGCAGCTCATTTGCATTTAAAGATACAGGCATGAAAACGGCGTGCTTCCACTCAAAAAAGGCATTTTCAAAATGATTCAATAAATGATCAGTGGAGTATTTTGAGCTGAAACTTCACAGACACATTCTGGGGACCCCTGAGACTTATATTAAATCTTGTAAAAAGGGACATAATAGGTGCCCTTTAAGAAAACTTTTAGACCCCACAGTATGTACATAGGCTGTAAAAAGAGCAGTGATAACTGTAACTAATCATGTAATAATTAACCGTGAGATGGTTGAAAATGGATTCAAATATGTGATGATTCAAATTGGTTGAGATGCCAAACAAAGGAGTATATATGAATGTATCTCTGAGGGGAACTGACTATCTTTATAAAAATGTACGTTGTATTTTCTTTTCATCTTGCCTCTGAACAATGCATATTAAAGTAGTGATCATAAGCAGCTCTGCTTTGTTTACAGTGGTAACCCAGGAAACACTGAATCATTGCTGTTCATAAGCGCCACCTGCTGTCAGAGAGTGAATCTGCGTCTCATTCAGCTCTTCTGCCATTTTTTTTCAGATATGTTTTATGTAGTATAGTTTCACAAAACTAAAGTCAGACCATTCTGCTTTTTTTGCTTCAAATTTCAAAATTATACAGTCTAATTTAGATTAAAAACTGCTCATGCTGCATGTATGCTGCATCTTTGTTTGGATTATGATTAAAATCCAGTGGTTGCCTCTAATTTTAAATGGAAAGAGCACAGACAAAGCCTTGGTTTGTTCATTTTAAGAGATGTATTTTATTTGTGTAACTTACTTGTTTGATTTGGGGTTTGTTTTAAAATTTCAGTTTAGTTTTGTTATATTTCAATTTCACAAAGAAACGTGTAGCAATAGCCTAATAAAAACAACACCTTTTCATTTACTGTATAATGTCTTCAATCTCATTTTGTTAAAAGAATTGTGAGAAAATCGAATCGTGAAATCAAAATCGTGAATCGAATCGAAATCAAATCATGGGTTGAGTGAATCATTACATCCCTAGTGATAACAGAACAGTATATGAATGTTGAGTTTGTGTCTGAGTTTGGATGCAGTGTGTTGCAGCAGCTTGTTTACTGCATGTTGAGCTGCAAGCACATGTCTGTGCCTTTTACACATAAGAACAGCGAGGAGAGAGATTCCCCTCTGTAGTTAATATTCTCACTATGTGCTCCTGTGGCTCAGTGATAGAGAATTACATTGCATTAGCAGCACAAGCACAAGTTTAGCCTGAATGCACTGTAAGTCGCTTTGCATAAAAGCATCTGATAAATGTAAATGTCCTGTGTCCTTTGAAATGTCACTATACTTTCTGTGAGAAAAAAAAATAAAAGCAGGTAATAAGTTTCAATCTTTGAGAATCATTTTTAATGGTCTTCTGTTACATAAAGAATATTATTTACAAACCCGATTCCAAAAAAGTTGGGACACTGTACAAATTGTGAGTAAAAAGGAATGGAATAATCTCATAAACTTATATTTTATTCACAATAGACTATAGATAACATATCAAATGTTGAAAGTGATACATTTTGAAATGTCATGCCAGATATTGGCTCATTTTGGATTTTATGAGAGCTACACATTCCAAAAAAGTTGGGACAGGTAGCAATAAGAGGCTGGAAAAGTTAAATGTACATATAAGGAACAACTGGAGGACCAATTTGCAACTTATTAGGTCAATTGGCAACATGATTGGGTATAAAAAGAGCCCCTTAGAGTGGCAGGGTCTCTCATAAGTCAAGATGGGCAGAGGATCACCAATTCCGAAAAATAGTGGAGCAATATCAAAAAGGAGTTTCTCAGAGAAAAAGTTATCATCATCTACAGTGCATAATATCATCCAAAGATTCAGAGAATCTGGAACAATCTCTGTGTGTAAGGGTCAAGGCCAGAAAACCATACTGGATGCCCGTGATCTTCAGGTCCTTAGATGGCACTGCATCACATACAGGAATGCTACTGTAATGGAAATCACAACATGGGCTCAGGAATACTTCCAGAAAACATTGTCGGTGAACACAATCCACCGTGCCATTCACCGTTGCTGGCTAAAACTCCATTGGTCAAAAAAGAAGCCATAACTAAACATGATCCAGAAGCGCAGGCGTTTTCTCTGGGCCAAGGCTCATTTAAAATGGATTGTGGCAAAGTGGAAAACTGTTTTGTGGTCAGAAGAATCAGTTCTTTTTGGAAAACTGGGACGCCATGTCATCCGGACTAAAGAGGAAAAGGACAACCCAAGTTGTTATCAGCACTCAGTTCAGAAGCCTGCATCTCTGATGGTATGGGGTTGCATGAGTGCGTGTGGCATGGCCAGCTTACACATCTGGAAAGGCACCATCAATGCTGAAAGGTATATCCAAGTTCTAGAACAACATATGCTCCGATCCAGACGTTGTCTCTTTCAGGGAAGACTTTGCATTTTCCAACATGACAATGCCAGACCACATACTGCATCAATTACAACATCATGGCTGCGTAGAAGGATCCGGGTACTGAAATGGTCAGCCTGCAGTCCAGATCTTTCACTCATAAAGAGGAAAATGCGACAAAGAAGACCTAAGACAGTTGAGCAACTAGAGGCCTGTATTAGCCAAGAATGGGACAACATTCCTATTCCTAAACTTGAGCAACTTGTCTCCTCAGTCCCCAGACGTTTGCAGACTGCCACACAATGGTAAACATGGCCCAACTTTTTTGAGATGTGTTGATGCCATGAAATTTGAAATCAACTTATCTTTCCCTTAAAATGATACATTTTCTCAGTTTAAACATTTGATATGTCATCTATGTTGTATTCTGAATAAAATATTGAAATTTGAAACTTCCACATCATTGCATTCTGTTTTTATTCACAATTTGTACAGTGTCCCAACTTTTTTGGAATCAGGTTTGTAGACAACTAAAAGAATTATGACAGAAAATGTCCTGAATCCTACTCATCTGGTTGTCTCCATGGAGATGATGTTTTATGGTACTGTCACTCACTGTGGGATTGTTCTTTCATTGCTACTAAAAAAAAACAAAAAAAACAAGACCTGCAGTGGGAGATTATTAAAGCAAGTGGGCTGCAAACTTTCACTTGCTATTGACACAACCTCAATGACCCATCTCTGCTGCTTCTGCAAAAGCCATGAGAATAAACAAGTTATGAAAGTAGTGCATGTCAAAACTAAAAATCCTAAATTTAACTTGATTGGAACAAATTCTCATTATTATTATTATTATTGATAACAATAATAAAATGTTACCGTTCTTTTTTTTTTGTTCCATGGCAACACTACAACATCTTTACTTCTTCAGACCCTGCATACTCTAATGGACACTATGGGGACTGCTGCTAACAGGATCAGTTGTCTGAAGCACGTGTAAAACAACTCCAATCCCATTGGCCCATGCCTGTGATGTCACAGGCGAGGGCGCCTGTTGAGCACACCACTAACTTGGTTGTCTAAAGGAGATGTGAAAACAAGCAAGCCCTAGGCATGGCGAGGGGACGCAACATCTCGTTCCCTCTCAGGCAACCATGGTTACATGCGTAACCTGAGATGTTACCCTTCTAGGGAACTTGTACTGCGTACACTATGGGGAACGGAATGCACACTCAGCCATGCTGCGGCACATGCCTGTTCACCTGGTGAGAGAGCACCAGTTGCAGTTTGTTTAGTGGTGCGAAGAACCAAGTCTGTGGTGCAGCACAGTTCCTCGACTGCCTCAGGGGACAAACCTTTGCCCTCATTTATATCTTTAAGCAAGTCAGCTTCGTAAGCTTATAACACAGCCATTGTGTGCTAGGCATGGGCCGGTGTGAGATTTTTTGGTAGTATGATGACCTTAAGCAAGAATATCATGGTTTCACAGTATTGTTGTTACAGCTCTAAAATGTGTTATTTTTAAATGTCTGGGTAAAAAAATTTTTTCCACCGAACAAAATATATTTTTCTTTGATTTTTTTCTGAAATGTTTGCTGAATTGTGGGCTGTCCTGCAGCTTTGGATGTGGACGGTTGATTTGCTGCTAGAGCTACTGCTGCCCTAAAAAGAAGAAAAATAAAAGACTGAAATCTTTATTTAACCTAAATCTGTAATTACAGTTATTTAATTTAAGTTATATAATTCATATAGATATAATTCATATAATTTCATATCATTTAGTTCATTTAGATTCACTCTCTGACAGCAGGAGGCGCTTATGGAACAGCAGTGATACAGCGTTTCCTTGGTTACCGCTGTAAACAAAGCACCACTGCACTGAAACACTGCTATAATGTGAAATATACAGAGGCGAGATGAAAAAAAAAAATACCATCTAAACTTTTCTGAAGACTTTTCTGTCATTTCCCCTCAGAAACACATTCATATAACCCCCCAAATCAATATTTAGGATTTTCTTCCAAAAATTCTTTAATCATGAACATTGAGTGATCTGTCTGCTATAGTATTTTTCACTTTTGCATCTGTCTCTTTTGCAATCATTTTCTAAAATGAAACAAACAAACTATAATCACACAACATTTCTTCCATGTTTTAATTTTAATAGTAGACCCCCCTTTGCTAGCCAAAAAAGAATGTTTGCTTAATTTTCAATAATTAAAGGATAAATTAAATGAATGTTTTATGCCTTCATTTGATAACCACAAACATGTAAATACACAACACAGAATCTCTGAGGGGAAAAAAAAATCATAAGGAATTTCTTATTTGCTATAAGTTTGATTGCATCATATAATAATTGCTGTTAATAGTGTTCATTGTCTGTTTGATTACATCTTTAATTGATTTTTCCGTACATTTCTGCCATATGCACATAAACTGACAGTCACCACTGATAAGCTACTACTAAATATTGTAGAAACTTAATTTTCTGTAAAGTTGCTTTGCAACGATTTATATGTAGACATGGTTCACTGAAAAAAACCCACGTCCATTTGGGAAGGTGCGAGCGCAGTCAAGCGGAGGCTCGCGAAGCGGAGCCAGCCGAAAGTATAAATCCCACTTTAAGCCGGGGCATTAACTCCTCGTCTGCACGGACTCTCTTTGAAATAGGAATCATTGCCACATTTCTTGTTAACATCTTTCATTTATCGCGGTCTCATTTGTATCTGGCCAGTTTGGAGAAAGCCTCACCAAACCTGACCAGCCAGATGTTTGCGATCACAGGAACTTGAAGACACTTATACAAACGCAGATGGGTGACATGAATGGAGATGTCTCCAGATCGGCGATGTACTATTTGGTTTCCCAAGAAGGTCCATTGCTCAACACAAAATCAATTTGCTGAATGCATAAACTGTATTTTCCTGCACTCAAACCTGCCAATCTAAAGGAAACGCTGTGTATGGCGTTTGAAGTAATTTGTAAAGTTTAATTTAATAAACTTTTAATAAATTGATGTGAAAATGCATATGTTTCATGATAAAATTAATTAGACATGCTTTTTTATTGATAAAATTTAACTGTTAAAAAGGAGTGGAGAAAAATTTTAACAGAAAAAAACGGAATCCAGAAAAATTAAAATGGAAAAAACAGAATTTGGAAAAAAATAAAAGGATTTCATATGGCCCTAGAAACTTCTTGTTCCCAATCTCGGTGGATCAGAAAGAGACATTAACACCAATACTGAGTGCCATATATAGGTCCTGGAGACCCCACCAGATTTATGAGTCACATGAACTGGAACAGGAAGACAGGGAGAGCTTTTTCAGATAATCCCTACGGACTACCTGACACACTTTTTCTTTATGTGTCCTGTTGAAAACGACACACAAATTCTAACAGACTCTTCCACGTTAGTATGAATATACTGTAGGAGTCCAATGTCATTTCAAAGCAAGAAATGCTTCAACAAGCACTAGTAGTTGTCTCCTTTTAGTGTGTTGGTTTACTGCAGAGGGCAAAAGAATGTAAGTGAAAACAGTTTTCACTTCTCTCTTGCTGGTTACAGCATTTTTCATGTGTAACAGAGAGGAACTTAATAGAAGACACAGCTGGTTGCCCTAAATCGCCTTAAATGGCTAGAGATATTTCCTTATTTCTTTGGTCCACCTGGGGTGACAGCAGTAGGCTTTAATTAAAGGAACAGTTCACTCAAAAATGAAAATTCTGGCATCATTTACACACTCTCATGCTGCTCTAAATTCATATTCATACCACTTCTCTTTATCTTTGACACACAAATGAAGAAATGTAAAAACAAAAAATCTGTTAGATTAAAAGTCCATTCCACCTAACTACAATGGCTTAAAAGGTTTACCAAGAGATTGTAAAACAGACATGGTCACTTCATATTTTGAACCGCGATTTGACTTAATTTACACTTTAATTCACATATAAACATTGATCAACGCGCATACAAGAAGCATATCAAATACAGTAAAAGGATGCTCAAAAGGTCCAAAGGTCAAAGGTCTGTTCATCATTAAACCAATCATGTTTAACATTGTTTTATGAACTTTTTGAAACCTGAAAATTTTTGTTGCATGGACTTTCAAATGTATTATTCTGAAGATAACAGCGACAATTTTCTTTGTTGGGTGGATATATCCCTTTTCTAAAACTGCCATCCATAATTTCTCCATGTCTCTGAGGTTCTGTAAAAATGTATATGTATAAAAATGTATACTGAATAAGAATGTCACAATTATAATAATATCTTAATACAATAGAATATATGTGTATGTATTTTATATTATATTTTAAATTATTTGCTAGTTATTTTTCTTCACAGATAAGCATGGTCAAAACAAGCTCCACTCTTTTCAAATATCCATGAGAGAGACAGAGAAAGAAACAGAGAAAGAGTGAAGAAAATTTAGTGTGTTTGTTTTAGATGACTCTTTTTTCCACAGCCACTGAGTCAGGAGGACAGCAGAGACTGAAGACCGTAAAAGGGCAAACCTAGTTTCCCAGTTTTCACTTTCTGTCTGACTGCCAAACATCAAACCCATAGTCCTTCTCCTCTTACACTCACAAGATCTCTCTCTCATACACACATACATGCAGTATAATGACATTAAAGAGTTAAGCAGGTGAGTGGCCTGAAACCCCCTCAGATGTTCTTCTGTATCTCTAGTTAAACTTCCCACACAGAGAGAGAGTTAACAAACTGAGCTCCACATGATCCAGAACTGATCATCTCTATAACACATCAGTGTCTTCTTTCCTCTTCCCACACACCTCTCATTTACAGCTGCATCACTTCATCCCACACACACACACACTCAGGTAAAACTTTTTCAGTTTTAAACTGTCATTTTTACCTCCTCTCAAGCGCTGTCAACTCCAAATCATCCTTCAATTTAAAATGTTCAACAAAGGACCAGTTCAGCAAATATATACCACTATAATATGTCAAACCCCAAAACAACCCACTCTTATTCCTACTAATTGAGCACAGTTATAGTCTTCTATATAGGGTTACATACACATTGGTGATTGACTTTTGGATAATTATTTTTGGATAATTTTTATAATTACTATTAGTTATTGGATAATTAATTATTTTAGGATTTAGATTACAATTGCCATAATTTAGCATTAACTTAAAAGGATGTATTATGTCATAAATATAACCTTTTAAGAGTATAATCTCTTTAAAGAGACCTCTTTCCCTTTAAGAACACATGTTGGAATGGAACAACAGCTGTGTGCATTTGTGCATAAAATGAGTTAAGTTCATTTTCTAAGCAAAGGGCCCTCCTCTTGTTAAAAGTTTTACAATAACAAGTTATTTCAAACAGTATACCCTCTTATAATGTCATTTGAAATATGCATTAGCTTTCTGTACACGTTATAATACTGTCTAATGTAACTTTATAAATTTACTGTGATTTTAATTTTTTTTTACAAAGTAACATATTTATAATTTTGTCATTTATTATTATTGGCCGTAATATGAAAATAATTATAGGCTTAATTATTGGTGGCCCATAGCTGAAAGTTAAAAATGACATTTCCCTCAATTTTTAGAGCACAGTTTCAAAATAAACCTGTGTGTTTAAGTATCTGGGGTAGTGGAGGGTGTCTGAGAGTCAGGGAATAAAAAAAACAAAACATTGTGAACACTAAGTTTATGGGGTAATAATAGTCCTCCTAATGCTTTGTGTCAGAGTGACGTCCTGAGAAACATCTAGTATGTAAAATCTCCAGATGGCCTCACTAGCATTAGGAAGACACTGATCTATGAGTTGAGTAGCACACTGCACTGAGAATTTTAAGTGATGGAGAGATAAAACAGAAAGAAAAAGAGAGGGATAGAGAGACCCCTTGTGCGAACATGCATGCGTTTTTGTGCTCAGGAACAAAAACAACTACCCCTCCTTTTAGGTGGTCTGTTCATCCAATTGAAGCTTGAATAATTTCTTTAGAAACCAACCACAGATGTTACCCTTTGAGATGAAAATGAGCAACAGCCATCTTTCCCCCAGCACAAGCTCATGAACACACAAACACAAAGTATTATTCTTGTTTTCACTTTATTTACCTATTTTTAACTATTTATTATTATTGTTATGTATGTATTTAGTATGTAAGCATGCATAATATTTTTTTTAACAGTTTTATGGGTTTTAGTTTCCTTACAGTACCAGCCTTAAGAAAACAAATAAATAACTAGGGTGTATTCCAGAAAGCAAGGTTAACTTACCGTCACATATACCCTGAACTCTCGATTGAATAACCCAAACCCTGCTTACTTGATGTATGCTGTTTCCGAAAGCACATCCAGGAGTAAGTTCAGTCAAATCGGAGTATGTTCACGGTTAACATTCTCAGACATTATCAACAGAGTGACGAATCGACGAGTCACTATGGAAACCGACGCTAAGAAAAAGTGCACCATGCTGCTTTTTTCTTATTCTATTGTTTAATGGTCATTTACATACGTACTGCATATCACAACCTAATTGATGGTTGTGCAAACATTTTTCTTTTCATTTAATCACTGAGAATTAGAATTATATTGTTTGTTTGATGCTAATTATATAATAAGAAATAGCACACATATTTTTATTATAGAAAAAAAATGTATATGTATGTGTGTATATATATATTTATTTATTTATTGGATATTTGATAACTATATTGTAATCATATATAATATTATAAGGTCATGCATGTGCTAATATCTAACCTTGAAACATAACCTACTCAGGAGCAGGTTATGTTCAGGAAGTAAGTTGCTATGGCTACTTACATACCCTGAGAATTACCTCCGTTCCTGGAACCAAAAGCTGAGTTTATTCGCTTACTTAGCCTTTAAACATTCCCAGGTATGTCACATAACCTGCTTTCTGGAATACCCCCCGATGAACTGACACTTGGCTTGTCAGCAGATTCAATAATTTCATGTAAATCATGGCAGAAAGTGCATAGTTTTTGTTTCCTTAGCAGTGTTATTATTGTTAACTAAAATTAAAACTATGAATATTTTTTGTTAATTTAAATATAGCTGAAATAAAGTCAAATATAAATATTAGATGAAAAACTTGGAACGAATTTTGATTTTAATTTATCTCTATTTTGATGAACTGATACAGACTTGTCTGAAACAAATCGTTCTTAATCATTCAGTCAATGCTGATTGATTTCAGATAACATAATTATCACAATAAGCTTTGTGCTTTGTTATTATGGTATGAAACAATGTCAACTTTCAAATTCTGTCAATTCTATCACATAATTTAAACAATAAATCACAGTTTGATGCTCTTTAATGTGATGTGAAAAAGCACTGTATTTTTCTTATATACAGTATAAGTGGCAGAACAGAGATCACATGAGCTCATCATCCCTTCATCATTACTACTTAGAGCACAAAATAAAGATGACTGAACATCAGAAGGAATGATGAATGATGCATCATTTTGCATATAATCACGCAATCAGTGTTTCAAACACAGAAAAGCAGTCAATAAAATGCCATGTAACATTACATTTACCTCAGGAAAGCAGTTCAATGTCCATAGCATGATATTTATCTGGAAAAAATAAATATTCACCATATTACATATTCATTATATTTAAGTATATACTTACTTAACATTTTTATGTCTTATTGTATTTTGAAAAAATCTGTCATGAAAACAATTTTTAGGACAGGAACCGAAGAATATAATTATGTCATTAAATATAAAAACTGCCTTACAAAAATAATACAAAAATAAATAGCAACTGAATTTAACCATTTGGATGTTGATTTTTAACCTTTACAGAAATGTAACAAATAATGTACCTGAAATACTGTATATATTTTTCCTTTTTCTATTTACTGTACCTGATATATGTCCAAACTATTTAAGATCGAATCGAGATCAAAATCAAATCAATTCATGTACTCTGTGTCAATATCCAGCACTAGTTGCCTGGACAATTAACTGAAATAAAATAAATTTAGGTAGTACTAAAACTACTTAAATTATTCAAACTGAAATGAAGAATAAATCTAAGAAAAACACACATATATATATATATATATATATATATATATATATATATATATATATATATATATATATATATATATATATATATATATATATATATATATATAAAATAAAACGAATAAAATTACATAAGCATACAACAAAATTACTAAAACTTACACTAAAATTGTAATGAAACCTGAAAATATACAAATAAAAGCTAATTCAAAATATTAATGAATACTATAATAGTATATAAATAATAATAAATAATACTGTGCCATAGTTATTGTGTTAATGCATTCAGGTTTCTTTTAAAGAAAAGAAAAGAAAGCAATCCACAAGTTTTGGGCTCAGAATCATTTGGATGACAACCTTAGCAGAATGTAGAGGGAATGCAAAGAAGATTTCCCTACTCTTTACCTGCTTGAACATTTTGCTGCTGTGTCTGATGATCTCATTAATACAAGTATAAAAACAAACAACAAATTCTAACTAATAGCAAATTGTCAGATGAAGAAGCTGCTGTCAGAATCTCTCTGTGAAACCCTTTCAGCATCAAAGAGCTTTAGATTTTGTTTAAATCCAGTGGTAAAGTTCAATTATGTCATCTGAAAGAAAACATTAAAGAAATAGCTTGTACAAAAGATTGCAACTAGAATCCTTTAGAACAGATGTTTACCAAGAAATGGGTTAAAAAGAAGTGGGCAGTGAAAATGCATGTGCAAGTAAGTGCAGCTGAACCAGGATGTTTTGCAGTTTGTAAGAGGTCTTAAGGGAAGTGGTTTGTCACTTGCAACAGAAACACCACTATGAGGAAGTAGATAAAAACGAATCAAGGTACTCAACTTGGATGATTCACATTCTCTATTCTGGGCTATGATGCAATGACTATACAGAATGCGAAAATGAGCCTATGACATAATGCTAAAATATATATATATGCATGACTCAAATGGTGTTACCAATTTCTGAATTTAAAACATTTGTTCAGCATGCTTTACTATGACCAGCAAGGAGGATGACCCTGAAGGTCAGCAGGAAATGACTTATATAGCTCTCTGCTGATGCACACGTGTTTGTCAGGTATTGATTTCACAGAAGCGCATCTAAAAGCGCACCTAAATGGGGGAGAGGAATGCAGAGATTGCTGGCTGCCATATCTCTATTCTGGTATCAGATCACTGCGAGGAAAAATTACTGTATTTAGCCCATTCCTATTTTGTGGGGTATTCAGAGTAAATGAACATAATCTGTGCCATTTGTAATGTATTAAAACACCAACACCACCAACAACAAAACGTCTAGAGAATAAAAAGAAAGGGTAACTTGTCCTAAAACTGTCTAAACCTATAGTAAAACACTAGGGAATCACTTAAGGCCATAATTTTCATATTCCAAAAAGGAATATGTAATCAGGAACCACTTGCATTTTTGCAAATTCTCACAGATATAAGCAATGAATGCACATACATTCAGTCCTTACTAATTACAAATACACAAAAAATACATTTAAAAATCCATGTCTAAATTGATTTCCAGTAGCCATGGGTCTTATTTATTATTCATTCAGACATATTTGGAATTTAAGTCATAGTTCTTTTAACATATTTAAAATGAAAGTTTTGATTTTATACATATCGCATATTACATACAGAATTTTTTTTATATTATAAATTTTTCTTTTGTCTTTTTGTTTTGATCATATTTGTGCCAGTGATTTAATTAGCATTCAATTTTTACAACTACTTGTCAATTTAAAAGTTGTTCCACTTTTACTGCATTCTTTTCCATTTCATTGTGCTCCCTTCTTATTTTAAACACACAAACAGATATTGAGTAAATGCACCATAAGAGAGCTGTCTGACCACCCTGTTTATAAAGGGTTTCTTTCAGACAAAATAATCAACTAGTAATTAAGGCAACACACCAACTAGTTGATCTTGAAAATATGTTGTTTTATACATCCCTAATTTCAGGTAGTAAGGCATGCCAGAATGACATTTTTACAAAGCTATAAAAAATACATGAGCTGCTGAAGAACGTGGCCTTCTTTAGATACATATACAGAATACAGACCAACATTTAACACAAATACAAATCATTTTATGTCTCCTAAAACAGAACACTAATGGTCATTACAAAAACAGAGCAGCTGTTTCTGGTAAGAGTTGCACATTTATTATTCATGCCAGATTGCTTCCAAGACTCCATCATTCACATGACTGAAGAAGGAACATATTGCGGAAATGGTCTGCATCAGGACCAAAATGATATAACATCCTTGCCTCACCATAGCATACGGTTGAGGACCTTTTCACACGTCACGTTTACAATCATGTGAGCGCCTTTCCAGGGTAGAAATAGAAGCAGACAGACCTTTTAGTTCCACAATATCTTATATCCAAAGAAATATCAACAATTCAGGCCTGTGTTGCATAACTAGCAGGCAAGTCTTGGGAAGCACCACGGCATGAGTTCAACAACAAATGCTCCACAGATCGGTTCTGATCTGCTCCCAGCCTGCAGGCAGTGTTGAAGAAGCTGAGTCATTTATAGATAAAACACTGAGACAGATCCAATTCCATGTGAACCACAGCATGTATCCCATCATGCATCTCAGCTCGGCATGAGCCCTTTCGTGTTGTCAACATGCAACAAAAGCATAGAATAAAATGTTACACTTTAAAGATAAACAAAAAGAAAACTCTCTTCAAAATAAAAATGATCAATTGAGCTCAAAAAAATTTCAGAATGTAACTGACTTTTATGAATTTTTTCCTGAGTTTACAATTACATAACCTTAATGGCAAAGTGCTTCCCAGTCTGAACCTAATGGTCTCTAGGAGCCATAGGGAAAAAATGGATACTCTGGCAACCTGGCACAGGGTTGCAGCATCTCTTGAGAACACTGCAAATCTTTAAGATAATAACATGTCTCTGTGATTGAAATTCTCAGGCTGTAAATCTTTTGAAGGTGCCTTTTCAGGTAGTCAAGGGGAATAAAAAAATAACAGCTCACACTGCCAGGGGAAAGTGTTATATCTGACTCACAGACGTGACTGATCGTAACAGTCTGTGATGAGCCTGAAACACGTGACCTGGGTTGAGGCGATGCTGATAAAGAGGATAAGAAGATCATTTTTATCAGCCATCTAAGTGTGTGTTTACAAAAGTAGTTTCGTTCTCTTGGTCCGTGTTTGCTTAGCATTCACACTGTCACCGAATCTACAGATACAAAACAAAAAGCAGGTCAAAAAGGATACGGTCACAACCTGATTGTATGCGTGTATAAATAGTGGTATTTTTACCCACAGATAACTCATAAAGCGCTTATAAGGAATAGCTTCGTTGCACACATGGAAATCTGCTGTAAGGAGACGGCTGTTCTGATGCCTGTACTGAACTGTAATGGCCAACATAGCTCCCAAGACGAAAAGAACCATGTAAGCTTGAGCATTCTGGCCTTTTTATGGTCGCATCCTGTGACATCACATCCTGTTTTTGGTTCATTTAGATGTCTTAGGTCCATGTTATGTTCATATTTCAGTTGAACCGCAAACCTGCCAAGTGTAATAATCATGCCCTTAAAACCTAACTAAACCCTAGACAAAAACATCTTTCTTTGTCTGATTTATTGAAGGGGAATTTTTGCTGAAAACCTGAGAAACAATGCATGCATTATATAACCATAAAACCAAGAAATGCATCTTCTGCTTGTTTTTTACAGTGCCTGGACTGTACAGTCATGAAGTGTTAATGCAGAACACCACTTGACGCTGCTTAGTGGTGCCAGCACATGGCCTATGTTTTCCTCTCAGCTGAGTGAAACTGCAACAAATCCCCAAACAAAATGTGATCAAGCACATTGCATTTGAACCGTGCTTATGCAACAGCCTGCCAGCTTCATTAAATATCAAACTCCAACCAGGAGCAAACCAGTCCAACCCTATTAGGACTTTGTTAATGGAAGGAATGTTTGGTTATCAGACAAAACTGACCCGCTATTCTAAAGAGCCTTTTATTAGGTGAACTTTAAATATAAGTATATTCTCGCAAATATGCAGAACATGCTACCAAATAGATAAAAACAATTTGCCTGTAATAATAACAACAACAGATATCACCCATTGCACTACATTGCATAAATATTTTTCTTTGGAATTATCTTCATAAAAATATTTGCTGTGGGTAATTGCACCACTGTGAAAAAAACTGAGTTGGTCACAAAAAGGTTGAAGGTTCGAAACCCTGCAAAGAGCAATTCAAGAGTCAATACCATAGCAAGGACATGTTTGGTCAAGTAATCACTCACTGCTTACAGAAATATTTAATTGTTTGCCATCAAGTTTTAAGATTATTAATGTATAATTATCTGGATGATTTACCAGTGAAATAACTATTAAAAATATAATTAGAACTTACTAAAACCCCATGGAAAATAACTATAAAAAATATAACTTATTTAGCCACACACACCACTTTTAAGATTGCATATAAATAAAGTCATATTTCATATCTTCACAGAACACCATTTGGATATTAAAAGGTTAAGACATTAAACATCCAATTAAGTAAAGACAAATCCCGAGAATGTTCTCAAGTTTACAATGCAATTTTAGAGGTAGTTTAGTCAAATCATGGATATATTAGAGTGGCCCTGTTTCACTGTCACGGTACAATTTAAACGTAAGATAAGCGAACACTGGCCTTTCAGGTCACACCGCTTGCATGCATGCATACATACATACTTTCACTCTCCTCTGCCTATGAAAGACGTTTCAGTGTTTCCCCCAAAGAAATATTAGTAGCTTTCGACTTAGCAGGCAGTGTTATTTCACAAAATTCAGAACGCGGTTATAAAATGGCATCATAGCCAAGTCATACAAACAGCTTACAAATGTAACTTATCTCTGGTTCGCCTCCCTGCATACTACAGAGCATACAAACAGCACAGGTTACTTTATGGTCATTTCTCTGTTTGTGTAAACAACAAAGAGCCTCGAGACTGACTGTTCCGAATGTTTCACAAATCAGATGTACTCACATCTCAGTGGGCGCTGTGTCAATCCATATTGCAATCGGAAGAGTTGTGATGCATCTGAATATCTGTTGCCAAATTCCAGCGCGCTGCCTCTTGCTCTTCTTTGAGCTGCTGCATAGTGTGGCCCCGCCCTGATGCGTGACGCCACCCTTCTCGACCCCGCCTTTCCCACGCGCTCTCACCGCAACTACACGTGCAGGTACAAACATAAAATGTATAAACAATGCGACACAATGAAAAAAGATCGAAACAATGTAATAGTTTAACATACTGATTTGCTTGCAATTAATTTAATTGTGAATGTGACAGGGTTATTATATATATTGTATATATTGTATATGTTCTGTTTATCTGCATATGAAGCTAAGCGATAACATCCTTTAATCAAAATTTGCTGGACAATTAAGCGAGGCATTTATTTGAGTTGGACGGTAATTTGGTTCATGGGTGTATTTGAGAAAGGAAGAAAGGCCGTTCTCATATATCTCCGGTTATGATTATAAATACATGTACCTTATACTGGTAATGGCTTGATCTTCCGTGTCTTACAAAATATGTGAGATCATGGGTTCCAAGATCTATATTGCCATCTTGTGGATTGTTGTAAAACACAGTTTTCATTTCATATTATTTCACTTTCTTTTTGGTATGATAGCATTTCAAGCTGTACAACAATGTTTGTTTTGCGTTGTATGTCATTGTGTGATCCTGTTCTTCATTGTAAAATCAAATTTCTTTAACAAAAAGGGGTGAGACTAAATCAAAAGCAGTCTCTTTTTTATGACAATAATAAAACAATATGTATGATCATAATAAGGAAGACAAGGACTAGTTGTCACACTTTTTAATCAAGTTTATTTGTTTATTTGTTTGTTTATTTATATGGATCCCATTAGCTGAAAGTCTGTGCAATTAGCTAGTCTTCCTGGGGTCCATTCTAAAATATTACATTACTAAAACAACAACAACAACAACATTTCAATAATCACAGTTGATAAATATACACGTATACACATTACATATATATACATATATACACAAACACACACTCATACATACATACATACATACATACAATCTGGTTTCGATTCATAACAGGACGAGACATAAATACAATATGATTTATAATTACATTAATCAAGACATATAAGAAACTACATCAACACATAACACCTTAGACTACTTTTAAATGACAGCTTATTACAAAGCTGATGAACTTCAATGGGAATGTTATTCCAGATGACAATAGCTCTATACAGGAAGGTTTTCTTCATAAAATTAGTTTTTGGATAGAGGGTCATTATATGACCATTATTTGCCTTTCTGGTGTTATGATTGTGCACAGAGTTACAGTACACTATTTGATTAAACAGAGAAATAGGCATTTTCATTGTCAATGTGTTATATATCATGGTGCTTAAAGTAACTATTATTCTTTGGTTTAAAGTGAGCCATGAAAGAGTGGAATACATCTGATCTCTACTTGTTTTAATTGAGCAGTCTTGCTGCTTTATTTTGCACAACTTGTATTTTTGTCAAGTCCTTTTTAGATGCAGAAGACCACACCTCAGTGCAGTATGACAAGTGACATAATATTAATGATTCTGCAACTATTCTTAAAGTGTCCTGATTCACATAATGACAACATTTTTCTGTTAACAATAGTATTTATGTGTTCTGTCCAAGAAAGACTACTATCAATAACCAAACCCAACAGTTTAGCCTTTTCTACTTGTTGTATTCTTTGCCTGGCTATGTGTAACTTTAATTCCGATCCAAGCATCAATTTTTGTTTTGATCCAATAATCATACTTTTGGTTTTGGATATATTTAAGACTAATTTGTTTCCGCTCACCCACTCGTACACCGAATCCAATTCTCTAGACAAAACATGATTAAGTTTGTCACATGAGTCTGCAGCATAGTAAACAGTTGAGTCATCTGCAAACATTGTCACTGATGCTTTTTTGACAGTTAAGGTCAAATCTTTAATAAAAATCAGAAAACAAAAGAGGACCCAAACAACTTCCTTGAGGTAGACCACATACTAAACCTTTATAATTAGATAAAGAACCATTGTAAAAAACCCGCTGAGTTCTGTGGGAAAGATAACTTTTCATCAGTGCAACAGCAGAAGGAGTGAAGCCGTAGCTTTTCAATTTCTCAATTAAAATATAGTGGTCTATTACATCAAAAGCGGCACCATAATTACAAATTTGTGTATGAATAATCTTTTCCATAACTTTACTGAGTGCAGGCAGAATACTTATAGGTCTGCAGTTATGCCCATTATAAGATAATCGATTGTCTTTTATCAATGGAATAATTTTCCCTTCCTTCCACAGAGTGGGATAAATCCTGATTAAATATATGACACAACGGAACAGCAATATATTCAGCTGTTTTTTCAATACTAGGCTGTCCAAGTTGTCTGTGCCTGGACTACCATGTGTTGGAAGAGACTTTAACAGGGCCATCACTTCTGCAGTTTGCACACAATTAAAGTTAAAGTTACAGATTTTATCAGCCATGGTTTCATTTTTTATAAGTTCACAGGAATTAAAGTCTTGTGTTCCAAAACCTTTTCTTAAATTACTAACTTTATTTGTAAAATAATTATTAAAATAGTCAGCAATATCTTTAGATTCTGTTATAAAATCATCACGTTTAACACCGCCATTTCTTTTTTTTAGTACTCTTTCTTTTTCCTTTTATTCAGTTTAGTAACTTGGTTCCTTAATTTACAATATTTTAATCTGTCCTCTAATAATCTTGTTTTCACAGCCACTTGTTTAGCTTCATCTCTTTGCTTCATCATATTTCTGTAAATATTTCTGTAAATATTTCTGAAATGAAGTTTATTTATTTATTATGAAGTTATATTTGTCAAAATATACGAGGTAAATAGCCACAAAGAAACCTGCTTTTAAAATGTATTACAGGACATTAAGCAAAAATGTAAACAGTGAAACTATGGAAACAACCAAAATGTAAAGGTAACAGAAATAGAAATCCATTGTTTTGGCCAACAAATGATTTATACTAAATAAGGCTATATACATGACATATGAATTGTTAAATCTATAGAGAAATCTAATACATCTGATGCATAATGGACATCAGACAACCAAAAAAGTTGATTAATGAACTCGCCTTAGATAACAGGTGCATCTATAATAAAGGTGCGTTCATGCCATATCGTAATAACCGTGATTACGAGATACCAACTTGTAAAAAGTGTTCACATCCTCATCGACCTCGTAATTATAACTTGTAAACTGGGAATTTTGTGAGAGCTACAACTTGTACCACCTGACCACCTCAGATTTATTAGGTGCTGTGTTTAGACATTGATAGTGTGATAGTTCTGAGTCCAAGGGTGTCAACATCTCCAAGTTAAAACGTCACATGTTGTCATCTCAAAATTACAGTAATTATGACATGGCATGAATGCAGCATAAGCTCAATAACAGACTGTTATTATAGAGAAATAGGTGAACCTCAAAGGTCTTTCTTAGCCTCAAGATCAAATTAATACTGCAGCCCTATTATATCTATAAAAACCCAAACTGGGTCATGAATCTTTTCTTAGGTGCATAGATAATAGCTTTCATACCACATATTTACATAGATTCATGCAGATGTGTATTTAATATTCAGTGGGTATAGAAAATAATCACCCCCTTTAAATAATCACATTTTGTTGCTTTGCAGCCTGAAATGAAGAAGGACACATTGAATTAAACATGAAAGTATGAAGACTGAGATAGTATTGAGTGCACTCAAATAATCTGTTTTATTTATTTACAGTGAACATCTTTGCTCTGAGATGACAGAAGAAGAATCGGTCATGCTAGAAGTGCACTTTTGAGTTTTTTTCCCCACATAATTTAAAACATTACAACAACATTAGTTAATGTTTCAGTATAGCTATTATTTCACAAGAACATGAATGCATTTAATTAAAACATTGGTGTCTTGAGACGTGTAGATCTATTTCACAGTAAAATAGACTTTTCACAGTCGCACAGCTATTTTTATTAAAGAAGGTAACTAAATACTGACTCTAGCAACACATGATGACACATGCTATTTTCTATACCATTACCTAACCAGTATAGATTCGTTCATGAAAAGCCAATGTGCTCTGATTGCAAAGTGTAACTTGATATCAGTAGTGCTACAATCATTGATTGAAAATGTATGTCAGTTACATCCAGTCGGTCTCTTCAGTCACATAGAACGATTATTTTATTAGATGTTATTTATTTTGTTGAACTGGATCAGACTTCTATTTTTAAACAAGTCCCTACAGCTAGACTCTAAGAATAGTGGCGTCTGGTCCTTTTTCTGTCATTGGTCACTGCACAGTGGTCACACCATTGAGAGACAGAACCAAACATTTTGTTTGAAGGACAAGAAATAATGTAGACAGTTTAAGAAACCAGCTGTACAGTGTTTGTTTACTCAAACCAACTAGTAATGTGAGCATTTAAAATTGATTGAGAGAAAATTGTTGTTCAGCAGCTATGCGTCTGGTAGTTTTACAGTTCCTGGCTGGATTTTTTGGAGCTCTAAGCTCAATATTCCTCCTGGGATCTCTTGGGTCTGATTACTGGCTTATGGCATCTGAAACTTGTGGAGATGCTGCTCTTTTCAAATTATGGAGAGTCACCAAGGTAAGGATTGGACATTTTTGCCATGTTTTAAAAACATTTGTCTATGTGTTTGATTAGACTTTGATTAGACATGCATTTAAATACTTTATGAGAGAATTTACCAATAGATATATCTGACATTTCTGACAAATATTAATTAATCCATCTGAGACCAGAATCATAAGCCAGCATTGTATAGTAGTTGATATGTTTCACTGAAACAACAAGAAAGAAATGTTTGCCTTCTCTGAATAAAATAACAGTCTACACACTCTTAAAAATAAAGGTTTTAAGAGAAGGTTTTAGCAGTGAAGAAACATTTTGGGCTCCCCAAATAACTTTTTCGTGAAAAGCCCTTAAAATATAGAGTAAAGAACATTTTTGTCATTCTCTTGTGAAGGGAGGCACACAAAGACATAGGTAATCCAAATAACATTTAATAGTAATCCAAGATGATGAAGATTCATACAAAACACAGGCAGCATACACAACTAATAACTGGCAGCTAACTGAACTGAAAGGGGAACTCAAAGGGATACTCCTACCCAAAATGAATATTTTGTCAATAATCAATTACCATCATGTTGTTCCAAACCTGTAAAAGCTTTGTTTTTCTTCGGAAAACAATTTAAGATACTTTGGATGAAAACCAGAAGGCTTGTGACTGTCCCATAGACTGCTAAGTAAATTACACTGTCAAGGTCCAGAAAAGTATGAAAAGCATTGTCAGAATAGTCCATCTGGCATCAGTGGTTTTAACCGTAACATTATGAAGTGACGAAAATACATTTTGTATGCGAATAAAACAAAAATAACTACTTTACTGAACAGTTTGTCTACTCTGTGTCTCTCCAAATCACCATAGCACCATTTTGGAGAATATGAGCTGAACGTAGACAGCTTACAGTGTAATTTACTTGGCAGTCTATGGGACAGTCACAAACCTCCTGGTTTTCATCCAAAATATCTTAAATTGTGTTCCGAAGACGAACAAATCTTTTACGGGTTTGGAACGACATGAGGTAAATGATTAATGACAACATTTTCATTTTGGGGTAGAGTATACCTTTAATATATTTGGAATAATATCAATATAGAAGGAACATTTATTTATCATCTTATTTTGTTTAATTAGGATATTTCTCAAGCACAACCAGACAGTAGTAATCAGGCTGAAAACACCCTTCTGTTCTACCATGAGGGCCTTTTTTGGAGATGTTCCTACCATAAGGGTTCAGATGGAGAGCAGTACAGCATACTGGCTTTTTTGATCAGTAGGTCAACTAATTCTTTTGTACTTGGCATGCAGCTTGCAACTTAATAGCTCTATTGTTGATATTGATTTAATTTGGAAAACAGACTTTGATATATTCTTTGATATTTCTTTAAATTATTTTCTGAATCCCAGTATATATTCTCAGTTTTTTGTTTTCTCGGTATATATTCTCCCTTATACAGTATATACTGTGCAATACTGTGCATTCAGAAAGTATTCATTTTTATGTTACAGCCTTTTCCCCCCATACTCCATACCCCTTCATGACAAATCAACATCCAGACTATTGTGATACTTGGGAGATTGATTACAAAGTACCAAAATAATACCAGTATACATTTTTTACCATTATTGCGTTGTCTGTTCCAGACCGTTTGATAATGATTTATACGTATTTATATGTTTTTAACCTAAACGACCCATGTTGTTTTCAGAGTAGTCACAGCAGCATCCAGCTGTTATTTTAATAAGTGAAACTGTCAGCCAATCATAGCAGTGGGCGTTTACTTGCAAGTCTTAAATGCACCCCGCATATAAAAACAGTACCAATGGATGGTGGTAATGCACTATTTTACAACTTCACAAAACAAAACGCAGCTATTCTCCAGCCAAACCCCTATTCACAAAAAAAAATATATATATTGTCGAAAAACAACTTAGTTTGCATAAAAGTAGTTAGCTACTGGAAAAGCTACATTGTTTTAAAAGTAGCTGGGCTACTGTCAAGCTACTGAAAAATGTAGTTACGTTAGTAGTGTTGGTACTTGTAGCTACTACTCCCCAACACTGGGTCCCTTAGCTGCTTGTATGTTGTCTTAGCTATGGCTAATTCACACCACACCGACAGACACTGATCAATGCCGACAGTCACCAGATTACAGTACTTCATTTCTTAGACATTCAGATACATGACAAACACAGATTCAACATGTTCAGTCAGCAAAAACAAATAACGACCAACAGTAAAAGACGCAAACAGGCTAACATTCTGATTCACCAAAATCTGACAAACACCTTTTGCCGTTGGTTGTGTCTGTCAGTGTAGTGTGACCTGGCCTATATATAAAGGCCAGGGGTTTCACTAATAAACATTGCGTATGCACAAAATGGGCATAGAAAATGCGTACGGAATTTCCATACACATATCGGGATTTATAAAAAATAAACTTGGCGTAAATATGTGTGCACCATACTGACATTCTAGACCTTGCATACACACTCTTTTTCTTGGAGTGAGAAAAATAAAGTAAACAATGATTTTAAACTCTGTTTTCATTCGATATACACATTTACATGAACTATTCCACTCTCATTAATGAAGATAAGCACTGAAATTACATTAAGTCATTATGCATAGTGGAAGCGTATGATCACTTTTCCTGTGGCATGCTATATTTTAATGACAGCTTGGAGTGATATAGGTGCACAGTAATTCATTTTTAAACTAAACTGCAGATATCATGTTATGAGAAAATATTTTTAGCGAGTACAATGATCAATGATGCGCACTTGCTTTGATATTATGGCAGACATTGTTGAATAGGTTTAAATTATTGAATAGGTCCGATGATAATAGCCTACTGTACAACCACAGCTGCACGGAGGGGGTGATGCGCGTACACACTATCTTCCCCTGACTGGGATATATAAAGGGATTTTTGCGCAGGTTCTAGTGTACACATGGTTTTATAAATCTGAAAACTTTTGTGTGTAAGCAAAATCTAGCTTTTGTGCATACTTAAACTTTTAGGATGAAATCTATGGAGAGTTTTATAAATGAGACCCCAGATCAGTAGAGTGTTGCAGTAAAGGCTGTCTCCCATCTCCACACATGATCTTTGGAGCTTAACCAGAGTGACCATCAGGTTCTTGGTCAACTTGCTTACCAAGGCCTGTATGCTCAGTTTGGTCAGGTGGCCAGCTCTATGAAGAGTCCTTGTTGTTCCAAACTTCTTCCACTTCTTTCATATTTGAATTTTTTTTTTTTTTAAGTATTTTAACACAAGGTCGCAACATAGGAAAATGTGAAAAAGAAGGGTTCTGAATACTTTCTGAATGCACTGTATACTTTAAAAAAGACTTGGCACATCTGCTCTTCTCTCCCTATTTTCTAAAGATACTTAAATTTATTTAAATTAACTTTTTTTCTGCACCTGAGTGTTTGCTCTTTCTTGTAAACATAGTACTTAATTTTTCACCACCAGTCAATCAACCTTCCCAGAAGGTTTGCGAGCCAGCCTACTTGTCCCATGCTCCGGTTTCTGGACTTCCCAATAGTGTTCTAACCTTAGACTCTGCCACAGGTGAGATCTCAAGGAGCAGTTTGCTCAGCATTATGTTCCCAATATAATGGAATTTTTTTCTCATTAGTGGTGCTTGTGAAGCATCACTATTACTATGCTGTGGCTTATTATTCTTCTTCCTTCCAACCAAACTTCAGCACGTAACTTGTCCATTTGTCAAAGATCCATGAAAGAGGTGTCAAATTGTGTTTCTTACTGGGAATAGGTATGCTATGACTTTTATAAGTGGTCGAAGTGATCACAATGTTTGCATAACGGGCAAAAAATTGTGTGAAAATCCCATAGATGTAACATTGCGACCACATTTAACGGGTCATAGCTCCGAGTGAGGATTTCGTACAAACATGTGGGTCACTTTGAAGAAGCTGGCAAGCTGTGCAAGAACATTTGATTATAGTTCCTGTGGCTCAGTGGTAGATCATTGCATTAGCAGCGCAAAAGGTTGTAGATTCGATTCTCAGGGGAACACGTTAGGTAAAAAAAAATAATAATAATAAATAATTGTATAGCCTGAATGCACTGTAAGTCGCTTTGGATAAAAGCGTCTGCTAAATGCATAAATGTAAATGTAAAACATACCTTGCAACGGGGTATAAGTTGTACCCCTGGAGTGCGAGACCTGGCTGAATTTGCCCCAAAGACATACTATGGTGAAGGAACTGAGCGTCCATATTTTTCCTACTATGGCAACTTGCCTAGGAATTTTGTACTGAACATAACTCTGGGTTGCAATGTCATAGAGACATTGGGGTAGGTTCATTTACTCAGGCAATCAATCAGTCTCTTAGGATCATCATGAACCTATCAAGCCACGCCCTGGCAACCATTTAGAGCTCCCTAGCTACTGAACACATAGACTGCATTATAAAAAGCATTATAAATATCTTTGCATCACAGTGTCATAGAGACATAAGGGTGGGCTCACTGATTCGGTGAAGCAAACAGCCAGTCACAAATCACTGTTGTCACTTCCTTACCACACACTAGCCACCACTGTCGACCACCCTAGCAACCCAAACCCAAAGAGGCATATATTTAAATCTGAATGTCATAGAGGCATTGGGGGTTGTTTTTTTTTTATCATTCATACTGGCAAGCAGCCTTTGGAGTACCACCATTGACAGCTGACAAGCCACTCCCTAACAACCAAATACACTACCCTAGCAACCATATAGCAATATCTATATCTTGGGATGAAAATATTGTATAGACATGGGACTTGGTTCTTTTGACTTATTCTAGCAAACAGGACTCCCAACATGCCACGCATGCTAGCAGTGAATAGCTACATGCTAACAGCTATTTGCTAAGTGTTAAAACATGTTAAAAATCATAACTGTTGATAAAAAAGACCCTACTAACTGCTCAGTGCTGAGTTTTGCCACAGCAAGCACCACTCACATTTTCTTCAGAAAATGTACATATCTAGTTTACTATGTTGTCAAAATAACTTGATTTTCAAAATAACTTGATTTTCCATTGTTAGTGCAAAGGGCCTTTTGGTGTGCTATATTTGTGCTGGGTGTCATCTTGGTGTTGATTGGTGGGTTTGTCACAATCTGTGCAACCCCAGGGACAAGACATCGCCTTTATGAGACTGGAGGTGCTCTCTTTATAACTGGGGGTGAGAGAAAAAGTTGCCAAAACATTCAGTTTCCAGTGATTCTATAGTGACTTTGTTTTAACATTCACTCTTTTTCTCTTCTTTTCCATACAGGTATCTTACTCATGTCTGTAGTGCTGTTGTTTGCTGTGTGGGTGCAGGTCTCAGACTCTTTAGAGCGATACGGCCTCCAGCGCAGACGCTTAGTGTGCCCCAATCTGCAGCTCAGTGTGCACTATGGTCTGTCTTTTATGCTGGCTGCTACTGGTGCCTTCCTCTGCCTGCTCACTGGCCTACTTCTCATGCTCATTCCATCAGTCAGCAGAGCATCAGCCAGGGACACAGAAAATCAGCCATTCTCACTGCGAGAGGAATGTGTGTAGTATTATGTATATTCATGACAATGATTCTTTCCTAATATTCAAAGTAATGTTTTCTGTTATTATTTGCTCCCCCTTTTTCTGCATGTATATAGTTTTCTGCCCTCCATATACCACAAAAAGAGATTTATGAGGATATTTTACATATTTTACATATAAGAGAGTATAATCAAAAGTTCAATGAAATTGTCTTTAAACAAATAATTAAATGTACACAGGGGTGCTAGAGGGTTCATAGATTTTTAATCTAAACATAAATGATAATTTTAACATGTTCAGCATAATATGTTGAATTTGTCTTTATTATTATTTCAAATAGCTTTTAAAGGTGGACATTTTTCAGGGTTTTTTTTTTTTTTTTTTTTTTGTAACTGACAGCCACAGCTTTGAAAAGCTCCTTGTTACCATTCACTTTCATTGTATGGAAATAAGCAACAGACAGGTGAACATTTTGATTAAGCACTACAATTGTAGAAACTACAGAAACAGAAAAAGTGGAGAAACAGTCTATCCACCATTGTGTGTGTGTGTGTGTGTGTGTGTGTGTATGTGTGTGTTTTGTGTGTGTTTTTTGTTTTATACCGATTTATTTTATTTCATTATTTTTTTCTTGGCTCTAGATTTTATGTTATGCTTTTTAACGGGGTCATATGATGCGATTTCAACTTTTCCTTTCTCTTTGGAGTGTTACAAGATGTTTGTGAATAGATAAGATCCCTAAAGTTGCAAAGACTAAAGTCTTAAACCCAAAGAAATATTCTTTATAAAAGTTAAGACTCGTCCACACCCCCACATGTCTACATCATGATGTGGGAAAATTTGCATAACGCCGCCCAAATGTTCACGCAAAGAAAAAGGCATAACTTTATTGTGGCTGCCACCACCACCACCATGTTGTGAATACACTGTGTGTTTCATTGCAAAAGCGAAAAATACTTTGTTTGGCCTTCCAAAAGAGGACACGGCTAGAAATACTGTATGTGGTTGAGTTGTATTAACACTATTCCAGAACAGTTCAACCCAAATATTCAGATGTGTGCAGTGCATTTTACGGAGGACTGTTTCCTGATCCTTGAAGAGTAGACTACAATGCCGGTGCTTCTGACTCACAGTCTGTAAGTACGTTTACATATTTAAAGGATTTGCCACTGATGATTAAAACGTGAGTTTTGAGCAGTGTAGAGTGGCGCTTGTTTGTCGTTTCTCTGATCACAAAGGCAGACATGGTTTTATGTTTACGCAGCGCAATGCAACGCAACGCCTAAAAAGACAGTATAAGTCATTATAATCTGTAATTATGTCCCCACTGGATGCAACAAATGCCACGTTTATAATGGGTTTTAATGTTCTTGTCTCATTGCACCAGGCATGACAGTATGGTAAGGGGTGTAACATTTCCGTCACATGCTTGAGGCATTCGGCCAATCACAACGCACTGGATAGCTGGCCAATCAGAGCACACCTTGCTTTTCAGACAGCTTGCGTTTCAGAAAGGCAGGGCATAGAGGAGAAACAATAAAACCCACAACCTTAGGGTTAGGAGTCAAACTCTCTAACCATTAGGCCACGACTTCCCCATATGACATAGTAACATTGTGTCTCACCCATATATATATCTCCTACCTATTATGATATTGTTCAGAGAATAAGAATATTGTAATTAAATATGAATTTGTGCAAAAGGTAAACATACATTTACAAGAGGGTTATGCATTTAATTTGGTTAATGCATAAATATAGAAAGCAACCGGCAGAGGGCAGTGTTGCTTCAGTTCTTGAAAGCTGTCACATTGTGAAATAAGCGCTCACCACAGGGAACTGTGGGACTTATCCGAAAGCTTATCCCAGATAGCTGAAACAACAGTGCTGAGATTGAAAATAAATCACTGTTTTATGAATAAGACACGGGAGCTCAGATAATAACTGTACATTTGAAATAAACATGAATTAAATTGGCACATTTTGATCAAACCTCAGTGTTCTCCGTTTTCCTCTACAGTCATTCTTGCATGAAAGAATTACAATATATTCGTTCGGTCTATTGTCACACCTTTATAATTGGAAAAGGCAAACAGACCCCTGAGATGCTCAGAGATGGTGAAGTTTGACTTAGATGAAGTGAAGCGCCTCATCAGCGCGGATCTGTCTTTAATGTTTGACGCAACGCGCCGCACTGTTAATCTGAGTCGCCAGTTTGGCGCGTATAATTACACCTGAACCTGTCACATCCGCTTCCGCCGTCGCAACCAACTTAAACATCTCTGTCAGTCCCGACCCTCGTCAAACCACCGCAATGAATTGATGTTTTAAGGTAGGTTTTAATGAATAAGGGGGAGTCGGATTCGGTCATATCACCTCAGATTAATTTTTATTCTTTCTTCCACGGCGTCTGTTGGCAGATTCATTATCAGTGCTTGCCCATAACCCCCCTGCACAATATTTTCCAGCGGCTCGCGCAGTTGTTCGTCCCCCTCATCACCGAGGGTCTTTGTCCCAGAGTGATAGAACTGTCCAAAACAATTACCTCAGGAGCTTTAACGACAAGCGGTGAAGCAGTTTAATCTCTTCGCACTTTATCTTGGAGAATGGAGATACGGTTAAAAGAGGCGACGAGGCGCAAATACATGACACTGTAAACTCGCGCACATATAGATAAATAAATAAATAAATACATAAAATAGATAAAACTATAGGCCTATGCCAAAGTTTACAAAGCAAGCTAAAAAAGAAAAAGAAAAAAAAGCCTCTTCAAGTTGGCATCAGTCTTATTTTTGTGAATACAGAGCCGTCTATGAGAAATGTTTAATGTTCAGTTAAAATGTAAAATTAAAATCAGTTACATTTGTTTTACAAAAATATTATTGTATGAATTAAAAATAGAATATTGGGGATTAGGAATTAAAAATGAAAATATATATAACAATTTGCAACAAATATTTTGATCTTTTATTGTGACAATTAACTTGAAACTGCATAACATACGATTTTATTCAATGCAACCAAAAAAAAAAAAAAAAAAAAAGGAAGAAGAAGTAGTAGTAAATTGTATTGTAGAGAGGGCCCCTGAAGTCTGTTTGTCGAGGTCAATAAATCTCTTAAAATATCACCCTATTTTTTAAAGGCAAGGTTTCTTTTAGGTTGTAAAACGTAATAGTTACATAATAATTAAAAATATTTGTAAAAGTACTTTTCAACTTGAAAAAAATACATTCACATGTATTCAAGGTGTAAGAAAATGTGTCATTATGTTATTCTTGATGGTTACACTCCATGAGATTTATTGTGACAATTAAAGGGTTAGTTCACCCCAAAATTAAAATGAGTTATAAAATTTGTTTTAATCGCCCTCTAGGCATCCTACTGTTGCCTTGAGAGTTGTATTAAAAATTGTCCTTGCACCTGCAAGTCAGCAGGTGCTGTTGAACAGCCCACAAGACGTCAAATAAAGCGAGCGCATCCATAATAAAATGTGCCTCACACAGCTCCGGGGGGTGAATAAAGCCCTCCTGTAGCCAATTCATGCATTTTCAAAAGAAAAATATCCATATTTCAAATGTAATAAACACTTTTCTTTCACTTCTGGTATCAGTCAAATACGAAAGGCATTGCAGCGGATGACATATGATGTCGGCATATAGCGTGAATATTGACGAATGTGGAGAGAGAACAAAACAAAATGCCGGTCACGAATTAGAAGTGCATACCTGGGATTTGTAAAGAAAAATGTCGGAGGATTTTGATATAAGCCAATAGCAAAACTATCACACCTTCCCAAACTAACTAAACCATGCTTCCTTTGCTCCTATAAACAAATTTGTGAGACAAGCGTATCTCAAAAGGCACTGCACTGCACTGTACATACGTCCCACCTACGTCATCCGCCGGAATTTCTTCCGCGTATGACAGTCAGCAGAAGTGAGAGTAAAGTGTTTATTAGGTTTGAAATATGGATATATATATGGATATATATATGGATATATATATCTTTTTTTTTTTTTTTTTTTACAAAAATGCATGTATTCGCTACAGGAGGCCTTTATTCACCCCCCGGAGCCGTGTGAGACACGTTTTATTATGGATGCGTGCACTTTATTTGACAACTTGTGGACAGTTGAACAGAAAAACCTGAGGACTGCAATGATAGAGCTTAGAAGTGCAAGGACAATTTTTAATATAACTCTGACTGGATTCGTCTGAAAGAAGAAAGTCATATACACCTAGGATGCTAAAGTAGGATGCTGAGTAAAACACAGGCTAATTTTCATTTTTGGTTAAACTAACCTTTTAACTTTAAACTGCACTCCATATGATTTTATTCAATGCAAGTCAAAGTCCAAAGACTACTTGTATACATGGCTCTCATTTTTTGGATCATGCTATTCATAGAGGACACACCTAGGGGGGCACAATTACCTCCTACTCATGCTAGCCAAGAAGAGAAAATGACTGTTTCTGGATTCAAGACCTCTCAACCAGGGGACCTGGTGTTGGACCACTGTCCCCTCCACAGTTATGCTCCTTTCTTCCTTTGAGCACTGTCAGTTTATGAGTGGGCCCTCCGGAGGTCATATTCTGAGATGATGCTTTGTCTGGGCTTTTGCTCAAAGGGCCCGGGGCCTGGCATGTTGTCCCTGGAGAGGGCATTGGATGACTGCTTTTATATTATTAGGGAGGAAAACAGACAGTTGATTTGAATCAAATTTAGGAACCACAATCGGCAGTGCTGTGAACATCTTCTGCATTGTGTGATTCCCACTTATATCTCAATTACAGAGAACTCTTCAGCAAAAGACTGTTCTTTAATTTTCCAAAGATGCCAGCCAGCACTCTCATTCCTTTGGCTATTCTCTGTTTCTCTCTCTCTTTTGCGCACTCGCTCTGACCAACTCTTTTAGGGTCCATAATGAGTTCTGTGATTGCTGTGCGCCCCTGTGCCCCATGCTTCCCCTCTCTGCTCTGCGGCAGGTTAATGAGGATCAGAGAGATCAGCATGACGCTGTTAGACATGTCACACACGCTGAGGTGTTGAACAAACCTTGTCCATCTTTGGCACTGAGCCTGGCAGACTCTCTCTCTCTTTCACCCTGCTAGGGCTGCCCACTACTCTTTTAAGGAGAGATAATATTTGCATACTGTATAGTGCAACATATTGTGCTTTCTTTTTTCACCTTCTTTTTTCTTTTTTCAAATCTCTCCTCTTATTTCTATAATCTCAATTGGTTATTAACTTAAGGCCCCAAATGTTAATAACATTTATTTCCAAACATTCCTAAATTTAGGAGCTTAGAAATAAATATGGATGCAGCAGTGCTGATGGTTCTTTGTCACTCTGTTTGAGTTAATTGCATGACGATCCTTTTTTGCCTAATTCTATTTGAAAATAAATAAATGATGCAATTCATATAAACAATGACTTGAATACACCTTTTATGTTTTTGAATTAAAAATTCATTTTGATATTTTTGAGGGGCATAAAATGAAAAAACTTGATATTACTGATATAATGAAGAGAAAGCCTAATTTGAAGAATGAAACTCTTGTAAAGAAACCATTTACTTTGATTATTTCTAAGAATTTGTTTTTTAACGAAAAACTGATTCTTTGCTTATTAATGTTTGAAAAACTATGTCTGCCTATATTAAATATAAACTTTTAAAAGTTTTTCAAAATCAAATAAAACCAACATGAATTCAAAAACATTTTAAAGAGGTCATGAACTGCCTTTTTTATTATTTTGTACTGTTCTCTGTGGTCCACTTATATTGTTATCAAGGTTTTTACATCAAAAAACATAATGAAGTAATAGGCTATTTCCTGTCCTGTTTTGACCCCCTCGTCATAACACACTTTTTGAATAGGCATGGTGGATTGTAGACTTGGAAGTAAAAACATCAAGGGAATTTTGATTTCTCAGTTCATGACCCCTTTAAAGAAGTTTTTCCTTTCATTATCATAGACACTCTTATTTGTCACCATACACATTAGGGCTAGAAAACTTTTTTCTTCTCACTAATGATCAGAATGATTTTGCACCCATTCTCTCTTTTCTTCTGTCCTCCCTCTTTCGCATCCCAGCCTCTCCACACTCTTCCTGAGAAAAATGATCGACACAATGTACTGGAAGTGTGAGAGAGAAAGAAAGATTAAATCCAAGTTTCTTTCATCCATGAGTGCTTTCATGTCTTTTTTCAAGCAGAGAATTATCAGTGCTGGTACTCGTGCAGCAGGGACTGATGGGAGGAGGAGGTGTGAAGAATGAGGAAGAAAGGTGCCTGATGAAGAGAGATTTTACTTAGCATCTGCCTCTTTTGTTTGGAATTGTTTTGGTCATGAGATTAATAAAGAAAGTGATGCGACAGTCTAATCAAATATGTCATTGATCACTGAATCTAAGACTGACATGAAGAATCCCAAACTCGCAGTAGAAAAGACCAGTTCAGCTTCAAGATTTAAGGATCTTAGAAGGAGGGATTTACGTCTGACCTCAATACACACAAGGTTTTAATGAAACAACCAAATACAGAGGCAGCATGGAAATGTTATTAAACCACCTCTGAAGGAAACAAATAGAAAACAACCCTTTCTATAGAAAGCCATTTTTCTGATATTCCTGGCCCATCTTCTAATCTCCTGTGTTTGGAGAATTTTTTTTCATTAAATTTGTGTCAGGACTAATTTTGAGGCAAATGAATACAGATGTCAGGGTGCCATCGGATCCCATGGCAGGGCTCTTAATGAGATAACAGGCTTTAGTCAAAGAATTAACACTGTTGAAAAAATAAGATTAGTTGAATGGATGCAGATCCGGCTGGAACAGGAGACTTGGCTTGTGCCGTATCAGACTGAGAGACCTTCGCTGCCAAATCACAAATCTATTTCCAACGTAGGTATTAATTATCAAACTAAAGCTGCTGTTGCGTGTTGATTCATCAGGGTACGCTCCTGTATTATCTCCCATTAAGCGGAAAAAAGGAGAGATTATGTGGGCCTTCAGGGGCGTTTTATAAATTCTATGAGACTGTTAAACCATGTCATGGACTTTGGAGGATAACACCACCACGGTCTTATGTGCACGCTTCCTTTGCGTGTGCTAAAATTCACCTTTAAGCCTTAAATTTGATTATTTATTTTAGTTTTCAATTAACTTAGAGCATCTTGGCCCAGTGTGGAGGAGGTGACTTGCAAGGGTCTTTATATGAGAGGTGCTTTTGTGTGCATATAGACAGCATATACAAGAGTGCTCGATGGTGTCTGGCCTCTGCATTCTAGGACTGAATAGCCATGCAAAAGCTTTCTATTCTTACTTGCTTGCCGACATAGTGATTAACATAAATGCACATCTTCTATTGTGGAAGCGATGAGTGCTGGCAATGCAGTTTGCATGTAAGACGGTATGCCAACTTACCCAGATCTAGATGCAACACCCTTGTGATTGGGGGAAGGAGTTGAGTTGATTCATTGTTGCATTGATTGGCAGCCTTGTCTGTGGCAGTGCCTTGTTGATTATCCCAAGCACACAGGGAGCCTCACAATCACACAGGTAATAATCTCCCAGTTGCACGCTGCTATTTCACACATGGATGCGGCCTGTGATGAGAAAAGTATGTCACAGTATTGATAAATAATTATGAGCGATGAGACTCTCTTCCTGTATTGGAAGTTGGCTAAAATGACTTCATAAAGCCGGGGGATTGTGGGAGAGGTGATGTCGTGACAGTGTATTTTTTGCCGGCTCACAATCACACCATTATGCAGTGTGAGCACATCTCTCTGTCCAGCGTGCATGTGAGCATCTCAGCTTTCGACTGATGCTCTGGTGTTTTATGCATTTCCCATCTGATGAGTCTTGATATGCTGATCAGAGTGGTATTCTTTGCCCTATTGACAATGACAACTCCTTTGCTGATGTATTCTGACGGACTCACTGTTTAAAAATGGATACAAAGAAGGTGACACCTGAAGGAAAGCAATGAGTATGTGGGAGAAGGAGATTGAAAGAATGACAAGAAAATGCAACAATCAAAAAAATGAAAAGGTGACAGGATTAAATCAGAAAAAAGTACAGAAGGAAAGAGAAGGTATGAATGGAAACCGGTGAAGAAATGGGAGAGTAAGCGCAAAAAAGGGAGATTTAAAAAGAGAGCAGGGAAATGAAAGAGAAAGAGTGTTGCAAAAAAAGGGGGGTGAGGGTGCAGCGGTAGATGGGAGGGGGACAAAATGAGACCAAATTTTCTTTGGCAATCTCGTCTCTCCTGCTGCAGGTGTGGGGCTATTTCACTAAAGCAGGCCAGACGCGAATGTCATTAGTTCCTAAGCCCCAGGTGAATTTGCCACTGTTCCACATGATTAACCCAGATAATTGTGTGTTGATAGCGAGCATGGTCGATGGAATAAAATTTTCAGGCCAAGATTCCTAAACAAACAGCTCAGCAGAGGGCTGGGAGGTGAAGGTGCGTTGTGGGTGTATGTGAGCCTGTGTGTGTGCATGGTTTAGGTGCTGTGGTGCTGGTGGATGGCTGGCTTTGGTGTAACCTGCAACAACGTGCAAAACAAAAGTTATGTGTTGTAAAAAGTTGGGAAGCTTTAGTCTTAAAGGTGAATATACTAGAAAAACATGGCAGACAAATATAAATTATAGCATCTTGCACTATACAGTATGTATGAAGAATGTAATGATGCTTTGGATTGCGCTTAACCAGGATGGTCCAGAATTTTAATTGAATTGCTGCAAATATAGACCAGCGGTGTAATGGAAACTAGAAATTCCAAAATATGAAAAAACGATGTTGTCAAGTCAATTATTATTTGTTACTACTTTGTAGTCATATTATTTACATATTCATGCAGATCAGTATAATGTAACTGAAGAGTTCAAAGCACATAGTGAATTTGTTGCAAGGTCGTCACTAATAGTATCACTTTTAATAGTTCTCTAATGAGGCTTTTCTCTTTTTTGACTTTGATTGCCACAATTCATATTCACAGTCTCTGTTGATTGCTGATGTTTCACAATGTTCCTAAACCCTAGGTTAACATTCAGTGTCACTGACTGGATAAATGCAGTATGTGACCTGTTTACATAAAGGCTTTAGTGTTGCACATCCTAATATTACATATTGAAAACTATCAAGTTTTTCTTGAATGAATTTCCGACTTCTTGACATGTTTTCTGTCACTATTTGACACCCCCCCACCCCTCAAAAACTTACAACAAACAGTGTTTCTGTGTCTGTCCAAGCATGTGAAAATGAGGCATGTGATTGGGTGTCTGTTGCTAAGCATCTAGTCGAAACATTCTAACACTGCATCATTTCACACTGTACACTTTTAGAACGGCAGTGCTGGGTTAAGCAGGGTTTCTAGATCAGGCTCATAACCCCAGGTAAAAGGTGACGCTAACACTGCTTCTAAATTAGAAATGTAAAACTTTCCTCTACCAGGGTTAGGCGCGGTGTAAAAAAAGCCCTTATAATTCCTGTTCAGACCAACATGAATGTTTGGCATGAAAATTTGGTCTGATTTTAGCATGTGATTTGTCTGTTCAGACCAATGTGGAAAAAAAAAATGCTGAAGGAAAAAGTACATTTACTCTCTTACAGTAGACAGCACATATGGAAAAGCAGAAATAACCTGGAACAGAAGCGTAGTGGTGACTTTACTGTTCTGTCTAAAGACTACTCATACTTGGGCTTGCTTTACTTTTTTATTGTTCTCCTCAACTTCCTTCACATCACTGAACTGCGTGAAACATGTCAACATCACTCCCCATTCCAAACCCTTAAAGTATCTGCATCTTATTAACGTAAGGAACACATTACTTTAACTAACCATCAGATTATTAGTCTAATAAAGCATGCAACATTTAAATTTCTGGAAACAGCAGCAGCTTCAGGCATGTGACCAAAAAAATCTCATTGTTTGGCCAACTTTTTCATCTCTCCATGAAGTCTTTGCACTGATGAAATGTGAATGTTTGTGTTTTTTTTTTTTAAACAGTATATGATTTTTTTTTCACACATACAATTCCTTATCTCTCAGCATGAGAAAATGTGTGTTTTTTCATCTTTTAGTTTAAAACAGACTGAATTGCGGTACAGTGTGAGTTTAGAAACATCATTACAGTGTAAAGGGCACCTCAGATGTGGTAATTAAGGTGGAAGAGAGCACTGTACATTCACTCCCCCCACCTACAATCCCTGCCGGTACCAAGACTTAAACCGGCGACCTTTGGATTACAAGTCCAACTCTCTCACCATTAGGCCACGACTGTTGACCAATCAGAATCAAAGACTGGAACTATCCATTTTATAAAGGATTATTCATTAAGACAACAAAGGAATTTTTGGACTCAAAGGTCAGCTGCGTACTGTGATAGTCTGGCTTCACACTTCTAATGATCCTGGTGTGGAGTAATCACTTGGATACAAGTGCATGCAGTTATGATAGAAAGTAAACAAGGAAGGAAAACAAACAGGAAGTGCTCTAAACATGTGACCAGAATATCATAGCTGCAGTGATCTGCAAATGAAAGCCCACTCTTTGTTCTGATTTTTTTTAGGCAAGCAAATGGTGGTGTTACTCTCTCACTTTTGGTGTAGAAGTTATTCCAAAAGAAGATGAAGAAAAAGAAGAAGAAAAAAAAGAGGTTTCTAGTTCAAAAAACTAATTCTTTCAGAAGCACTGCAGTGTCTGTGGAAATAGCCACGAATTTTCTCAAAGATTAATGCTGTATTTTTTCATCCATATCCGTTAACCGTCATTACCCTTGATAGACAACATGGTCTCAAACTTAACAGACAAACTTTTTTCACACATTATTAGTGAAATGCCATTTATATGAGCGTGAATATGTAAACAAGGAGTCATTAATAATGTTTTCAGAAAATACATATTCATGCTACAAATCAAAGAAAAATGGTTCCTGCATCATTTCACTCAATCTTCACACAAATGACAAAACCCAACCCTCAGCATCTAATATTTGCATATCATTTAAATATGACCATTTGTTGCACCTTAAGACTTTAAGATGTTATGTGTGAAGACCTCCATCTCCATTTTAGCAGAATGCCACATCGGCTGTGCCTTGTATCAGATCAAATTCAGTTTATCACTGTTCTAAAGAACTAGTGCGTTTTTGTTCTGTGGAGTGTCATGACCTGCCAGTAGCACAGGTTTTATAAAGTGTGGAGTCACAATCACATCAAACATCCCATTTTACAGCACAGGACTGGCGATAAAAAGTGAAAAAGATGCTGGATTTGGCAACATTTCTGCCAACATACACAAATACATACAGTGGGAGCAGTTGACTCATTTGGCCTGGGGAGAGGGTACAAAATTGTCCCGGGCCCAGTGAATTTTATCTCTGTCCCAGCATAAAGTAGGGTCCAAAAGGCTGAGACCATATTGTTAAAAAAAAAAAAAAAAAAAAAAAAAAAAACATCTGGCCTTTGCTATCTTATTTAAAATTAGAAATAGAGGACTAAGAATGGATTTAGAAAAAAACAACAACAACAACAAAAAAACAGTATGTTAATATTATAAAAATAAAATGCTTATATGCTTATAAATGCATATATATATATGATGTAATGTAATGTTATATTAAATTATTATAATTATTAGTAGTAGTAGTAGTACACACACACACACACACAAGGAATTTGTCTTGGCGACAAAAGCTTCCAGTGCAGAAGAAAGTACAGACATAGTGCAAACATACATGATAGTGCAGACATACATATGAATTACACAGCAGAAATGAAATATAAAACAGAAAATGAATTAATGCAATATAATACAGAAGTAGATGTGTGCACTACACACTTAAAAATAAAGGTTCTTTATTGGCATTGATTGTTCCATAAAGCATCTCTATAGTTGAAAAGGGCTTTTTAGATTATTAAAATGTTCTTCACACTAAGAAAAAAATGGTTCTTTTAAGAACCGCTCACTACTGATCTCAGGCTTGTAGGTTTCCACTGTATAGGTTCCCACTGTATATGTACTGACTAGAATATTGTTAGTGGGTAAACTTTTAAGGTAAAACATAGCATACACCAAAAGATAAAGACCAGAGAGGTGTTTCTGAATGAATTCAGCCACTGTCTGTTATTCCATCCCACCATCCATCAGCCAGAAACACTGTGTGACGAGAGGGGTGGGGCCGAGTGCCATGGGAACAGAGCGAGGCCGGTGGAGTAAATGCTAATGTGCGACACCTGCGCCACTCACCGGTCTCGAGTCCAACGGAGGAGCTCCGGAAGGATAAAAGGAGGAGTGACGAATGTGTAAGAGGAGAGAGGACCAGGCCTGAATTTTATTTTGTGTTTTGTTTCTGTTTTGTGCACGACAGTTGTCTGCGAGGGGCTGTCGCACTCTTTTGTGTTTATTTTATTATTAAAGTTTTTGTTTGAATGTTCGCCGGTTCCCACCTCCTTCTTCCCGAACTACGAACTGTGTTACATTACATCAACTCCACCGGCCTCGCTCCGTTCCCATGGCTCTCGGCCCCACCCCTCTTGTCACACACAGCATACAATCATAAAGATTTTTTGGGCTTGTACCAATAGAGACATTTCTCTGTGCTGAACAGGCAGGGTCTGTAGACCAACCAGTACTAATGACTGGCTCATTGATTTGTCGAGGACATGCAGAGATAAGAGGACAAACTATGGTGGCCGAGAGAGCTCAACGCGCTGCAACTTCACAAAACACATGCAAAAAGAACAGGCACCAGCAAATTAAGAAAACACCTTTATCAGTTTGACAGCACATGTGTTGGAAATAATCGCAACCAAATTAAAAAACAAGCTGCAAATGCTCACAACACTAGCAAATAAAGAAACGTGCTGCAAATACTCACAACACAAACAAATACAGAAATGCACAAGCAGCACAGGTCACAACAAAATTACCCCAACAAAATGAAAATTAACCTTTTTTTTGGCATATTGATTACCATTTATATAACCACAGTTGTACAAATAGGCTTACCATGGTTAAACTATTGTAAGAGTAGTAAACCCATGGTTAATTTGTGCATGATTACAGTAACCATTTTTGTTTTAATTTTTTTTATATAATAAATGCATTAATTAATTAATTTCAATAGTAAAACCATAGGCTATGGTTAGTTTTTGTAAGCTAAGCTGTAAAAGTAAGTTAGCCAGCTTACCTTTCACAGTTACAGTAATTGTGTATTTGGTCAGCTTATTTAGGCTAATAATATACACAAAAAAGCAAAAAACAAAAACAAAAAAAAGCCTAAGGATTCGTATGAATAGGATGTTAGAATAAACAAAAATCTTTTCAGAGCAAACATTGAAAAATATGTCCCAGACATGTTCGTCACTTTGCGGCTCCCTTAAAGGGATAGTTCACCCAAAAATGAAAATTTGTTTATCTGCTTACCCCCAGGGCATCCAAGATGTAGGTGACTTTGTTTCTTCAGTAGAACACAAATTATGATTTTTAGCTCCAGTCATTGCAGTCTCTCAGTCGTACAATGCATGGCAATGGTAACAAAATCTATGAGAGTAAAAAAAACATGCACAGACAAATCCATATTAAACCCTGCGGCTCTTGACGATACACTGATGTGTAAAGACACAAAATGAACCTTAACAGCAATAAAATAAACATTATTTTTTTTAGCTTATCACTTTACCTCTGATTCACGCAATATCCAAACTGTTAGAACTCTTGTGAATGCGCTTCACAAGCCACGAAACTTGCTTACTAGCACATATTAGGAAAGGTCGATTTGCAAAGATTCATAAAAAACCCTTATACTCACTTCTTCTGTATATGGAGCTCGATTACGAATGATTTGCATGAACATAGACACATTTAGGCAGATCGGGGATCATCGCATTCCTTTCAAAACAAAAGTAACGTTAATCCTCTGCGTCTTCAGCGGCTCAGATGTCGGGAGTAAATGACGACTGCTATGTTCATTATTACCAGTGTTGGGGGTAACGCATTACAAGTAACACGAGTTACGTAATCAAATTACTTTTTTCAAGTAACTAGTAAAATAACCCATTACTTTTTTAATTTACAAGAAAATATCTGAGTTACTTTTTTTAAATAAGTACTTTTTTCCCATTTATTGATTGAAAGATCTCCTGTCCCCTTGTTGAGAGAAATCAAGAGTAAGATGTTACTTTAGTTTTAGAATAAATGGGAACATGCATTAATTCATCTCACGCACTCACACACACAAAAAAAAAAAAAAACAGATGTAGTTTTCTTCAAAATTAATAAAAAACAGTTAAAAGCAACTCAGAATGTGACTTAAAGCTGGAATAATTAAATATGTTAAATAATACAAATATCCTTTATGTATTTTAATCCTATTTTATTAACCAATTTGCTGCAGACCTTCAATGATCCAATTCAACCATACTAATAAGCAAAAATTACACAAGATAAACTAACATTTCTTCTTTTTTATTGCTAAAGAGTGTTGAACTTTCTTCCTCTGTGTTCTACTATACAGACATGAATTTACATTTCCTTCAGCCTGAGGCTTTTGGTGTGAAAGGGCTTTTACATCTGCCAAAAATAGAACTTTTTATATTACAAGCAAACAAGCAAGCCCAGCCCAGATTTAAAAAGTAACGCAAAAGTAACGTAATGCATTACTTTAAATAAAAAGTAACTAAGTATCATATTTAGTTACTTTTTTAGGAAGTAACGTAATATTGTAATGCATTACTTTTAAAAGTAACTTTCCCCAACACTGATGTTACATCCAACAACAAAACACCTCAATCGCTTATTCAGAGATGTTCTTGTCTTCCCCTTCACCGGAGTCGACACAATGGCGGACAGCACACAGCTCACACAGGGCGGGTCTAAGGTATGACGGCCTTGTCAATCAACAAGGAGCTGCCTGTGCGGAACTACTTCATTCTGACAGGAATCTCAGAACAGCCTGATTTGAGAAAGGGGATTTTAAAATAGGGATTAAAAAAAAAACACTGGGTGGATTTTTATCATTATAGGATGGATGTTTACACACACTTCCAACACACATTTATGTTCAAACAACAACAAAAGTGAATTTTGCATCCGATGACCCCTTTAAATATTTCTGATGTAGTCTGTTCCTGTATTTACAGCATGTTTCTTTATTTGTTTGTATTGTGAGTATTTGCAGCGTGCATCTGTTTTTTTTTTCAGCGCGTTTCTTTATTTGTTTGTGTTGTGAGCATTTGCACCACATTTCTTTGTTTGTATTGTGAGTATTTGCAGCGCGTTTCTATTTTGTTTTCTCAGTGTGTTTCTTTATTTGTGTTGTGAGCATTTGCAGAGTGTGTTGTCAAATTGATGAAGATGTTTTCTTAATTTGTAGGTGTTTTTTCTATTTGCATGTGTTATTTTTCCTTTGCAGTGCATTGAGCTCTCTCGGCCACCGTAACATACAGACAGTGAAAAGAGAGAAGGTGCTGGAATACAGATCTCAACACTCCTTGAGGGTGCAACTCACTCATTTTACACTCCAATATGAGCACATCGTTACCATACATGTAAAGCAAGACTTCTTTCAAAATAAACCTAAGAATCCAGGATTTAGAAAGACAGTAATTCAAAAGATTATAGCAATATATTATATCATTATAACAATCTCTGATTTCACGAATAACTGATTGTACTGTGACTCTGAGGTGCTCTTTTCTGCTTTTTTCCTATAAGGACTGCAGCGAAAGATGAAAGCTCATTACGCAGCGTGGTGAGGAGAGGCATGCAGAGGAAGTGGTTGGGGGAAGTAGGGCACAGGGGTGGCTAATTGGGGTGTGTGATTACACCGGCTGCTGTTAGCAGGAATTAGACAACAACAGACCCGGCAGTACAGCTCATCATCGCAGAGAGAAGAGAGAAAGGCGATATCGCTGATATTTCCCTAATTATACCAAACACCTTCCCTCTTGCAATATCACATAGCACAACACCAACATGCGCTCACTGTCTACAGGCACATGCAAAAAGTAAAACTCAGGCATTAGGAAACACAACTTTTGAACTACAATGTGGTCATATTTACTGTTGCCTAGGAAAATTTTGTTGGTAAAATCCAGTCATTTCAATGGGAATTGAAGGATTTTGACTTCTGAAGAATTTACCTATTTCCCTTTGAGTTTTGACACAAATTCTCAATGCTGACTAATATCAAGTCTTTTGGTTCAGCAGGGACTCTCTGTGGGTCGAGATTCTTAAAAAGCAAAACTGAAGATCCACTACACTTCAGTATTATAAAATGATCCATAAATATAAGGCTGTTTGAAAAGCAGTTAGGGTTTGTTTCCCAGTCATCCAAATAGCTTTAGATTTTTTAGTCGTCATTATTTTATTTGTGCCACATCCAGTCCCACTTTCTTTTGCCTGTTAAATTATTAATGAATGATTATTCAGACTACTTTTATGTGTCAATTTTCTTACCAAACTAACTTTTAAGAACATGTTTTTGAATACCGCAGAAAGCCCTTTGACTGGTCAGGGTCGAAATAGCTGATGAGAAATAATAACAACTAGCCCCTCTCACTAAATTTCTTGCTCTTTATGAATAAAAGTATCAGTCTCTATAGTAAATAGCAGCTGAGAGTATCAATATGTGATGTCGCCCAGCAATGAATGAATAAATAACTAACTAAAATATGAGGTCACAAAAAAAAAAATGTTTTGTTTTCCCAGACATGCAGGAGAACGTTGAAATCTATTTCAAATGTCATATTGTGTGTATATGGTTCTCTAGTGTTTTATTATATTTATATATATATAAAAGAATCATTATATTATAGTTTACCTGCGGGAATAGTTCACTGATGGCGATCAATATAGTGATCAATATGTAATATATTGATATTAAATTGGCTTTAAAATCATATAGATATAATCTTCAACATTCTGGTGTGAGGGAAAACAACAATCAGACTAAATTAAGTTAAATTTGTAATTAAATCTGCAAAATAAGGTCTGCTGCAGATGTGCACATTTAGATGTGTGATTCCCAAGGCATCTCGTCATTGAATTGCTTGTTACTTTTAGCTTGTTGGTGGAAAAACTACTGCTTTGGCTTTAAAATCTTAACCTATTGTAAATGCATCTTCATTTTCCTAAATAAATGGGTCAGTTTGGTAACCAGAATTTGGTGCCAGAGTAGGTAAAGCCATGCTCTTACTAGCCGCATGGTTCTGTGGCCTTGGTTTACGACTTTAGCTGAAGTAGCTATTACAGTTATTTCATCAATGACAGAATTTTCACTTTTGGGTTTCTATCAATTTTCTGTCCATTTATTTAGGGTCTCCATTCTTTTCTCATGAGTTGTAATTGACCATTCAACAAAAACTAAAAGTGCAGGAAAGCCAACGTTAGGTCACATATAAGTTTCCCAGAGGTACACAGCTAAAGGTTGTGCACCTCTGACAGGAGTTTCCATCTTCTTCTGAATGTCCTGACAAATCATTGATTTGCACTTCATTCCAGTTCATTCTCTATCTCCCTCTGCAAAGCGTCTCTGTTGATTTCCCAGCACAAAAGACAAAGAAACAGAAAAGACAGGGTGAATTAGAGAGAACTGTCATTAAAAAACAATGCCAGAACTCTGCTTTGATTTTGCGTCACTGATGATATACGCTAATACACAGAACCAAAGAATGCATATCCTGTGTTCATCTCTGTCTGACTGTATCTTCTCTTTAAGATCGTAGCTGTGCATTACTTTAAAGAAGCCTAAAAGGAGACATCAGCAAATCTTTTGTCTTTCATTGTGAGATCTTCTTTAAATTACACCTTGTTCAATGCCTGAACCATGGCCTAAAGTGTTTAAAGATAACCGTTAACTGTACGTTTTAAGTGTTTACATTAAGTGTACCATAAAGTTTAGATGAAAATGTCATGTTTCAACTGCTCTGCTAACAGTCTCTGATTCTGAACTGATTCTGGACTGTCTACCACTAGTTTTTAAAACAGCAACTCTAACAAGTCGAAGGTTCTTAACACAAATGTATACTAATTAACTTTATTTCCTTTTTAGGTAATCAAAATTTACATTTCACTCAGTCATGTAATCATTACATTATCACTTCAGACTGTAACTCAGTATTTTATGTAGATTCAAATATATTAAACTTAAAAACAACAACATATATTTTAAAGAAATGCAAGTATGTCCTGATGGAAGGATGAGGTTAAAAAAATTAGTATACTTATACATTTTATTATTACATAACTTATAATAATTTAAGATTTATCAGCTATAATACCTTTTTTTAAAATACATATATTCACTTTCACTTTTTTATATAATGTTTTGCATGCTATGAGTTCTACAAGGTCATGCAGATTCTGGTGAGCTTGATATTATTATTATGTCTATTTTTCATTTTAAGTAATTAAGCTTATATTATATGTGCCAGTGCCACAAAATATGTCAACTCCATCACATAAATGACAAAGAAAATGTTTAAGAACCACCCCCCCCCCCATATTAAGTAGTTCCTTATAATCAGCAAGACCAAAAAAGAAAAAAAGCTGCTGTATTTCATTCATTCACTTGAATGCTAGATATGCCAATACCTAAATATGTGACAGATTATTTTTGTATCATACATATCATAACATTGCTGACACTGACCACATTGAGGAAAGTGAAGAATAAAATAATAATAATCCAAGACATTCAGTTGATAGGCTATATAAACTTTTTTTCTCCCCCTTCAGTTTTGTATCCTGTTTCTTCTCAGTACTGAAAAATCAGTGGGCCGTTAATTCATTGTCAAATGCATTTTAACAGATGTAAACAAAACCGCGCATTGCATTAGTGTCCTCTTCTGCGGGTGACTAACACGAGAAGGTCTCCATGCGTGGATGAAGAATGTAGAATTTGAGCTTGCGCTTAAATGACTATAATAAAACCAAAACAAAACACCCTTATAAGCCGGTGTGGTCTCTTCAGTGCGGTCCAGAGCTTCACTATCAAAGCTACAGGTGCTGCACAAGTGGAATACATCAAAGGCGCTGCTCTTCTTAATGAAACGATGTCTGAATACTTGTCTTTGAACCTCATCTAGTAGCTAGTCCTAGGCTACCTTGCAACAAAGGCTCAATGAATAAACACCAAACCATGCGGAACTACCCCCCATCTCCTTCGCCAACCGGCGCTTTGTTTCACAAAATCGTTTGCAGTTAATGTTTTTGCCTACTAAAAAATAAATAGATGAAATGGCCGCGATGTACCAGATGATCAACAAATGTCAGGTGTCCCTCGATCGAGATTAAGATGTTCTTCACGCACCGAAGTAAATGATTTTTCCGCATTAAACGGGAATAAACTGTATAAATGCACTTTAATGATGCAAAACATCGGTTACATTCGATTAATATTTAGTTTTCGTTTGGGTGTGTGAATAGTAATGCAAAGAGCTGCAGTATCACCCTTGTCCACTAGATGTCGCTAAAGTATTTAATAACACAGAACTGAGCGGGTTGGTGTCTACCCTCTGGAAATCTGCAGGCAAACACTGAATTATCTGATCTCTGTAAGACTTCTGTTCGGGCAGAAATAAACACAGAAAATACATATTAAGCTATAAGAACATTTAAACAACTTAACTGACCAGTAATAAAAGTTAGGAGTAGCCTAATTGTGCAATTAATCGCCTTCAGTCCAGGGAACAGCTAAGTCGTTAAGAAATTGGGGATCAGGAAAATATTTGGCACGGCAAGGTCTGTAAAATCAAGACGGCGCCCCCTGGTGAACTAAAAACACAGAAATCCTCTCTCAGCATTCTCCGTGAGGATTCACCTGCAACAGACCGACATCTAACAAACCAGAAAATAGGCCTATCGACAATTATTAGTACTACACCATCGTATGTTAATAAATCTTCTATTTCTTTTGTTGTTGTATATTTATTCTCATAGCCTATGCCGCTAAAGCTTGTATGAGTAACAAATAAGCCAATTTCTAACATGAAACAATGTTTGTAGTACAGCATGTTATTTTCTCGTTGTTATTAAATGAGAACCAAAAGACCACTTTCATTTGCCCAATCTCTCAATTAAAGAGTTGACCTTTAACTGATTTAATTTAATCTTTGACTAAAGGATATTGATTGCAGTCAAAAAAAAAAGTGTTTAACATATTTACACAATATGAATAATATTTTATATAATTTTATATAAAATTATATAATTATATAATTTTATAGGGACAGATTCATCAAGTTTTTTTTTTATTTTTTTATTTATTTTTTATTTTTTTGGTGAACATGAACTACAATGCTACAAATACATTAAATATGCCAGTCTAATTTTAGGCTGCAGTTAATAACGCACACAGTGTGTGATTATGAATTGTAAAATTCCAAAATCATCATCACTGAAAAGAACAGCAATAGGTTTAATAATACAGAAATAACTATCAACATCTGAGCATAAATAATTGCAGAAATTAACAATAAGTGTCACAGAAGCAAAATACATTGATATCATTTGCCTTAGAGACAATGAATTTATTTGAATAATATTATGTGCAAATGATATTGCCTGTTCTCTTCCACTGACATTTTGTTTTTCAAAAATCTTAGTAAAAAATGCAAAATGATAATGAATAACCAAAAGATAAGATATGCCTAAATATCATAATTTACATTTTGAGTTATCACAGCATATGGCAGGTTTGTGTGATATTACCCTAAAGGAGGGTGATTTTTGATAAACTCAATTCAGTTACATTAGAAGTGATTTTAATAGAATTATTTCAATCCCGTATTTGGATATTATATTTTCATAATCCACATTACAAAAGAAGACATATGGAAATGCAGAAATACAGAATATAATGAATTAGATAATTTCTTTCTTTCTTTCTTTCTTTCTTTCTTCTAGCATGGGGTGGAATGTAATTGTGGAGTAACTTGCACCTTGTATATGTTCCCTTCAAAATCTGGCTGTTCAAATTCAGGTTGTTTATATAGTACGTAAAGGCTTTCTGCTGTTCATCTCTATAGCAAAAGTTGTTTCAAGGTTGCAGGTAGGAAGGAGATTTTTTTTTTTTTTTTTTACATAAATGAACAGAAAAGGCTGGCTGAAACCATTGTTACTTTTTAAAATCAAACAACTTTTAGCTGTTTTAAAAGCCAATGGGTGACAGTTAGCAATAATCACAATTTTAACACCACAAACATAATAGTTTTATTATTATAAATTCTGAATTATAAAACCCCAAGCAAAAGTCGAAGACTCAGGTAACACATGCTGAATTTATCTCTGAATGTTGATAACAGGCAGGATATACAGAACACAAGAACATTAAGGCAGATAATTGAACTCTGTATTAAACTACACACCATTGTTTTAAAAGGCCTGTCTGAATGTTCTGCCAAATGACTTACATTTGCATGTCATTGGCCGCCCCTACTTTCATCTAAAATAACACTCATTGCGTAATAACAAGATGAATGTGTCAGAAATACCTACTGATGCTCCAGTGTGGAGGTACATCTGCCTGCCTCTCTTCTCCCGCCGCACACTGTTTAGAGCTGCACAAAGGGTGATGGGCAGTTGTTAGGTGGACACTCGGGCTTTTGATTTTTAATTGTAATTGTAATCCTCTCCACTTGAGGGCTGGAAATGTGGCGTTTGAAATCTGGACGGAAGATGGAGGGGGAGAGGCGGTGTTCAGAGAGGTCCTCTTCACGCTGGCGATACATTAAAAGGTTTAATCCAGCTGAAATGTAAATCACAGTTCTTGAAAACAAATTAAGGGGAAAGATAACAGAACCGCACACCATCAATACGCCATCAGCTCGGTCTCCGGTGTGGCCTACTCTGTGCCTAAAATTACGGCAGGCTTGTTACCATGGGTAATGGTACACTGTCAGGTGGGCTGATTGCAAGGTTATGGTAAACAGAGCAGTCAGACGGCGCTGGATGAATTGAGGAGAAGAACAGACAGGCCATCACAATCACCCGGCGGTTCAGACAGACGCACTCAGTGCTGTGAGGCTGTCGTGGTTACGGTGATCCCTCATAATTGTGTATTCAACTTTGGTGATTTTGCAGGGCCCCCGCACATTGTGTTTCTCTATCTGACATTACGAGCAGAGTAATTCTAGAGTAACACAACAGTGCTGTCTATCTTGACCCTTCGTTGGACCAAATGTTACGTGCAGAGGCACAACCCACTGAACATTGCGTTTTTATGATGATTATTGTTGCTCAAGAAATACCTTCATCTCTGTACTTTTGTCTCAAATCTTTCCAAACAATCCAGGACCAAGGGTTTAAGGTTAGGAGTTAAAGCCGAAAGCAGATTTGAGCCTTCCTTTTGTACCATGCATCCGTGGCATAAAGGACGTTGGGGTGTTGTCAGTAAGAGAGGGACAGGTCAGTCTGTTGGCCAGTATCTTTTTCCTGCACTTCTCTTTTATCCCCTGTGGCACCATTATCCACCTCAATCATTCCCTTGTTTGGGCCTCTTTGACTCAATTATGGAGAGTTGAAGTTACAAATTTGTTACAAATTAAGCTTGTTGAGATCCTGAAAAGTTGAGCGGGGCCACAGAAAGGGTTGAAGTAGTTTGGATGAGTGTAGCTGAGCTTGCCCCTCATCCCTGGCCTGGGGCCCCGATGCTAGCGATACCCTGAGGTCTGGAGAAGAGCCTATCCTTCTGTAGCTCCCTCTCCATTAGGGAACAATCACCGGCATTGTTAACCGTGGAAGTGATGAGATTGCAAATGTAATCCTGCTGGAGGAAACAAAGATGGTGGGATCGTTTGAATGCAACCGGAGCTCTAGGCAGGTGCCCCTCTCTGAGTCTTTTATTGATCTCATTTGTTACTTATACCTCCTGATCAGACCGTTATCACCATGGCCTCGTCACGGATGGTCCCGCCGTGTCACTGTGATGACAAGGTGATGGGTTGCTTTGGGGATGCGAGTAACCCAGACGAGCTTACCAGCTTCATTTCAGGAGCGCTTACCATTGCTCTGAAACAGGACACTCCCAAATATCCCAATTACAACGGCACTTCATGTCCTTTTGTAACAGGATTTCTCTTACTTTCCCTTCTGTACCACAAAGGGGCTGATTGTACTTCAAGCAGCAGCCCAAACAGGCAGGTCTGTTTTACAGGAAGTCGGCAGATCGCATCTGTGGATAATTGTCCAAAGCTTTCAATGGCCCCCAGTAGAGTCCTGTAATAGGCCTGGAGTTATGTAAACTGTAATTTTTACAGCTGCCTCCTTACACCCCTTTCTTGGCTTCCACTTAAACTCATATGAACTAAACAGTTACAGTGGTAGCATATGCAGAAAGCTCATTATCTCTTCGCATTATGAGATTCAAACAGGCTGCCAACGTAGCGTGTTCACCTGACTCTATTTTATTTGTTGTTTTACTTGGAAGGTAATGTGTTTAAGAGTCTATTAAAGTAAATTAAAGTATTAACATAAAATTAGTATCTTGTTGATGATGATAAACTTTTCTTCACTTAAAAATCACTAGTGTTTCTGTGAAGTCAGTGTGAGTGTGGCGCCTGAGCAACATAGACTATGTCAGTCTTAGTTCAATGAAGAAATGAACACATGAGCTTAATGGTCCCCTAGGTGCAGCGGATGGTCGGTCAGTTCTTTTGTCTGATTTTGTTCCGTCTCTGTCTTTTTTTACCATGTCATCAAAGTTGGCGTGAGGCTGAAGACCTCGCCTAGAGCCCAGTGTGGAGTTGAGTTGGCTGTCAGAGGAAGTGATGGTGGCTTTACAAACCCAATTAGCAAAATTCTATCTGAATTCAAAAATGAATCACATTTAACTTCACCCCCATCATCTGCCAATTTCCCTGGAAGTTAAAGTGCCACCAATTACTGCCCAGCGGCACTAGCTCTGGCACAAGCGCAGCATGTTTCAGGCGTCGGGTGGCATCTTGTGTGGCTTGGTCTTTGTCAGCGGGAATGAGAATGAAATTAGACTAATAGGAGGCTTGTTTCCAGCCACTGATTAAAAGGCCTAGGAGTTCCTCGGGCATTGCCTAGATCCAGGTCTACACGTCCTTGGAGTGAGTGAGAGCGAGAGCGAGCAAAGGCGAGATGTGGCTCCTGTAATGTCATTTTGGACATCAGCACGTCTGTCTCCTCAGGGTCATTCTTCCTCGGACTTACTTTTTTTTCCACAGAACACGGGTGAAGAAACATACTCTTCCTTTGGGGTGCTAATTAAGGGGAGCATCCAAAATTAATCAGCAAATTCACTAGGACGAAGGACGATCTGTTTGAAGGCCTGGAAACAAAGTGTGCTCGAACCAGGCACAAAGAAGCCCTCGGCTATGGACAAGTGCACAGACGGCGACCTGACACAAAAATTCATATAAGTATAAAATTTTACACTCATTTTTCTTGTCAGCTTGTCACATTGAATTAAAAAGGTTGATTTGCTTATCTGGCTAAGCCAGATCAGGTCATCTGAATATCATTGCATGGTCAACGTCTTCCGAGAGAGCTAAGAGCGCATCAGAAGACACTTCAGAGACGCTTGAGCATTGCAGAAGGCGCTGTTGAACAGACGCTGTGAAATTAACCCCCCACCCACCCCAAAAAAACAACCGAAAAAATCTGTAAAATCTGGGGATGTTTCACAGCCTGACTTGGCCTTGTGTTAACGTCACACGCTCGCCCAAACCCTGCCATTCTGTTCAGCGCCTTACCACCCCCTCAGAAGAACATGACACGTTCTCCCTCCAAAGAAAGCCATGCTTCTTCATCAGCTGCATATGAAATGTCTTATATAACTGCTTATTTTCTCTTTTTTGTCTTTCTCTTTCTCTATCTCTTTTTTAAAAAAAGCAGTCTCTAATTAACAGAGAGCCTGGAGGCTATTTGTGACCTTTTGCTATGTAAATATGAGCAGGCCCTGGCATGGAGACTGTCAGGAAGAGCTTGGAGACAGAGGCAAACACTGCGTTGCAGCACTCTGGGCATCTTTGGCACTTTGCTAGTGATACGACAGGGTGAGGTGTTTGTTTGATAATGGCAGTTGAGTGATTTTTGACAGGCGCTTTTGACACTACAGTCTGCTGCAGCGTGCAGTGACTGTCTGCTGTCACTCATCTACACATCTATTAGAGTCTCCTCTATGAAGGTGCCCTGGGTGACTCAAACGTGCTGGAGATATTGTTTGGAGAGGTCAAAGTGTCAATGTTTGCATGTATGGTGTTTTGGGCTTTTAGATATACATCATCTCAGTCTGTGTTAACGTGTTCATTTAAAGTATATTCTATAAAATACTTTACATGTTTAAAAGCTTAGTGTAAGGGACAAATTGTGTGGTTTTACAGTATGTAATATAAACTCACCTATTAATACACTATTGTTTCACACAAAATGCACATTTGAAAGTGCATCTGGTTAGATTATTGTGTTTATGAATCAAAGTCAAAGTCTGTGTATTTTAAAAAATGCATAGTCTTGTTGTGTTTGCATAGTCTAAGTGTTTTTAAAGATATTTTATCATACACACATTGTAAACAACTGGTGGTCCTTAGTGCAAGTTATGTTGCATGTTGGTTAGACAAAACTAAATTATTTTATAATTGTTATTTTAAAATGTATTACCTCATTAACTGACAGACATAGAATATACTTGTACATCACAAGACTGTTTAAATGGGCAAAATATTATTTAAAAAAGCAAAAAAAAAAAAAAAAAAAAAACATTAAAGAAATGGTGACTGTCAGATCACCTAAAATACACATTTTAAACTATACATTTATACAATTTTTAAAAAAGCTCATAGATATGTTTTCTGTCAAATACCCATGTGTTTTCACAAAAAAGCACAAAGAGGTTCTCAGAAGACACAAAGTCTTCTTACATATGCATTCATTCAAGTGAACACGACCCAACAGAGTATTTCTATTTCTTTGAAGTTTAGCTTGGAACGCTTATTGAGACAGCTCTTAAAGAAGATAATAATAATAATAATAATAATAATAATAATAATAATATATAACAATTAGTCAGCAACATTAGTAATATATCCCTGATTTTAGATAAAACAGTGTAGTCAACAACACAATTCTATTTAATAATAACTATTTTTCTCAGTATTCACTTTTAACAAGCAAATCACATTTTTAAATTGTACTATGGCTGGAATGGTTTTAATGTTATGGCTTAAATTGACTTTGCACCATCTAAAAGAACAGGAGAACTTTTTTTTTTAAGTGGATAACTGTTTCTTATCAAATAAATCCTTGTTTGTGTTGATCCTCTTGAGTTTATGCAGGCGAGATGTTCTAGAGAGGTCTTTTGATTGCATGCTGTTTTGAAGTGAATTATTCTGAAGGTTGGTTTATCATGATTTTCCTGACTTTTTTTGGACCTGTTCTCTGTCCACAGAGCCATTTACAGAGTTTTTGTCCACATTAATATACATTTTTTAAAAAGCAGTTAATTAGCACATCACTAAAAGAGATGAATAGCAATTTGCATATTTTGAACTGTGGAGTGGTCTCATAATTAGCTAAAATCTAATGTGCTTTAATTTGGCAGAATAATCAACACAGTGTGTCAAAATAAGTAGCAGAAATTGGTTGACCCTGACTCAGGTGAAGACAGGAGAAACTTGCACATTTTCACATACAAAAAGTATACCCCTGGAGTGAAAGACACATTTTTTAAATCAGGTACCAATGACCTACAGAGTCAGTCAGATGGCAAGCTTTAATGCTGCTATGTGGCATGTAATTGTTTGACTTGTATTTAATGTATGACTAATGTGCATTAATGGCTTGACTCTGTTCCAGTTCATACAGAGGGATGTGTGTTCCTACACTGTTACAGCTCTCAAGAGAATTAGTTCCTCTCTTCCGTGTGTGAGATCTCGTAAGTGCATAATTACTGATCGGGGTGCTTAGGATGTTATGTTTGCCATGCGAGAGACCTCTGTCAGAAAGAAAGAATAAAAGTCACACTCATTCTGTACTTCGAGTGAGGATGTACTTCTCTGTTTGGTTTGTTTTCATGCCCAGTTGTTTTAACGTTGTTTTTGTTGGCTGCAGCAGTTTACTCTCCTTCGCATGGCATCACATCCTTTTCTGACCTCTAGAATGGGCAGCCCACAGGCCATTTGTGTCCACTAGGCACAGGGGTAAAGGTGACACACTGCCCTTATTAGATGGACCACCTTCACCTTCTATCTGACTGTCTGTGTCTGGGGTAAACATTCCTCTTGATTGCTGATGCATAGTGACCGCTGCGTCCAGAGCCTCTGGCTCAGAACTATAAATTACTTTGGTTACAGAAATATGTAATAGCCTCCATTCAGATTATTCTTTTAATAGATGCTTTTACACAATGACATTATAGGTATCAGACCTGACTTATGACACTTGCCTGATGCTCATTTTTAAACCTCTCATATTTCACACGCATGTGACACCACTGAGCAGCTATCTCTTCTGTTAATTAAGTACAACCAATTTTGATCTTAAAACTTCCTTGCTTTTTTTTTTTTTTTTTGGAATTTGGAATTTGGATATTAATAATGTGTCTTAAATAATAATAAATGTGCCTTGCATACAGAAGCACGGTGGTTTTTACATTTGTTAAAAGTAGATTTGAATAGTTAACAGCTTTGCATAATAATTTGCAAAAGTACTGTTCATCATTGTTCATGAAATTTAGATGTAGTTCTCCCAAAAAAGATCAGAGAAGTCACAAAATTATGACTGCTATGACTGTTGTGTCCTTAAATTGAACTGAATAAAAAGCTATTCAGTTGTAATGCATCAGTGGCATTAATGAATGTGATAATCTGATAAAAGCATTATCATAGACATAATTTGATGACACAATGACAAAAACAAAATTATAATATATTCTCAATTCCATAACATGCAAAATCAAAATGTAACTCATGTTAAAAATAATAAAAAATGAATACAAATAAAAATAAATCATTAAAAGCTATTATTAACAGCTTTGCTTAATAATGTGCAAAAGGCAACTGTTCTTCATTTTTCATGAATATTCGAGTTTTCGCAAAAAAAAGATCATGTAGTTATGAAATTATGACTGCTGTGTCTGTCATAAGCTTAAAATGCAATGAACAACAAATCGATTCAGTTATGATGCATCAGTGACATGAATGTATGTGATAATAATGTGATAATATGATAATCATAGACATTAATTTTATGACACAATGACAAAAACAAAATTAGAAAGTATTCACAATTCCGTAATGGGAAAAAATTATATAAATAACACAAATAAAATAAATACTGAAAATACATTAATTAATTTATATCTATTTTTCATTAAAAAAAATAAAAATAAATGTGTGACTGGAGACTTGGGACAAATGGCCACCGAACGGATATTGAATGCATTGTTGTAAAATTAGATACGACTTCACTGAGCCCAAACTCTGTCACCCTGGAAAAATATTTCACTCCTTCGCAAACATGAACAAAGACTTGTGTTTGCTAAAAAGTGATAATTAATGAAAGACGAGCTTTCCCTAATTAAGTGCAGATTTTCCCCCGTCTTCTCCTCGTTAGTCAGCGGTGAAACCGAGTTCATTGTGTGGCAGTTTGCTGTTGCTTGGGGTTTCAAATGAAAGAAAAAAAGAGGAGATGGGAGATTGAAATAATTTGTTTAATTTGGAGCTGCTTAGTGTCTCAGCAGGTGAGACCGAGCTCTGGGGCCCGGCTGGACCGCGGGGCCAGGGTCAGGCTGCCATGGCTGACTGTGTCACACTTCACTTCCCCCCCAGCTGCAGAGGCCCTAACACCCCCCTCACAACCCTGCTACACAAAACCAGCCACTAATTATCTCTGAATAGAAATTTTATTGAACCCTAATTTGTGGTAATGAATTGTGAAAGGGTGTAAGGGGATAGGTAGAGAGAAATAAAGAGAAAGAGAGAGAGTGTGTGTGTGTATGTGTGTGTGTGTGTGTGTGTGTGTGTGTGTGCGTGAGAGAGAGAAGGGGTTGTCTTTTATTTAAGCTAAAGAAAAAGCTTTTAAGTTTAAGATGTTTGTAGCATGATATTTGACCTAAAAGAAGTTTACAGATGATATGTGTCTATAGCCAAAGGACAGTTGAAGAACAAAAGATTGTTCCGTTTAAAACTTCAAAGTTTTAAATTGATTTAAAGCTAGAGATTATTCTGAAAATCCAAGTGAAATGTGTGCAGTTCTAAAATGGGAAAAATGTCACAGGTCTTTTACTGAAAAACTGAATCTTCTCTTCTGGAATGGTGTTTTGGGGGAGGAAGCACTTTTAATGGACATGGGGCAACAGCAGATGCTGTAGGTCACCTGGGTCAACACACACACAAACACTCGCTTCTTTCCTGTATCACCAGGATTATGGACAAGACTGCTCGGAAGCCTTCTTTATAATAAGTCTTATCCTGCAGGACATATAAGTATAAAAATAAACACATTAAAATTAAAATATCATATGTTTTTTTTTCTTTTCTTTTTTAATACAGAAAACAAACACCACAGATGCAGGTCATCAGGATCTCCACTCTGCGGTCGGTCTGGCATTTGGTGTTTACTGTGGATTTTGGCTTCGTGGACTCACATCACAATACGCAGATTTAGAGATTTTAAAGGAAGTTGTGGGGCTTGCAGCAGAAGAATAGAGACATTTCCCTCACCCTCTCTCCACACATGCATATACAAACACACACACCGTCACACACTCTGCCTCTGTCTGCCCGTCTACCCAAACCAGATGGCTGATGCCTAGGTTGAGCTTGACTAAGCTAAAATACCTGATTACAATTCACCGATACAATTCAAATATCGTACCTTGGCTTAAGGCTAATGCCACGGTAACAGTATCATTTATTTTCTGCCTGTAATCTTTATCCATGTCTTACTGGGCTCTGAGCTCCTAAACCCTTTCACCAAACAGAAACAGATCAAATAACACCATTGCATTGTTTCTTAGTTTTACAGCTGAGACAACAGATATGTATTATTATTAAAATTATATATATATATATATATATATATATATATATATATATATATATATATATATATATATATATATATATATATATATATATATATATATATTAACACTAGCACCTTGTTTATAAAAAAAATGGCTAAAATAATTTAATTAGTTAAATATACATTTTATATTGAATGTTTTTTTTTTTACTGTATAACATTTAAATATTTCTGTTTAAGCTGATAAATGTACATAAATAAAAAATACAAGAATATATCAATAGTTTTTCTGATCATTTTCCTCATAACATGAGGCACTGATAAAGTATGAAAAATTGTATGTATTTATGTAGAAATTATAAATAAATGTTACCAAAAAACCCTAATACATTTTGAAATATAGAAAAAAGATTTTAGGTTTTGAATATCCATTGAACACAGCTAATGAATGATATTCCATATTAATGGTGGTATTTTAATGAAAGCTTAAAGACAAATAGAGATATCCCTGCTCTATAATAATACTAATACTATTACTAATAACAACAACAACAACAATTTTACAAATATGTTGTTTTAATAATAATTATAATAATAATAATTGTTGTTGTTATATCATAGTAATTCCTTAGTGAGTTTATTTATTTATTTACTTGCTATGTAATTTTAGGTGGCAATTAAATGCAAAATGCATTAGGTGACATTAACAGTGCAGAAACTGTTAAACATTATGTATCACTCAATTTAATGAGTATTGCTGACAGTAATGGACATGTTTTTGACTTACAAAACATAAAGGTTTACAGTTGTATAAATTTTTGTAGTATAGTGAAGAGAGAGAGAGAGAGAGAGAGAGAGAGACAGAGAGAGAGAGAGAGAGAGAGAGAGAGAGAGAGAAAAAATAATCCTATATTAAAGATAATGTGAAATAAATATAGAGTTTGGTTAATAAGTGAATCACATTTCACTCTGAATTTTAGATCTGAAATTATATTATAGTTACTAAAACAATAATAAAATTTTCCAGTTGCTAAAAAAAAGAAACACTTTCATTCTATAGTAACAGACCTAAGCCAACAACAACCTTTAAAATTGCTTAAAATGCATTATAAAAGCAATGACGCAATAATGATTGGTTAATTAATAATTATATGGCTTCTTTGAATAACACTGTTAAAATACATAATACAAAATAAACAATTTATGTACATTATATATTATTAAAAATGCATGTAAATGGCACCACGGGCCTGGTTATTGCTGTTGTTACACTTACAGGACGATCAAGTCCTTTAATATTGACCAAACATTTCGGCTAATTCAAATATCCACTTAATCTTTAATTTTTGGCCACCTTTTGCGACAGAAATATAATTTCTATAATTTCTTCAACAAAAACTTGCTTCACAAGACATACCCTTACAAAAATTAACCATGGTTTTATCATAGTAAAACTGTTTAGTTTTCTTTTGCGTGATTTTTTAATGCTTGAGACTATAAAATCAACTGTCAACTCAGACAACTGTTTTAATAAATAATAGCCATAACCAGAGGTGAAAAGTAACTAATTACAAATACTTACTTGAGTAGCCTACATTTTTAAACATTTTCTACTTTCTTGAGTATAATTAAATTGTGGTACTTTTACGTTTACTTGAGTAGAATAAAATTTCCAGTTCAGCTGCGGGGCGGGCCGTTCAAACTGCGCTTTGCTTTGACTAAACAGGCGTCATGCGGTGCATGTTTCATTCATACTCGAAGCCGGAGGGCGCTCTTGCGAAGAAAGTCCGAAACAGCCTCATAGAAGAAATAAGTTGTGACGTGCAGGAAATCCCTAATATGGACAAAGGCGTCCCACTATTGCTGAAGCTAAAAAAGGTCATTTCTGGTCATTTTGAGGTAATAAATATAGTATATGATGAATAATGCAGTGCTAATTAACATAACATTTAATACAGCATATAAATTATTCTGCCTTATTATGTGTTTGTATAAACTAATCCTAAAATTGTCATTAGGAAAATGCAGAGAAAATATATATAATACAAATGATTGGTTATCATCCATCAGTGTTTGATTTCTTATCCAATTAAAATACATAAGAAAAAATAAACCCTGTCAATTAGACAAAAGTCCATTTATTTTATTTTTTTTTACATTTCTGTCTATCTCATTTCTGAAATGATGGCTATACACCCATGTTTTCAGTACAGAAAGCAGTGCACGAGTCTTCTTGTGCTTGAGTTATTTAAAGTTATATTAAAATGCGCACAAAGGAATCGATAAGAGGGATCAAAATTTACTAACTAAACGATTCCTGACCTTAAGCATCTTATTTCAGAACTGGAATAGATTTTGGATTCCTAAGCCTAGGTATGGGTTAAAATGTTAAATATTTTTTTTTTTTTGTCCTATCGAAAATGTGCCTGGAGTCCACCTTTGTTATTATAATAAACTACATTTTCAATGTGATTTTACACTGTTCAAGTCAAGAAGACTTTGGCTGTTTTCTCTGCTGCACACACATCCTTTGTTCTTTAGTGTTGATTTTCATTCATAGTATTAAGCTAACAACGAAATATTTATTTATTTATTTATTTATTTATTTATTATTTTATTTTTTTTTACCTTATTGGAATCGAAATTAGGAATTTACAAGAATCGGAATCATAAAATTTCAAATGATGCTCAACCTTACCCTACATTATTTTTTACTGGCACATTTCTATTTAAGTAGTTTTTTTTTTTTTTTTTTTAACCCTTTCTTTTCTTTTAAACCCCCTCTTACCCTTCTCTGCTTTGCCCTTCTTATAAACAACACTGGACTTTTTCCGTCCAGCAGAGATAATTCCTATTTTTCTCCCTGTGTATTTCCTCTCCCCTTTTCTTTCACTCTCTTCTCTCCTCATGAGTCTTACGTGAATGTACTTTTCAAAATTAGTTATAAAACAGTCGCTCCTGGCAACATGTATACTAGGTAGTATGTTTGCTTATAGCGTCAAACATGACAATTTATGAGCCTAATATCATGTTTTGCGCCAAAATCACTACATTAAAGTACATGTGTGTTAGGGTTAGGGTTAACCCTGCTCCATAATGCTTACATCGTCTCATTTTGGGTAAAAATAGAAAAATAATACTAAAGTACTTTGTAAGCAGTAATTTGAGTTTTTCAGCAAACTACCTTTTTACTCTTCCTTGAGTCATATTATTTTTCAGTACTTTTACTTGTACTCAAGTAAATTATTCCTTAAGTAGCAATACTTTTACTTAAGTCCAATTTCTGTCTAGAGCTACAACTGTAATTTTTAAACATTACAATTTAATTTCAATTTATTTATTCACTTTTATATTTGTTTAAAGTTCTATTTTGACCTATAGTAAGCATATATATATATATATATATATATATATATATATATATATATATATATATATATATATATATATATTTACTTCCATAATATTTGGGGGAGGGGGCACAACAATATAATTCTGCTTAGGGCACCCAATTTGGCCAGCAGCGGCCCATCTTACCCATATCCAAATACCATTCATTAGCAATTCAGCTACTTATTTTGTTTGGTTTCCCCCCGGCTGCTAATTAATGCTTAATCAAAACTGCTGAACTGAACATCACAAAAAATTTAATGAATATTGAAATAAGCCTGAACAAATTTAGGGAATTATTATATATTATATATCTGTAAATGACATAGCACATGGAGTCCTTTTCATGTGTTCATTTATTTATTGATTGATAATATAATACTATCATTATGTTTAACCAGAGATTCCTCTTCAATAATCATAGATTTAAGACATAGTCAAATTTCAATTTAGCAAGTATCTGAAAATGACAGCAGGTTCACATCTTCTTGAGTTAAAGGTGAGACAGTGAGATCTGAGAGGACTGCATTTTCAAATAGTTTTGACTTTTTAGTCCAAAGTCACGTTTTAATGATTTAGGAGTGAGAATGTCTGTCTGTGCATGTCAGGTTCATTTTAACTTGTGATAATCTGGAATATAACACTTTTTTTTTTTTTTTGAGGATACAAAGAAGTGAGGAGAAAAATCTCTTTCATTTTGAAAATACATTGTGTTCTGCCTTGCTTAGTGACTTTTAATGAAACATGATTATTAATGTTCCCTTGCAGGAGGAGCTGTCATGTTTCTCTATGCTGAACACTTAAGGAGGTGGAAAATGATTTTAAAATATACAGGAAATTGAACTCTTTGCCATATTTTATTACAAATAGTTGAAGTGAAATCCATTTATTCAAATTCCAAACATTCCTTTTTATTATTATTCATATGTCCACACTACAACAACCAACAGCAACAGTTTTATTTTTGAAAAATAAACATATGTCTATTTTTACTTCTTGATAAAATTGAGACTGGCATGAAGGACACCCACTTTCAAATCTTGGTGACAATTCCTGTAAAGTTACTCAAATGCAATCTGACTTGTGACAAGGGGATGTAATTCCTAAAACAGAATATGCCCATCAGTGGAGCCCCAATTTGCATAATGAGGAGACTTCCACTTCTGCTAGCAATATTTTTGACATCTCCAACTTGGAGTTGTGCTCGAGCAAAAGTGAAAAATGTCGATAGGGATGAAAAGAGAAAGGAGTGAAAGCAGCGGGCACTGTCACACACACAAAAACACACACAGAACTGAACACACACACACACACACACACACACACACACACACACACACACACACACACACACACACACACACACACACACACACACACACACACACACACACACACACTTTGTCTCAGAAACACAGAGGCTTGTTCGACTTTGGCAGTGAACTGAACTAGTGTAGCTCTGAGCAGTACAAAAAGCAAACACTGAGCACCACCACAGGAAAAGTTTTTTGGACTTTAAGTGACAGCCTGACAAGAATGACTGTGCTGACATTAATTTCATGTAGCTCTTTTGCTCTAATTGTTGATTCAATTTGCTAATTACTAATTTGATTCAAGTGGCAGCCAAGACTCTATGTGTTGGGGACATAAGCAGTAGAAAGGAGAATGTACTGAGGCTTTTGTGATGCCTTTGGGATACAGGGCTAACAGAGTAGTTATGAATATTCTATGATTTCAGTCTTAATTGTTTCTGATCTGTTTATTTTTGAAAACAGTGCTCCACAAAACACATCTATCCATTTATCTATCTACACACAAACACACGTATTGATGTACATCATTTAACATGCATTTTAACATGATTTTGAATGTAATAATTTTACTGAATCTTTAAAAAAACTTACCTCATTATGGTTGCTTTGATCTTAAAGCAGTTGTAGGGAAACGGTAAAGAATCTTTAAGCCTTTGTTCCCAGAGCTGAGAGGATCATTGTTCAGGGATACTCACGAACACTAGGCTTACTTTCTCCATCCAGAAAAGCAGATACATCAAGTCATCAAGTTTCTTGTTGTGCCTCGTGAAGTTATCTTTGACCCTGTACAGGTCCAGTGAGATGTGTTTTTCTCTGGTCTTCAGATGTTTGGAATGGTATTCAGCTCTGCATTTCCAGAGAACCTTTCATGGATGAAAGTTTTAAAAGACCAGAAAAGCACTGCTTTTGCTGTTATATTCAATGCAGATTTGTTGGACTTGCAAATGATGCATTGATCTTGAATGGCACTGGCGTTTTTAGATGGAAATACATTAAGATATTGCATGTTACGATGTACAATTTTTTCTAATTAGAATAACGGAATAATCTCTTGGATAATTTAGGGTTGCAGTGGTGACAGTGAATAAATATGACCATGTATTAATTTATAGTTCATACATTTGAATAGTAAATTTTGCTTGTTGATTTAAATTTTTTTTTATAATTTTGTTTCTGTTGGAAGTACAGTAAGGTTTGACTGCAGTAAAACTTGTATATATTTTAAATATAACCCCACAAATTCTCCTAAATATCAGAACTGCTTTTGTTGTGTATTTTCTTGCCCCATAGGAGTCACACCCTAAAAACTTTTTTTTTTTTTTTCAATACAACAATAGGTGTGGAGTTTCAGTTTGAGGCGTTTTATATTTGTATTGATAAATAAACATTATTTAAAACATCTGTCAAGCTATGTTAAATATCATTGGTATGGTTCAGTGGCTTTCAGAACCCTGGGCATGGAATATTTAATTATCGTACTAACTGAATAATCAAAAAGTCAATTTCCAAACCGCTGCCTGCCTGTGTTCTGGAGACAATTGCATTTGTAATATTTGTATGTGTAATCTTTGTCTCACTCCTGTGTCCCCGCCCACAGTCTTACAGGGAAAATTGAGTGTATTTACACTATAGAGACACATATCAGACCGGCTTCAGCTCTTATTAATGACTTAGCTGTAGAGCTTGTCTTTTACTGTCATCCAGACAGACTCTATCGATACTGATGTGCCTAGAGAATTGAGTATGTTTATATTGATGATTGTGGTGTATTTAAACTCTCATTTAGATGAAACACTTTACAACCCAATTTACAAACCATTACAATGACAGATATAGGTGACATACAGTATATTATTGGTTCTACTAATACTATTACAACTTGTACTAAATAATAATAATAATAATAATAATAATAATAATAATAATAATAATAATAATAATACAATATAATTAGTATACAACAAATATATTAAAACCATATTATTGATATAACACAATAACAACAATAATTCAAAATAAAAACAACTAACAATTAACAATGACAACAACAACAACAACAATAATAATAATAATAATAATAATAATAATAATAATAATAATGATTTACTTAACAACATACAACAAATATATTAAAACCATACTAATATGAATATAACACAACAACAAAAAAAATAATTAAAAATAAAAAAAATAATAATTTAGAACAGCAATAATAATAAAGCATACGTTCACAATATTATACAACACACATATATATAATACACTTATAATAAAACCATATTATTATTATAACACAACAGCAACAAAACAATAATTCAAAATAAAAATAATTTAGAACAGCAAAAATTATAATAACAATAATAATATTATTATAATATTATTATGATTTAATTTTGTTTAATATCATTTTCATGCTACAATTATTGCTTATTAATTTCTTAAAGTGCACCACTATTTTAAGGTAATATTTTAAATCCTGAAAGTCATTTGCATGGAAAGAGCACTTAATTTTTGTAATATACAAATAACACCCTTATATTATGAAAAGCTTTACATTTCGGACCGCTTTTAATTTTAATGTTGAATTTAATTGGGGAAAAACCCATAAATGTTACATGTTCTATAGACAAATTATTTAATTCTCCTAGTGTCACTGGCCCTTACTGTTTATTTTTGAAGACATCTTTCCTGTACAATGAGATCATTGTATTATTTAGCAGGCTGGCTCCCCTGTGCTGGTGTGTGTTCGTGTGTCCATGTCTGTTTGGCAGGCATTACCAGGCTGGGTCAAACCAGCTTAGTTCCGAGCCGCTGGGTGACCTGGCTCAGTGGCTTGCTTGCCTGCTCCCAATGACCCGTGTGATTTCATTACTGAGAGGTGAGGGATACACACACATACATGAACGAACTACTGTGCTGTAAGCCTCATCTGCCATGTGGAAAGGGTCACACAGACATGCATGACCCATAAACACAAGCAGACAGTTACAAACGCAGATAGGCCTCACTTCACACATGGACACGTACAAATTCACATAAACACACTCACCACATGTTCATATACCTATATATGAAGTGCCTCTTAACTTAAACCAACAGGCACTTCATGGTTTTATTACATAAACCTGTAGAACCTCAAACTTCCTGAATATGTTTACATAAATCTCTCTGTTTTTTTTTTTTTTTAAATTTAAGTAATTTGCACTCATAATACCAGTATTTGAGTTTTTGGTGGGCGTAAAGGTCAGAAAAAAACTAGCGCCAATGAATCCACTAGATGGCGGTGTAGGTTTGTGCTGGCCATCGTTTCTGTTGGGGTGGAGATGGGACTTGTTCTCTTTGGCACTATTCGCTGCGACACAAGACAAGGCCTCAGAGACAAAACAAGGACATGTGCTTTGATTTGCCGTTATTTGCATATACTATTAAGCAACTCAAACTATTCAAATCAATTTATAGATCTCTCCTTTGAGAGTTTTGAGCACTCCCTGTCAATATCCGCATTAGCTTAAATTCCTCGTTTAATTGTGAAGTCTTTTGTCTAGGCATCGAGTTTCTCTTCAACACATGCTGTGTCCAGTCCGGTGTTTCAGAGATGTGTGTCTGACAGCCCTCGCTGGAAGAAGTGAGTCTTGATTACAGTAATCATCCCAATGTCAGAATGAATGAGTGCAGAAGAGGAGTGTACAGTGCAGCTGCCCACTTCAGCAGCACCTGACACAAAGCCCCTGCTCTCTTTCACCCTCTCTTTTTATCTGTCTCTTTTTCTGTCTTTTACCTCTCCAAGAACTGTCCAGACTAAAGAGGCAGAGGAGCTCTGAGGGTGACAACTTACACTAGCCTGCTCGCATGAGCTGACACACGAATGCAAGGAGTTTTAAAGGATAGCACGCCCAAATGAAAATTCACTCAACCAAGTGTTGTTCCAAACCTGTATAACCTTTTTTCCTCAGTGAAACAACAATTGTGAAGAATTTGCTGGTGTTTTTGGAGGGAAAATTAAGGCTTTTAAGTTTTAGAAAAGGATGCGGATCCATATGAGTACATGCAGGGTTTTCTAAACCTTCTGAATTCACATCTTTGTCTGAGAAACAGACCAAAATTGAAGTTGTTGTTCTCTGAAAATGTTGACATCTACTCTAGCTCAGCTTGCCATGTTTGAGAGACTAGTGAAGTCTTCAGTCTCAGAATTCTCAAAACTGGTAAGAAGGATTGATTCATGAATAGAAGTGATCCGGTTCTAAACTTCAACTCAATAACCTGATTAATGACTGACAGCTCGCTGGAGAGAGAAACTAAACAATGACAGTTTTGGATCATTATGCATACACTGTATGAATTCAAAAGCATTCTAAAATATTGCAGAAATCACATGGACTACTTGTATATTTTTATGCTGCTTTTGAAGCTTGAAAGCTTCATTCTCCATGCATTAATAGATAACCAGTACATTCTTCAGAATTTCTCCTCTAGTGTTCCTCAAGTCATGCAGGTTTGGAATGACACAAGGGTGAGTAAATGATGACAGAGCTGTCATTTTGGCTGCATTATTCCTTTAAGCCTTACTAATAAACAAATAGAAACAAATTTCTATTTTGAAGTGCTCCCCAGTTCACTTATGTATTCAACTCATCCTCTCTAAGCCTTTCTTCCTCTTTCCTCTCCGTTTTTCTTGTTTTCCTTGCTCCCCTCATCCCTTTCTAATGTTCTGATGCTCCATTCTCTGTTTGCAAGATCGAAGCATAAAATGCATGAAGAGGAGAGACTGGGGGGAAATTGACTCTAACAAATAGCTTGAAAGGAATGCATGGCATATCAAACTAAAGCCTGCAAAGACAGACAAAACACCATCATTTCCTCCCAACTTCTGATGTCGATGCACAACAAACTAGCGTGCCAATGCCAGCAGAATGAAAATGGAGAAAGAATCAGTCTGTGTTTTGTTGCGCTGTCACTTTGACGTGACTGGGAAGTTGCCTCTACGTGTTTGGCTAGGAGAGGAGAAGAGAAGAGCTTGTTTGATTAGCATCATCTCAGCGGTGTCAGTTACCGGCTTCCTCTTCACAGTTTAAAGGGCCAACTGAATATGCCTCAGAGCATTCAGGAAGACTAAATTCTTTTTTTGTTCTTCTATTTGATCATAAACACTAAAAAAGCCATGTCTACATGTCTGTGAAAACTTTAACTTTCAGGAAAAATGGGCACTTTTCATATTTGGCAATGTCTGGCAGTATCCGTTCTTTTTTGCTTTGATAATGTAAGGGTCATGTATTTCTCAAAAGCGTAAAGGCCCGTCAAAGCTTTTTTTGCCATTTTCTTTTTTAAACAAGGCTTGCGGTGAACATCAGCACTCCATCCATTTCTGTGTATATGTGTGTATGTGCCCATCACTGATATTCAGCCTGTAAAGTAGTAACCTTTCAACACACAGATCAGGAGAATACTAATGTCCTGTCGCTCTGTTGTTTTAAAACAACTAAATTACCTCAACCATCAGAGGCTACTGTGAAAATCACATAACGCGCTCACAACTGCTCTCTTCAAAGTCTGAACACAGGGGACAGAAGCACGCAGCGAGAGAGGTGGAAATGACAGACCATTATACACACACATTTCAGGAGTGAAAGAAGAAAAACACAACTGAGGTATAACAATGAGCTTTCAGCATGCATCTGTGACACAAGGAAATGACTCTACTCCTTTTATTAAAGTGCTGGTTATTTTCCTGTTGAGATACACATGTTAAGAATATTTACTTTTTCTGTCAGCGCTCTCACCGACGTGCCTGATGGATGAAAATTCTCATTGTTTTTGCATTAATGCATGTGCATTTAAAGAGACCGCATCTCTGTTCTGCCCATAAAATGTTTTGATCTTTGAGTTTTCATAACATACACAGAAAATTCAAGGTGTATAAGCTAAATCTAAATGGATATAATCTGCAATCACTTTTTTTTATCCTGTTATTTTTTGAAAGCATTAATAATTTCTCTTTTTCACAACAGGCCTGTAAAGCGTGCACTTCTGCACTTTTCTGCTATTTCATTTCCCATGGTGCTGAATCAGTCTATCATTATCTCTGCTTTAGGTGAGCCTCGCTCCATGAAACAGGCTTTTTACAGGTAGTTATGTATAAAAATGCTCCCCCTGTGACTGTAGCCAAATCTGATTTAGCCCTGCTAATGTGCTGGGTTTCGTGCATAAAGGCTACCGTTAGTGTACAGCGTGAAAGCCACACAGGCTGCTAATGCTACCTCATCAATTGGTGTCTGCCAGAACTATTTTGGCCCATTATTGCATTCCGGAATGGTTTTGGCAAAATATCTCCATGACCCACTGAATTAGCCAGAAGGGCATGTGATCGCTGGCCTAACTATAGTTGTGCAGAATATGGTTCTGTTGAGCAACCTGTGGCTATAAAACAAGCGAGCTGTATGACGAGGAATGATCTGCGGTTTTAATAGTCATTATCAGGTTTAAATCCACATAATAGATGGCTCGTGTCCAGTTTACAAATCCCATTCACTTCTCTGCCCTCTTCCATACCTGCTTGGGTCTTCAGAAGAATGGGATTGGTTCCTTGTGATTGTTTTCTGATGGTGATCAGGTATGAGAAATTGAATGCTGCACCTCATGCTGTATATCCTGAAAGCCATATAAGTTGCTTTGGACAAAAGCATCTACCAGATGCAAGAATGTAAAAGTACCTTTCAATTCCATCTTCTTCAAGTAGCTAAAACCCCAACCTTTCTAACACAAGCCTTTCAGCCTTCTCCAAGCATTTGCTGTTGATCTTTTCTGTTGTATATGCAGCAGGAGGTAAAATGATGAGCAACTGATCCTCAGACATCTTGGCCCTTTCTCCCCAAAACAGAGTGCATTCTGGGTAATTAATTGCCCCGCTCCTGCTTATTAACCTTTCCTAATGAAATCGCTAGGACACCATTGTTCCTCTAATGAACCTTCAGTGTCAGGACACAGCCCCATCTTTGTCCTTCGACACCACTGCTAAATTAGAATTCCTTTCTTTCCTCTTTCCCTCCCTCTCGCTGTTTCTGGAGGGCAGTGGGGAGATGAGTGTGTCCTAGCAGCTTTACCGTTGCCCAAGCTACGCAGAGGAAAGGATGGCGAATGGATTCCCTGGTCTATGGGTTGGCCGTGGCTGCGAGCACCCTTACATTAGCTCTGATTAGCACCTCCAGTATGGATCTGCAGTGCTAATTACTTGTGCTGTCGTGGTTCACTGAGATTTAAGTACCAGCGCCATCTCATTATCCCCAATCCCTGAAGTCTAGCCCTACCAAACTGCACTACAGAGCATGCATACCTCACTGCAGGGTTATTGATACAGGCTCAACTCACTGTAACTTAACCCTTTTTGTGCAAGCGCGACGCATACTCTATCTGGCCTAGTTCTGGACTGGCCCAGTTTTGGCTTGAGCAAGCTAAGAAACAAAAGCATGGAGGTCCGTAGGGGAAGGGTGTTTTTCACACAGGGTCTGGGGAGGGAAATCACCACAGGGTGGGGTCTGCCGGACTGCACTGCGTATTTGGAGACGGACCCAACCCTCTTGGAGTTTGCATCTAGTGTGAAAGGCTTGCTCTTTGCTCACCCCACAGATATTAATTACAATTCACATGTCACACTCGCAGGATAATGGGAGTCAGGAAGCAGAATTGGAATATTTCAGAAGCCTGCTGGGGTGTTAGCGCAAGAGAGGAAAGTGTGTCTGTTTCTCTGAGACTTGGGGGTGGGGGCAACTTACACAGGGTGGTGAAAAATGTCACTATATTTGGGCATCTTGGTGTGTGCTTCTGCCCCTTGTATCTGGCCCTGCTACCCCTTCTTCACACGCCGGGTGTGTGCTGGCATAGTGACGGCTGTCTGTTAGACTAGATTGAATGGCATCTGCTGGGTAAAGGGAAAGGGCCGGCCTGGCTGTTGACAAGAGGTTGGCACAAGGTTGGCACACATGGCGCACAGGGTACAGACGGGGCGGTAGCGCCAGCAGCAGATTCAGGCTGGCCTGACAGCATGACATCTTCTGGAATGAAACCGCTCCTTTTGCCTTTCTCTCTCTCTCTCAGCTTCATTCGTTTTCTCTCAGCACCTTCTTTCGCGGGTCTCACTCAGTTGCTCGTCCTGCTCCCTCATTTTTCCCAATCTCTTACTTTTTTCTCATATCTCACTTGTTCTCCTCTCTTTCCAGTCGCAATCCACCAGCTCTACATCTCCTTATCCCCCTTTTATCCTCTACCAAGACCATGTATTTAAAATATTTGTTGCTTCTGTTTTGTTCTTAAGTCCATGTGGTCATTTTCCTCCACCCTTGGGCCAGTGCTGATTGATTCTCTGCTGAATTCCATCTATATTTTCTATTTGCATGCATGTTTGTATGTGCGTGTATGTTTGTGTGTGTGGAAGTTTTCTGATAAAACAAACACTGTTAATGAACCACTGTGCTGACATCTGCAGGAACCCAACGACTAAATGAATGCGTGCACCACATATCAAACAGGAGCCTTCCTACTGTCAGCCACTGCATCTCAAAGAGAATACATAACAAGGAGAGACAGTTTAGAGAGAGAGAGAGAGAGAGAGAGAGAGAGAGAGAGAGAGAGAGAGAGAGAGAGCTCTAACTCTAGTAATGCCTAAGCCACAGAGAAATACTTCTCAGTGGAATCCTCACAAAACTGATGCCTTAACAGATTAGTCCACTAAATTAAAAGCCATTATTTACTTCATGTTGTTCCAAACCTTATGAGTTCTTTCTCTCATGAATCACTAAAGGAGACTCATGCTCTTTTTCATGCAATTACAATAAATGGAGACTGAAGCCTTCAACCTTCAAAAAGATACAAAAACACAAGTATCAAAAAAGTAGTTTGTAAAACTAATTTTCAAGTCTTCTGGAGTTTATTTTAATTTTATTTTTTTTGTGATGTCTTCAGTTAACCATTGTGAATTGACCATTAAGTTAGTCAGTTGAACCTAAGAACAGGATCAGTCAAATTCATGGACAGATCATTCAGAACGGTTTTGTGACCTAGCATTGCTACTGCTATTAACTATTAACTCTTGTGAATGTACCAAAGAGAGCTAAGGTGAATTTCAAGATTCTCAATGAATAGCATTTCCCATTTTGGTCGGTTCCTCACACCAAACTATGGTAATTCACCTTTTGTGCTCTACATAAGAAGAAAGACACACAGGTTTGGACAGATATGAGAATAAAATAAACATGCCAGTTTAAAATTTTGGGTGAGCTCTAAGAAAGCACTTTCTGATGTCAAAATATTCAGTTCTGTTTCTAGCCTTGCAAAGTCTTTTGGTCTTTTAGTGTTGTGACTTTTTCTCTGCATAAACCCAGCATAAAAATACATTTAATTGCACTTCTAAAGAGACTCTTTTTCCTTTGTCTACTAAATAATTTTTCACTAATCAGTGTGAGTGTTTTCTGGGAAGAATGAACCTGTTCTGTTGTAAATGAATCCAGGGAAATATGGTGATGGATGATGGGACACAGGCATCTTTCTGTTTCACCCTGCTGCCATCATGCAGTGATTTCTTCTCTGCCAACCTACTGTTGACTGACAGTTCCACAGACAAGTCACGGCTGCTATGATGCCATCACTCACCTGAGCTGATCCAGCCCATGTGTCAGTTACATCCTAATGGGATGGAGCAGGATAAAATAAATAAAAATATAAAATAAGATAAATTAAGAAAATGACGTATGTGGGAGCATATATAAGTGAGGGAACTGAATAGCTCTAAATTAGTTTTACTCTGATGTGATTTTTTAATAGTTCACCAAAAATTACAATTTTGTTATAATTTACCCTCGTGTCGTTCCAAACCTTTATGACTTATTTCTTCTGTGGAACACAAAACATCATGTTTTGAAAAACATTTTTTTTTATTTTTTTTTTTTATTATTATTATTGTTGTTTTTCATACAGTGAAAGTCAATGGGGTTCAGTGTTTTTGGCAAATTATGAATTTTCAGTTTTGGGTCAGGTGTAAGTGCACCCCTCTCTACGCATTGGGAGGTGGTCAGTAATGGATTCAATGGACTTTACCACACACACAGTATGATGAAGGTTGTAATGCATTTACATTATCCACATAATGTAAATGATCTTCAATGCTTTATTTTCATCCTTAGGTACAATATTGTAACGCTGATTTATAAAACTGATATAACAAGAACTGTGGCAGCCACTTTAGCCATACCAAGCACTGTGTTGTGTACAGGCTTTTTGTTGGCTTTTTAAAGTCTGCAATAAAATGTTGTTTTCTCCCATTTTCTTCACTTAAAATCCCTATTAGCATCCTTTACTGTGGGAATGTTTCATTATTTTTTGTCTGGTAGAATAACATAAATCATAAATGATCTTTTTTTTTGTGTAAATTCAGTAAATGATACTGGATTTTTGTTATTGGATCTTGATCACACTGGAGATGCACTGGTGTATAAAAAGTGTAAATGCAATTCAACTTAAAGGGGGCATAACACACACAGTTTCACCCAATTTCATGTTAATCTTGAATACCTATCGAGTAGTACTGCGTCCTTCATATCTCCAAAAAGTCTTTAGTTTTATCATATTTATAAAAGAAAGATACAGCTTTACGATTCTTGGGCGGAGCCAAACAACCAATACCACACTTCTTTGGACACATTCTTCCCGACCGAGTCCCATGCAGCGCTGCCGCCGGATCATGAAGCTCGTTGATGAGCGCGATCTCGCTCTCACTCTGGTCAATGTGCGCGTGGGCGCGTTTTTTTTCCAGGAGAAATGCCCATATAAGGAGTTCCACCCTCGTCTACGTCATGAAGAGCCACGATCGAAAAAAACTCTCCAAACTTGTACGAACCTGGAAGTAAGATTTTTGGCACAGAAATGCTCCATCATATGTCCATTTTTAAAAAAAAAAACTTTGTCAATGCTTAGCATGAGAATCCAACTCTTTAACAGTGAAAACAACTCTGAATGCATGAAACAGCATTGTACCCCCCCCTTTAAGAAAAACTGGATATGACACACATGTTAATGCCAGATGTAAAAAGGATCAAACTTTTTTATTGATTATAATAAATGCTATTAAGAAAACGTGGTGAGAATACAAAAAGGAATCTGAGGAAGATTTTGGCACCTGATTTGTTCTCCCGGTTTCGTGAATTGACCTCTATGATCACTGTCACAGTCTTGTGTAATCTACTAATGTGTACAGTAAATTTGTCACTAACCAGTTTTAAGTGTTAATTCTTTTTTTCCACCAGCAGCATTTAGTTCTGAGTGATAGAGACACGGTTGTTTGTCTTTGTGATTAAAAGGCGAGGAGACTGTCCTTTTAATCAGAGAGCACGTATTATTACAACCTTGATTAAAGCTGCCAAATCTTTACTTTGTCATCTCTCATCAGGGCAAACAGGTAGGATGCGGTTTTGATTAATTCCACCCTGTGAGTAGAGTGTGTGTGAGTGTATGATTGCCCAAAAGACAAATCATGGCAACCATCAAAGGAATGCAAAAATCACAATCGCAAGTTGAGTCTACAGATCACCATATTCTGTCGCCACAATATTTGAGCAGCTCAAGCATTTCCCTGTAAAAATGCTACCATATTTCAGAGATGAAGTCACCTCTATTCCTCGCTTTTCTCTCTCCTTCTGTACCTGAGCCAGTGATTAATGAGTAGATGTGGATGATTCAAATGCTCAGTGGCTCCTCATGATGTGATGGTGTCACCAGCAATGACAGCTAGATGCTGGCAGCGGGCAGTGTGGCAGAATCGAATCTTCTCTCTTGTACAGGAACTACTGTCAGTCGTCAAGTTTTTGGTGAATACATCTAATAAAAATGAATTCAAAGCTCAATCTACATTTTTTAACCCATTTTGACCCATCACATGCTGCACAAACTATCATTTGATGATACTGATGATGTTTCTATCAGGCACAGAAGAAATCTACATATTTCTTTTGCTTTTTCTATGCAGATTTTTAATTCAGAATTCTGAGGGATGAATTAAAACATAGTAAAATGTATTTAACAGAGCTTGTGGGGATAGTTGCAACACTTTTTAGATTTAAGATGCTTGAGACATTGAAGTTAGGTAAAGGCCTTTCAGTGCAACCGATCGTGTGCACACTTCAGCTTTTTTGTGGAAGGAGCCTTTCTTTTTTAATTTTTTTGTCTTACAGCGTATGACCTCTCGGTTCTGGCTACCACAGTGCTCACATTAAAACAGCTGCAATATCTCCTCATTTCTCTGGTCCCTGAATGTAGGGTTTGTGTTTGGTGATGCAGAAGTTGAAAGCCTTTATTTAAGGGCTCGTGTTTAAGGGTTCACTGGCCCTGGCCTCTCCTTTAATGTCCCACACTACTGACTCTGGTTGCACACAATTCATGCCATCAACCAAACACACACACACATTTTTCTTTCTATATCTTGTGCCCTGTTTCGGCTCCTGAGCTTTTGCCCCATACTGTGGATCGCTGACCCCTGTCACTCTGCAGGGGGTCGTCCCATCACACCTGGCATCAGTTCAGACCCCCATCAGCCCAGTCCAGCCTAGGGAAGTGGGTCAGCTCAGCTTCACTACACCTGTAGTCACACACACACTTGCACACTTTATTCAGTCTTGAGGCTTCAACAGGAGGATTTGCTGACTGATTTACTTTAGAGGACGATAAGGGCATCCTTCACTTTGCTTTACACTCTTCCCTGTGGCTTTAAGACACAGACTCAAAGCTGAAACAAAGACAGACCGAAGAATGAACTGATCTTTGACATTAAGACAAGGTTAAATACCTGTTCACAACATATGCGAATTTTGGCATGGAAAATATGTGCGACAAGATTTTGAAATGTGGCTTTGCATATTACATTTATGCATTTAGCAGATGCTTTTATCCAAAGTGACTTACAGTGCATTCAGGGTATACATTTTTTACCAGTATGTGTGTTGCCTGGGAATTGAACCTATGACCTTTTGTATTGCTAACGCAAAGCTCTACCACTGAGCCACAGGTTTACTCTAACTCTTTGAAGTCAAGTAAATCTAATAAAATGACAATTTTGATTTTTCCAAAGTAATTTTTAAGATCCATGGGATGCTGGCTGAGATCTGAATTGGCCAACTTTTCAACTATCCCACTGCTAAATCATAAAAAAAAAAAATTGTTTCTGGAAACAAAAAGAGTGTTGCTACCATGCATGTCATTATTGAATAATTAATAAACTTTCACTTTTTGTTTTACATGACCACTTCAGGTAATTTTTTATTCAAATGATCTTTGTCTGCTCAACCATGGTATTATTATTATTATTATTATTATTATTATTATTATTATTATTATTAATAATAATAATAATAATAATAATAATAATAATAATAATAATAATAATGTTTTTTAGGTTAATTTAAGAATATGTACAATTTGATTTTATCTTTTAGGGAGTGGTTGGATCATGGGAATGCCACATGCCAGAATAAAACCGATCTTGAATGGTCACATACATTGTTTGGTTATTGTTTTACATTATGTGACATCAGTAAAGACAGAAAGTTGTTTCAGAAATCAAGAGCAAGTTATTACATTTTAATAAAAGACATGCACTAACATGCACTAATAAAAAGTTCACAATAAAACAAAGAACATCTGCAAAACAGGATAAATTCTGATGTCTTGTTAAAGGGATAAAAAATAGAAAATTGTGTCATAATTTACTCATCCTCATGATGTTACAAACCTGTATGATGCTGAAATATTTCTCAAAATATATCTTCTATTATACTCTACAGAAGAAAGAAAATCTTACAAGTTAGGAATGACATGAGGGTGAGAAAATGATAACAGAATTATTTTTTTTACCTTTAATTTTAACACTGGTGCTTCAGGTATTAAAAGAACCCTATTCAAGTCATTCTGAGTGATAAGACGAAAATAACTATTATGGTTAAAGCTTAAAAAGACTATGTCAATTTAAATTTGCATTGTTTTATCAATAATTTATTCTTCATTTTATTTTTAAATAGAATGTGCATACAGCATGTTGTGACTATAACTTCAGCAATTTTCAAAATAACTTGCGCAGACACTGTGCCATTTAGCGTTAACGCCTTTCACAAGCCTCTGTGGTCCCTTTCACCTCCAGACATGACTTCATACGCGATAATCATGACTCAGCACTTCGGCCTCGCTGCCACGGAGGCTGATTACATGCTCATTATGTGTATAACGTCGTGTTATGAGGTGTCTAATGCAATTACTTTACATACGTACTGCATTTCAATAGCACTCCCACACAGACACACGCAAGAGCCAACCAGTGACACAAAATCAGTGGGCATATGTGTGAGCCTTCTTTCTTCTATCATGTGTGTCCTCATCCTCATGCTCATGTGCTCAGAATGACCTCTGTTTCAGAAGCTTTCAAATGAGCCTGGTGTGGGTAATTAATTATTTCATGGTATAGTGTCTAAATTACAGCTATTTGACAGCTAGGTTTGACACAGGTGGTGTCAGTGTGTGTTTGTGTGTGTAGTCGTGCCTTGTATTTATATGTGTACTGTAGCATAAGAATGCTTCAGTGGAATATCGAGCATGTCACACCAGATGTGGCTAAATTACCTCAGAGCGTCAGGTGACATGACACTGGAAACAATCACAGTAACATCCATCACAGAGTGGGAAGAACATAATATAAACCCAGAGAGTGACAGACTGGCAGATGGAAAGATGGGTGGAGGATGAGGAAAAAAAAATATCAATTAAAAAAAAGACAGAGGAAAGACTGACATGTCTGAGATGTAAAATATAAATGTGTGTGATAAAGACAAAGAATGTGTGTGTGTGTGTGTGTGTGTGTGTTTGCTGAGCATATCAAGGAACTGGTATACCTGGTATACAGCGTCCAAAATAATACTTTTTTTGATACACCAGCCAATGGCAGGAAAATTTGGACAGCATAAATACTTCTCATCATGAAATTGTATATGGCTTATTGCAGTATTTTTGTTCCCTGTCACAAAAAAATGTGAAGAGGTATCAAGATTTTGTTTCTTAAATTTTTGTTTTGGTGGCTTAATGTGACAAATTGTCCACATTCGATTAAACGTACGCAGTTCTAGAAAGAACAGAAAACTTCATCCTAGATAAACTTTTGAGTAGGAGGTTTTCCACTCTGACCTGTTTGACTTTATGCATCTTTCAGAAGCCACCTGAAATAGTTTATAAGGTACCAGGTTGCTACAATGAGTAATTCTCATAGAAATCCAGTTACTGAATTTGCCAGTGGAAGTTTGTACCGTAAGTGGAATCAAATCGTTGATAGAGTTTCAGAATGTAGTTTGAGGCACTCAGCACTAAGTAGTAGCAAGTATTTGAATATACTATAGTTTATTTGATATGTACATGGATGTGATTAGTGTTCTGGCATCTTGCGGCAAAATTTGTTTCCCTAAATGGGACAATAAAACTGAGTCTCTGTCTGTCTGTCTGATTTAACTGTCCCTAAATGTCATGTACAAGCAGATCAAAGCAGATCGAGCCTTCATGTCTAAGTGGGTGGTTCTTAGGGTCACAAACCATCGTATTAGTTGGGATATCCTGTTTTTTTTTGTTTTTTGTTTTTTGTCCAAAACAATTTAGTCACGTATCTAAAAGTTTGTGACTTAAATCCTGTCTGAAATGACAGTCAGTGCATGTCTTGCTTAGAGGGTCAGAAAATGTCAGATAAGACAATGCAGTACATTGTTTCCTGGGATTATGATTTTATACTGCTGCTGCACCACCACAAAAAAGTCTGTAAATCTACTTTAACAAGTAAATAAAATGTAAATGCACTAATAAGAAGTCAATGCACTAATAAAAAGTTTCATGATGCACCACTGGAAATTAGAGCCTCAGCCTACAGACGGTCAGAAATACTGAACCTAAGCAATTAATTGGTTATTTTTCATAAGTATATGACTTATGTTACTTTTATTTATGTTACTTATGACTTAAGTTAATTTTATTATGAGTAATGCAATACTATTCAATAATTGGATGTATATAAAAAATGGCACACAAATTGCATGGTAAAACATATCTACATACCATAAAATGTGATATGAAATGATTACTTTATGTGAAATGTCTTCACAGAATCAAAGAACCATGTTATTACTATTTCAAAGGCTTACAAATTGACCAGATCATGTTGTACTTAAAATCTCATAATGTTTCATAATACAGTTTTAATACAGAGGGTTATGTTTAGAATAGGGTAATGTAAACACCATTAACTTATTATGAGAACTGCCTTTTAGGTCTTCATTAATACAGCTTCAAAGGTGTATTTATGATTCATGTGACAAAATAATAATGTATTTTTGGATTTATAATAAATTAAAACAACATTTTGGAGGTTAGGTGTAGCCATTATTTAAGGACTAAATCAGAAATGCGAAGCCTATAATTTGGGGGGAAAAATGCACTGTGATTTTTTTTTTTAAGCTGTATTTTTATGGTTGTTTTATGGGGTTTTAAGTTGCATGTAACATTTCTCAGTGGAATTTTGTAGGTGAAATCCAGTCAATACAATAGTTGTACTATTGAAACAGTATTGTAGCGTCTACTACTTAGTCCCATTTACTTACATTTATTTATTTATTTATTTATTTTTTTTTGGAAAAGGACATACTTGGACTACCACAGTATTTCACCTAGTAGAAATTGCTGTGCAACCCTAATTCTTGACCAGATTAAGCTGCAAAGTGAACCAGACTTCAAAGAAGCCTGAAGAAGACAAGTCTAACCTTCAAATCTGATTGGCTAATAGAAATGTTGTTCCAGGACCAACAAGGATGATGATCCAGGAACATGTCCTACTTTGGTAAATCATGTTAGGCCTGGGACAGATTTGTGTAAGCTTGCTTTCATGCTCCAGAGTACATCCACATGCACATTCATCTCAGAGCAACCTATAAATGCTTTAAAGCTATAAATCTTTATTTAACAGCATATGGATTTCAAGACAGAGTGTCAGGAAAGTTAATGTGGCTCTGGAAGCCTGTGGCCAGAGCTGTGTCAGCTCAGACCTGGAGCTGATGCAGATGAGCTGGGTAAAAGACCCTCAGAGGATGGGAGTGGGAGGTGATTGATATATTAGCATAGGGAGGCGGCTGGAAACATGACGCAAACCACATCTGACCTCGTTCACACTCACATTATACTGTTGAATATCTGTACCATAATATTAGAGACACAAGGTGACTGTTTGCAATGTAAACATAAGCCTTGGATTAAAAGTGTTTCTGTACATTAGTCACATGTTCTTTGTCATTTAGCAGTTGCAAGACATCAAGTCTTCCCACACAGGTGACACAGAGCTTGTATTAACATCTGTTTAAGTTCCAAATGTTCTCCTAATTTTTACTCTAAATCGCGGCAATCTAAAATTGTGACATGCTTCCTACCAAATCTTGTTTACTGGTTTGTGCATATTGAGATAATCCACACAGCTATCAGTATTCATGTCTGGTGACCACAGAATATTGTTCCACATGGTTTTGTCTCACTTTTAAGTGTGAATATTCACATAAGATTTACCTTAATTTGGCATGCATGAATAGTTAATATAATGACAAATGGGATTTAGGAAAATTGCATGGTAAACATGAGTTATGTGCTGAAGATCAGCCACTAACAGCCTTATTCGCATAATGACTTCTTAAAAAAATAAAATAAATAAAAATATTGTATAAAAGAGTATAAAGGTCAACATTATTTACATCATAAAATCGGTCAGGCCAAAATCATTGACATATTCCAATAGGTTTGCCATGCTATTCGAAACTAATATACTTGTTCAGAGGCTTTAATTTATATGTGGCCTCTCACTCAAAAAAAAAAAAAAAATAAATAAAAAAAAAATTTATTGATTTGGCTGAATGTAATTCAGTTGCAGACATGTTCATAATGGGTTTTCTTAAAGTTATAGTTCACCCAAAAATGAAAATTCTGTAATCATTTACTCATCCTCAGGTTATTCTTTTATGTTCAACAAAAGAAAGAAACTCATTCAGCTTTGGAACAACTTGAAGGTGAGAGAAAACGTGAGAGAATTTTCATTTTTGGGTGAACTTTGCCTTGTAAACTCAACTCAAATATTGTTTGTAGTGTAAATGTAACTACATAATAAAAGTTTCAGTTATTAAAAGCAAACATAATTCGTTTAGTTCCCATACAAATGTACTAAGTACACTTCAGTTTTTACAGATTTAAGTGGATTTTACACAGTTGACAATAATTGAGTTAGCATTAGCATGAATGTTAGCTAATTTTAATTAAAGATTTACCTTAAAGTAAAAAATATACTTTACTAACCCTCATGTTGTCCTTGTTTTGTCTGAATAAGTGTGTTGTGCTAAATTTTAAGTAACTTTTGAGCATTTGTGCTACAACTAGATTAATATGTAACTTTTTTTCCCCCCACCATCTGCCAGCAGTCTCGAGAACAGTTTGCAGGAGGCCTAAGATGTGTAGAGAAGTGTAGAAACGTGATGAACAGAGGCAGGAAAGTGAAGGAAGGGTTGTTAAAGGTAATGAATCTATAGACATGTGCCTGACTGCCATTGTTGCCTGTAATTACAGTCATGTTCATCTGGCCTTGTCTCTCTCTTACACTCTCTCTTTCTCTCACTGACAGACGGTGTGATTTCTCTGTACTTTGTCCCTATAAATGCAAGCTCAGAGCCTGCTCTCATAGACACTAATATTAAAGAGAGAATATAATGCTAATTAAAATGGCAGTGGCACTCCATTCAGTTTAAATCGGGGAGAAATAATCCTGGAGACCAGCAAGGGCTTTTCTGCTTAGTGCACACAGCATATGGGGTCTTTGGATGATCTCTCACTCTGGAATGAAACTGTCTTCATTTGTCTTTTTCAGGTGGGAAAACCCTGAGGACTATTTAACAGTGCTACTCATTCAGTCTAAAATAATATCAGGCTATGTGTGTCTTTACTAAACAGTGTAACATTTGTACAGTGTGTTTAAGAAAGTGTGTATGGGTTTACTTCACTATTTGAGGACAAATTTGTCCACAAATGTAAGATACAGTAAATATGGTCCAAAGATGTCCTTGATTGAAAAAAACAAAAAACAAACAACAACAACAAAACACACACACACACACACACACACACACACACACACACACACACACACACACACACACACACACACACACACACACACACACATATAGGTATATACAATATTTTTTAATTCTAATAATGCGGTTATATAAGGTTTTGTTTGCTTGTGTATTTATTTATTTATGGGTCAGGGTATTTAAAATGAGTTTTTATGAAAACATTAGTTTATGGCAGTTTTTTTTAAATATGACAGTTATCTAGCTAGCATTTATGGACCCCCTTCTTAAAATATAAAGGTAACTATATATTTTCTCTCTCTATATGTATAAAGATGTATTGATAAATATTACAAATCTTTTGTATAAATTATAAATTTTTATAGTCTGTGTGAGAGTCAGTCCAGTCGGAAAAAGTGTTTGGAATCTGTCAGTAATAGCAACAGTATGTATTTCCACATGCTGATCACAAAAAGAGCGAGAGGCATAATTCTCTCTTACATATGGTGGCAACGCACCTGCTAGCAATTACTACAGCAGAGAAAAAACGTGTGGTGTAGAGCCGAGTAGCGGTGGCCTCTCTCTCTCTCTCTTTCTCTCTCTCTCACTCTGCACAGCCCCAGGCTCTCTAATTAATGCCCAGAAACCTGAAGAGCTGTCAGGATCAATCTGAACCCTATACACTGCATACTAGAACCAGCTATTTGTTTGTGCTGCAAACACTTGCTCAGTACCTTACACAGGCATCTGATGATGTTTATTAATGCATGTGTGCCGATCAAACTAGGTTCTTTAATTAAACAAGTACTCTTGACCTCTGTTTTTGAAATTTAAGGTGTAAATTTAGATGTTTATATGAAGAGATTTAGATTGAAAAGATGAAATAAAGATGATTTAGGACTTTTAAAATTAAGACGGTAAATTTATTTCAAACAATGCATTAAGACTTTAATTTGCAAGCAAAACAGTAATCACTAAATGTTCTTAAAATAATCTGGTAAATCTCCTTATTCAAGAGTTTTACTCAACTGTTTGGCTGGATGAAAAATGCAAAACTGCTTTTTTGCCAAGGTTGCAGCTCAACGAGTGTCGTTTTTTTGAGGTTGAGTGAGCAGACAAGAGGACTACAGATTAAAAATTACAAATGAATGGTTTTTAAATAATGCTTTTGGAAAAGTGGATTGTTTCTGACTGGCAATACATGATTGCAAATTGGTAACAAATGAGTTTTAGTGGGATTTAAGGTGTTTGGAGGGAAGAACCCTTGCATTCATGAAAGAAAGATCTGGTTGTAGCTTTTGGCCAGTCTGATGTAGAAGTGTAATGGCAGATCTTGGATCTTGAAAAATATGCATGGAGGATAACATTTGATCCATGATTATTTAATAAAAATGCCGTTCCAGGACTAACAAAGGATGTTGGTCTAGGAACGTGTCTTTCTTGGCTAAATCACATTGTGCCCTGTCCCAGAGGCTGTGTAACAGGAACTTGTGCGACTGATCTACAGGAAGCTTGAATGGAAATTTCTCTTTGCTAACTGTAAATGTGGAGCAGCGGTTTCTTCATCTTCAGCTGATGTATGGTAGTCATGTGGGTGATTCAATTTTATTCAAGTAGCCAACTTGTATTTGGTTAAACAGGATTGTTTTACATATAGTGGGTCTCATTTATGAAACTTTTATAAATATATGAGGAAATTTGGAGTAGTTTGCACATAATAAAGGAACTTCATGAAAAAATTCCCCGTTCACAAATGCAAAAGAGACTATTTGAGATGACCTTTGAAAAATTCAATTAAGGTGTTAAGCTTGCGGACAAATACTACTGTTGCTCAGAATAATAATAATCTATAATAAAAATCTGAAAATCATGAATCCAAAAATGTAGAATGAGCTTTACAATTTACATTAAAGAGATATTCCACCCCAAAATTAAAATTTTGTCATTAATCACTTACCCACATGTCGTTCCAAACCTGTAAAAGCTCCGTTCGTCTTCGGAACACAATTTAAGATATTTTTGAATGAAAACCTGGAGTCAAAAATAACGACTTTATTCAATAATTCCTTTGTCAACGGTCTCCTCTGTGTCTCCATATCACCGTATGCTGTGTATGCTCTTCTGTGTTATCCGTGCCACAAGGATGCGCTGTTTCTATGTGTATTTAGCTTTTAATTTGAAATAAAACAGTGCATCCTTGTGGCGTTGATAAAGTCTTATTTTTGTTTTCTTTGCTTACAAAAAGTGTTCCCGTCGCTTCATATAACCCAGATTGCATGTCTGATGGCAGATGGAGTATTCTGATGACGACTTTCATAACTTTTATGGACCTTGACACTGTTATTTACATGGCAGTCTATGGGACAGTCTCAAGCCTCCAGGTTTTCATCCAAAATATCTTAAATTGTGTTCCGAAGATGAACAGAGCTTTTACAGGTTTGGAACGACATGGTGGTAAGTGATTAATGACAAAATTTCCATTTTATTCAATTTTTAGTATACAGTACCTTTAAGAATTAATTCTTCTCGTGTATCAGTAATGAAGCCTAACATTTTCAAAGCATCAATAGAAATTTTAATATATAAAAAAAAATATATATATATTAAATATAAATTTTTTAAACAAAAAACTTTAAATAAATTATAAAATTATATCTAAAAAAATTTCAAAATATACAATCTAATTCATATAAAATATATCTCTTTGCCTGTAAGGAAATTAATTGAATATAACAGAATTTGAATAATTTCTTTAGTCTGTTTCTGTCAGGAAACAAGTGTGTAAAAATATTTGAAAATAAACATTATTGATGTATGTTCATTCAATTGTTAGTTTGTTCTAAAATGCAAAAGGTTTTCTTTTAGGGAAAGGGTTATAGGAATATAATGTAACCATGTGGATTACTGCAGGTTTTTGACATGAAATGGACAGGTGAACATACACAGATGACAAATGTTAGTCTTTTCTCCTCGTCTTGCTCATTGCTGCATCCACTCCTTCACCTTAGTTTTCTGATCTTCTTCTTCCTCCTCCTACTCCATTTGACCTGCAGTGGCTGAATGCTAATTCTTCAAATGTTTGTTTTCTTCTCATTATCTCTTCCCCATCATATTTTTTCTTCTATTGTTGACACAGCAGCATTTTATCAGCACTACTGCCTGTGCAGCTGACCGCCAACAGCAGGAGTGCTACCACCGTGGGCCATTAATAATGCCAGGGCCCGTCTGTTTTGTACCAACGACTGGAGGAAGGAGGGAGGGGAGAAGAGATGGCGATCAAGCCTTTACTTGAAAGGGTTTGCGCTGACAGTATCATGAGTGTGTATGTGTGTGTGATAGTACTGGGTGGTAATGAGGGGCACATATGGGACAGGGAGCTGGCCCTCGTTAACCAGTCTGAAAGAGGAAACATCCTGTCATGGGCACCAGGCACCGGGAGCACCAGACGGGGCATAAACACACACATTTGTGCATGCATACACACACTCACTTGACATTGTCAACAATATTTCTTAAAGAACATTTACGAACACAGATGAAAAAGATTATTGTTGGTTTAAAAGTCTTTGGTTTCAGTTACATCTACACATGCAACTTTTGGTACTCTACTTGTGGAGGGACACTGTTTATGTGAATTGCGCGAATCTAATTGTTTGAAGTGCGCCACAGTGCCAATGGTTACAGATAATCGGTTATCAGTGCGAATGTGACTAGCATCGTCAAAACTCTCCCAGTAATGAAAAAATGGTTATCTGAAAATTTTTTGTCTTAACAGGTGAGTTTAAAGTTTTGCAACACTAATGTTAGACATAACTGCTGCTATTCATATCAAATGGTGTAATGGGGGAAACTATAACTTGGCAAGGCTATTTATAGGCAAACAGACCAAAGTAGTAACTAGTTTAAAGACTGGCATTGTTACCAGCATAAACATTGTTTTGTGAACCCAGTCAATGCACAGCAAATGAGATGCTATGCAAACTATGTTGATTCATGTTTTATTATGGACACTTTTTACAGATATGACATAAACACGCACAGCTAAATGTCGAAAGTATGCAATTTCCTTGGAAATCCAGTCCGAAAACTCTAAAATATAAATATTAATCATATGCTTACCATAGTGATTTAGGGTAAGGCAAAACACAGATTGAATGATTGTTTTATGATATATTCACTCAAATTTAGTTAATTTTGAGCAATAAATAAATAAACAGAAGATCATATACAGTACACTCCGTTGAGATGCTACCTGTTTGGGCTGGTGAAGCCCAGCTGGCATAGTGCCCCTCGTTGTGGCACCCAGTGCAGAGGACAAGAGTGGAGGCCACTCTCTTTCACAGAGAGCCCTCACCAGCTGTCACCACAGGCCTGACAACAGTGCCTGTCACTCAAACCCTCTGGGATTTCTGCAGTCAGAGAAAGAGAGTTCCAGAATCTGTCCTGAGCTCCCTTTCTCTTTTGTTTGGGGACAGTAAAATGGATTATGTTGCCAGGTTGAAGCTCCTTTGGGGACCTCTGTGTGGATGGAGTAAGGAGCTTGGCTGTGTTGCAAAGACGATATTGCTGTCACTCCTTCTCTCTCTCTCTTTCTGTCTCTCTCTCTCTATACCCTTTTTCACCCTCCACGAGAATGTGCTAAAACACTGCTTGGAGAATAAAGAAGGAAGGAGAGTTAGGGAAACTGACAGTGAGTCTGTCTGAATCTCTCCCATGGCTGTCAGTGGCCTTTTGAAAGCAGCTGATGACACTTCTTTTTAGCACAACTGGGTCTGGGCTGCTGTTGTGTCTCTCAGGCTGGTAGTCGCACCGCTAGTGGACCGAGTTGACACTACAGGACTTAGCCAGACTGATTACCCGTATTGGCAGATTTTTTGTTTAAAGGCATACTGTAGTTCAACCTAAAAAAAAATAAAAAATATATATATATGTATATATATATATATATATATATATATATATATATATATATATATATATATATATATATTATATATATATATATATATATATAAATAAATGTATTTACTCATCCTCATGCTGTTTTAAATTTTTTTCCTCACTGGATATAATGTGCCTGTGGTGACATTTCTGCAAAATTTTATTACATTGCTTCTAGCAGGTTTCACAACACTTGAAAAGTGAAATGTCCATTGAGTGTTGCTTAAAGCATGTTCAGTTTTATCCGAAAGATGTGAACGTGAATCTGGCAACGTTTTATTAAGTTGTAAGTATTGTGTCAGTTCGTAATTGAAATTTCCATTGGGTGGCATTAAAGGCAACAATATACTTGAAACGAAATCGAGTAACAAACTAGTGTGAAGTCGTTTAGAAAAAAAATCATCCTGAAACGTTTTCGATACAGCTTGCCAAAGTGAGCTTTCTGGTTCATAGTTTTGTTTTATAGTAGAAATAGAAGTTGTAATTCAAATTAACATGATTTTTTTCATGTATAGATACTGTAAAGCTGCTTGCTTTAAAGCTATATATTGTACAAATTGCTATGCAGTAAATAAACTTGACAGGACTTGACGAATTGCAGAGCTTGTGCAAACAAATGCACCTTGCTATTATCAGATGCTTTCTGAACTGCTATTTTCTAACTACTTTTTGATGGACTTTTTATTGTGTGTTTATTTTGTTTTTGAGAGGAAAGTGCAGAGATATATTTCTGTATTGGATTTTGCACACATCACAGAATTTCAGAAAGGAAATGTCCGGTGAGTGGCGCTAAAAGATTTATATATATATATATATATAAAACCTCATTTGCTGAAGCAGACATTCTATTTTAGCTTACTTCTACAAGTTTTTGAACTCTTTCATCTTAAAGGGGTCATATGATGCGATTTAAAATTTTCCTTTCTCTTTGGAGTGTTACAAGCTCTTGGTGAATAAAGAAGATCTGTGAAGTTGCAAAGTCTAAAGTCTCAAATCCAAAGAGATATTTTTTATAAAAGTTGAGACTCATCCACGCCCCCCTGAAACATATCTACGTCAGTATTTGGGAAGATTTGCATAATGCTGCCCAGATGTTCACGCAAAGAAAGAAGGCGTACCTTTTATAATCGTTGTAGTATTGTTTTTGCCGCCGCCACCACCATGTGGTATAGACGCTGTGTGTTTCACTGTGAAAGCGAAACTACTTTGTTTGGCCTTTCAAAATAGGATGATATCCGCTTCGTCATGCCTGTAGCTGATCCGTGCTGGTCCCTGAGGAAATACATCAACTTTGCACTGTGGATCGCAGAATCAGCTTTCACCGTGGATGAAGCGGCATCCAGCCCGCTCCTTCGTAGAATTCGCCTGCCGCACCATTCTCAAGCTGCCTGTCTCTGCTCATTCAAGCTGGTCACGGCTCACTCTAGGCTGTCGGCCTCTGCTCACTCAAGGCCATGGTGTGTGATACTGTTTTGTTGAGAAAGTTAAACTACTTTGCTTTTGCCTTCCAAAAGAAAACACGACTAGAAATAATGTTTATATCCTGTTCATAATGGGTTTTATGTTTTTGTCTCGTCGCTCCGGCCGGACAAGGCATCACAATATGTTAAGAGGTGTAACATTTCCGTCTCACGCTTGAGGCATTCGGCCAATCACAACGTGCGAGATAGCTGGCCAATCACAGCACACCTCACTTTTCAGAGAGATGAACCTTGTGAAAATCGACGCGTTTCAGAAGGCGGGGCATAGAGGAGAAACAATAATGTACAGTATGTCGAAAATAATGTGTTTTTTTTAAACCTTAAACCTCATAAACACATTTCATTACACCAAATACACAAAATAATGTTCTTTTTAGCATCATATGACCCCTTTAAATCATGGTTCACTTGTTCCCTCTACACTGTTCCAAATTATTATGCAAGTGATATATCAATAGGATTTTGGTACAATAAAGAGTCAGATTTTTGTTTGTTTGGTTTTTCACATCTTTTTAGATAACTGGTATCAATCTCAGACAGGTTTATTCAATAGTTTGCCAGGTCTTCTTATGTAAATGGAAACCCTACTTAAAGAGGTCTTTCCACATTATTAAGCAAGCCACAGTTCTCATGAAATATGGTGAGGAAGAAAGATCTTTCTGAAGATGAAATGTATAAAACAACACAATGTCTTGCAAAAGGCATCAAAACAAACAATATTTCACGAAAAGCAAATAGAAATTATTGAACTGTCAAAAGATTTGTGAGTGACTTAGAGCACAGAAGATCTTGGTCAGAGAAAGATTTATTAAGGAAAGTTTTCGTCAAACAAATTAACTGTATTGTAATGCCAGCTGTAAAAAAAAAAAAAAAAAAGCCACTGCTGAGCAGCAGACAGGTGTTTCCATTTATCTGAACCATCAATAGATGGTTCAAACGCGCACAGAGGGAACATTGAACTGGACCATATTCGAGAGCTTTGCATCATAAGTGCAGTGCTGTACCAGGTGAGCTACCGAGCAAGTTTACTACACCAGAAAAGCCACACATATGGAGGTGGTTATGTGATGCAAATGTAAAAATGCATTCAAATCATGTTATGATAAAATATTTCTGAGGTCATCAACAGTATTCTACAAGTAACCATGCAGATAAGAGTTTATTAATCAATAATAAGCCCACACTGACTCTGGGACTAAAACAGCTAAAACATCACTCTAAAAAAATTCTGGGTTGTTTCAACCCAACTTTGGATCAAATATGGACTTACCCAACTGTTGGGTTAATTTTTCTAATTAAAATTTTTACCCCAAAAGTTGGGTTAGTTCATATTTGACCCAAAGTTGGGTTGAAACAACCCAGCATTTTTAGAGTGATTCTTTAAAGTATCTTCATTTTTTTTTTTTTTTTTTTGCAAAGGAAAGAAAAATGTAAATTATCAAAGAATTTTTATTTTTAATTAATTGTCAAACACTAGCACCTGAAATAAAATCCAACCTGGATAGTAATTCTTGCCCATAGGGGTCAGTAGTACCTCATCAAAATGTAAAATATTTACATAGCAGTACAATTTTTGGACAAGGCATTGCACAAATACACACATACACCACACCGAAAATGTTTAGTAAACTGTAATATAAAGAATCCTTATTTGTAGCCCAAACCGTCTGCATGTTGGCATGCCTGTGTGTGTGGGGAACTGGCTGATTAGTCGTGTTTTGTGAATATGACTTGTCCTCTCTGGAAAATGACTTACCCCAGCACCCTTCTCCAGTGTCCCTCATGCTCAGCGCGGGCAGGACACGCAGGCCTCCAGCCAAATCACTGCCACATGCAAATGAGCCCTGTCCATTCAGGCTGAAATTCAGAGACAGGGGAACGTATGGCCGACCAGCAGGACCCCCCCATCCCACGCCAATGTCACCCACTTGGTGTACAATCAGGAGCACATGCACGCATAAACACACATAGTAGTCCGGCTTCTTCACTAAGAAACACACACCATACACATTATGGATATATATATATATATATATATATTATATATATATATATATATATATATATATATATATATATTAATTTAAATTCCTCAAATGGGGAGGAAACAGCATTACATTTTATTATTCTATTTTGATTAATAAACCTTTATCTCTGCGTTTTCTCAGTTTGTTGAGTCTTTTTTAGAAATGCTCAGTGTTGGTTGTATCACTTTGTTCTCATTCTGAGAGGTGAATTAAATAACCATTTAAAATGAAAAGCTATTCCTTTCTGAGAAGGTATCACTCCAAACATTCAATTATCTCTGTTTAAATGTTTAAAAAGCAGCTATCCTCATTATTATGATGTCATAGTAAACAAACACAATTATAGAGCTGTCACTCTGTCACAAAAGAACTCCAATGTTAATATTTGATCTCAGATTTAACAGTATTGATAAAAAAGCTGATGCTGCATAACCTGAGGTTTACATCACATTAAAATTTCTCTTTTTTAATTAAATTAACAAAATTATGTAACACGATGAAAGAGAAAATAATAATACTAATAATAATTATAATAATAATGTATAAATAAAAAGAGTTTTTAAACTTGATTTTATCCTTTTGATTTGTTTAAATTTGTATTAATTATTTACTACTAACTAAACGTCTACAAAAGCTTATAATCTGAACAATGGGAAAATCTTTGAAGTTGAAGATTTCTCAGAGAGTTCTAGCTCTTCTTCATATGGGGAAACCTTTTGGAATAACGTGTCTTTTTAGCTTTTCAAACAATCTCATCAAAGACTCTAAATTTCTTTAATCAAAACAGGGAAAATTGTTAGCTACAGCAAATTCAGAAACACTGCATGCTGTTGTGCTTTCACAGCATTTTTTTACACACTGTAATTTGTAATAAATGCAAAAAAAAAAAAAAAAAAACTTCATTTTTAAGCAATATTCTTAAGATAAATGAACCCTTTCATAATGATTATTTGATAAATTTATTAAAATTCTCTGAAAGCTGTTTTAGAATTCTTATTTCTTCAACTCAAAAAACTGTGTAAGAGCATGACAAATAATGAAAAAATAAAGAAAAATAATAAAAAAAATCAAATAAATAAATAAATAAATAAATAAATAAATAAAATAAAAGTCTTACTTATTTGAGAAGATTGCCCCTACTGGGACAGGATGGTAGATCCCATTACTCAGTTATAATGTTGATATGTCTATAAAATCTGTTGTCAACTTGTTTCTTTTCCTTTTGATACAGAGGCATGTCAGAATAAAATTATATATTAATCTGGTGTAAACACAGACCTCACAGAAAATACATTTCCTTGAGGTCAAGGCCCATCGGCTCTGTCTAGGTGGATTACACACTTGACCTTAAACTCTGACCTTTTGGCTCCCAAGTACCCAGTCTCTCTCTCTCTCTCTCTCTCTGTGTATATTAACCATATGTAGGTGATGGAACTCAGCTGATGTCTGAACAGACTCCCTTAAAGAAAAAAACAACGAGAATGACACAGAGAGATATAGATGAAGAGAGAGAGAAAACCTGTAACAAGAAAAAAAGATGTGAGGGGAAGAAAATATTGCTTCTGGACATATTTGTCTTAAACCAATGAGAAAACATTGTCTCACCTTTGTAGTGCACAGGTCACACACTGCCTCAGGCTGACTCAGCATCTAGGAGACACTTACTCGGAGAGAGAGAAACAGAGATGCGTACAGAGAAATCCTTAACAGTTGAGCGCAAAAGGACTCAGGAGGCTTCTTTATGAGCCACTGTGTCAGTCAGGTCAGTCCATTTGTGTCTCTCCCATCCCTCTCTCTAACAGGCTGTGATAGGTGAGCACGAGAGCACACGGCCATTGTCACGGCCTCTGTTCCTCTATCTCGTCTCTCTAAAATGCTGGGTGAATGGCTCAGATACAGACATACCTCCACTCTCCCGCCTTCATTAGCACATCTGTATGGCCGATCAGGGGATGAGACAGGCCCAGGGCTTGAAAGGAAAGAGCCGCCGACAATGGGAAGGGCTGACAGTTATAGAAAAGAGGGAGCCGTTTGAGTGCCAATGAATAGACATGAGTAAGAGATGGAGAGAAAAGGGGGAGAAAAAAGCAAGTGAGGGTGAAAGGGAGAGAGAAGGGTCCGATTAATTATTGCAAGGCTGCTAGGTGCCGATCTCGCTTCTCACTCCAGTGGCTCGGCGCGGGGCTCTTGCCTCCGGCCGTGTCGGCGGGCCTCATTAGCCGGCCTCTCGGGACCTGACAGAAATTGTTAGCTGGATGTGATGGCCGACTCCGTCAGCACTAGACGACCCCCTCCCCCTGCGTTCCTCGTCTGAACAGGAGAGAGGATTCCCTCAACCAGCGAAAAAGAGGCCTAACAAGGCCGTCTGTACAACACCTGTAATCAAACCGCTCCAAAAAGCGCCCAGGGAGACCGGCAGGGTGGGCGTCTGATTGGAGGGCAGAGTGGCTGAAAGCTAAGGCCGATCCATAATTGATGTGTGTGCACAATTACGGGCCTCCAGACATGGGCGAAGTGTTGCACAAGAGCGCCTCAAGGATTGTTGAATTTTATCTGCGGTTGCATAAAATCAAGGTTTTCTGCGTTCCGGAGATGTGTTGTATAAGAAATCTGGCTGATCTCCATGAGCGAGCACCTCGCTCGGATAGTTATGCATGAAACTGTGTCTTTGCCCCATCTTTGATTTTTTTTTTTATCTTGTTCACTTACAATTCATTAGCCTGCATATGTTTGCGGCACTAATTTGGTCCCGGGTTTTTATCTGGGGTGTTCATTTGATTTTCTCGCTTGTTGCTTTTGCCAGAGTTTATTTGCCTGGATGTCCCAAGAGGGGACCATCATCTAGGAAATCGGAGGGTATCCATGCTTTGAAACAAACAGTAGAGACGAACTTCACCTCTGATGCTGCCAACAACGTTTGCTAGATGTTTGGTGTCTTTTCAACATCCTGTAGTGCCACAGTAACTGTAAATATGCCAAGAGACGTACCTCACGCACACAAACACATCAGTGCTTTGATATGACAGGGCTGTGTAGTGGCACTGCATGTCCATAAGGGATAAATCTGTTCATGGGTTACGCACCTCCATATATCAGTATTGAGAGCAGTGTGACACAGAGTACAGTAAATCCTCCAGGAGAGGGACAGAAGAGCTGAGAAATGGAGAATGTGGGGAAAAACCACACTGAGCTCAGGGGGATAATGACTGCTCTGAGGAACGGAACAACTCACTGACATTTACAAATAACAGAACCGAGGCCCTTTTGTCCCACAGCTATGAGCTGAGAGTTTGTGATGAGAAAACTACATGATATATCAGCTGAGGACTTCAGAGATTTCACATAGTCATAAACAATGTAAATGAAATGTGTTATTTGCGCTTAAACCTGGGATGTGAGCAATCTATAGGCTGCCTGTGGCATCAGAAATGTGATTCCATTAAACAACGTACTTAGAGCAGTGCTTCAAAGAGGAACAAACTTGAAAACTTGAAAACATGAAACGGGCAAAACACAAAGTCAAAGATTCTGGATTTGATATAAACTCTTCAACTTGTAGATTTTGTGTATAATGCACATTACAAGAATGGCAAGCTATTGATTCTATACAATAACATGTTTATCCACAGAAATGCAAATGAGTCAAGATTCACAGAATAACTATTGTCAATGAGAAAAAACTCTTCAAGAAGAAACATTAAAACAAGCAAACAAATAAGTACATAATAATTTATAAAAAAAAAAAAATAAAAAAAAAATTGATGAGACTGTCAAAACACTTGATCTTCAAAAGGTACTTAAAAAAAAATATTATCATTTTTGTGACCACAGTTACCCCTTAAGCTTTTAACCTGCTGCTATTCTTTATTGAATATATATTTCACTTACAATTATAAGACGGTTTTGAATCCAATTAGAAACAATTCATCTGCATATTACAAATTATCTGACCCCTGTATACCAGGCAATGGTAAACTGTAATTTTTCTTTAGTTAGAAATGCTAATCTTTTCCCTCAATTTTCATTTAACCTTAGCATATTGTAATTACACACTACAGCAGCACATTGCAACCTTGATGGCAAAGTAAACCACCGTACAGCTGTATAATTGAGTTGTACTATTCAAAACTAAAAGATATTCATTGATGTTATATGAGTTTATTCAGAAGGTCTGACACAGAATATTGTATAATTAAATGAAATTTTCTCCTATTATCATAGCTATACCAGCCATTGACCCAAATTATATGGGTTTACAGGCCAGAGAATTCTGCTTTTTTTATTACTCAAAATGCAAAATTGTTTATATCATGTGCTATTTAATAATTTAATAATAATAAATGATTATATTTAAAAATATTTTTTTCATTTGTTTTGTATTAAAATTAAATGACCACCATGGACAGACATAAGAGCCATGAGAGATAGAGAAAGTGCAAGTGATAGATGGAAAGAAAAAGGCAGATAGAGACAGAGGGTGAGAGCGAGAGGTGTACATAAGTAGCCCACGTGCAGCTTCCTGCAGCTGTGGTGCAGTATCTAGAGTCTTCACCACTGGGTGTCAACAGGTGAGAGTGGGTGATAAGAGCTTTTGATGTTGCCAGCCAGAATTTATACCTCCCAACTTTATTTCTTCTCCTAGACCTCTCTTCAGACTTCAAAGGCCCCCACACGCATCTCGCTTTAATCCAGGAGCACACAGGCCCTTCAGTTCAAAGCTCCTTCCCCTCCTCAGAAGCCCCCTCCTCAAAAAACTGCAACCCAAACTTTTCCTTTCCTCTTCTTCCACAGAGTAGCAATTACATCCCCTCTCATGCATTGACCAACCTCTGTTATTAATTAATCCTACAAAGCAGGCTCATTTCCTGCCTCTCTCCGATTGACAAGAGACGCAGGAACAGAGGAGATTCTTTTCAAAGGCCACTAGGCTCAACCAGGAAAAGAGGCTGGAAAAAAGAGGAGTGCAGACGAGAAGAAAGACTTGCTCTCCCAAAACTGAGGAGGGCGGAGGGCACATTTGATACCACGCTACTTGGAAGTGATTGAATGCTTTGTTGCCAAGAGCTCTTTACTAATCTTCTACCTGCCAAAAAAAATCTTAAGCTCCAGAAACAGCAGTTGAAGAGAGTGTGAGAGGAACCGAGAGGCCTGGGTGGCTGCCGGTGGACGCGCTTCTCCGACACGGCCCTCTCGCTCCTTATGACAAAAAAGAGCTTTTTCTCAATGAGAGTGACGGTTGCAAAGGCGCGAGGAGAGGGGAAATGTGAAAGAGAGGAGGTAGGGCCAGAAATGAGGGGAGAAGAAAGCAGGTACGATGAAGAGATGCAGGGAGAAGCAAAGAGATTGAAGCCTATTATTCAGGCAGGGAGCCGATAGTTAATTCAAAAGTACTTTATTTGTGTTGGCGGTTCATTGATATGGACAGTGATCTGTGGGAGAATTTCTGAAGGGAATGATGCTGTCCATTGCTTTCTTTGGAACGAACATCATACGACAAAATGAAGCATTCCGAGTTATTCCAGCCAACTGGATGTGCTTCCTGACAGCGGGACAGCATTGTTGTTGTTTCTCTGTTGAGAAACAGAATTATTTTAGTAGACATTCTTCAATGGAAATATACATACAAAGCACTGATAAATAGTGATCCACTGATGTTATTCCAGATTATTACATGGCTCTCTGAAATAGATTAGATTTGATTCTGATCAATCCTGTCACCCAGCAGTCTGATATTTGTGCCATCCATCGTCTTTGGCAGTGCTAATGTGGGTAAATGAAGCTGGCGCTAGTTGTATGTCTATTGTCTCACACTGTGGACTCTGCAGTTGGCCTTATCTTGCATCTCAATTATCGGTTGTAGAAAAACAAAATGAAAAAAAAAAAACCATTGATAGCAGTGGACGTCTTGTTGCTAGGCTGATTGTTTTGGACATTGTAAGGATTTTCTGAAGTATTTTGCCCATCTTTGGAATGCAAATGATTACATTTTTAATGAAACTTGTAACATTTTTATCCGTCCATTGAAAGTCCATTCCACCAAATGTTTGACACTTCAAAATGTATCATAAAAGTAATAGATTTTAATTTAATGGTTTAACCCATGTTTCTAAACAAGCTTATTTTAAGATAAATTTTTGCCGTTTATTCACATATAAAAATTTACAATGTACTAACATAAATTCATAACGTACAGCATATCAAATATGGTCAGCGGCAACGTAACTGTACCAGCTTGACACGTGAGACTCACTGTTTTTTTGCAGAAGTTTGACTATACTTGCATGACGCACGAGAACCTTTTTGGTTCCGTTTACTGTATATGATATGCACTGCATTTTTGAGTGAACTAACCCTTTAAGATAAAATGCAGGTAAAATTATAACGGAATTTAAAAGTAGCTGTGTAAAAAGTGTCTCATTGTTATCTTAAATTAAAAGCACCAGATTACATCAGGGTTAGCCTTCTTGTACTTCTGAAGAGACAAGAAAATGGCATGATAGTTTACATGAGAGGTCAAAGCTAAGGGTGGTGCGGGTTAGCCGAGTCTTTTTACTGCTAATAACCAGTCACAAAACATTGACAGGTGTGAAGGCCTCTGCCCCAAGCAACCCAAAAACTCCACACAGGAAAAGAAAAAAAGCTAAATATTCAGCTATTATTAAAAACACATGAGCACTCACAGACCCCGAAAAATGACCCCGAAAGAGCACCATTCACCTCCAAAACGGCCAGATGTCTGTCAGGACAAGAGCACGTTTGCCTGACCGGTCTGCTGATAGCTAGCGCTGTTAGCCGTGCTGCACATGGCAGTCTGTGTTTTTCTATCATTCATCAAGCTGGTGTCACCAGTCAGGTTGGAACGCTCATTTTCTCCTTGCGCCCTGGGTCAAGGTAAATGAAGGGTGAAAGTCTAAAGCAAACAAGATTAATGGCAACACCTGATTAAGAGTGATTTCCTTTTCCTGTCCAGTGTGTGGTCAGAAGCCGTAGTTAGTCTACTTTCATTTTCCTGTTTTGTAACAAAACTTGCTGTTTTTACAACCAATAAAATTGGAGCTCCTACAAAAATGTGGATTACTCACGGTCAAATGCTCTGCCAAACATCTATTTATTTGAACGGTGTAGAGGAATGAGTGCTGGCACTCTGCATATAGAGATATTCCTTCTGGGTAATGTGGTCCCATGGGAGGGTCTTATGAACCATTAACAAACTTCCCACTTCAGATGGGCGGCCATGATGACAAGACAAACAAACACTTTAAAAAGTTAATATTCTTCTCCTGTTTGGACGGCCTGATTACTTGAATGCTAATTCTACCAGTGTGTGTAATTTATCAAACTGCCGCTTCTGCTAAGGATCAGGAAGTGCCCTCACATTTTGGCAGGTTTCCTCCTCTGTTAAAATCACATCATTAGATTACATGGATTATTTGGCCTCTTTAATTAACAGAACTGCTCAGCACTGAGATGCTTACATACATTATAAAAGTATCATCTTATTAATGTTATGTAATGTTTTTGCTGTGTTTGTGTTCATCTTATTAAAAAAACAATTCATATAAACGATTTCTAAATAAATGACAATTTACTGTAAGGCTTAACAGCAACAGACTGTTTACAGTATTAATAGCCAACATTAGTTGGATTAGATTTATTCTTATCAGATGTTTTAATTTTTAAATTTTTGTTTATTTATTTATTTTTTGATAAGCACACATGCACGCACACACACACACACACACACACACACACACACACACACACACACACACGCGCACTCAGACACACACACACACACACACACACAGACACGCACACACAGACACACACACGCATGCACGCACACACACACACACACACACACACACACACACACACACACATTCACACACTCTATCTAATTAACCCAGATTTGATTGTAGGAATAATTCATTTTGTTGCAGTGTTACAGAACTTCAAAGCCGTGAACAGGTGCTGAGCCTGCAGAAATGAAGCTGAGGGAGGAAGACACTGAAGAAGATGAAGAGTGATGAGAGAATGATGAGAAGAAGAAAACGATCGAGGAGGTTGGTACGCTATGCTAGATGTGTACTAACCACATGACAGGACATTGTTAATGTAGTTTAACCCATGAACATTGTAACTTTAGGCAGATATTCAACTTTAATCAGCTTATCTGAATTGTTTTTAAACATGGCTTAAGCCTAGTTCCTTAAAGGGATAGTAGATTTTGTCATAATTTACTCACCTTCAAGTTGATCCAAACCTGTATAACTTTCTTCTGTTGAACACAAAATAATATATTATGAAGAATATGGGTTATCAAGCAGTGGCCACTGACTTCCACAATATTTTTTTTTTCCAAACTATGGAAGTCAGTGGCCACTGTCAACTGTTTGGTTCTTATTTTGTGCTCAAAAGAAGAACGGAACTCATACAGAAAGTTTAGAACAACTTGAGGGTGAGTAAATGATGACAACATTTTTGAATGGATGAACTATATTTTTTTCAATGTTACTTCCTCTGCTGGTCTGTCTAGTTTTGGATTTATTAAATGATTAGTTCACTTCCAGATTGAAAATTCTGTCATCATTTATTCACCCTCCAAACCTGTATGAGCTTCTTTCTTCTGTTGAACACAAAAGAAGATATGCTGAAAAATGTTGGTATCCGAAAAGTTGATGGGCATCAATGACTTCTATAGTATTTTTCTTTTCCTACTATGGAAGTCAGTGGTGCACATCAACTGTCCTTCTTTTGTGTCCAACAGAAGAAAGAATCTCATACAGGTTTGGAACAAGTGGAGGGTGAGTAAATGATGACAGAATTTTCATTCTGGAAGGGAAACTTCACCCACCAAAAAGAATCCTTTTATAATTTACTCATGTCATTCTAAACTTATATGTTGTTTTCCCCAGTAAAACATATAGTATGAATAATTTTCACATAGATTTAAAATGACCAAAAAGTCAAATTAGCACCATAAAACTAGTTCTGAAGTTCCGAAATCAGTTGCTGGTTGGACATCAACAACATTAGATACCATTGGTTACTCTGAGTAATAATCAAAGGAATACTAAATTATATTATCATAGCATTTATTAACATGTTGAATTACCTTTTATTTTTTAATATTTTCAGTTTTCCATTTTAGTAATTTTGTTTCGTGTTTATTTTTTTTATCAGTTTTTTTCCTTAGCTTTCATATATTTTAATTTCATTTTTTAGTAATTTCATTACTTTTAGTACTTAAATACTTTCACTTCAATTTTTTTTACTTATTTTGTTTCAGTAAGTTGCCAAGGCAACATTTCTAACTTGTATTTCTTCAAGTCTTCATCCATTATTCAGCTTCATTTCAGGTAACAAAAACACTTTTTAATAGTTTTAGTTAACAATAACAATACTGACATGAGTCATGCAAACTACATTTAAGGTGGGTTAAATATATATTTTTTTTATATAATTTACAAAACATGAAATATTACATAAAATTGTATGTAGAAATTAAATTTAGAAAGTGTGTATGTATACATGCCTTTATGTGGATAAATATGCTATCAGTGTCTGATATATCAGATTGCGTGTGCGCATAAACCAGTATTGGCTATTTGGCATTGATGTCACCTAACAACACAAGTTGTCCCAAGTGGACTGTTGTGCACAGAGCGTGGCACTGTTGGTTTCTTCAGCACACCAGCTGGCATGACATTGTCACTAAAGTACCAGGTAGTGTTGCTTTTGTCAACGAAAATTATAATTAAATATCGTCGTCAACAAACCTTTATCATGTGATGAAAATGAGATGCAACGTAAATGCTGGTCATGTGACGATGACTATAATTAAATGTATAATGCAATATTGTTGACGAATAAAAATGAGACTAATTGTGGTTTACAAAATAAAAACTATGCTAAAATGTCTCTTCATTTTCGTTGACCAAAATGAGACGAAACTAAATGTTTTAATGTTATTTCATCTCGTTTAGTCGTTATTATTATTATTTTGCAGTATTTCCGTTTCTTGTGTCTCACTGCGCAGACGCGACCGACGTCACTTCCTCAAGTCCCTCTCGCGGCATTATTAGAAGATGACAACAAACAAAGTTAAACAGGATTTATACTTTCACCTGGCTCCGCTGACTGCGAGCGCTCCTTCCCAAATGGACGAGGCTTTTATACATGTCGCGTTCGCCGTTGTACTAACAAAAACCAAATGATAAATGAGTTTATTAATTATCAACTAAAACCAAAATTAAACAAAAATAATAATAAGCCATTTTACAGTATGGCCAGTACAAGTCTTGTGATGAATGAGTTGATGAATTAATCATATCTTTATGTACAAACTTAAAACAGACTTAAATTATTGGCTGTATTACGCATCAAACGCAAGACAACTTTAAGCAAAGAGTGTATAATTAATATCAAAATGAATTCTAATTCTATTTTATACAATAAAAATAAAACGTTCAAATAAGAAGCCCTGGACTAACTATACAAAAATTTTTTTTTGCAAAAAAAGCATTTTCCATCAAAAAGCACCTGATGGAGTTTGAACTTCACATTAAACTGCTTCTGTTTCACACAAACGCCGTCACAGACGTGCATGTTCGGCTAGAATCGACCTGAACTCGTGCATGTTCAGATGCGGAGCTATGCGGAAAGTTACAAAAACTGCCATGCACTCCGCCATGCGAAATGAGTTCACGCGCACTCAAAGCGAACTTCCAGCATCACCGTGATGACGTCATATTTTCCGCGCTCACCCAATCGAAATTGCGACGCATCGAGTATAAATCAGACTTGACACAGAAAGGGACCAATGGCCGGCCAGCCGGGGTCTGTCTTTGGGAGAAAAATTAGCAGATTATTAAGTTGGCTTGAGAAAGCCAACTTACTGATCTACTATTTAAACTTCTTCTTATTATTATTCTTCTGAGACTAAAATTTCAACTCTAACTCCTCCTAGAGCTTTAACTGACTCCAAACTCAGCCCAGCTCTTCAGACTGATCTCGCCGGGTGTGCTATATCTTTTCTAACTGATCAGACTTATGGTTTTCATAAAAATGAAGATTAAAAATCATAAAAATCCCATAGATTTACATTGAAAAGCCTCTGCTCATCTGAACATTCCGTAAACTCCAAATGTCAAAAATTCAAATCTAAACACACTGAAGCCCATTATGCTGCGTTCACACCAAACACGAATAGAGCTTCTGGCGCGAATGAGTTCAATGTTAAGTCAATGTAAAGACGCATTTACGCGCGTCTGGAGGTCTCGCGGCGCGAATGAGGCGTTTAGCGCGACGCTTTTTGTGCATTTACGCGTTTGCCGCGAATTCGCGTCTGACGCCAGAGTTGAAAAATTTTAACTTTGGCGTCAATTTGCGCCATGTTAACCAATCAGGAGCCTGCTCAGGAGTCACTCATTCAACATGGAGGAACGACTGATATTGTCAGTGAGCAGTCACCCGGAGCTATATGACACAAGTTCATATTTCTATAGAGACAGGAATAAAAAGGACCTCGCTTGGAAGAGTGTGTTGTAAATACACATTTAACTTTTGAGTCACGTACACGTTTATCGACCCGCTGCCTTCCAGCCGTTTTTTACAACTATTTTCCCCCTAATATACAGCTACTTTTCACTAATAAGATAATGTGTTTATTCAGAGGACGTGTGCAGAAAAAAGTGGAAAAGCCTCGAATGCTCGATCAACATCAGCCATCATGTAAACAGACAACTGCCTAGCACTTGCCCCTCCCACAAGAAGCAGATTTCGCCTCGGACGCGCGTGAATTTCGCTTCAAACTCTTGCTTTCTATGTGCGTCTATTTCGCTCTAGACACGCGAATACATTCAAAATGTTAAAGCGGCAAACTAGACGCGGTAGACACGAATTTGACGCTCTATTCGCGTTTGGGGTGAACGCAGCATTAGACTCAATCAGACTTCCCTTCTATGTACTATTTCTAACCCATTCAAACTCATCTATCTATCTATCTATCTATCTATCTATCTATCTATCTATCTATCTATCTATCTATCTATCTATCTATCTATCTATCTATCATCTGACTCTATCTATCATCTGACTCTATCTATCTATCTATCTATCTATCTATCTATCTATCTATCTATCTATCTATCTATCTATCTATCTATCTATCTATCTATCTATCTATCCTAGCAACATACTAATAATGTTAGAAACAGGCTAGTCACATGCTAATCATGTTAGAAACATGCTAGTCACTTGCTAATCATGCTAATAACATGCAAATCATGCTAGAAACATGCTAGCAAAATGCTAATCATGCTAGCGACATGCTAGTCACTTGATAATCATGCTAGGAACATGCTAGTAATATGGTAATTGTGCTAAGAACATGCTAGCAAAATGCTAGTAACTTGCTAATAATGCTAGTGACATGCTAGTAACTTGCTAATCATCCTAGGAACATGCTAGTAACATGCTAATCATGCTAGAAACATGCTTGTGACATGCTAGTAACTTGCTAATAATGCTAGGACATGCTAGAAACATGCTAGTCATTTGTTAATCATGTTAGCGGCATGCTAGTAACTTGTTAATTATGCTAGAAACATACTAGCGACATGCTAGTAACTTGCTAATCATGCTAGCAACATGCTAGTAACTAGCTTATCATGCTAGAAACATAACAGTAACTTTGATAATCATGCTAATGACATGCTAGTCAATTGCTAGTAATGCTAGCAATATGTGAATCACTTGCTTTATTAAACTTAAACTTTTCAAACTTTTTTCAAACATTTAAACTTTTTAAACTTTTTAAACTTTCTAAACTTTTCAAACTTTCTGGTCAGGCTTTCTCAAGCCAACTTAAAGTTTGTCTTGACAAATTTTTTTTATCTAGTTATTATTATTATTATTATTATTATTATTATTTTTATTTATTTTATTTAAATTTATGTGTGTACTTCTAACATGTTTGGTTGGTAAAATAAATGTAAATTCAAATCAGAATGGATGTATTCTTGAGTCTATAAGGTAACAATAATATAAAAAGATAACCTTGTTTGAAATGGGTTTGGCTAAAAGAAAATTTTGGTTTTGTCTATACTTCTAGGTACTTGTACTATATTGACTGGGTTAAATAGAATTGCATTACTAAAAAGAGACTAAAATACCATTTTCATTGACTAAAAGTAGACTAAAATGTCATCAGTTTTTGGCGACTATAACTAGACTAGACTAAAAAGAGTATGAACGTGACTAAAACTAAACTAAAATGTAATCAGTTTTCGGCGAATAAAACTAGACTAGACTAAAAAGAGTATGAACGTGACTAAAACTAATAAAAACTAAAATGACAGCTTCACACAAAGACTAGACTAAGACTAAAAATAAAACAGGCCGCCAAAAACAACACTAGTACCAGGAGCCCGAGTGGCATAGAAGAGGCCCAGTACAGAGAAACGGCAGGTGCCTTCGGTGGCGCAACAAGAATGCGGCAGAGAATGAATGGGGATTTAGAAGTTCCTCACTGTTAAAAAAAAAATAAAAAAATGCTGTCACTGGGGCAGTACCCCTTTAAAAAGTAATAATATGTACCATTTAGGTATTAATATGTATACATTATAGGGGTATAACAAGATGCAATACTGATATGATATGATGCTCTAACAATACTTTAATCAAAGCCAAAGCTGAGATAAAAAAATTACACTTTTTATTTTTCACCCCTAAGACATATGATAAACCGTTCACACAACAAAAAAATACTGTTTATTAAAATGTTTATTTTTTGTTTTATATCATGGGTGGACTCTGGATAGGCTTAAACTTGGTCTTTCTCCCCATTTTTCAGGGCAATGGTGAAACCAGAATAGAAAAATTCATAATTTGCTGAGGTAAAAAATACAGAATTATATTAGACACATATGCTTGCACTGTCCATGACTACCTATATTTATTTTTAAAAGTGTATTTTATTTTTAATTTATTAATAATAATGAATTAACATGGAAGGTAAAATGTGTAACCTTTTGGGTTTACGATTTCTCATGCGCTATTAACGTTAAATCTGTCCAAACTTTCATCTTGGGTGATGCATATTGTCACTATCCATGATAAATATTGTTGCATTTTTGCAATATATTGTGGCACAATATATTGTTACACCCCTAATATTTTAGGTACTAATATGTATGTATAAAGTACTATTGTGCTAAGGGTAAGTAAGTTACAAAGGACCGAAATGTCCTAATATTTTCCTTCTTTCACTATCTTGTCCCAAACACCGCCAATTCTTCCTATACATAAAGTTAGTCTCCGCCATTCAGTCAAGACTGTCAAGTACATTGAAAGATGGCGGATGAAGATCACACGCACCTGGCAGGTGCTGCATGTGGTTTTAAAAAACACCTATTTTCTCGACAGAATTGACATCAATATTTCCTTTATCTATACCTTTTTCATCTAATTGGATTTAAACATTGTACATTTTAGTAATATTGGTAATAACCGTGCAACATTGATATATTAATGAAAACAATGATGGAGTCTTCTCCTTGGTTTTGAGGAGTCAACACACACTATTCTCTAAGATCCTAAATGTAATGTAAAGTCGGTTTGTATCTCAGTGACTCGCGAAAAGGTATTGTCATCCAACAATGACTTGTGCCTGGGATATGTTCATCTAGCATTAATATTACTCTTTTCTGGTGATATAGAACTTAATCCAGGTCCTCAACCATCTGGAATAACGGTTCCTGGCTGTGTACAGTCTACTACGGCACAATCATATGGCGACGTCGGTGTGAATATTGACAACAATAGCCTAATAAATCCAACCACGACTGTTCTACTCTTTTTGTCCCAGGGACTTCAGCTTCAGCTTGGCTTGGTCTATATAGTGCCGCTGGCCCGTGTGTGAATTCATAACGCCAGCAGCTTCTGTCGGCCCAGTTGTGCTGACTCTTCTGGGGTTCTCAAACAACGATGCCGCTAGTGTGTCTAATCGTGGAGGTGTTCGTGCGCGGAGTGGACTGGATCCAGTGTATTTGTAACAATGAATCAAGCTAAAATTGTCCTGGATGCACAATGTAAAGTGAAAGGTTTGTTTGGCGGATATTTAAACATCCAGAGTATGACTCCTAAATTCGAACAACTTGAATATTTACTCTGTAATTCCAATATTGACTTTTTAGTATTATCATAAACTTGGTTGAATCGTTCCTCCTCAGAGTCAGTAGTAAATATGGCTGGATATAATGTTTTTAGAAAAGATCAGGATCAGGGAAAGTGTGGAGGGGATTTATTGTAAAAAGCATTCTCAAATGTAAACAAATTGAATGGCTAAGTGAATTTTGTCTTGAGTGTGTTGGTGTGAATATCTCACTTTCTGCTCAAATTTATTTTAATCTGTATGTATCATAAACCCTCAGCAAAGTTGGATTTTTATGACCAATTGAAACAACTCCTTAACCATTGTGATCTAAAAAAGGAAGTAATCAGAAGATTTTAATATCAATTGGAGTGAAAAAAATTGAAAACAGATATTTGATTATTTTAATTTTACACAACTGATAGAACAGCCTACTAGAATAACCCCTTGTTCTAAAACTAGAATAGATTTATTGTTTACAAATAAACTTGAAAGAATTTTAAAGCATTATAATTTTTTGACAGGACTGTCTGATCATAATGCAATTTTCTTTTCAAGAAAATTTACAAAACAACTCATTTTAAATTCATTTAAAAATACTGTTTATCAGGACATAGTCCCTAAAAATCAGCAACAAAATCTTGGAATAGGTTTGAAAAGATAGATTGGAGATTGGAGTGAAGTCCTCTTAAGTGGGGACATAGAGAGAGGATGTGATTATTTTTTGGGAGAATAAGTTCCACAAGGCTTCATCTTGGGACCAATTTTATTTTCACTTTATGTTAATGATTTACTTGGAGTATGTAAAGATGTAAATGTTCAGTTGTATGCAGATGATGTAGTAATTTTTACACATGTTAATAACTTTGAAAAAGCTTTGATTACTTTGACTTCTGCTATTAGCAATGTTCAGGAATGGCTTACCATATCAGGTCTATTACTGTACACACACACACACACACACACACACACACACACACACACACACACACACACACACACACACACACACACACACACACACACACACACACACACACAACTGTGTGTATGATGTTTGCAAAACAACCAGTAGAGATGACTTTCTAAGGCAGGGTTCCTCAAATCTTGCCCTGGAGGGTCAACGTGCTTCAGAGTTTAGCTCCAACCCTGATCAAACTCACCTACCTGTGATTTTCTAAAGATTCTGAAGACACTGATTAGCATGCTCAGGTGTGTTTGATTAGGGTTAGAGCTAAACTCTGCAGGAAAGTGGATCTCGTGGGCCAGATTTGAGGATCCCTGTTCTAAGGTATTCCTGAGAGGGGAGGAGCTTAAAATTGTTAAAGAGTTTACATACTTTGGGGTGACTTTGGATTCTGCTTTAACTTTTAAAAGTCATGTGAAAAAGTTGGCTATTATTATAGAGCTTAATTTAAAGAATTTTAAGTATGTTAGGCCGTTTTTTGACATGTCGGTGCTGCTAGGGTGTATTTATACTCAATGATTTTTTTCTCATATTGAGAATTGTTTTAATAGTTGGTCATTTATAAGTGGCACAACTCTAAAGACAATAGAATCATTGTATAAGAAGGCGATAAAAGTGTTAGATAAAACAACCCCTGTAATTTCATTACTGTAATATTCAAAAAAAAAAAAAAAAAAAAATGTTTTATGGTCTTGAATGGGCTTGCTTCCCCTCCGAAAAATCTGTAAAGAAAAAAATAGATGAATTGTAGTATTGGTACTAGGTCTATTATTAGAGGGGACTGTGAGGTGCCATATAGGCGAACATCTTTTGGACAGAAAATATTATCTGTAATAGGGAGTAAATATTGGAATAGTTTACCGCAGGCAATAAGACAATGTTCTACTTATCATACCTTTAAAGATCATTTCAAAAACTGGCTTAAGACGAATCAGTTGTGTAAATATTTTACTTTGAAAATTTAAAATGTTTTTAATGTACTGTTGTAGTGTATGTGTATTTTAGTCTGTGTCCTTGTGTGTACCTGCCTAAGGACTGCTGATGTAAATTAGCAATGTTGCTATAATCCAGCCTGTTTACATTCTGTATTACTACAAATGTTGATAAACATGCGTTGTCCCTATCAAATAAATAAACAATAAACAATCAAGTATGTGCATCTCCCAGGAAGTTGCAAAAACTCTCCTCCTGTTAGGTCTCATACGGTGAACGAAATGGCAGTTTTTCATTTGTAAGGCTAAACTGGGAAATACGTTTAGCAAAGTTACAGAGAAACAAACACAGCTGAGCAGGAGAAGCGGTGTGACAGGGAGACCCCGAGTACTGTCGAATCGAGGGCGTCAAACCTCTGTAAAAGTTGGTGGAAAATAAATGAGTAGATAAATAAATTTTACTGCAGTACAGGAAACGTCTACAAGAATCTCCCCGATTTAGGACAGTAAAACTCTTCTTAGAGGAGAAGTGAGTCGTTGGCAGCATCCAATTAAAGACCTTATAACCCAAGGACACACAGCACCAAATGTTTACGCATGCATGTCTTTCCAGCGAGCCAAGACAGCATGTCTGTGGATCTCATTAGAGCGGGTGTGTGTATCTTTATGTATGTGGTTTAAGTGGTTAAGGTATAAGTGAGTTGATGCACTCAAGCGCATAGAAAGGTGTTGACGTGTATGTGTGGGTGGGTGCGTACGTAAGGCCCGGTGACAGTTTAAAGAATGTTTTGATGTTTCGATTTCTCTTCCCTCTTTCACCATGTGGCTTCGCTCTAGACCGTGCTGACATCACAAAAATCATGCCCTCCCAATCCCAGCCCTCTTTTAATCATTCCTTCTAAACCTGCCAGCATATGCCCTCTGTTCCCCTTTCCTATGGTCTTGCTCTCTCGTTTTCTCTCTCTCTTTCTGCTTCTATCCCTCCCTTCAGGCATCTCCTCTCTGCTCCTGTCAGTTCAGCACTTTAGGGGAACACTGAAGCTTTGAAATGCATATTCAGGGCTGCTGAACGCTGGCATGTGTACACTGCTGAGTAATTGTGGAGGCCAAATGTTTAATTACATGTGACAGGCACAGCAGTGGGGGGCCATGGTGTACTGGCCTACAAAAAAACACCCAGCTCTCCTCAGACCTCCACTTATACTATCACCCCAAACATGGGAAATAGTTTTTTTGTTTTTTTGTTTTTTTCTACTGGTGGTATTTGCTAAAAGCATTCTGCTAGAGTGAGTATGTTGACTAAAGGGAAGGGTGAGGTTTGAAACAGGAAGCAGGCTGATGGGAGGAAGTTGGGAGCACCTGTGCAGGTCAGTGACATCAGATAAAACCATGCTAATTTCAAATTTACCCTTTAACTTGCCTTTTGATTCCCACGTCATATTGCAAAGCAAAAGCAGTGGCGGCAACAAGGTTAGTGCTGTTTCTGATTAACTGAGCTCAGGCTTAAATCTTTATCTGATTAACCTGCCTCATGAAGTTATACCCCCAAAGCATATGTTTCAGCATTATGGCAAATTATCCTGTTAGCGACACAACAGGGATGGAGGGTGAGATTTAAGTGCTGAAACTCTAAGCCTGTAATGATCCCAGTGGTCAGCTCTGTATGAGACCACTAGTCATTCATAAAGCTACACATTGTAAAACTACACAAGAGCCTTTTATCCTATAATGACTTTTAATAAGGGGTCGAAGGTGCTATAAATGTAGCATAACAGCTCAACTTCTGAAAAGACAGATTGTTTACCCTTGTGGGAACTAAGAGCTTCAGTTGTAGGCTAAAAAACTGGATACAGTTTCTTACAGTGGTTTGCAGTAGGCACTCATCTGGCTTGTAACACAGACATGTCTGGCCATTTAAAAACATGAAAATTCAATCTAACATGTTAAATTTGTCTCACATATGGGAGGTCGGAAAGGGGTCTTGAGGCATTAGTGTGTGAGTATGAGCATGTGTGCGAGCAAGCAGCAACATGCTGGAAACAATCATGTTGCAGTGTGTTACAAGCAGCCACATCTGTCAGTCCTCACCCAATTTTTTTTTTTTTTTTTTTACTAAAGACAGCACAGTTTTTAAAAAATAAATAAAAAACAACAGTCAAGTAAGCTAAAATATGTGCAGCTTTACCCATGAGACATTTTTTATACCATTTTTTATCATGGTCCCTCAAAGAGTTCACAAAAGGAAATGTATGGGGCAAGAGTATGAGCCATGCCCATACCTACTTTGGCATTTGTAAAATGTCAAATGTCATCAACACTTTCAACATTATTTGTATATTTTTTTCTTGCCCTGCGCAGCACATAATCTAACTGCATCAGAGATCTCACAAGGAAATACCTCTACTTTCTTTTGTTTGATTGGTTAATAAAGTTATGTGATGCAAACAATAGATACAGTATCCTGGTGGTGTGGTTTAGCATAAGGGAAAACAAATCCCAGTTACCGAAGTTACCCATTTATCCATTGGGTGAACCAACTTTCCAATTAGGTTTGGGTATTTTTAGAAAGAAAAACATTCGGAAAAGATGTTGTGTGGGTTTTAGCACTTCAAAAAAAAAAAAAAAAAAAAAAAAAAAAAAAAAAAAAAAAAAATATATATATATATATATATATATATATATGCTAAAAGGACACTGCTGTGAATACAAGCAGTTCAGTGACAAGACAAGACATCTGGGGAATCTCACATTTAAACGTACATCTGCATCACCTTATTTTGCAGATTTAATTACAGGCAAAATAAAAACAAACTTAATCCATTCTGATCACATTGTTTTCCCTCACACCAGGATATGACACATTGTTATTTTCCACTCCAATTTTATATTAGTGTATATTGCATATTGATTGTTTCATAAATCATCATAACTGAACTGTTCCGGCAATGATTCATTTTGATAATATAATACTAGAGGATAATAAACACAATATAAGTATTCATTGCCTGGCAATGTCACACATTAAAACTCTCAGCTGCTGTTTACCACAGCCATGCTAACTTTTGCTCATAAAGAGCAAAACATTTAGTGAGAGGTTCTCGATGTGTTAGATGATCCTATGATGATGACCCTTGCAATTTGCACATGCTCAGTGTAAAAGAAGAGCGATATAATAATATTTAAGGGAAAGCATTTTTTCTTCTGCTGTCTAAAGTTTTGATGACTTTAAGTCCAATAATTGTGTGTTCTATGAATGACAGATGTTAACAGTTAGCAAGATTTCATCATGGCTGTGGGCTCTGAAACAATTCTAGAACTCGTTTAGACTTACAGTTCAAACACACTTTATTACTGACAGCTAAAATAATTAGTAGCCTACCATATAAATGTGAACTATTACATAAAATCTTAAGCAATTAGAATATTTCATTGAGGTGTGCTCTTATTTGACATAAAGAAGGTTACTATTGAACATTTCATGATTGTAACAGTCAGTTCCCTTTCAGTCGGTCACTCTCGATGTCCAAGGAACCAACCTCTGAGGGCTCCTCCTTCTGCCGGCACTTCAAAGCCACTGGAGCTGTCGAGAGAGCAGGCTGGACCCTCCATAGAGGTACCACCTGTATCTTCTGAGGCTCCCCCCAATGATTGGATGTCGATCGCTGCATAGAAGGGTGAGCCAGTAGTGCCAAATGCGGATCCGGAAATGATGGCTATGCTTTCCCGGGCCACTAAGAGTGTCGGGCTCGAGTGGAATCTTCCACCACGTCCCGAACCCTTGAGGTTGGACAATTGGTTTCTTGGGGTGGCTCGTGTTGGTACTCAGGGCCCCAGACCAGTGCCTTTCTTCCCCGAAGTGCATGATGAGCTCACTGGGTCATGCATGGCACCTATCACTGCCAGAAACCAGGAGAAGCTGCCTCTGCCTTACACGCTATAGCGTTGTTGCAAGTGCACCAGACCAAGGCATTGAGGGACTTGCACGAGGGTGGCCATGTCCTGGAAGTTCTCAAAGAACTCCACACCGCATGCGATGTCCACTATGGTGGTCCAGGAGCACAATCTCTGGCTGTGTCTGGCCGACATGCATGAGACATACAAGCCACAATTCTTGAACACCCCCGTGTCCCAGACCGGCCTTTTCGGCAACATGGTGGAGAACTTTGCCCAGCAGTTCTCCGCTTCCCAAAAGCAGACTGAGGCCATCAGATACATCCTGCCCCGGCGTGCAGCTGCTGCCTCCACCCAGCTCCCGGCGGCAGCACCTCAGCCTGCTTGTTGTGGCCCCTCGCCGCTCCCGCACAGCATCCGCAGCAGCCTCCAGCAAAGCAGCGCCATGGAGCCGGTCGCATGTCACTTCATGCTGTTCACATTCCTGGGCTTCTCAATCGGGCAGCCAATAAGCTGTCTCGAGCTGCGCTCCCGGGAGAATGGCGACTCCATCCCCAGATGGTCCAGCTAATTTGGAGGCATTTCGGAGCCACTCAGGTAGACCTGTTTGCCTCTCCGGAAACCTCTCACTGCCAGTTGTTCTCCCTGACCGAGGGAACACTAGGCATGGATGCACCGGCACACAGCAAATATGCGTTTCCCCCAGTGAGCCTTCTTGCACAGACAGTGTGCAAGGTCAGGGAGGACGAGGAGCAGGTCCTGTTAGTGGCGCCCTATTGGCCCACCTGGACCAGCAACGACCCTGTAGAAGGGAAGTCGCTGGGGAAGCATGACCTGATCATCAGGTGCCTTAGAAGGCTAAATCCTCCACGGCCCCCCTCTATACCCTCTTGGGACCTGACTTTATTGCTCAGAGCACTACAGCAGGGCCAATTTGAGCCAGGTAACTCTGAGGCCCCGGCCCGGCTATGTGCCGAAGGTTCCCACTACTCCCTTCAGGGATCAGGTGGTGAGCCTGCAAGTGCTGCCCCTGGAGGAGGCAGACCCAGCCCTAGCATTGCTCTGTCCTGTCCGAGCCTTAAGGTGCTATGTAGACCAGACACAAAGCTTCAGGACCTCAGACCAGCTCTTTGTCTGTCACGGAGGCCAGCAGAAGGGGATTGCCGTCTTTAAGCAGAGGATAGCCCACTGGATAGTGGATGCCATCACTCTGGCTTATCAGGCCAGGTTGCTGGGTGACCCCAACACGTTCGCTAGGTTCTATAGCCATATAATAGACCCTGTTGAGCTCCTCCATCCCCTCGGCAGCCAGACGTGGTGGAGCGTCTGGTGCCAGGCCCTTTCTCAATGAATCTATGAGAACCAGTAGAGGGCTGGGTTCCATATGTAGAGACATAAGTGGATCCCATATGTGTAAAGTCCACGGTATGGCCTCAGAGTGCGTGTTTCCCCGGCAGACTTCTGCTATTCCAAGAAGGTTACAATCAGCTCCAATCTTCCATATGCACTTAAACAGATGTTCATATGTATATTTGCTTCCGAAACCTTCGGGAAGGATGGAGCTTCCGGAACGTCCCTGTCCCAAGTGGAACGGGTATGTTTTCCCAGTGTTAACCAGTCTTATTGATTGGGTATTGCCATAGCAGCAGTAGCTGGTCCTCTAGTGGTAGGCCCTGGCCTGCGCCAAAAAGTAGGGGCACAGGAGGCTCCCACAGGACACTGGAAGGTGTCATCGGCTCAGTTCCTCAGTGAAAACCTGAATATGCACTGCATCTGCTGCCTACTTATACTCACACTGTGATCAGCGGCAGCTGAATGCAATAATCACATGCCAATGTGCATTGGCTCGTTTAGTTTACATTAGAAATGGATTGGTCTCTCTAGGTGAGATTCCAATTTGTCGGTGAGATTCCAATTTGTCGGTCATCCAACGTGACGTCTCTGTTCCCTCCTTCAGAAACGAGGGTTACCATACATAACCGAGACGATTTCCTGTATTAAATCTGATATTATGATCTAGTCTTTCTCATTCTAAGTTAAGATGATAGATAGATTATTATTTAATTGTTATAAAGCGTAAATTCATTAGAATACAATGAATCCTTTATGACATCTTCCAGTTACTGCTGTCTGTATACGTGCACCTTGAGGATGGATACCATATGTCTTCTGTGACACCACAATGACAGCAGATGACCGCTCTTTTGGAGGACATTAGTCCAGACAGAAAAAGGAAACAAACAACTCACTGTCTGCCAGCGTTATTTTTCACATGAATTGTTGAAGGTGTTGACCAGAGTGGCGGACAGGTCAGTCTGGTTTCAAATGATTGGCTCTCTGCCAACTTTACACTGTTAATGGAATTTCAGTTCAATTGAGTTCAGTTGCAATGACAAAGGAGCAATATTAGGAGGCTTGCATCACTATGAAACTGTCACCAAGGAAGTTAATGGCCAAGGGCTTGACCTTTGACCCCTGCCCTGCTCCTCACACCCAAAGCAGGCACACAACTGCATCTTTCTCTTTCTCTCATTTCCCATGAACAATTTAGCATGACAGTGCCTCAGGATGTTGGTTTCATCTAAAATATAATTTATGTTATAATTGCAGAGGACATCGTAAACAGTTTTGTGAATCTTTAGGACTTTAGGATCAGTTTTCTTTAACATAAGACATTGTAGCTAGTCTACAAAAATAGGTCAGGATAAAGAATCAATAAAGTTTGTGGCACAGCCTCTGACCATGTTCAGAAACCATCCTCTGGTTACAGAGCCTAGCAGGGTTCCTGTTCTTTTCCTCTCCACAGAGCTTAAATTCAGGTGGACACACTAGAGTTCCCTCGGCACAGTATGGGCCCAGGCTCCTGCTGAAAGCCTAGCTGAAACCTACAAGATGCTGCACTTAGCGCATGCTGATTCCACTTCCCTGTGAGGTCAAGGGCCATGAACCCTCTCTTTTGAAAGTAAGACCCTTTTTACAGTGCTCTTTACACTTGTGTTGCTCTCACAAACCTCCTTATACCCTTAAAACTTTATTCTCTCCTACAAGCACATTTGTATCATTGACTCTATATTTATGGAAGACTTTAACAATGCTTCTCTATTCTAAACATCAGATGGGAAAAAAGGTATTAGATTTGTAATCTACAACAGTGAATTACTACTATATATTCGACATAATACTTAACTGCAGGTTTTATTTACACCAAATTAATCTATAATAATTTTTAGACCATGATTCATTATTTATACCTCCCTTGGATAATAATAATAATAATAATAATAATAATAATAATAATAATAACAATAACAATGACAAAAATTATACAAAAAGATCAACTAAAAAAAACCTAATTTTACATCCAATTGTTCTAGCATGTTTTTAATCCAGACTTCGCCAGTTGTCTATACAGTTCATGGACTAAGAGACTAGAAAACCATGTGTTTTTATCTTGCTCTACTATTTTTTACCTCCCTCTGCTTTTCTGCAGACCTTGCAGTCTAGTTAATGTTGACTTTAAAATGCCTTTGTTAAACGTTGGTTTACCTCTCTTTGAAGAATACACTCTCCCTAAGACCATTTCATAATTCTTTAGACAACAACATGATGGATTATTCTGATTTTAGATCATAACTTTGACAGGCCAAAAAAAAAAAAAAAAAAAAATACTACTTACAAAGGTGGCTTATGTTGAGCATTGCAAGTCACTTACCGATAGACAATAACTCTTCCTGATGCATATTTTACCAAGAATAAGTATATTTTGACTCCTGAAGGTTAAACAATTTTGAGTCCGAATTTGATGTGAAAACACAGTTTAGTTCTCGTCTAGGATTACAAAATGATCTAAAAGAAAATAAATATAACTGTGTCAATGTGTAAGTATAAATCATATCTCATGGCTCAGATTTGGGGATTCTGGTTTACTTAAGGCTGAGAATTGGTACCATTAATAAAACCTGTTTTGGCCCTGTTCAGGGCCAGCTAAGGGTGATTTGGGCTGGTTATGGCCCATGTGTGGCCCATGTCTTTAATCCAGTTCTGGGCCACTTCAGGGCCATCATTCTTTGGGGTACTTGGGCCGAGGGAAAAGTGATTGTGTGGCCTGGATCTGGACCAGAAAACATTTGCTATGTGGGAATGTGCATGATTCAATACTGGTCAAATAATAAAGCACTCACCTATCACTTGTAAATAAAGTCTGTGCATTTGTCATTCCATGTCCCTTACTCGTATTAAAAGGTAAACATGGCCAAATATAACTTCTTGTGCTCGGTGCTAGCTGTTAGCCACTCTTAGTTGCAATCTTTGAAATGGCGCACAAAACCTTTGTTAGTGAATTCAGTTTGAGTAGTTTATTCTTTCTCAGTTATTCGCCTTTTGTCTGCAAAAGAGTGCCTTGAAAAAGACATTTAGTAGATCGGCAACAAGATCTGGTGTCTCATTTATAAACATTGCGTATGCACAAAATAGGCATAGAAATTGCGTACGCAATTTTCCATGCACATATCGGGAGTTATAAAAAAATAAACTTGCCGTTAAAATGTACACACCTTACGGACATTCTAGACCATGCGTACGCAATCTTTCCTTGCGTAAAAAAAGAAATGAAGTAAGCATTGATTTTAAAATCTGTTTTCATTTCGATACACACATTTACATGAAATATTCCACTCTCATTAGTGGAGATAAGCACTGAAAATACATAAAGTCATTACGCAGAAGTTAAACAAAAATTATATGTATTTAGTGGAATGCGCTTGGTCACTTTTCCTGTGGCATGCTGTTTTAATGACAGCGAGGAGTGCTATAGGTGCACAATAATTCATCTTTAAATTAAACTGCAGATCTCATGCTATGCAAAAATATTTTAGTGAGAGCAATGATCAATGCGCACTTACTTCGATATTATGGCAGAACCTGCTGGATTCAATGGTCAAACGGTCCATTGTCTGGTTTGAATAGGTCCAATGATAATAGCTTACTGTACAAGGTGTTGATGCCGTTTGAAGGTATCTCCACAACATTATGAAAAATACCACTGTATTTGAAGGATACAACTTGAAGAAAATGGTAATTTGCATGTTTTCTTTTTAAAATAGGCTACTTTGTCAGTGACGTGCAAAGTCAGACAATTCTATTTACACTGCAATAAATATAGGCTAAAAAATTGCTAAAAGATGTTCAACTTATCCTCAAAACTGCATAAATTAAATTTGATTTGAATTGTTTAAAACAATTTAAATACTATTTGGCCAGTGGAAAAGATTGAGACCAACTCTATTCTAAAATATTTATCTGAGAACTATTTTAAACAGTTTTGTTTTTATGGATTTTTATTTTTATGTATTTCTTAGTGGTGGGCATAGATTATTTTTTTTAATCTAGATTAATCTCACTGTAATCTTGGAATTAATCTAGATTAATCTAGATTAAAATGGCTCATTTGAATTCTGCCGAAGGCATTCAAATTATGTTCAATAAGATGTACTTGTTAGTACTGATTTAGCTGTGCTGCACTCAAACAGTAGTTTGACGACGGCCCTTCCCCTGCGCTACATTGCTTGGCCTGGCATCTTCTGCATTAGCTAAGGGATGCTTTGCGTTTAGGTGGTACTTGTGACTGGAATAACGCCATACTCCTACAGTAAACTAATTCCGCATTGCACAAGTTGCAAACAACCTGTCTTGTCAAGGTTTTTTTTGGGAAGCTTGGTAATTTCACAGTAGGCATACACACAGGTTCGAAGACTTGTTCTCGCCCCCTACAGTGCAATTCGTCTAGGTATACATCCACGCTAAACTATCACGGTGAAAGTCATCATAGCTTGCGTAGTATAGACCCAGCTCCCAACTTTGAGAATAGATTAACGGCGATATTTTTTTTATCGCCTGATAAGAGTCTCACATTAACGCAGCACGTTAACGCCGATAACGGCCCACCACTAGTTTTTCTGCTAAAACATAAGGATTATGGATGATTTTTAGCAATAAAAACTGTGTATGGCACAAATTATAGTCCATATCTCATATTTCTGTAATGTCTTGTACCTTTAACAGTGTTAAATATGGTGTCATGTGGATGGGAATATGCATGGAAATTACAAACCCGATTCCAAAAAGGTTGGGACACTGTACAAATTGTGAGTAAAAAAGGAATGGAATAATTTACAAATCTCATAAACTTATATTTTATTCACAGTTGAATATAGATAACATATCAAATGTTGAAAGTGAGACATTTTAAAATGTCATGCCAAATATTGGCTCATTTTGGATTTCATGAGAGCTACACATTCCAAAAAAGTTGGGACAGGTAGCAATAAGAGGCCGGAAAAGTTAAATGTACATATAAGGAACAGCTGGAGGACCAATTTGCAACTTATTAGGTCAATTGGCAACATGATTGGGTACAAAAAGAGCCTCTCAGAGTGGCAGTGTCTCTCAGAACTCAAGATGGGCAGAGGATCACCAATTCCCCCAATGCTGCGGCGAAAAATAGTGGAACAATATCAGAAAGGAGTTTCTCAGAGAAAAATTGCAAAGAGTTTGAAGTTATCATCATCTACAGTGCATAATATCATCCAAAGATTCAGAGAATCTGGAACAATCTCTGTGTGTAAGGGTCAAGGCCGGAAAACCATACTGGATGCCCGTGATCTTCGGGCCCTTAGATGGCACTGCATCACATACAGGAATGCTACTGTAATGGAAATCACAACATGGGCTCAGGAGTACTTCCAGAAAACATTGTCAGTGAACACAATCCACTGTGCCATTCGCCGTTGCCGGCTAAAACTCTATAGGTCAAAAAAGAAGTCATATCTTAACATGATCCAGAAGTGCAGGCATTTTCTCTGGGCCAAGGCTCATTTAAAATGGACTGTGGCAAAGTGGAAAACTGTTCTGTGGTCAGACAAACAAAATTTGAAGTTCTTTTGGAAAACTGGGACGCCATGTCATCCAGACTAAAGCGGACAAGGACAACCCAGGTTGTTATCAGCGCTCAGTTCAGAAGCCTGAATCTCTGATGGTATGGGGTTGAATGAGTGCGTGTGGCATGGAGAGCTTACACATCTGGAAAGGCACCATCAATGCTGAAAGGTATATCCAAGTTCTAGAACAACATATGCTCCCATCCAGACGTCGTCTCTTTCAGGGAAGACCTTGCATTTTCCAACATGACAATGCCAGACCACATACTGCATCAATTACAACATCATGTCTGCGTAGAAGGATCCAGGTACTGAAATGGCCAGCCTGTAGTCCAGATCTTTCACCCATTGAAAACATTTGGTGCATCATAAAGAGGAAGATGCGACAAAGAAGACCCAAGACAGTTGAGCAACTAGAAGCCTGTATTAGACAAGAATGGGACAACATTCCTATTCCTAAACTTAAGCAACTTGTCTCCTCAGTCCTCAGACGTTTGCAGACTGTTATAAAAAGAAGAGGGGATGCCACACAGTGATAAACATGGCCTTGTCCCAACGTTTTTGAGATGTGTTGATGCCATGGAAATAAAAATCAACTTATTTTTCCCTTAAAATGATACATTTTCTCAGTTGAAACATTTGATATGTCATCTATACCTTATCATTAATAAAATACACACATTTAAAAATTCCACAAAAATTCAATCACTTTTTATTCAAAATTTTTACATAGAAAAAAAAAACTTGCAAAAAGATTTGTGTTGTCAGTTGAGGTTATGTATAGTAAAACTAGGTGTTGTAAGCTCCATATATGGTGATTTCGGGGTGGAGATGCACGCATTATCTTCCCCTGGCTGGGATTTATAAAGGGATTTTTGCACAGGTTCTGGCGTGTGAATGCTTTTATAAATCTAAAAACTTTTGTACATATGTAAAATCTAGCTTTTGTGCATACGTACACTTTTAGGATGAAATTGAGAGTTTTATAAATGAAACCCCTGGTGTAGGTGCCGGCGACTGCGGCTGTCATTTTCTTTTCATTTAATTTCACTTTCATTACTTGGAAAATCCCAACTAAACGCTGGGGTGCAGTGTTGCCAAATTGGACTACTTTACCACTGTTGCTGCAGGTTATTTTTCATGTCCACTAGTTGAAGCGACCTCAATAACGTGATATTTAGCCCCTGGAATGTGAATTTTACCAAGGGAACCCCACCAAAAACATGTATCTTACTTCTGGAAAGCTATTTTTAACGGGGGACCCCCTTGAAAAGGGATTGGGCGGGTTTTGTAGAGAAAACCTGGCAACCCTGGCTGGGGGTAGCACTGGGCACGTTGTTAGACCCAGAGGGCATGCAGTCATTAAATGTCAAAATTTGATTGGCTGATGATTCTGTCACTAATGCTCGTTACAAATCAGATGCGACATCTTTGAACAAAAGGGAAGCACTATCTGTAGTGCTGGCCGCAGACTTTTTTTTTTATGTAGGATATTCCAGTTCAACCTCAACGAAACTAATCATAGGCCATTTTGTGGACATTACACAAATGAAAATGATACCTAAATAATAATAATAATAATAATAATAATAATAATAATAATAATAATAATAATAATAAAATAAAATACAAATTTCACACAATTTTATTTTTTATAGGGCCAGCAGAGAAGGCCCTGCTGACCCTGATGGCCCACCACTGCATACTGGCATTTAATGCCACAGTTTAATGGGTAAATTATTTTATCAGACAGACAGATTCAACACACACACTGTGGCTTTTATTTGTGCACATAACATGAGTCGATCTATGGAATTTGTGGTCGCTGCTTCGTCCTACGGAGTGTCTTTCACTTGCTTTTGGCTGCTATATTTTTTATTAACCACCAGATGGTGATGTTTTTGACACTCACAAAGCTTTGAATATTTTCCCGAAACAGTCAGAGGAAAGCCTCAGTGCTTCATGAGGCTTCATTTACCCATCACTAGTACAGGCAGAACAACAAGACCTGGTAAACAAGACATGGGAAAACTAGGATACTAGGCTTAGAAATGCAGATGACACATGCAAGACTTAGCAATAAATGACAGAGAGAACCGGGCTTATATAGGGTGAGCTAAAAATGCTAATGAGACACGGGTGCAAACAATGATTGTTGATGAGACCTGGTAGAGGATTATGGGGAATGAAGTACTTGATGGAGTCTGGGATGGAGTGCCTTCTGGTGGCCAACAAGGGCACTCTAGCTGGTGATTGTGTCAATATTTCTATATATCAAAGTATATGTGTGTGTGTGTGTGTGTGTGTGTGTGTGTGTGTGTGTTCATTCATTATAACTACATGGTAAAAAAAGAATGTATAGCCTGAATGCACTGTAAGTCGCTTTGGATAAAAGCGTCTGCCAAATGCATAAATGTAAATAAATGTAAATGTAATGACTAAAGCTTTCAAGTTGAAATATCCCACTTGAATAAGATATTTTGTTGTTGTTTTCCCAAAATAGCAGTTGTTAAAGTTAACCATATCTCATGATATGAACGCTTAGAAACACAAAACAATCCCAAGTCCCTAAGGTGTATAAACAATCCCAGTCAGCAGTGGTTTACAAAGAGATAGCCTGCCATTGCATACACACACCACCACGACAGGCCTGACAAAGGCCTGACTCTCTGATACACACAAAATAATTCAAATGTCAGGATTTGAATGTCATCTTCAAAGAGGCCTTTCCATCAGTTCTGAAGTCATTATATGGGAGAGGAGAATAAAAAGAGAGCGTCATTGTTTTATGTATGGCTGCTTGATGCCAGTCTAATTAATAAAAGGCCTTTATTTTCCTTTTGAAAAGCAGGTGAAGGGAAAGAGAGATTAAAGGTGCTTATTGTTTCTTTTGCTGATTTTACAGGTTGGGTTTTAATTTGTGAGAGGTGACGAGGAGCCTCAGTCCAGATGGTACGATAACCTCACCAAACGCTCACACAAAAACCAACCTGATAACAAAGATATGTAGATGAGAGAGAGAAAGGGGTAGAGAGAGGGGAAGAGAGAGAGAAAAGGGGAGAAGAGACCTGGAACACTGCCAATTGCTCCCAGCTCTCTGTAGCAGAGGAACAAATTGATGTGTCCAGCAAACGATGTTTCCGGAGCAGCAGGGGATTGTTCTTCACTGCCAAATCCATCTCCCTTTCATACGATAGCCCAACTAATGAGTAACCCCTGTGCAATACTAAATAAACATTGAGAGCAAAAACATTGCATATCTTAAATGAGATCCATATTTTGGAGATCTAAAGGCTATATTTTAAGGCTATATCTTAATTATGTGTTTTAATGAAAGTATGAAAATACGTGTTTCTAAGAAGTGGTCTTTATAATGTTCAGAATAAATGATCTCATCTTCACCTGATGAATGTGAATAGGAAATGCAATACAACCTAAACTGTTAGTGAGGAAAATGGTGGTGAATATTTAAATTTCAATTAGTCTGATACGTCATGTTTTTATATACATTAAAAACATGCTATTTACGTAAAAGCCCTAACATCAATCAACAAGTTTGGGAGATTCATTGTATTTTGGTATTTAATATTGCAGTGTGGTACTGTATGCAAATTTAGGACTGAAGTGTAAAAACAAATTGTGAAAACTGCTGGAGAAATAATTGTGAAAGAATAGCTTTTGTAGTTCTTATACCACCACTTTCTCAGGGTGACAGATTAGGAGAACAACATATCCATATAAAAACAACAGAAGTCAATGGAAAGTCCCCACAAGGATACAAAAACAATGTGTATGTGTGTGTCAAGAGTCTTTCCCTTGGTAACATATCTCTGCCCTTCTCTACTCTTCAGTCTAGACAGTGATCCTGATCTCCAGTGGACGGCAGGTCAGTCCTACAGGTGAGATGCTGAAGGTTACTTAACCACCTTGACCCGACCATCTGACTGACACATCCTAAGAGCAAGTTCAATGTGAGGTAGGCAGGTAGGACTCAATGAGTGGCAGTCAGGGTGAGTATCTGCCAAGTCTATGTGTCTGTGCTGAGTTTTTACTACACTGATACCATGTAACTACCATCACATACACACACCACTGATAGTTTTTCTTCCTACCTTGCGTTAACTGCAGTGTGTTGCGCTGAAGTACAGGTCCCTGACACACTTGATCAAAAGAGATGTAACCTAAACCTCTAAGAGCAGGACAGGAGAGAAAAGGACATATTTGATTTATGTGCAAGCTAAAAGAAGTGTACGTTTTATATAACTTTCAGAGGAGAAGAGTACTCAATGCAACTTTCAGAGGAGAAGAGTACTCAATGTCTCTTTTTGACTGTGCAGAACCATTTTTTTTTTTTTTTTGGCAAAAAAGTTTTATTGAAAGACAGATTTTGAAGATATATTTGCAATCATACATATTTCGGCTCTTTTGTGCAGAACCATTTTGACAATGCTGAGCAAAAAGGAGAGAGATAGGGAGAGAGAGAGAGAGAGAGAGAATACTTTTATTACAATAAAAAATTACCAACCATAAAAAAACAATTTTTCACAATTAATTAATTCTTTACAAATTTAAAGCAAAACACAACTCTCCGTTTACAACTGAACATAAGGCTTCTCTGTAACACCATATAGATTCTAACTTCATTAAGTTATTCATTACTTTATAAAATCTAAAATCAACAACAATTCTGGATTTCATCATTACTTTAAACACCTGTACCACATCACTATCATTCCTTTGTTCTACATGATTTCTCCTACTAATGTTTCTGGTTTGGTACAAAAATTACAGGGTAATGAAGCAGACATATTTAACTTAGAAACAAAACTATTTGTAGGTAACACACAGTGCAATATTCTACACTGCAAATCTCCAGAGTGTTTTGGAAGTGGGACTTTATACAATAGCCTCCAAGAAGGAGGAAGATCATCAGAAACCATTAGATGTTCTTTCCATTTTGTATCACATTTATCATTAATATCTTCAAAATAATCAGTCTTTACACACATCTGATAAAACTCTCTTTTTCCAACTGCTTGAAAATCAAGCTCTTGTAGCCTCTTGAACTTCAACAGCTTCCCCCTTGGTTCCCTCTGTGTAAACCCTTGGGGACAAAAATAACTTAGGGAAGGAACATTGCATTGATTCACCAGACAGAAAACAATTTACAAAATGTAGAAATTGAGAAGGAAAAGCAGCTTTCATACTGTTTATGAAACGGTTCACCATCTTCACAGACCTAAATCCCAATTGTTCACAAATTTCAATTGTTGGTCTCCATTTTCTGGAAGCAATATCAATCAGATGTGCAACTTTTGTCAAACCCTGCTCTATAAATGTTTTAACAATGATATTAGATGTACAAACATTTCCACCAAGATAGGGGATATAAAAAAGTTGTTCGTTCAGGCCAAAATGGTAATTTTCTCATCTAAATCCCTTAAAAACAGTCCAGGAATTTAAAACTGAAACATAGAACTTTACATCAGATATAAAATTCCAACAGTATTGGGACATCAAAAACAACTGCTTGTCAAGGGAAAAACCACCAAAGGTCTAAGCAAAGCCAAGGCAAACTACACCCATGGTGTAGAAAGCTCCTTAACATAAAGTAAAGCAACTTTCAGCCTTACAACTTTAACTTTGTCTGCCAAATCGATCAACCCCTGACCTCCTTAATTAACTGGCAAGTAAAGAATTGCAGGGGGAAGCCAGTGAGGTCATCCAAAAAAAAAAAAAAAAGAAAATCAACAAAAATCTAGAGACCACACCCTTGTCACATACCTCTGCCAACTAAAAATGGTCTCAATAGGGTGCCATTTATTTTTAATAAACTATATACATTTGTGTACAACAGCTTGACATAAGAAATAATTGATGGACCAAAACCAAAAGCATCAAGACATTTAAAAAGAAAGCCATGATCAATTCGATCGAAGGCTTTCTCCTGGTCCAAAGAAACAAAACCTACATTAAGTTTATACACATTAGCAAAGGAAATCAGGTCTCGAACCAGAAAAAGATGATTAAAAATGGATTGATCTGGAATACAGTAAAAGTGATCTGCATGAATCACTGAAGATATACAAAGTTTAAGTCTATTAGTTAAAACCCTCTGGAGTCGACTAACGCGGATACGCGTTTTGTGGCAAATTCTCCTGATAAGACCGAAAAGAACTTAAATTACACTTTCAGTTTTGATCGTACAGATAAGAGCAGTACATCAAACAAATCTGTAAAGGGTCTACTTTTACTTGTATACACACATAATAACAACAAAACTTTGTGCATTTATAAAATAAAGAAAACAAACAGAGTGCGCTGTCTGCCGCATTGGTTCTACATGATCTTCATTTAGAAACGCGTCATTAAAATGAACTGTAACTCAGCAAATACTCAACACAGAGATATGTGAAAACAAATATTCTGTGATAAAGTAATCCACATGAAAACAATGTGATGATCAGTCTTTCACGTCTCCCTTTATTATATCTAATGCGACCATGTCCACGCGCCAAGCACACTATTGATATTATAATCGTCCACGTGAAGCTTGTGGCAGGTAACTGCCCACTTCACAGCAAACAAAGCAGCAAGACTGTACTTCACGTTTTTTAAATGTTACTGTTCGCTTCGCGCTGAGAGGAATAAGATATAATTCACCTCAATAAGACCGCTGAGAGGAATAAGATTTGGATTACCTCAGGAAGAAGAATGAAGCTGCTTGACCCAGCAGAGATCATAAACACGAGTAAGTCTTTTTTTTATTATTAATCTACTTGTATTAGTTTTTATATAACTTGTACACATTTTACTAGTTAGACTTTTTCCAAACTATAATTCCTGACTAAATGTATTGATGTAGGTGAAACATTATGAAATTTCATCAGAATCAGGATCAGAAAGAGCTTTATTGCCAAGTATGCTTGCGCATACAAGGAATTTGTTTTAGTGACATAACCTTCCAGTACAGAGAGGCAACAACAACACACACAGAGAAAAATATAAATAAATAAAAAAATCCAAATAAATAAATTGTATGAACAGTTGTGCTATAGATGATAATGGAATAGAATAGAATAAGATGCAGAGATGTACTTGGATGGAGGGGTAACAAATAAATATAAGGACATTGCACATTTTTATTGCATAAGTGGGGAACATTTAACTGTTCAAGAGGTAGATTGCCTGGGGGAAGAAACTGTTCTTGTGCCTGACTGTCTTGGTATTTGTGGCTCTGAAGCTCCGGCCAGATGGCAAAAGTTCAAAAAAGGGGTAACTTGGATAGGGATCCAGAGTGGAGGGATCCAGAGTGGTTTTCTGAGCCCTTTTCCTCACTCTGGATGTATACAGTTCTTGAAGGGTGGGAAGGGGAGCACCAATAATCCTTTCAGCAGTCCGAACCGTTCTCTGTAGTCTTTTGATGTCTGATTTTGTAGCTGAACCAAACCAGACAGTTACTGAAGTGCACAGGACTGACTCAATGACGGCTGAGTAGAACGTTTCAGCAGCTCTTGTAGCAGGTTAAACTTCCTCAGCTGGCGAAGGAAGTACAACCTTTGTTGGGCCTTTTTAACAACTGAGTTAATGTGATTGTCCCACTCCAGGTCCTGAGAGATGGTGGTTCCCAGGAATCTGAATGACTCCACTGCAGCCACAGTGCTGTCTATGATGGTGAGTGGGGGGAGTGCAGGGGGGTTTCTCCTGAAGTCCACGATCATCTCCACTGTTTTCAGAGTGTTCAGCTCCAGGTTGTTAAGACTGCACCAGACAGCCAGCTGCTCAACCTCTTGTCTGTAAGCAGACTCGTCACCATCCTGGATGAGGCCGATGACTGTAGTGTCATCTACAAACTTCAGGAGCTTGACAGAGGGGTCTTTAGAGGTGCAGTCATTTGTGTACAGGGAGAAGAACAGTGGGGAGAGAACGCATCCCTGAGGGGCACCAGTGTTGGTGGAGCAGCTGTTGGACATGAATTTCCCCAGTCTCACTAGCTGTTGCCTGTCTGTCAGAAAGCTGGTGATCCACTGACAGAGCTAGGAACAGAGAGCTGGGTCAGTTTGGTTTGGAGGGCTGTTGGGATGATGGTGTTGAAAGCCGAACTAAAGTCCACAAACAGGGTCCTCACATAAGTCCCTGTTTTGTCCAGATGTTGCAGGATGAAGTACAACCCCATGTTGATTACATCATCCACTGACCTGTTTGCTCGGTAAGCAAACTGCAGGGGGTCCAGTAAGGGTCTAGTGATGTCCTTCAGATAAGCCAGAACCAGTTTTTCAAACGACTTCATGATGACAGACGTTAGAGCCACAGGTCTGTAGTCGTTAAGTCTTGATATCTTGATTCTGATTCTTTACTGTGATAGGCTATTCTCTATTCACAAATATAGCCATATATGTTTCTAACTATATATATTGTATAGGCCCACATACAAAGCATGCTTGTGTTTTTAAGAAAGTAACTAAGCTTCTGTTCGTGAATATCTGCTCTGGTGTAAATATTTTTAATGTGTTATACCCCGTCATTGGTTTGCAATCGTCTGAGGTAAAAAAAAGTGTATCAAGTAAGCTGTAAATATCACTGACAATAAATGTGCTATGTGGTAATTGTTCTTTTTTTCCCTAGAAATTACTACTAGTATCAGTGACCATCACAATAATGTTAATAATGCAGTGTATTTGCGTAAACAGCATGCTTTCTTTTTTATTTCAGATAAATAATAACCTGTTGCAAAGCGAGCCAATGCAAATAAAGCAGCCCACTCAGGAACCTAGAACACAGCCAAGACCAAGCAAGGCACACACTCCTATCTCTTCAACATCTCCTTAAAAAAGTATGTCCTTCAGACCACATAAACAATATACATTTTGGAAATGCCAGGTATGTGATGTTCATTTATATATTTCAACATGACACATGAGCTTGCATTTATTTGATCCAAAATACAGAAAGTTTCATTTGCTAAAGCGGTAATATTGTGAAATATTTTTACTATTTAAAATAACTGCTTTCTGTTTGAATATATTTTAAAATTTTATTTATTCCTGTGATCAAAGCTAAATTTTCAGCATCATTACTCCAGTCTTACTCCAAGTGTAACAATATACACTATACCAGTGGTACTCAACCACATTCCTGGAGGCCCCCCAACACTGCACATTTTCCATGTCTCCTTGATCTGACACACCCATTTCTGGACTTGAAGTCTCAGCTAATGAGCTGATTATCTGAATCAGGTGTACTTGATTAAGGAGACATGCAAAATGTGCAGTGCTGGGGGGCCTCCAGGAATGTGGTTGGGAACCACTGCACTATACCATTCAAAAGCTGGGAGTCATATATATATTATTATTATATTATTATTATTATTATATAACTTATTTATAACTTATTTATAACTTATTATATAACTTATTTAGCACACAAGTGATGATAAATACAATAATCATGTTAGAAATGATGCTGTTCTTTCATTTAATGGAAAAAAAGAAAATCCCTGATCTCTTTTCAAAATTAATAATAATAATAGTAATAATAAATGTTTTTTTGAGTAGCAAATCAGAATATTAGAATGATTTCTGAAGGATCGTGTGACTGGAGTAATGATGCTAAAAATACAGCTTTGAAAGTCAGCTTTGATTGTTCCTAATAAATTGTTTAACTGCACTCACAAGTGAATCTCAAGTTATTTTGTGGGATAATTAAATTTATTCTAAATAAGCTACAAACATAAAAATATATACATTTATTTTGTCCTCACATTCTTTATTGTAACTCTTCCCTCTCAGTCACACACATGGCTGAAAGGCTCATTATGCAGCTCATTATGCGGGCCTTTGTCTTCTCAGGTGTGAATCACACAAATATTCACGGTCAATCATGCCTACTTGCATATGCCCTTTAGAAACAAAAAGTGTCTTAGAAAATTTTAATTAATCTATTGCTTTCTGTGAGTGACACTCACGAACGCAAATCGGGACATATTGCCACTAAAACACTACCCAACAAGGTCCATGTTTAACAGTCTTGTGAACAAATGTTCTGTATGTGTTTTATGACCTTATTTCAGTGGCTTTAAAATTTTAGTTGCATAAACGTTGTTTTCTCAAAAACACAATTATGTACTTGTGTAATTATGTATGTTACATGCTATTTACATATTATTGTAGCCCAGTTTGTACTGAATAGAGTGTTTTCAGACTTTAGCCATGTATATGTTTATAAGCAACTTAAAAAAGCACAAAAGTCAGGGGATGTCAAAACTTCTCAAGGCCCCCAAAACCCCTTAGACCCCAGAGGGTTAAAATGAAATAAAATCTTCCTATTTACAGTCTTTTTCTCCAGACTAACAATAAGGATGTTGGAGCATCCATGTTGTTAAAGGAAGTAAACCTTGCACAGATAAGTGTCTCTCGGGCCCTTTCTTCTAAAAGATTCCGTAAGAAAAATGTATTCCTTTCAAGGCGTTCACTAGTGTCCACCTAATCTGTTTTATCATCAGTGTAAAGAATATCTTGTTCAAACTGTTTCAATGTATTGTACTTTCCAAAATATTTAGTTATAGGCAGTGTAAATCTGTTTTTGTATTTTTTTCTGTATTTGTATTTTACCAATATCCCACCACTGACTTAGGGACTAAGTTTTCTCTCTGTCCAGGTCTCCCAAAAAAGGGTGAAAGAGTGCACAAAATTGTGATCTTGGAACAGTCTACTATTACATTTCCAAAGTGAGTGCTTAAGAGTGCTCTGTGCAATAGAAACTTCAACAAACATACTGTATAATGATGATCAGATAGAGCAGTGGGAATGATACAACTATTAAAAAATGTACCCCTAAAACTTTTCTGCACATAAATTCTATCAAGTCTAGCTCCAGATACCATATTAGAGTTTTCTTTCATCCAGGTATATTGTTTAGCCAGAGGGAAAGCTTATCTTTACACATCCACAAGAGAATGATAAGAGAAGTCAAATTTTTAAGTTCATTAGATGACTGGCTATGTATGTGGTTCTTCATGTTTCCTATCTAGAGTGTGGTCTATAGTACAATTGAATTCCCCTGCCAGAACAACAATTCTATTCTGCAAAACATCACTAAGAGCAGTCTTCAATTTTCTAAAGAAGAGAGTTCGCTCTGAACCAATATTTGGGGCGTGTACATTAAATAGAAAGAAATTAAATCCATAAACTGTTAAATCAACACACAACATTCGACCAGGAACCAATTCAAAAACACAGGTTGCTGCTTATATTCTGGTCCAAAGAGAATGGCAACCCCTGCACTAACACTAGAACCATGACTTAGTATAGCCTGCCCCTTCCATTCACTCATCCATTGTACTTGATTATTTGAATCTGAATGAGTATCTTGAAGAAAAACTATACTAGCCCTCTTTATAATACAATCAAAAAGACTAAACCTTTTAACAGCATCACCCAATCATATTTAAAGTACCAAATCTCAAGTATGTCATGAAAAGAAGAAGAAAATAACCATAAAAATGCATCCAAGCCATATCACTTTTTGCTTTGCAAAAGCAAAAAACTTTTTAAATTACAGAGAATCTTTTTAAGGTGGTACTATTTTGGTCTATCATGCTCATCAAAGGTTGCCTTACACATAGCTACAGTACAAGATATCAGAAATAGTTTTAAATCTGGAAAGTATGACTCAATACTGGGCTTACAAAGCCCTTTTGTATTGTCAAGGAAAGCATTAATCTGCTGTAATGAGTAAAGTTTAGTCCTACCTTCAGAAGTATTCTCAGAGTCCATCACGTCATTCTCATCATATATTTCCTCATCTTCCTCATCAAAATCCTCTGTCTGTAGCTTTTAATCCATCACCTCTTGTGAAACATTGTCTTCTTGACTCTGATCGATCTATTCATCAGTACTTATTTTGAAGTGCCCCTATATGCCATTTCCAATATTGCCTTTCATGCAGTGTGTAATGTTGATCTGCAAAGTTGTAAAGCTGAAAGTGCACGATAAATAAATTTATTGTCTCCCAAAATAAAGAATTGACTCGTTTACAGCCTAAACGAGTCGTTAGTAATTCGAATCCCACTTCTGTGATGGCTACACGTCATGGGGTAACACATTTGTATAATTCCCGCCTATGTTCTACATTGGTTGGCTGTGAACAACTTGACCCTGCCCACAAATACATCATTCTACTGAAGACTGCTTCTCTAATCTCTAATGGGAGTTCAACGCGGAATTCACAAAACACTTGCTGTTGAAAGATGGATCAGTATCCTGTTTATTTGGACCAACTGCTCCACTGAATCACAACCTGAAAGTATGATAAATAATAGATGTTTTGAATTATTGAAATATATTATAATATTATGTTCTCCGTAGACCAATCACAACAGACTAGGCCATCTGACCAATCATAGCAGAGCAGGCTCACAGAAAGGAGGGGTTTCGAGAGACTGAATCTTTGAACTACTTCAAACTAATCGTTTGATAATCACTAGAAAATTAGGTGATATTAAATGCATATTTTAAGAAATTGTTTTTTACCTTGCATGCATGTAATCCTATTGTAGAAGACTCCAAAAATATTTACAGAATCGTAAAAATGGCATAATTGGGGCACTTTATTATTATTTACTTTATATTGTGTTTGTTTCTCATTCCCCAGAGATTTGGCCTTGTGCATTCACCTGCTCCAAACTCAACTCTGGCTGTGTGATTACGGAAATGCCAACAGGGATCTTCCCTCATGCACCTCATGCAAAATACTTCGGCCTGTGGAGGTTGTAATGTCACAGCGTTCACAATTATATCGGAACTTAGCACCCTGTCATTTTCCACATTAACAGAATCAAATCTCCATTAGCACCATTATTCCCATTACAAGCCTGCCTGAGGTGTGTCCAAATTCACCACAAATAAAACATTTCATGGACTCAGAGTTAATAAAAATAGTGCAATCCTTACCCTCGATAGTTAATTTCACAGACAGGTTCAAAGAATTACTCTGAGAATTAAGAATCATGAAAACCTGGCGCCGAAAAGACATTACATGTTTGAGTTTGTATTTTTGCATCCGAGCGTAATCATCTTAATGGGACTCACTAATTTACCATATCTCGTATTTCTTCAAATTTCTAATTTTTAACAAATGGAGATACATTTGACAAGACAATCTTCTTTGATGGGCTCAACAGACCCAAAACAGGCATTTCATTGATCATTAGTCCGCTCTTTATTAAATCATTTACCATTTGGCTTTGACTCAAGAAAATAACTATATCCTTGTTCATGCGAGAGGCAGATCTGATATTTACGCAGCAGACAGCAGCACTCACGTCCACTAGACAATCCTTTACTGGTACAGAAGCATCAGGCAAACATTTGCAGACATGTCTAATAGACAGTTGTAAGAAATCACCCGCATTTGTCCCCATGTTCCCCACTCGCTGACCGAAGTCAGACAAAAAAAGTCTACTACTTTACCAAACACAATTCAAGAAGGGAAAAAAATAAAAGTGAAACTCAACCACAACAACTCTTACCCACACCAAACTCTGTTCAGCTGCTCCCATCATGCAACATGCATAGAGAGAGAGAGAGAGAGAGAGGGCTTATAGCTCTAGGCTTGATAAGAAGAGTCATTATGCAGTGTGATCGATGCAGCCTTAATGTTTGTGTGTGTGTTGCATGTTTGTTCTGTCACCTTAATTACACGTGTACACCACACATTGAACGTATACATGTACAAACATATTAACACACTACTACAAACAAATATTGATTAGCAATAGTGCAGTTTCTTAAAATATCTGTTGTAATTTCTTTTGATATATCTATATTCTGCAGCTCTCACATATCATACTTAATAAAACAACAAAAAATAACTGGAATTTGTATTTTCTGCATATATTTGAAAATATGCTGAATGTAGTACACTCATATTTCACATAATTCCAATGCAGGCTCATTGAAAAAAAACATTTCTGCAAAATGAAATTATTTTGCTTTCAAAGCATGTTTGGTTTTATCGAAAACCGATTAACGTAAATCAGGCAACATTTTATTATTGGTTATTTTCTCGTGAGGGGTGCTAAAAAGTTAATTGTTAATGTTATTGTTAATGTAACACCTACACTAAACCCTACTCTTAACCAAATTGATAATATTAACAAAAACAAATGTGAGATCAATACGCATTTGCTGAAACATCCATGTCATCTGAGCTTGATTCTACAAGTTTTATGCTCTTTTATTGTGATTTGTGTCATGTGACTCGAGTGCAGTGAGGTACCAGGTGAGCTACCAAGCAAGTTTACTATGTTGGGAAAGTCTGGGCTGTGATGCAAATGTCAAAATGTATTAGTTTACAGAAATGCACTATGATAAAAGTGCTTTCAGGTCATAACAGTATTGTGTGAGTAAACACACACACACACACACACAAAAGAACAACAACAACAACAAAAAAAAAAAAAAAAAAAAAAATGCCCCATAATCTTAAACCCCTTTCACACTGAGATTCCGGATTATACACGGGTAATGTGTCCCATCAGTTTTTCCCAGATCATTAGATTTTGGTTCACACACAACCTGTAAAGGTCCTGTAATGACACATGACATCAGGATGTGACGTGTAATGTACAAGTTGAAAATGCTAGGCACGTTAACTTTCACTTAAGCTGGTGAACGATATCAGCTTCAGTGTGGATAGTGAGGAGCTAACTGATCTCTGCTTTATTGCAGTTTGCACATATTTTTTCATCACAAACGTTGATCTGCCTTCAAAACACCTGGTAAAAGAGTCGCACGATAATGTGCGTCATCACTACTAGGGCCAACCTATCCTGTGGCATCAGAAAGGCTAAGAGACAATACTCCAGGAGGATAGCCCATCGTTTCAGTGACAGCAGAGACACTCTGAGCCTGTGGCAGGGGATACCGACTATTATGGACTACAAGCCCCAACCGCGGACCTGTGACAGCACCATCTGCTGAACGAGCTGAATGCCTTCTTCGCTTGCTTTGAGGCACAAAACAGCACCACTGCACAGAAGACTCCACCCCCTCCCGGAGACCAGGTGATGACGCTGATCCCAGACAGCGTGATGAAATCCTTCAGCAGGATCAATGCACGCAAAGCTCTGGGTCCTGGCACATTCCTGGGCGTGTACTGAGAGACTGTTCAGTGGAACTCATGGATGTCTTTACAGACATTTTCAACACCTGCTTAGTCAGGCTGTTGTCTCCACATGCTTCAAAGCTAGCACCATCATTTCAGTCCCGAAGAAGCCGTCTCCATCCTGCTTCAATGACTACCATCCAGTTGCACTTTCCCCTATTCTCATGAAGTGCTTTGAACGGCTAGTCATGCACCACATCAAGTCTAACCTCCCCCCCCCTCCCTGAACCCCTTCCAGTTTGCATATCCGTCTAACCGCTCGACCGGTGATGCCATCGCCACTACCCTCCACTCAGCACTTACACATCTGGACAAAAAAGATTCATACGTCAGAATGCTGTTCAAAGAATTCAGTTCAGCATTCAACACAATCATCCCTCAACAGCTCATTCACAAACTGGTCCAGCTGGGGCTCAACAATTCACTGTGCAACTGGCTGTTAGACTTTCTGACTGGAAGACCTCTGGCAGTACGTGTCAGCAGCAACAAATCCAGCACCATCACACTGAACACTGGGGCCCCCCAAGGATGTGTGCTGAGCCCCCACCTCTTCATTCTGCTAACCCATGACTGCACACAGTCACACAATTCCAAACTCTTTAATAAGTTTGAGGATGACACGACTGTGGTGGGTCTCATTAGCAACAGAGATGAGACAAACTACAGGAGCAAGGTGAGCCGCGTGGCCGGGTGGTGCAGTGACAACAATCTCTATCTGAATGTGGAGAAGACAAAGGAGATTGTTTTTGACTTCAAGAAAGTGCACACTCAGCATGCTCCTCTGACCATCAATGGTGCGACTGTGGAGAGGGTGAGCAGCACCAAGTTCCTGGGTGTGCACATCAAGCCAAGTCAAGTCATCTTTATTTATATAGCGCTTTAAACAAAAAAGATTGCGTCAAAGCAACTGAACAACATTAATTAGGAAAACAGTGTGTCAATAATGCAAAATGACAGTTAAAGGCAGTTCATCATTGAATTCAGTGATGTCATCATGCAGCTCAGTTCAGTTTAAATAGTATCTGTGCAATAATTTGCAATCAAGTCAACGGTATCGCTGTAAATGAAGTGTCCCCAACTAAGCAATCCAGAGGCGACAGCGGCAAGGAACCAAAACTCCATCGGTGACAGAATGAAGAAAAAAACCTCGGGAGAAACCAGGCTCAGTCGGGGGGCCAGTTCTTCTCTGGCCAGACGAAACCAGCAGTTCAATTCCAGGCTGCAGCAAAGTCAGATTGTGCAGAAGAATCATCTGTTCCCTGTGGTCTTGTCCCGGTGGTCGTCTGAGACAAGGTCTTTACAGGGATCTGTCTCTGGGGCTCTAGTTGTCCTGGTCTCCGCTGTCTTTCAGGGCTGTAGAGGTCCTTTCTAGGTGCTGATCCACCATCTGGGCTGGATACATACTGGATCCGGGTGACTGCAGTGACCCTCTGACTTGGATACAGACTGGATCTGGTGACTACGGTGACCTAGAGAGAATAAGAGAGAAACAGACTAATATGAGCGTAGATGCCATTTTTCTAATGATGTAGCAAGTACATCGGGTGTTATGGGAAGTGTTCCCGGTTCCGGTTTACCTAAATAATGCAGCCTAAAAATCCTTTAACGGATTGGGATATTAGAAGTGTATTAGTATGTTATGTGTAAGCCAGGTTAAAGAGATGGGTCTTTAATCTAGATTTAAACTGCAAGAGTGTGTCTGCCTCCCAAACAATGTTAGGTAGGTTATTCCAGAGTTTGGGCGCTAAATAGGAGAAGGATCTGCTGCCCGCAGTTTACTTTGATATTCTAGGTATTATCAAATTGCCAGAGTTTTGAGAACGCACCGGACGTGGAGGACTATAATGTAATAAGAGCTCGTTCAAATACTGAGGTGCTAAACCATTCAGGGCTTTATAAGTAATAAGCAAGATTTTAAAATCTATACGATGTTTGATAGGGAGCCAGTGCAATGTTGACAGGACCGGGCTAATATGATCATACTTCCTGGTTCTAGTAAAAACTCTAGCTGCTGCATTTTGGACTAACTGGAGTTTGTTTACTAAGCGTAAAGAACAACCACCCAATAGAGCATTACAATAATCTAACCTTGAGGTCATAAACGCATGGATTAACATTTCTGCATTTGACATTGAAAGCATAGGCCGTAATTTTGATATATTTCTGAGATGGAAAAAGGAAAGGTCGCTATCAAATAGCACATCTAGGTTCCTAACTGATGACGAAGAATTGACAGAGCAGCCATCAAGTCTTAGACAGCGTTCTAGGTTAATACATGCAGAGTTTTTAGGCCCTATAATTAACACCTCTGTTTTTTCAGAATTTAGCAGTAAGAAATTACTCGTCATCCAGTTTTTTTATATCAACTATGCATTCCGTTAGTTTTTCAAATTGGTATGTTTTGCCGGGCCGCAAAGAAATATAGAGCTGAGTATCATTAGCATAACAGTAAAAGCTAACACTGTGTTTCCTGATGATATTTCCCAAGGGTAACATGTAAAGCGTGAAGAGTAATGGCCCTAGTACTGAGCCTTGCGGTACTCAATACTGCACTTGTGAACGATATGAAACCTCTTCATTCACTGCTACGAATTGATGGCGGTCATATAAGTACGATTTAAACCATGCTAATGCACTTCCATTAATGCCAACAAAGTGTTCTAGTCTATGCAAAAGAATAGTGTGGTCAATAGTGTCGAACGCAGCACTAAGATCCAATAGCACTAATAGAGAGATACAACCACGATCAGATGATAAGAGCAGGTCATTTGCAACTCTAAGGAGAGCAGTCTCAGTACTATGATACGGTCTAAATCCTGACTGGAAATCCTCAAAGATACCATTTTTTTTTAAGAAGGAATATAATTGTGAGGATACTACTTTTTCTAGTATCTTGGACAGAAAAGGGAGATTCGAGATCGGTCTATGATTAACTAGTTCTTTGGGGTCAAGTTGTGGTTTTTTGATGAGAGGCTTAATAACAGCCAGTTTGAAGGATTTTGGGACACACACTAATAACAATGAGGAATTAATAATAGTCAGAAGAGGATCTATGACTTCTGGAAGCACCTCTTTTAGGAGCTTAGATGGAATAGGGTCTAACATACATGTTGTTGGTATAGATGATTTAACAAGTTTATACAATTCTTCCTCTCCTATAGTAGAGAATGAGTGGAACTGTTCTTCAGGGGTTCTATAGTGCACTGTCTGATGTGATACTGTAGCTGATGGCTGCATGGTTACAATTTTATCTGTAATAGTATCGACTTTAGAAGTAAAGTAGTTAATAAAGTCATTACTGCTGTGATGTTGAGAAATGTCAACACTTGTTGATGCTTTATTTTTCGTTAATTTAGCCACTGTATTGAATAAATACCTGGGGTTATATTTGTTTTCTTCTAAAAGAGATGAAAAGTAATCAGATTTAGCAGTTTTTTATGCTTTTCTGTAAGATAGGTTACTTTCCTGCCATGCAATACGAAATACCTCTAGCTTTGTTTTCTTCCAGCTGCGCTCCATTTTCCGGGCTGCTCTCTTTAGGGTGCGAGTGTGCTCATTATACCACGGTGTCAAAAAGATTTCCTTAACCTTCCTTAACCGTAAAGGAGCAAATGCATTTAAAATGCTAGAAAAGAGAGAGTCCATAGTTTCTGTTAAATCATCAAGTTGTTCTGAGGTTTTGGATATGCTAAGGAATTGGGATACATCAGGAGGATTACTTACAAAGCAGTCTTTTGTGGTAGAAGTGATGGTTATACCATACTTGTAACAAAAAGTAGAATTTACAGTTTTAGCTATATGAAGTTTGCACAAAACTAAATAATGATCTGAGATATCATCGCTTGGCTGCATAATTTCAACACCATCAACATCAATTCCATGTGACAGTATTAAATCTAGAGGATGATTTCGACAATGAGTAGGTCCTGAGACGTGTTGTCTAACCCCAATAGAGTTCAGAATGTCTATAAATGCTGATTTCAATGCATCTTTTTCATTATCAACATGGATATTAAAATCACTAACAATTAAAACTAACTCGGATGTAAAATCAGCAAACTCTTTAATAAAGTCTGTATGGTGCCCTGGTGGCCTGTATATAGTAGCCAGTACAAACATCACAGGGGATTTATCATTAACATTTGTTTCTCTGGATAATGTTATATTAAGCACCAATACTTCAAACAAGTTATACTTGAAGCCTGCCCTCTGAGAAATCCTGAAAACATTGTTATAAATTTAAGCAACACCTCCCCCTTTACCTTTTGGACGTGGCTCATGTTTATAACAGTAATTTTGGGGTGTAGACTCATTTAAAATAATCATCAGGTTTTAGCCAGGTTTCTGTCAAACAGAGTGCATCTAGATTATGATCAGTGATCATATTATTTACAAAAAGTGCTTTCGTAGAAAGGGACCCAATATTCAATAAGCCAAGCTTTATCATTTGTTTATCTGTATTGCATCTGCTTTTTATTTGTTGAACCTCAATTAAATTAATGCTCTTAAATTGGTTTGGACATTTTTTGTATTTTCTAGCCTGGGGAACAGACACAGTCTCTATAGTGTGATATCTAGGTGAAAGAGTCTCTATGTGCTGAGAATTAACTGATTTCTGTGACTGGAGGCGGCTAGCAGACTAAGACTATGTGCCATATTTCTAGAGAGAAGAGTGGCACCACCCCAGGAGGGATGAAGACCATCTCTTTTCAACAGGTCAGGTCTGCCCCAAAAGCTCGTCCAATTGTCTATGAAACCTATGTTATTCTGTGGGCACCACTAAGTCATCCAGCCATTGAGTGATGACAATCTGCTATGCATCTCATCACCACGGTAAGCAGGGAGGGGACCAGAGCATATTACAGTGTCTGACATCATGCTTGCAAGTTCACACACCTCTTTAATTTTATTTTTAGTGATCTCCGACTGGCGAAGTCGAACATCATTAGCGTTAATAACAATCTTACGGTATTTACGTTTAGCATTAGCCAGCACTTTTAAATTTGGTAAGATGTCAGGCGCTCTGGCACCCGGTAAACATTGGACTATGGTGCCTGGTGTCTCTATTTTCACGTTCCGTACAATAGAATCACCAATAACTAGAGCACTTTCATCAGGTTTCTCAGTGGGTGCATCACTGAGTGGGGCATCCAAAGCCGTATCTAGAGCCCTCACAATCTTACTGTCCTCAATTAAAGTTTGGACGCGTGTCTCTAATTCTGAAATGGCAAGCAGTGCAAATAACCATTAAGAAGCCATTACTCACCGTGCTTGATGAAAGATTCTTACCACAGTTGTTTGAGGAACCGGAGAGAGAGAGAAGCGAGAGAGAGGACAGGAGGAAAGAAAACAGCGATAGGCACAAATGGAAACACTAATGACAAGCTAACGAGTGCTAACGCGATGTAGGTGCACTGCACTCGCGGATTTAAAATAAAAGTGAACGATCAAATTAATCAGATTAGATTGATAGATAATATCAGAAATATGGTTGGAATTAAGTTATATTTTATCACTTTAAACAACAGAGAGTGATAGTAATATAAAGATTCTACAGAAAAAAACTACTACATGGAGCTATCACAAAACAGCAACAAGGCAAGCAGGAAGCAGGAATAACACTGTCCAACAGCGACACCCACAGGACAGAGGGCCATCACAGAGGACTTCTCCTGGACCGACAACACCGCAGCACTTGCCAAGAAAGCACAGCAGCGTCTCTACTTCCTCCGCAAACTGAGAAGAGCCAGATCCCCAACCCCATCATGTGCACCTTTTACAGAGGCACCATTGAAAGCATTCTGACAAGCTGCATCACTGTGTGGTATGGCGCCTGCAACGCATCCTGCCGCAAGTCACTTCAACGCATAGTGAGAGCAGCTAAGAAGATCATTGGTGTCTCTCTCCCCTCCCTCCAGGACATAAAAAAGCCCTCTGCATCGCAGGTGATCCCGCACACCCATCACACAGCTTCTTCAGTCTGCTGCCATCAGTGAGGAGACTGCGGAGTCTCCAGGCCAGGACCAGCAGACTGAAGGACAGATTCATTCATCAGGCTGTCAGGAAGCTGAACTCCCCCCTGACTTTGCCCCCCCTCTTTTTCCCCATGCACCACTGAACTCTGAACCTCAGTAACCACCCAGCTCCCAGTAACACACTGTGACCTGCACCAGACACTTTGTGCTGCATTGGTCTGCTCACTACCTCATTCAGCATTTATCTGACCTCATTCAACTACCTCTTCTGTCAGTTTAAATAAGGAACTGCTCTCTGAGATTTTTGACACTTTAAGCAGACTAAATAAGCTCTTTTGCAGTACAATCATTATATCTGCACTGTTTGTTTATGTCACTGGTTTGTACTCTGTCTGCCATGTGCTGCTTTACTTATCTTTCTTTTTATATGACCTTATTTTATATGACCTCTCTGTAGTGCATTTCATTGCTGTTGCTGATGAGACCTACCACCGTTGTGTCATCCGCAAACTTAATGATGTGGTTGGAGCTGAACTTGGCAGTGCAGACGTGGGTCAGCAGCGCGAAGAGCAGCCGGCTGAGCACACAGCCTTGTGGACCACTTCTCATCATTGTAGTACTCCACCAGCTGTTGCCGACAACAACAAACTACTGTCTTCCACCAATAAAAAACACCATCAAACAAACACAGAGAAAATTTAATAAGGCCCAGCAGGTTTAGTTTATTAATGAGCTGTTGTGGGATTATTGTGTTGAATGCTGAGCTGAAGTTGATGAACAGCATTCTGACATAGGAGTCTTTATTTTCTAGGTGGGTAAGAGCCAGGTGGAGGGTGGAGGAAATTGCATCATCTGTAGAGTGGTTTGGACAGTATGCAAACTGGAGCCAATCAAGTGTGTTGGGGAGGCTGGTTTTGATGTTGTGCGTGACCAACCTCTCAAAGCACTTCATCATGATTGGAGTCAGCGCTATGGGACGGTAGTCGTTTAGACAGGACAGGATTTTTTTGGTACCGGTATGATGGTTGCGTATTTGAGACATGTGGGGACGACTGCCTGGCTCAGCGAGGTGTTGAAGATATCTGTTAGGACATCTGTCAGCTCTGCAACACAGTCTTTCAGTACACGGCCAGGTTTGTCGTCAGGACCTGCAGCCTTGCGTGGATTAATCTTAGATAGGGTCTTCCTTACGTCGGCTGGAGACAGACAGAGCACCTGGTCGTTGGGAGGTATGGGCAGTTTTTGTGCAGGTGTGTCATTCTGCATTTCAAACCGTGAATGACAGTGGTTGAGTGCATCCGGGAGGGATGTGCTGTCATCACAGGCCTGTGGCGGGGGCTTGAGGTCTGTGATGGTCTGAATGGCTCCGTGTGTCTCTGCTGTCTGTGAAGTGATTGTTGATTTTTTGAGCATATATCTGTTTTGCATTTTTGATGCCACAGGACAGATTGGCTCTTGCTGTTTTGAGGGCTGCTTTATCTCCTGATCTGAATGCTTCATCTCTGGTCTTTAGCAGCCCACAAACCTCTGCTGTCATCCACAGCTTCTGGTTTGCACGTGTGGTGATGGTCTTGATAACATCATCAATGCAAATATTGATATAAGCACTCACAGTTTCAGTGTACTCCTGCAGGTCTGTGAGGTTGTTGTAGGTGGCTGCCTCTTTAAACATGTCCTGTCCTGTAATTTTGAGGTAGTATCATCTGGCCAAACTGTGATGAGTTTTTGAACCAGTTTGGCAAGTTTAAGAAGTAGTCTGTATGCTGGAATTAGCATAACAGAGATGTGGTCAGAATACCCGAGGTGGAGGTGGGGTACAGCCTTGTATGCGTTCTTTTCTGTTGTGTAAACATAGTCCAGTGTGTTTTTTTCTCTTGTTGCAAAGTTCACATGTTGGTAGTTCACATGTATGTTGTTGAAGTCACTGGCTATTATAAAAAAGCCATCAAGTTATTTGTTTGTTGTTCGCTGATAGCGCTGTACAGCTCGCGAAGTGCGTCCTTCGCATTAGCACACGGGGGGGATGTAAACTACGACAATAACAATAGCCGTGAACTCCCGTGGCAGATAGAACGGTTGATACTTCACAAACATAAACTCCACCAGCGGTGAACAGTGTTTTGTCAGTACCACAGCATTATTACACCACTCTTTGTTGACGCACACACATAAACCACCCCTGCGAGCCTTACCAGACAGTTCTTTTATCTCTGTCCGCTCGATAGCAGGCAAGTCCATGTAGCTGAATAGCGGAGTCTGGGAAGTTGTCGTTTAGCTATGTTTCAGTGAAAACAAACACACAACAATCCCTTGCTTCATGCAACATATTTTTATTGAAAACTGAATCGAGTTACATAGAATTGACAACTTTTACAATTTAGATTTTAAACAAAATAAAAGAAAACAAGAAAAGAAAAAGACATAACCAAACCACCCCACCCCTCCTCACCCCGGCTTACTTAAAATCATATACAAATATAAAGTATAACAGGATTTAGTCTGGTAAGACTTGCAAGTCTGCAAAATATGATAGAAAAGGCTGCCAGATATAAAAAAAACTTGTCAGTGTTTCCCTTCATTGCGTACTTGATTTTCTCAAGTTTTAAGAAATGCATAGCATCAGTAAGTCACTGTGAAACTGATGGAGGATTTGGAGAGTTCCACTGTAAGAGAATTCGACGTCTGGCCAATAAAGATGTGAATTTGAGAATTTCTTTCTGTGCCCAATTAAATTGATCTGATTTGTCTGGGGTCCCAAAAATAGCAATTAAGGGGCAAGGTTGAAGGTGTATTCCTATTACAATTGAAATTATGTTGAAGAAACCAGACCAAAAATCGTGTAACCGTGGACAAAGAAAAAACATGTGGTTCAAATGACAACATGGGTTAAGACATCGTTCACATTTATCTTCTACTCCAGGGAAAATTGTAGATAATCTTGCTTTGGAGAAATGGACCCTGTGTACAACCTTGAAATGAATCAGTACAAGACGTGCACAAGATGATACAGTACTCAGTCTATCAATGACCTCTTGCCACCAGTCCTCACTGAATTGTTGTCCCAGTTCCTCCTCCCAAGCTGTCTTTGTTTTTGAGTTTGAGTAGTTACAAAGATCCAGAATACAATTGTAAATTTCTGAGACAATCCCTCTTTGTTGTGGCTTAAAGTCAAGCAATCTATCCCATGGTTGTTGAGGAGGTAAGAAGGGAAAATTAGAAAAACATTTTTGAAACAAAGTGCCGAACTTGAAGGTACCTAAAGAAATGGTTCACAGGTAATCCATACAATGATGACACATTGGTAAAACTTCCAAAGATACCACTGGAATACAAATCAGCAAAACAACGTATACCTTTGCTATGCCATATTAAAAAAGTAGAATCAAGAGATGAGGGAGGGAACAAATGCTTCTTACACAGTGGACCAACTGGAGATGATGTTACAAATTTTAAATGTTTCCTGAATTCATACCAAACTTTTAAAGTCTTAAGCACCACAGGGTTTTTAACATCCCTTGCTTCATGCTGTAGGCGAGGCCGCGGTCTCGGGGGTCGGCTTCAGCAGCAGACAGAGGCCTCTTAGCTTCTCAGTAGTCTCTGGCGAAAGCTGTTGTTTGTTCACACTGCCGATTTCCAAAAGGCTCTGTCGAGCATATATGTGTTTCTGAGTGTTTATCTGATGGTTTAGCGAAAAGGTCAGACTGTTCGAAGACACGGAAATGAGACTAACAGACATAAAAACAAAGTTTTTGGGACCTGGAGTAGCCGCTGCGTCCGACCGCGCCGCCATCTTGGATCAAGGTATGCACCAAGGGTCTGAGAGAAATGCACTTTCAATTCTCTGTATGAGTGTACTGTACATGTGGAAGAATTGACAGTAAAGCAGACTTGACTTGACTTCTAGCTTTTGTTCACACAGAGCTCGTTCCGGGACTGAACCCTGCAATGTTACTAGGACCCCAAATCCCGGGATGTGTTTGAAAAAAAGTGATGGATGTTTTATTGCCATTTTTATAGTGGTCTTTTCAGTTGGAAAGTGCACTCAATTGTATGTATAGGTAATTTTTTTTGGCATTAAATGTAGGTAGAGACACATTTCTCCAATGAGCCTGTTGCTCATTTTATAAGGCATTTCACACATTTAATTTATTTTGACAAAATTGCCAGATAAATCAATACATTTTAAAACATACATTATGAAAATTACTATAACAACAAATATCAAATGATATTGTAAATGTTAGAAATTCCTCTTGTGTGAGAGTTTTGTCATTGTATAGCTAGACTGTATTGCCATGCTAAAGTGGCTAAATGATATGCAGCAAGATCATTTGGACAAAAGTTTGACTATTCCAGTCATTACATTGTCATAATTGCTCTTTTCTTTTGGGTTTCTGTTTTAGATATTAGTATGAATTATTCTAAAGCAGAAGGAGAAAGTGTGTGTGTGGTGGGGGTTGGTTACAATTACCCTTTAATAGGCCATCAGCTTCTAACATCTAAATCTTCATCTGTAATTGCTACAAAATGATTTTGCTTGAGAGAGACTTTTCCACAGTTCATCCACTCACTTATTAATGAAATAAAAAATGAAAGTGCAGTTCGGGGAGGGGGGACAGGGGGTTGAAAGAGAGGGAGACCAAGAAAGTCTCTCTATCTTTTTTTCTTTCTTTTTTTTTAATCCTGTATGGTGGAATCCTCCAGAGATCTTTAAGATCTGTCTCCTCTTTCATATCAGCATGTAAAGACAAGAGTGATGGTCCGTAAGCTGCCAGCTTCAGTGGTGGCCCTGTTGTCAGCACTCCTGTGATAAATTTTATCATAAGGGGTGCTCCATTTGAAAGGTACTTTATTTGCATTAGCATTTAAAATTACTTAATGATGAATCAGATATGGTTCATTGCAAGCAAGTGCAGAAACAAGCTGTCTGCAGCCACTGTTTCAATTAGAGCACCACTGAAAACATGCCCCCCATGACTGTACAGTACAAGCTGTATTTTATTAATGTATCTGTGAAATTAGGCCATTCTTTGGCGTTACAGAAGCATCTTTAGTCCAACCCTGACATGTTTTGTTTCATTGTAAACAGGTTTGAAAAAGTTAACAGATTATAGGTCTGTTTATCTAGTTTTACTCATCACTTTCATTGAAAAGGGGGAAAAATGGGGAGGCACCTTGGGTTTGAAAAAATCTTTCTCAATGAGGTTATAAAGTTTTCAAGCCTTTCATTTGGAAAACTGCTTCTCTGGCAACATCCCTTTTAATCAAGCCTGAATACAATAACTCCAGCAGGAAGCCAGAATAAATTCTTCATTATTAAGCAGAAATAAATATTGCTTGGTTAGTGTGGGTTAGACCTGACAGGGCAAGACTAGACTGGGATGGGATATACTGAGCTGATCTTAACAAACCTAAGCTTGGCTACATTCCATTGAAATTAGAAAGCAAACACATACAACAACATAAAAATCCCAAAGTATTTTCTTACTTTCATGGCTCAGATGGGTTTTACAGTGTCTGTCCTATCAGAAACCAGTGTATTGTAAAAGTGAAAAAAACAGAAATATCCCCAAATATCTGAATCAGAACTTTCAGCAAATTCAAAAGGAAATGGATTACTGAAAAACACTGGTTAAATGAACTGCCTTCCATGGAAGTAGGACTTCAGAGAATAGGAAAGGTGCTAGTAAACCTGTCGCAGTAGATTGTCAGTTGCCTTTGTTTGGTGAGTCATGGAGCACTGGACAGCCTTCACGACCGACCTCCACTGCTGTCTTTCTGCCGTCTTTTGTCCTGCCCTGCTCTCTCAGAGTCTGGAGAAGCAGGGAAAGGAAGATGTATGGTAATGCGCTGTCCAGCTGTACTGAGCTTCCTGGCTGCAAACAAAACACTTTATAAAAGGCCCATGGAGAGAGGTAAGGGGATACATCAATCAATTAACAATTACCCTGTTGCTAATCAGCTGTCCCTGGCCTCCATCGAGCCCCGGCTTTGTAATCCTGTTGGCAGCATCAATTAAATTCTTAAGGTTACTCTATTGAATTTTCCAGATAGAGGCAGAGAGGCGGGAATGAACTGTAACCGAGGCTTAATCGCAGCACAATTGTTCTGCTTTGGCTACTTTTTCACACCTCAGTGCTGTCGCACCATTGTGGGCCTGATAGGATCTCCCAAGGCATTTTTAGAGAGGAGAGACAGAAAAAGAGAGCGAGAGGGAGTGTGTGCTCATATATAGAGGCATTATAAAAGAGTCTTTTCTCCAGGAGGGACATGGTACGTGTTAACGTACATACTGTATATTCTTTACACACACACACACACACACACACACACATACAAAAAATAAAAAAAATAATAAGTCCAGGAGTATGAATTTCAAACATTCATTTATAAACAAACATTGTTAGCATAACTGTACTCAAATTGTGTAAATTGGGACTAACTTGCGCACTGGCTGGATTTACTTTTGCAATGTAACCAGCATGTAATGACATTTAAATTACCATATGTTAGCGTAAATGCTTACAGCATCGTATTACCTCTCATGAATATCTGTAAGACAATAGATTAGATACTGGAGTCAGAAAGTGCTTGCATGTTGAATAATGAGTCCCATGTCATGGGTATGAAAGTCAGGATCTGCATAGCAATGCATGTTTTGTCCTTGTCTTTGTCAAAGCCCAGTAAGTCAGGAAATCGTGTATGCATATGTATGCATATAACGTACAAGCTAAGTGCTAAATATTGCATACCTCCAAAGAGATATCGGTGACGAGAGTATAGCATTCAAGGTATGGCTCTTAAATTTGACTTTTTTTGACATTTTGATCTTTGTGCAAAAAGTCAACAGGAATTTTATTCATTAGACAACAAAGTAATCAAACCATTATTTGTATTTAAGCATAAGCACTTTGTGGAGTAATAAAGAAGGTTTCTGCAGTGGGAGTGATTTGTAATTTAAAGCAGAAGGCGTGGGAATTTGATAAGCTGCCATAGTCGCCTGACACTGCTGAAGAGAGACTGCTGACTCTGGTCTTATTTCCTGAAATGAAACTTTAACAGGTTGACCTCAGGATCCTGGGTGTCTCATCTCCAAAGACCCTCCTTCCCCAACCACTTATCTCCTCGATTGCTTTGGACACTGATCACATTAAAAACATCATGAATCATCAATTAAGAAAGGACCGGGAATGTGGGGGCTCGACCGGGATTTTGAAGACAGGTTTGACTTTGAAACAAATTGTGCTTGTTAAAGTCTTCCCTTCATCTATGAAAAAATACACATTAAAAGAAAGAAAAAAGAGCAGGTAAGGTGCTTAAAAGAAAACTGCATCAGGGAAGACTTTTTTGTGTGAACTTGAGTATGAGAAAGAATGAGAGAGGGAGGACTGAAATTGTTTTTTTTTGTGTGTGTGTGAGACGGCTTGGCATTAAACCTTTGTGACACTCTCTTTTCTACAAAGTACTCTTAAGGTGACTGTGCTGTTGTTGTGAAGAGTGTGATGATACATGACTGTCAGACTGAACACTCCACATTTGTGAGGTGTCAAATAATGATTTATTGAAGAGTTACTTTAACTGTGTCATATACAGTGCAAATACTCCAATACAAAGCCAAATACCTTGTTCGGAAAGGAACAACTAATAATAACTTCAAAACGAATAATGAATTCTGTTGAAAATAAAAATATTTATATTTCCATTTTTCATAATGGCTGTAAATATATATATATATATATATATATATATATATATATATATATATATATATATATATATATATATATATATATATATCTATATAGTATATATATATATATATATATATATATATATATATATATATATATATATATAAATATATATATACATACAAGGCATTATTACCATATCGAAACTAAATAGGGATGGCTTAATACCACATTTTCATGTCTGATACTAATACCGCAACCTTGAGTATCTCCCGATCTCCCATACTGATACCATTAATTTGCTAACTACACACCGCTTCATTATAAATAAAGATGAAACAAATACACAAAATATTTAGGGCTGTCAAATGATTAATCACGATTAATCACATCCAAAATAAAAATTTTGTTTACATAATATATGTGTGTATACTGTGTATATTTATTATGTATATATAAATACACACACATGCATGTATATATTTAAGAAGAATATGTTATGTTTATATATTAAATATATTTATATATAATATAAAATATAAGAATATAAATCTATAAATGTATATACATGTAAATATTTTCTAAATATATAATTTATGTGTGTGTATTTATATATACATAATAAATATACCCTGTACACATACATATATTATGTAAACAAAACATATAAAATAACACAACCACAGATGACATGTGGCAAACAGCACACTAAAAATATTATATTATACAAATAAAATACAGTCCTTTTAAACAAAAGTACAGACATTTATCTTCAGATTATGCATAATAATGGGACATTGGTACATATTTTACTGTGATGACTGCTGTAAGCAAATGTGACATGCTCTGTTTGAATGTTTGATTGGAGAATGTCATTCGACAGCAGCAGTGGAGGTAAGAGTTTCCGTGAACTTCAGTTTAACAACCTACTTTAATACTGTCATTTTAACAACCTAATACTGTCTTTTCCTCAAATAAAGTTATTGAAAGGCTGACCAATACTTAAACCAATAAAAACATACATCTTGACCCAGTAGCGAGTATTGTATAAACTAAATGGAATAAAATTGCATTTAAAATGGGTTTTTCACACACGTCTGGTTCTATTTGTATAGAGATACAGATAATTTTGGAACAAACAGTATTTACAAGCTCCTTTCTCAAAAAAAGAAGAACAAATGGTAAGAATGGTCCTAATGAATTCCAAATATATGGTGCAATAGTGGATGGTAACTGTTTGTACTTGGATATTATTAGAAATTCACTGGAGTTGCCAAAGAACTGAAAAACTAGACCTTTATGGCAATAATGTTACATTATATCATTGAAATTGTAGTGCTCTTTAATTCACAAACTGGTGATGGGGTTGTCCAAATAACAATAATATGAGTATATGGATTTTCTGGTTATAGCATCCATGTGGAAATCTGGTACAGATGCTTTATGGCTGGAGGTGGAGACTCACAGTGGATATTTGGGAGAGAATTGAGAAAGACACGCATAACTGAAATGCCGCGAGGGGTGTGCAGTGCACCTATGGCTAGACTGGAGACTGAACCAGCACACTGCTGTGAAAGGACCTCTGGCAAGTTCTAGGCAGCACCACAAGGTATATGTTTTTCCACCAGATGATTCAGCCGTGACACTTTTTCATCAGAGAGAGTGAGTGTACTCGGCAGAGCGTGAAGAGGCAGATTTTCCGGTAGCACAAGCCTGAGATGGGCTCCTGCATCTTGGGCTGGCTCGACCAACTCACCTCCCACAGAGCTCCCACTGTCACAGCTCAGAGAAGAGATACAGCAGCCCCAGGACATGAAAAAGGGAGGGGGCTCAGGGAGAGAGCCAGATAGACAGAGAGAGAGAAAAAGTCAAAGAGAGAGCAGAAGTGATAGAGGTTGCTCCCGGCTCATTTCTCTACACAGAACCCCATCTGCCGGGCACCCATGGTGGGACCACATCACTGCTCTTTGCCAAATGACAAAAAAAGGTCTGACACCACAGGAAGCCAAATGCAATCCCATAAATCCCGGCATCACCATTATTTTTCAGAAAGCCTTAAAAGTGCTATCTCTGTCCTTATGTTGGCTTGTTGATTTACTCTCAGTTCCATCATGATTTAAGTTGACTCTAATGTGCATCAAAGAAGCTCTGGGTGCATTTTACATTTGAAATATGGGGATGGTGTATATATTTTCTTTCTCACAGAGTTAGTTCCATCAACGCTCAACACCAGGGGGGTAAAGGGAATTGACTCAGAGACCACAAAATGGTGTTTGTAGGCAGAATCTTGTGATGTTGTAATATTTACTGTTAGCACCTCAGGCTACACCCCACGCTTGGCTGTCACCATCCAATGAGTCGCTCCGAAACGGAGCACATCTGGTGTCCCTCCCCACCCTCTCACCCATTCTATCTCCGACTCACTCTCTCTCTGTATTCATCCATTTTTGTGATGCTTTTGCAGAAATTGTGCTACTCTAAAATTTTAAACTTTCCACCCACTCTTCGTCCCTCTTGCCCCTGTCCGGTGCTGAGGAAGTGGTCTGCTCGAATTGATCACCGCTAAGGCCAATAATTCATTGTGATGAAGGTTCCATGGAGTGTACACGGGGGGATAAGGCCACGCACTGTCACCTGCATACTAATCATCTTAAGAGGCCAATAGAAACGCAAGGGTTGTGGTCACATGACCTGCTGTTTATTGTCTGATAAATGAGGGGTCACAAATGGTTTGACATCCCTCAGAGCCATGTCTTGCTGTCTCAAATTCCCTGTCAAATAAATTCATAACACACGCACACATGTACACTCACACTCCAACACACAACCAACCTCGTATCTGTCGTCACGGGCCAATTCCGGTCCATGCTTGCAGCACTGTCAGCACACAGGAGAAACTAACTTCTACCTCTACCTCTAACTCATGCAATTACTTTCCGTAATGTGTTTTGGAGGAGCACAGCAATTTGATTATCAAAGCAACACACACTCAACCCTCAACACTCCCTGAAGTCCTATGGAAAAGGGGGAGCTAAATATTTCACTCTCTGTTGGGAAATGTGTCATGTGTTATGGACACATAATTCTTTTTGAAGCTGAAGTATGAATCCAGGTCGCTCAGCATTTATTTAACCAACAAAACCTTCTGGGCCACATTTCCCATAAGCACTGTAAGCCAAAATAAATCGTAGAAATGATCGTACGGATCATCTTAGAATTACAGTCTGTTTCCCAAAAGCATCGTAACTTAAGTAGCACTTGAAAATCATCTTAGATCTGCAGTGCTCTGGAGTAATTGAAGTGTGAGATAGACTCATGCAGCCACCTGCAAGACAGCCACAAAATTACATCTAAATTGAAAATATAGCTATGCTTACACTTGAGACAGTACAGACTTTACTTTCTAATTTTGTCTTGATTTGGCATTTACAGTAAAAAATTACAGTCAGAGTAAGGGTGGGCTACATACCGGTAGACATGATTAACCGGTAGAAATTAGTCAACTGGTAGAGATTTTGGACTATCGTCGACTATTTTGGATAATCGTTTACATGTTCACGTGACGTTGCTGTGCTACGTGGTCATGAAAGCTTATCGTTTGCACCCGTTTTTATGCATTGCGGTTTAAAAACGAGTGATTTTGAAATGCAGTCAGCAGCGAAAGAGAACTCATTTCGCTATATGCACACGCTATCTAAGAGACTGTTTCTGAGCGCTGTCAGAGAGGTGTGTGCATGTACGGGAGTATTGAACGGAGTTATTTTTGCTGCTTTACAGGACTTGAATGATTAAATACACACACTTGTATGTGTCAAAATGCCCGTTTTTGCTAGTATCCTCTTAAACACAGTAATTTAGGTCTTAAGTGAAAGCAAACAGCTGAGAAAGAAAGCACCCGTGTAAAGGCCATGTTACACTCACAGCGAAGTTCTGTTTTGTTCTTCGTTTAGGGTTAAAACGATGTTCAAATTACATAAGTGGTATACTGTTAGCGAAGATCCCAATGCTGACCACACTGCTGAAAGCGATGTTTAGATGAATATGTCAATATGTGCCGCACGCTCTCTTCTCAGTGACAAAATAAACACAACAAAAATTAGGAAAAAGCAAGCATTTTTATATAAAGCATAAGAAATTTGATATAAATCTGAATATGGCAACATGAGTCCTTTAGCGAGAGCTCTGCAAATTAGTACTCCATAAAAGTCACGTCACGTTTATTTATATAGCATTTTATTCAATAGATCACTTAAAAGCAAGCAGCTGTACCATATCAAACATGATAAACAGTGTCAGTGCCTCATGTCATCAGGAGCACAATTTCATTTTCTACTATAAAGCGGCTCTTCAGTGTATTAATGTTTTCACCCACGGAGAACTTACCTCAATGGATTCAACAGACTAAATGAGCCAGAAAAGAGTTTGGTGTGAAAGAAGGCGGAGCCTGTAGCGCACACCTATTATTACGCTATTGTCACGAATAGATAGTAGTACAAAGGTGTTTTGCAGGCAAAAATAACTATATTGTGATATAGTTACCATGAAATAAAATTACTCATATCGTGATATAAGATTTTGGTCATATCGCCCACAGTCAGAGTATATAATTTTATATTTATTTTAATTCATTCACCTTACATTCAAATTTAATTCAAATTCAGAAACAACCCTGGTGCACAACCATTGTACAAACATGAGTGGTGGTGTGACTTTTGCAGACAATGAATTTCAATTCAGTTGGTGGAGATGTTATTATCAGGGGAAAATTATTTGTGTAATTGCACTGTAACAAAATCACCTTAAAACGAATCATAACCCTGTTTCAAAAGTTGTTTCCCTTGAAGCACCGCTTCTGCTTTCTATTGTGCACTCCACAATACTCAACAAACATGGCATGCATCATTATATTACTGTTAGTGTTAGTGACATGATCTCAGTGGGTAACTAGAGTTTCCATATCTCCACTGACCCTGGAAGCTTGCACCTCACTGATGATGAAACTCTGAAAATGCACATCACCTGAATGAAGCAGTGATTTTGTAATACATTGTTCTGTGCAAAAATAATACCAAAATTATATTGTGAAAATAATTAGGTTAAATATTTAAATTTATAACTTGTATATAAAGATTTCCCTGACGAGTAATTATAATGTTGTTACAGGATGTCACATTAAGAACACTTACAGTGCAGTCGAGCCTCAGATGAAGTTGTACTTAATGTGTACCACACAACTGAAGATGAACACTAGTGTAGGTTTTTGTGTTTCCTGCTTGTTTAATTCGATATGCCACCACAATGCACTGAGACCCAACTTGCCCTCCACGCTTTATGCTGCTGTAACGATTGACATAGACTTTGAAGAAAAGACCAGTATTTTCCTCCTGTTTAATTGAAATGCAAACTACATCTGTGGCAGTGCCAGAGAATTGCTAATATTCTTTTTGCCGCAATGATAAAGGCCTTCACTATTTCTGTGGCTATCGGCTTGGTCATGTGTGTAATTGCTTCAAGCTGCCTCAGACCCTCAAATGCATCAATGTAAATATTAAAGAGAGCAGAGGCTTAATAAAACATTGTTCAAACAATACAGAACCGATCTTGCCATGGCTGTCCATCTGCGCTGGGGCTCTATGTAGATGAGACTTGTTACATAGGCAGAAAAATATAAAGGTAGAAATGAATGATTTCAAGTGAACATAATAATAATTAATCATTAATAATAATTCCTTACATTTATATAGCGCTTTTCTGAGCACTTTGGAAAAAGGAAAGGAAAAAGGAAAGGAAAAGAATAAAGGATAGGAAAGGAAAGGAAAGGAAAGGAAAGGAAAGGAAAGGACCAAGAGATCTATCAGACCTTTTAATTGTATTGATTTGCTATAAGGCTACTGAAGCAAATGAGGGCCAGTCTGATATACCACTGTCACCTTGACCTTGGGCCAGGACTAGCCTTGTGACCTTATAACCCCAGCCGCCCACCTCTGTAATCCTGCCCCGTGGAGAGTCCACAGGGAAAAGCGTCACCATTGTCTCTAAATGAGAATTGACTTTCCTCGCCTTGGATGCTGGAAATGTGGGTTAAACTATGTCAATAAAGTTTTTCCCCCAGAATAGTCTATGCTGAAATGAATTGACATTTTTTTGTGGAGGAAGGGTCCGGGCCTGCGCTTTACAAAAGCACTTGAAGAGAGTTCTTGGACGCTAACCGCTTGGCCATATTGATCGCACGCTTAAAGTGCACACACACACTCTGAAGAGCATTGAGATTCAGACACAGGGCACAGGGAGCCTGTGTGCACAACCACTGCCCTAATGGTAATTGCTTTCGATCTTCACTCGTACATCCGTGATTTACTGGCTTCTCCTGATGAATAGCTGACACCAAATATTTTGGAAAGAAAAATGTATCACAACGTTTTTTTTTTCATCTGTGCCATTTGCCTTTTCCTCTCATCCTCTTCAGGAAGCTCTTCAGGAGCACAGGTGTAGGATGCCAAGTGGAGAACTTCATTAATATTACAAAGTAGAAAAGCAGCCGTTAAACATGGTAGTGGATCATTTGGAGAGGATGCTCTGCTTTGTCCTATCCCGCTCCATCACGGCAGCCTCCTCTGTCTGCATAAGGGGTGGGGACAGAAGAAATGGCTCTTTCAGCCCCGTGGCATAATGACTTAAGATAGATTGCAGCAGGAATTGCTTGTCCCTCACTGAAACAGTCAGGTGCCATTAATTGCTTTCTAAACACATCATTCAGGGTTGTTTTCAGGACATCATTGGACTCCTAATAAAGGCAAAGTGTTTGATTGAACTGATTGCAGCTGTAGGTCATCAGGAAGCAAACTCTCAATTCTCTACACCACATTCAAAGGTGTTGATGTGTCAGAAAAATTACAGGGGTTGGATATAACAGCCGAGTTTACTTTCAGCCCTCAGGAGGGATATTCTTTATTAGCTGGTAACTTTAAGAGTAAATCTTCCTATACTGTGTCTTATATCTCGACTAAGCTTGATAATTATGTAAATCCAACCAGAATTGTGGCAATGTGTACTGACAGACACTCTGCTTTCATTGAGCTTCTTTATTTGTCCAGCTCTCGTCTGCTTTAGCCCAGCTGTAGCTGACAATTTCAACTACAGCAGTTCATTAAAGGAGATTTCAATCTTTGTGCAGCCTGTTTATGGCAGAGTGTTTGTATCTGCTTTCCTTTGCGAGCTGCCGATGGTAACCCTGTTTACAATAGCTGAAAAACAACTCACAGGTGCATTTATTCCCAGCAGCCTGTTTTCTTGTCAATATCTTAGTCAGGTTTGCAATTTCAGTCTCTGTTCTTAAGAAAAAGACATTGTTTTAAATGGGCAATTTGTACTTGGAACAGCTGAAATAACAGAAAAAAAAATAAATAAAAACTTCTTCCTCAAGGTAAGTATTGTACATAAGTACATGTTTTTCCACATGTAGCCATGGTGTATTATATCTGGTTTGTATATAGTATTTCCAAAAGTAATATAATATAATATAATATAATATAATATAATATAATATAATATAATATAATATAATATAATAAATGACTATGCTTTGAATGTAACAAATCAGAAGATAATCTGAAGTCTTACCAAAACAAGATTTTGGTAAGCAGATAACCATACCTACAGCAGCTTTTCCATTGTGAGACTGATTATTGTAGGATAATACACTGCGTCCTGACTTTTTTAAATCCAATACAACCAAAATGAGAGATTTTGACTATCCAGTATCTGGAAGCTAGTTGACCTGACACCTGCGTGACCTCCCTTTACTCTGAGCATTTGTTTGTGTGAACTGTTTCAACAGTCGAATTGACAGAATGGATCCAGTCCAAGAGTTTATTCCCGTAATGTGTTTGTCAAGCTTCTGACAGTGATGAAATAGCTCTTTGTCAGGCCTCTCATCAGCACATGTAGCTCTTCAGTCGTTTCATACTGTTTGTCTAATGGACTGTCCATTTTGACACACTGGAGAGAGTTTTTGAGCACTGTTTCATCTCCACTAAGTGGCCATTTAATTAATGTCTAATAATATGTCGTTTCTATAAATAAACATTGGAATTGGTTTAGACTTTTCACATAACATCATGACAACCATAGGATAAATGTATTTTTACCGTTTAAAGTGTCTGGATTTACAGCTCGAGGTGTCTTCGGTTTCCTGTGAGTAACTTTTGACGTCTGGAATTTCAAGGAATCCATACCGCCGTTACATTCAGGGAGAGTTATGCAGACTCAGAGTTATATTCACTTTGATTACACCTTCATAATGAAGCCATTTTCATTTTTGAGTACCCTTGGCATAGCCCGTTACTCTGAGATGGCTACCAGATGTCCAGACACATCTCCAAAGACTTTCTATATTTTATTTCATTTGGATGAAATTTTATCTCTGCCTCACACCAAAGATTGTATTTATATGTATATAAACACTGATAATATGCAATCTGATCTTAAACTAAGTGCTTAAATATTGATAATAATTTTTTTTTTACAATCAGTTGATACAATATATTTATCAACTAATGAAGGTAATTGAAATATTTGGTTTTTAATATTAAGCAACTCATAGAACCTTATAATAATTTGTGAAAAAAGTGTTTGGATTAGGAATATACTTTTAAAAATGTAGATCGGTTTTGACTTGAGTGCAATTCAGTATATCACAATTATACTAATACTAATATTATTTATACATTTTAGTACAAAGGGGGCAATTTAACAGCTAATATAAACAGACAGAATTTTGCTTGTCAAACACAGCAAGTGTATTAAAGGGGTCATATGATGCGATTTCAAGTTTTAGCACTTTGGAGTGTTACAAGCTCTTGGTGCATAAAGAAGATCTGTAAAGTTGCAAAGACTAAAGTCTCACACCCAAAGAGATATTCTTTATAAAAGTTAAGAGTCAAGCACACCCCCTAAAATGGGTCGTTCTAATACACCCCACATGTCTACGTCACTATGTGGGAAAATTTGCACGACGCCACCCAAATGTTCATGCAAAGTAAGAAAGTGTAACTTTGATTCTTGTTGTTGCCACCGGCACCATGTTGTGGAGACGCTGTTTCGTTGTGAAAGCGAAAATACTTTGTTTGGCCTTCCAAAAGAGGACACAACTAGAAATCTGTGGTTAAGTTGTATTTACAACACTGTTTCAGAACAGTTTAACCCAAATATTTAGTGTGCAGCACATTTTATGGAAGACTGTTTCCTGATCCTGGGAGAGAAGACTACAATGCCGGCTGATCTGACTCACAGTCTGTAAGTACGTTTACATATGTAAAGGATTTGCCACTGATGATTCAAACACGAGTTTTGAGCAGTGTAGAGTAGCGGTTCTCAATTCCAGTCCTCACGCCCCCCTGCTCTGTACATGTTTCTCTATGGCTTCAGACGTTTGTTCTATTCAAATGTAAGTGCCCTGCAAAGTAGACATCACAGGATATTCCGCCATGATTCCAGTTCTGAGTGAACATATATGATCCATTCAAAGTGCACTGAAGTGTGCAAGACATGAATTTAAATTGTATTTATTGACAGAGGTATATGATGTCACAATTGTTCGTGTGTGAAGATGTTGTGCAGCACAAATCCATGAATGAATGTTCCGAAGTGAGGTAAACTTCAACATATTTCCCCTGCTCAGGGAGTAGGCAGCAATGAACACTGTGTAGGGACCATGTCAATGGGAACACAGTTCATGCGTGGAGCTCACTTCTAACAAGCTGGTTATCTGAATCGTGTATTTTAACAAAGAGAAACGTGCGAAATATGCAGATCTGGGGGGCACGAGGACTGGAACTGAGAACCACTGGTAGAGTAGGGCTTGTTGTTTGTCATTTCTTTGATCACAAATGCAGACATGGTTTTATGTTTATGTGGTGCGATGCAAAAACACAGTATAAGTCATTTTAATCCATAATTATGTCCCCACTGAATGCAGCAAATGGCTCGTTTGAGTTTTATTGTCTTTGTCTGGTCTTGCATCAAAATATGAAAAGGGGCGTAACATTTCTGTCACACGCTTGAGGCATTCGGCCAATCACAAAGCACTAAATAGCTGGCCAATCAGAGCACACCTCACTTTTCAGACCGATGAACTTTGTAAAAAAAGATGCATTTCAGAAAGGCGGGGCATAGAGGAGAAACAATAATGTACAGTATGTGAAATTTTTTTTTTTTTTTTTTTAACCTTAAACCGCATAAACACATTTAATTACCCAAATAGACAAAATAATATTCTTTTTAGCAACATTATGTGACCCCTTTAACAAAAGGTCCAGAGGAGCAGGAAAATTGCACTGAAATATTTATGCTGGTTTGATTCAGATCACCCCCTAAGGATGACACACACACACACACACACACACACACACACACACACACAAAACATGCAATCTGTGAATAGCCACAGGCAAAGTAGTAAGAAGATCAAACCTATAGGTTTTTCTTTACATGGAAACCCTCCCATCAAAAGGAAACAAAGAAGGACAAGAAGAGATACATTCTTCACCTGGAAGCAGAAATCTCAGTTTTGGTGGGCTATAGATTTCCCCCCTCCCTTTTCCTGTTGTTTCAGACATCTTTCCTCATTTTACAGGGATCAGAAATCCATTTTGGATCATCCGTTCAATATTAAATCTGGCAGGTGCTTGTGTACACAACAAACTCAATTTATGCTAAGGTTTTGAAGTCTTTCACAGCAGCATCAGTGGCCAACATCAAAGAACCGCTGTTTCAGTTTTAATACCGCATCAAAAAGGTTTCACATCTTCATGTCAAGTTGAGAGATTCAACAGAACGTAATCTTTTCTAATTCTCCTTCTGGAAGTTCTGTTTTCATTCTTATTACCAGTGGTATGAAACTGTTTTCTGCTAGTTTTTAATTTTTATGTTATTTCATGTTGCAGTGATACCAGAGTGATTAAAGATTATTCAAATCTCTCTTTATGCACCTAAAGTGTCTGAAATATACACAGATGTACTAAGAATGCACCCAGCATTCAAAAAAAATAAATAAATAATGGCATTCTATATTAATCATTTTGAAACTGCTTCAAAATAATAACTAAATAATAAATAAGTGTAGCATGCTTCACAGGTTCCTTAATGCAATTTCCAGTCTACGAAGTTCATTTCAAATCTGCTGATCATTGACCTGAACCCTGAGTTTTCTTGACTACTCCCACCAGAAGAAGCTTTGTCTCTCATTTCCCCATGGTTATGCAGTCAATGAGCCTGGAAACATAGCAACGTGAAGCAAGCCCTCTGTGCCTAATGGAAATTTCTAAGTCCCACCAAAGGGGTCCTAGAGGGTAAGACATGCCTGATTTTGAATACATTTTGAATCAGTTGGACAAAAAAAAAAGTTACAAAAAGAAAATATTCCAGTCAAAGCATCTTCTAAAAATGCTCATTTTATAGGCCAAATAAAATGTAATGTAATTGCAATCCAACAATTACCCAGTAAAGCCCAGACATAATCGATAGGCCATCAGACAACAGGTCACAATGTCAGAGGTCAAGTATCATAGGTCATTGCTAGCTTGGTCCAGCCTAGTTGGTGTACTTGTATATGTGTGTGTGTGTTCAGTATGCTGAGATGATGCTGATTCTGAGCTCAGATAAATATTGGTCTGAAAAGAGAGCCTAGTGAGATACAGCTTTGAATAGATTATCTGTGCCACATGAGGCTAGGTACAATCTATTGATTGGGTTACTGTGCTATTTTAGCCCAGAGTAAAGGACCTTTAAATGATTTTAGGTGTAGTTGCTTCAAATGAAATGGCTAAACTTGAAAGTGCAATATTAGCTGAGAACAGAGGGGCTGATAATGAAATTACAGTTTAGTTTAAGGCTTCTGTTTGATATCTGTATAACGTGAGAGAGGCTTTGATCCCGTTTTGACCATGTGTAGACCGAATAAAGTTGTGGCACTGAATATTTCCCTTCTCAAGCAAGTTTGAACTGTCATCATCCATTTGCACATTCACATCAGCATCCTCTCTTTGTGTAAAAAAAAATTGAAGCGTGTAACCTACATTCCTGCAAAGATATTTGAGAAAGACTTTTTGGGGAGTATGTTTTACATGGTTTTATTTCCCTTTTATTGTGTTTAGATAATTTTTCCTGTCTGATAATAAAAACAAACTATGCCTGTTGTGAATCATGATTTGACTTCTTCAAATAATTTTTTTTTTTTTGGGGGGAATGCTAGTATCCAAGTTCACTGAGAAAATTAACAAAAAGTTTGTCTGCTGGGATAGCTGACCACTGTAAAAATGATTAAGAGCATAACAAACAAACAAAAATACTGAATGGACATATATATGCATAAAATATTTGAAATAACGAGAGTATAAAATGTGACAGAATTTTTAAATTAAAATTAAGCCTACACTCTAAAGTTAAAAATTAAAAATAAAGATTATTGAAGTACAATTTACAAGAAAATACTATTTCAGTCCTTCTACTTCAAAATTTAAGATTCATTTCAATGTGTTACTTACCATTAGTAATTATTTATGAAATTCATTTAACAATGAAAATTGTTAAGTGAAAATTGCTTTGAAGTATTTTCAGTGCAATGGCAAAATGAACACATTTAATAATGTATAGGTGCAACTGTGCAAATCAAATTATAATCAAATTGCTGCTTGTCTTTAACCATTTATTATGGAAAATATGAATGTATCCCATATTTATTCTGGTCAGTATTTGTGCACTACAGCAAAAAAAAAGCCAAATAAATAAATACATAAATAAATAAATAATAATAATAAAAAAATAAATAAAAAATTAGAATAATCATTTACAAATGTACTCTATTATGAGACAAGGATGTTTATATTTTGCTAGAACACTGTGATAAAAAATAGGTGAAACTACATTCATTCATTGCTGATTATTATTATTATTATTATTATTATTATTATTATTATTATTATTATTTATTTATTTTTTTTGAAGGTTGCATCATGTTGAAATTTTGCATATTATTAGACCGTTGCAGTGGAACGATGTGAATCCAGTATAACTAGAGGAAGAACTCGTTTGGGTGCATGGTGAGTGAATTACCGTCATATCTCCCAGTGCTTCGATGAGCACTCCGAGCAGGCTATGGCCCATCAGCATGCTCCTGCTGACTACCAGCATGTTTTGCCATTTGTAGCCACACTACACCTCTGCCTGCTCTGATCCGTGACCCTCTCCAGCACGTTTGTGAGGGATCATCCAAACGTCATGCAGTTGTACATCATCTGCCCCATCCTGTGTTAAAGCACCCCCTACCTCACCCAGCTCCTCAGCTTACAGTGTTTCTGTGAAATATGTGCAACTTCCTATTTAAATTAGAAGCCCCTGAACCATGAAGAACACCACAGGTATCGGTGGAGGAGGCAGCCGGCTACGATAGCGGACTGTGCCAAGCAGCTCGCACACTACAGACACACAAGCATTGGGCTGTGACATATTAAATGCAGGCAAAATAAATTACCTCCTCCCTGATGACTTATGTGCTGTGTCTTCAGACTGCACTGCTCATTGGGGAAATCTCCTTTTTTTCGGAAGTGGTTGAACTGTGTTTTTTTTTATTTTATTTATTTTTTTATTTTATCAGCAGTTAATTTGGCACAGTTACACTAACAAGGTTCCAAATAGGGCCCCCCATTTTTTTTTCTTTATTGAACAATTTGTCAGTGAAAGGAGGTGCTTGACCTTCAGAAAACCAGGAGTATTATATAAATATTATATAAGCTGCTTTGTTTTCCATTTATTTTATATAAGGTTTGCGATTTTTGCAACCCTGTTATAAAAATGTGGGATTAACAAGAGTTTAAACCATGATGACCATGTGTGATTTGGTCTTTTATTTATTTATTTATTTATTTATTTATTTATTGTAATACACATTAAATAAATAATAAAACTAATTAGAAGCTATTCATCAAAATTAAAATTAAAATTAATTACTTCTAACTATGCTAGAAAGGATAAAAAAGGGTTGCATGTGGCAGGTCTGCAAATTTAAGATAGAGGCAACATAGTTTGTGACCAAATGTTGGCTTGTAGTCATAATTAAAATTATATTTACCAAATATAAAAAAAAAAAAAAAAAAAAAAAAAAAAAAAAAAAATAACATTTTCATCATAAATGATCATTTATAGGGTTCAAAATGGACAAAATGGAATGTGATTAATATAGCAAACACAACATTGTTATAAAGAGATAAAGTGGCATTAGAGAAAATGGCATACGGCATAAGTGGACTTTGTTTAAATACAGAATTACGAGATAGAAACAAACACTTCTGAGTTTATATCTTAGAATTCTGAGTTAATTTCTCACAATTAAATAGCAAAAGATCAAAAGATGTTTTACCAGCTAAGAAGATCAGCACTTTTAGAGTTTCATCTCCCTATCTGGTGTGAGCATAAGTATTGGAACAGTTTCCTCACAGGTCTTTCTAAGTGTCCAGTTGTGTCCAGTTGCATTAATTCTTCAGATATTAAAAGGAAGGAATGTGTCTTATCAGTTATATCCATTGCTTCTGCATTCTAAGTCTTGCATTCAACGATGACACACACAAACCAGGATGAAGACGAGCAAGTCGACTCTGAAAGAAAAGCAAGCTATTTGGATGTTAAAAGAAAAAAGGAAGTCAATTAGAACTAAAGGAAAAACAAAGGGCATGGAGAACTCAAGAGTTTGGAAACTGCCGGCGACATCAGCAACCAACGACGACCTGATCGGCTGAGAAAAATAACAGTAGTTGATGACTGACAAATCATAAAAGCTGTGAAAATGAACCCTTAAATACATGTCTGTAAAATCACCAACAACCTCCAGAAAGCTGGGGTGATGCTCTGTCAATCTACAGTGCGCAGGAGAATTTGACACAGAATTACAGAAACACACAGCAAGATGCAAACCTCTGATCAGCAACAAACATACAAAGGCAAGATTCTTCACAAAGGTGAGTCAGTAGAGTTTTGGAACTGAGTTGATGGACCGATGAAAAAAAGATTAACCTTTATCTAAGTAATTGGAAAGCAAAAGTGTGGAGAAAAAAGGGAACTGCAAATGATCCTAAGCATACAACCTCATCTGTTGGTGAGTCTGGTGATGTCTATGGGTTGCAGACTCACTGTTCTGATTGCATGCAAGGGATCTGCAACTAAATATTAGCTTTTAATCTTTTACATCTCCCTTAAATTCAACTGTTCCAATACTTATGCTCACATCAAATAGTGGGATGAACTCTAAAAGTGCTGTCCTTTTAATCTGGTAAAACATATATGTGTTGAAAGACATACAGTAATAATAAAATGTGACATTCTGTAGTTTTGTCACATATTCACTCCACAGCAGAGAAAGCAATTTTGTCTTTACTGTTCCAATACTTATGGAGGGCACTATATATATATATATATATATATATATATAACATATATTTTTTTTCACAATTCTGAGATTATATCTCGCAATTGTGAGTTAACATCTCACAATTCTGAATTTATACAGTATCTTAAGCCCAGAACAAACCAAGCTGACGGTCGGCCGTCAGGCAGTTCTTGTTCGTCAGCCGACTAAGTTTTCTCAGTGTTTTCCTCACCGTTGGCTGAAATTGGTCCTTGTCTGCTTTTTTTTTTTTTTTTTGGCTTTTGGCTGATTCCACATTTTGAATTGGCATCAGAGCTCGTCGGTCAGATGGCCATCTGATCATTCTGATTGGCTGTTCAGCTGGCGAACCAGTGCACGAGAAGAAACGCAGAATGGACATGCAAGTTGGCCGTCGTGTATCTGTGATTCTAATGCTTTGATAGGACATTAGTGTGTAGAATGACTCTGCAAATTATCTGTTGGTCTTTAAGAGATAAGCTGATATGAATATGGAAATGAGGTACAATAGTTTGTCATTGTGCAGAGAAGTTCATGGTGTCACCTGCTGCAGTCAGTCCATCTGAAACTACCCCCGCCATTAATGTTTTACTATATCAAGATGAATTATAGATAAAAATAGATTACGTACATTACTGCAACAAAATAACAATAATAATAATAATAATAATAATAATAATAATAATAATAATAATAAAAACTGTACACTGCATCTGTGTCAATTACTGAGTAATTGTGACATAATTGTTCTAGAAACAGGTGAAACCATTATTTGCTTTTTAACTATGGACATTCTGTTTACTGTTGCTCAAGTTGTTTACTCTTCTGTTTGCCTGTTTTGGCATGTTTTGCACATCAGCAGAAAGTCTATCATTACTGTAATGAGAATCTTTCAGAGTCACGTGGTGAAGCAATGACTGAGCCAGGTGCAGACAAATAACTTCTAATGCACGTATTAAGTTACACAGTAAACAAAAAAGGAAGAAAAATCCATATGAGAGTAATGAGCCAGTGCTGCCTGCACTAGAGTAAACACGGGTACTGTTGACAAACTGAATCCAGTGTCTGATTCAATAAAGAGAGCCATAATAATGCTCTGTACCCATGATCACACAGACAATATACTCTAAAAGAGGTCAGACAGGACTGTTGAGGCTAATCCAGACTAATGGCTTGATTGCAGTCTTATCAATATTACTTAACATTAGCAAATACAAAAGTGGACTCAAGATGCAATTTCTTTGTCCGGTTTTGATTGATTATGGTTTATGTTGTTGGGCTATATCGGTATACACATTCTCATGTGCTCTGTAATGATGAAATTATAACTGAAGTTTAAACCACTACCACTAACCTTGTACCCATTTAGCCTAATTATGTATATCACACAATTATGTATGTTTACAAGTTAAAAAGTGTTTCTTTAAATGAATGGTACTAAATAATAATACTATAATATGATAGTCATGGGAGAGCATGTGGGGACTGGCTTGTTTTGTGATTAGAAAAGGTTGTGCTAGCAGACTGAAAGTGGTTAAAGGACAGTGTGGGTTAACTAACACACTGAGGGGAGCATCTGGACATGACAAAACACTTTCACAAAGCTGTAACACCAACTGGACCGTAATGACTAAGAACAAATCATTCCCAGAGTCATTTTACTAATGAATGGACTCAAATATGATGGAATGGACCAGAATTACCCTATATTACATTTAGTTTTACATCTGCAAAATGGCTTGCCATAAATTATATTGAAAAGTGTGGATAGTAACTACATTTTCAACAAAAAATGAACTTCAGAAGTCTTCCACACTGTGTGCTACAAATATAGAATTCTGTACATCTGGGTAGCTGTGTAGAGCTGTCCAGATCTAAATAAAATAAACAAAGAAACATGAGGATAACGCAATTTATATATTGGTAAATAAAGATAAAAAAATAAAATAAAATAAAATAAAATAAAATAAAATAAAAGCTATTATATAATCTTAGGCATATTGCCTTTGGATTGTGTTCATTTCTCAGGAAGTTCTGACATATATGATTTTGTTAAGAAATACATTCAGTTCAAATGTTTATTGATTGACAGCCATAATTTCATGTCATTAAATCACATCAAAATATAGGGAAGACTGAGGATTCAGCAGAGGGAATATCTACAAGAGAAATGCAGGAGAATACTATTCTCTTTCTCTCTCTGTCTGTCTTTCTCTCATTCTTTCTTCTTAAGAGGCCTAAGATGTTCAAAAGGCATAACAGAGGGAGGGCTGGCTATTCTAAGGTATCAAACAGACTCCTGGTGACTTTGATCAGTGGTATCTTATTCAATGCAAAATTACGGCACGGCGCTTCTCGACTTTAAGACATGCTGGTGAAATGGAAACATATAATAATATACACAAAACCAGGCAAAGAATGAAAGAAGCCTTTTGTCAGTACTTTGATTACTGTTAGGCATTGTGACTCCTGAACAGGCTCTTACAATTACTACAACAGAAGAACAGGAAAAAGAAACAGGAATAGTGAGATGGCAAAAAAAAAAAAGAGTGAGAGAGCGAGACTGCTGCGCTGAACTCATATCATTAGACATGCAATATTGTGGCTATTCTTGCTAGTTAGAGAGGATATTATTTAGTACCTTCCAGATTAGTGTCACTATGTGGGTCACAAGACAGCTGGACAGAACGCTTTCTCTGAAGGAATATGCCAGGTTAGAAATCCTGAAATACAGAATCAAATAATATCCAAAAGTTGGCAGAAAATTCTGCATTCCAATTGATATTATTGATATCCACAGGAAACACTCAACATCTAACCACTCTCAAGCTGTAGTAAGATACTGTGCAGATCTTAAATAAACAATGTCAAGATATGATACAGTCAATTATATTGTAAATTGTAGATTTAATATGGTGTTCATTGTGTGTTATAAATAATCATACTCTTAAACCTATAACCACAAATACGTAAGTATTATTATGTATTATAATTGTTGTTATGAATATTCATGAGATGATACAACATATTATAAGTTTTTTTATAATGCATTATGCATTCATTATAATGCCTTAAGAAAACCCTTGTAATGTATTATAAATATGGGCTGCATATAAAGTGTTACCGGATTTCTTTTTAAATTTAAATGAGTAATTATAGCTACTTATTATTGAAAGTCATAATTTTTTACATTTAAGAAAAAAATATCAGACTGTTTTTGTTTATCACTATTCAACAACAATTAGAGAACAGGATCAATATTATTAAAATAATCTGTATAGAGCATTACTCTATTTAAATGAGTTTTCATTGTTCATTGTTTTCCAGCTCAGAGTTTATTTTATGCATTAATTTTAATGGTCAATGCATGAAATTCATCTTTAATATTATAACAATACTCAGTCATCTTTATTTAACATCAATACCAAAGTATTGAAACTTTCCACCCATCCTCGCTAATTTAATTTAAAGTTTGGCAGAACTAGGACAGATAATTAGCTTAGCAACATGCTAACATCAAACATCAATGAAATCAACTGAGTGTGAACTGTTTGGAACAAATTGACTGTCAAATTCAAAAAATCTGAAAAAGTGCTTTGGGTTACCAGCTGTAATGAGATTAGAAGTCACCCTGTTCGTTGATTCTCACCGCTGGTCACAACATCATTCATCAAGTTCCAGAACTGTCACTTCTGGCAGTGAAGAACATGCTGGGTGTTCTTAATAAAATGTCCTCTGGAAGTGAAATCCGTACTTTCTTAAATTCACCTGCTCTGTAACCTTTACCTTGTTATCTTAGAGACAGTGCTCTCTTCTTTTGACAAGCAACTGGAGAACAAATGTCACTGTGTTGAGTGAGTTTGCAAGTGGTGTGTGTTTTGGTGTGTATGTCTGGCAATCTGTATGTGTGTGGTAGTGGAAAGAGTGCAGCGAAGGCTCTGAAACTTGGGAAATACCTGAGGGGGGCTGTGTTCCACGACTGCACATCCAATAAAAGGATTTCACATGTGATAAGGCTCTGTACCTCAGTTCGTCCCGGAGAGTCAGCCAATCTCCCTTCGCTCATCCCTACGTCCGTCGGAGTCAGGAAATCCATTGTCGGAATTATGGGGAGCCGTTCAATAATTCAGATTAGCGCTCATGTTTATTAATGCTCTACATCTGTGCAAACAACGTGTCAAGCAGAGAGTTTATTGTAATTGCCAGAGCAAACAAAACCCGAAAGAAGCAATTTCCAGTTACAATGTGCCATGCCAAGTAATGAGGCTATTGGCATTCCTGTCCAGACATACTCGCCGCAGTCTCTCCATCACTTCAACATCCAGCCTGATAGATACTTTTATAAAGAATGAAAGTGCTGGCTAACATGTTAGAACACAAGAGGAAGAAAAATGATTCAAGATAATCATTGCTCCCTGCCCCCACTTCAAGATCTTGCTAGTTTCCATTTAACATGACTTATTTTACTTTTTCATATGGAACTGTTGGCTGTTGCAAAACTTGCTCTGTTTACACTAAGCGGCGACAGCTGATTGGCATGCTGATCTCCACCAGACTGCCACTCCGATAAAAATAAATAATATGTAGAGTGGTGTATAGAGAAAAAAAAAGGAAAGACAGTTATTAAATTGAAAATGTCACTGGACGGCAGTGTAAGTGAAGGGAGCATGTTTCAGTCCCCCTTTGAATCCATCATTATTACTTAATTGAATTCCAGTAGTAAATATTTAATTGAATAACAGCTTTGGATTTATTGAATTGCCCCCAGAACAGAGGCGAAGCGGGCCTCTTAACGGTCTTACACAAGTGCATTGTTTAATACATTTACTTCATTTCAAATGTGATCACAGGCCGGTTTTAACCAGTCAGCAGACCATGCAGGCTCAACAATGCATGGCACTATATATTTAAAAATATATAATAAGTAAAAAATAAGTAATAAGTAAAAAAAAAAATAAAAAAAAATAAATAAATATATAAATAATATATATTATTGGAGCATGTTTTCCAAGATTTAAATTTTCTACTTCAAAATTTTATATTTAATTCAGTGTGTAACTTGCTGTTTCTTTGTAATTAATTATGAAATTTACTAGTGATTTCCAACCTGATCTCACAGGATCTCACAAAAACATCAAAACACAAAACATAATTTTTTCATTTTTTTCAATTTTTTCATTTTTTTTTTTTTTTTTGTAAAAAGTAAGCATGAAGGTCCACCCCTAAACATAAAAGTCACAGGGGTATAAGCAGATAGTACAAAAATGTATGAATGAGCCAATTTATACAAATTAGCCAACAATTTGCCAAAACATAAAATATTAAAAATTATTAGAATTTTTTTCTTTTCAGTGTGTGCATAAACTCACATTGGTGTCTGTTTCTTAATTGCTGGTTTAATGAGAAACGAGTTTTGTGTAATTTGGTGAAAACGCATGGTGGAATAAAGCCAAGATGACTAATAACAATTCAGATGAAAATCGGTAACTGTTGAAGATTAGACATTGGGTTCTAGCTGTTGCACTGAGAGTCATTTCATGCATCCGCTTGCCTTGACCTAGAGTTCCCTCTCATGGCCACCAAATTTTGGGATCCACTTTTGCATTTTCAAATGTGGTAGTGTGGTACAGTGCAGTACTTTTTTTGTTTTCACCTTATGGCCTGATTAAAGCCTAATAGTTAAAAGATCTGTGTTAAATCCCATGTAAGGATCATTCAGAAACTAGAGGCTTATTGGACTCACAATTTTTCTGTTTTGGCACGGTACCCTTAAACAAAGTTGGTCTTAATTCCTGGTGTCAAGGTAGTGACATTCAATTTGTGTTCAAATAATTCCTTCAATTCTTCTAAATTAATCAGTTGAACTGTTTATTCAAACAATTAAGCCATTTACTGAAGTGGCAATCTTTTTCTTTTGCTTTAGGGTGCTAAATTTTTTGGTTACAGATTTTCTTCCCTATCTTGTGCTGTTAATAAATGTGTTGTGGCTGCAGTTCCAGCTAAAGGCTGTGTTTATGCCATCACTATGGCAATGGATACCTACATTTGTCACTGCCACATGTGCACCGTCAGCTACAGTCCATGTGTCATTAAACGGGGCATCATACATTTTATTCACATAGCAGGAGACAGAGAGAAGAGGTAAACAGCTGACAAGTGTGGATGCTGGATTGACTGAACAAGCAGGAATCTATTTATTGTGCATATTTCTCTGCTTAGAAACAAGAGATATTGCAGATGACAGGTAACAGTACTGACAGAGACAGCTATCAACATATGACGATGATGAAACAAAATACACATAATTTACTGGTTGCCGATCATAACCAAACCAAAGGTTGCATTTTGGGGAGATGTTAAAGATACATTGATTACTTCATCTAGGTGTGCCATTATCTTTGCATAAATGCGCACCTTGTCATTATTTATGGCTTAATTAGCATGGTGCTTAATTCCATTTACATTAATCAAGGAGACAGAGGAGGCACACGGGGACACACTTTAAACTTGTTAAATACACTGTACTTTATTACTCACAGAATTTGCAGACCACATACATCACTGTAATTTGTTGATTAGATATGGCTGATTAGATATGGCTATTGAAGGCACGTTCCATTACAGACGTGGCCTGGCCTGACACTTAATCGACTTCTCCAGCACACGCAGAAACCTCCGTTTGGTCTGATCTGGGGAAGGGACACTCTGCACTGTAAATGTTTAAGAAATGAATTGGACTCCAGCTTAAGTTTTCCATATTCTAACTTCAACAATCGTATTGTATTACACAAATGGAGTATGTTGGGGATATGTGTGTGTGTCTGATGCTGTCAGTGTGTAATGGAGGGCTGACTGAGTGTGCTCCCCTGCGGGGCAATGCAGGCAGCGGGAGACGCCCGGACGGGCTCAGTTTAATTAAACCTGTATTAATGGAGGCTGCCGTGTACTGGGGAAGGTCAGTCCCAACGGAGAGATGGCTCTAAACGCATACAAGTACACACATACACATGCACATGTTTACAAGCTATTTAAATGAGGACATGTACAAGATTTCTGTTGTTTCATATAAAGCTAAATATAATAACTTTAGACTAACAACCCAATGAGAAAACTACATTTTATAATAAAATAATAATAATAATAATAATAATAATAATAATAATAATAATAATACAATTATTATTATCATTATAATAAATGTTTTTTTTTTTATTTTTTTAAAAAAAAAATTATTAACACAATTTATATAATTGTCCACTATATTATTATACATACCAGTCAAAAGTTTGGAATTATGTTTTTTTTATTTTTATTTAATGTTTTTGAAAGATGTCTCTTATGCTTACCAAGTTGTATTTATTTGATCAAAAACAGTAAAAACAGTAAACTGTTTTCTATTTGAATATATTTTTAAATGTTATTTATTCCTGTGATGACAAAGCAGATTTTTCATCATCATTACTCCAGTCTTCAATGTCACATGACCCCACAAAAAACATTAAAATACCCCAAAATTTAAAAACATATATTGTTGCTCAAAAAAAAAAAATTCTGCTTAATAATATCTTAAAAAAAAAACATATATTTTTTTTTTAGGATTTTTTTTTTTTTTATGTAGAAAGAACAGCATCTAGTTGAAATATAAATATTTTGTAACATTATAAATGTCATAACTGACATCACTTTACTCACATGACTCACTTTTGATCAATTTAATGCATCCTTGTTAAATAAAATAATAATAATAATAATAATAATAATAATAATAATAATAATAATAATAATAATAATAATAATAATAAAAACTTACCCAAACCTAATATATAGTGTAAACTTTTGGTAGTGTATCAAGATTTCTACAAAAATATTAAGCAGCAAGCTTAAAACAATATAATAATATTTCAATAATAAGAAGAAATGGTTCTTGAGCACCAATTCAGCATATTAGGATGATTTCTGAAGGATCATGTGACACTAAAGGCTGGAGTAATGGCTGCTGAAAAATAAGCTTTGCCGTCACAGGAATGAATTACATTTTTAAAATATATTCGGTCCCACTCTATATCAGGTGGTCTTAACTACTATGTACTTACATTTAAATTAATCATTTAATACAATGTACTTAATGCGTACATAGCCTATATGTTTTTACATTGTACTTATATATTTTTAAAAATACCTGCATGTAAATAAATCTGTAATTAATGTCTGTAATTATATTTATAATTACACTGTTGCCCCATCCCGTACACCTTAACCCACTCTTAAACCTACCCATACCACCAAACCTGTCCCTAACCTTACCCCATCCCACCTCAATAGCAGCAGAAGTGTTTTGCAATACAATACGAACTCAATAAGTACATTGTACTTTTTTTTTTTGATGGAAGTACATAATAGTTTAGGCCACCTAATATAAAGTGGGAACATATATTCTAATAGAAAACCAACCTGTCCTCCAACTAATACGCTTGTATAGGTCGTTTGTCCAAATCCCTGAAATACGACCCATCAGAGCGTATACTACAATTGCGCCCCTATCGGCAAAAGGTCGTTTTCATATTAATGTTTTGTACTCTTTTATTTGCACTGTGATTTGTGTTTCGTGTAGCTCAGTTGGTAGATTATTGCGTTATACCTTGATATGCAATCATGCTATCATGGATTCGATCCCAGAGAACGGATGTGCACGTAAAATGTATATGCTCAATAAATCATAATTTAGCATGATTTCTGTGAGGGTTAGGTTCAGGGGGTGGGGTTAGGTGTGGTCATTCGAACGAATAAGCCACCTAGTAAAATATGTATGAATTACTGTGAGATTGGTGTAAAAAGTCCACACATTGCATTTAAATAAACGTGCGTTTTAATTGGTAATGACGTTATACGTCATTCCATGACGACAGACGCAACGCGATACTGTCATTATTTTTACGCCCGCTAGAGGCCACTTAACTTTAAAACGTAAATATAGGTCGTAATAAGGTGCTTGCACAAATGACCTATATGGTCGTTTTTTGTTGGAGGACAGGCTCGTTAATAAAGGCCACCTAATATAAAGTGGGACCATATATTCTAATAAAAAACAGTCATTTTTTTTTTCTTATGTATGAAGTAATTTTAAAAATAACTATGGAAATATTACTTCCAGAAAGTGTTTGCACAATTTGTACTTTTTTAGGTGTTGAAAGACCTTTTAGAGCCATTCTATACGTTTGTATACTGTTTCTCCCTCTTTTTCTCTCTCTCTCTCACACACACCCACACACACAGACATACACACCCACACACACATCAGCGTGAGAGTATGGAGAAGGTGGGCTTCCATTAAGAGGATTCCTGCACTCGCCCTGCTGGAGATCAGGCATTTGAGAAAAAAGACACTGCACTTGTGCCGCGGAAAATCCATGATTAAGTGCACCAGCTAAACGAGCCATGCAAATGAACTGGGCTCTCTCCCTTTTTTGCCTCTGGCTCTACATTTCTTAAACACGCACACACAAAAATCCAGCTGTATTTCCCTGTCTGCCAATAAGAGATGATCTGTTGGACACAAGTATTATGTCTTGACTGGATGGCTTTGTTAGTCTTAAATGTGTACGCTATAGGTGCAGTTTCAGACTGAGCTTAGGTGGTTTCAGGATTATTGACAGCAGACTGTCTTCTCGCTGTAAAAGGTGATAAGTGTTCTGTTCAAATCCTTTTATGTTTCAGTAAAACACAAAGAGAAAAGCCACTGTCATTACGAATACATCAACACCTCACTACGTACAGTGCTATCTTACATCTCTGTAAATTGTTTCAATGTCAGCTTCCTGTAATTAAAGACAGTAAACCTACTGCTGTTGTTATAAACCAATAATTTACTACCTTGTTAACAAATAATCTCGCACAATTGCACCTCATTTTCTTTAGAATAAGGCTTGAGCCATAACCTGGCAGAAAGAAAGAAAGAAAGAAAGCAAGAAAAAAGAAAGAAAGAAATATATGTGAGAAATGAAAGTCTATGTTGAAGTAAAGTCCAAAAGAGTGTTTTTCTACCTTATTAGTTTTTTTTTTTTTTTTTTTTTTTTCTCTCCACAGAAAAGGAAAATGACTGTAATGGCTGAATGATATCTCTCTTAATGACCCCACATCACAATGCTGGAGACGAGTGGCGGCGGACAAGCTGTGTCATGTTATCAATTCATGCAACATGACAAACTAATAACAACAGGAAATGAATGTATTTTGGAAGGCAGCGTAGCAAATCGAAATGCACAATCTATGGATTGTCTCTTGCGAATAAAATAGAGGAGTGCGAACAGTGGCTGTATTATCACTTAATAATGTGTTTTGTCATATGAGTATGGACAATCTTGTTTAGTCTAACCTGTGTTCATATTTCATTCTTTCATTTTACATGATTTTATTTAGAAATTTTAGATGAATATGTAAAAATACATAAATAAAAACCAAAATATAAAAGGGACCTATTGTACATTTGTAAATAAAATAAAATAAAATAAAAATAGCTTTTTACATTTTGACCAATACCTTTAAAGATACAGTAGCAGCGAACTTCAAGAACCTTCCGGATGTACGTAACCCAAACTGGACACCACCATACTGTCCTAACAAAGGCGTTATGGTTACAATTTAGAGTGTAGGAATTTGTGGAAGTTTGACAGTATGTGGCAAGCGTTCATTTTTCTGTTCGCCTACACTGACCTCTTGCGAGAAATGGTGTCAGCCTGTTAAACACAACTGTGGTTGAAACACAGAGGGAGAAACATGCAGCAGCCACACCATCAATACCAGGTCAAACGTCAGACACAATAATTATAATCATCCAGCGGCCTCACCGAGTCGTGAGCATGTATGGCTGTCATTGTCATAGTACCTCTCCTCTCAGTTCTGTTTTGAGGAGGGGGGTCAAATCCCAGTGTAAATGTGATCTGATGTTCAAAGTATATCCTGTCATCTTCTGTCTTCAATATATAATTGCTCCAGTACTATTGCTAGCCCATTTTCAGAGCCCGTGGCAATTACAGAAATACAATGAGTCCCCTCTCTCTCTCTCTCTCTCTCTCTCTCTCTATCTCTCTCTTTCTCTCTCTCTCTCTCTCTCTCTGTCTGTCTTTGCCGAATGTATGTACTAATTCGCAATAAAGTGCTACAGCTGTCACTGCATTTTCTGCTCTGTTACTTCAATAAATTGGAACTGCAAAAAAATAGGAAAAAATTGGCGTATTGCATTATGGGCCACCTCCAGTGTGTGAGCCTTCTCTCAAACACAATTTGAACAATTCTATTTCCCCAAGATGAGAAAGTATAGCTTGTCATTGCTGGACTGGACAAATATTCATGAATCAGTTGATAATGGATTCCATTTGTCAAGAAATAATAATTTTAGATTAGGGAACTTTTTTTTTGTAATTTCAAACCAAAATTTGGATTGGTTGATATTGGATGTATTGGTGCTGTGGGAGAAGAAGTCAACATATAATATTACGAATAAAAGTATAAATTACTGTCACTAGAAATGAATGGTTAATGGAATCATTAAATGTGCAGCAATACTCGCAAAACTGGGACAGTGGATGTGTGCCTGCATGGTAAACATTAGTGTGTGTGTGGGTGTGTGTGTGTGTGAGTGGGTGGGTGAGTGGGTCAGGTTTGTGGGAACCAAATGTTCCTAAAAGCAATGGGGGACAATAACGAAATTGGCTGATATTTTTCTCTTTTCTCTGATACAGTATTTACTGTAAGCATTTTTTTTTTTTTCAAGTATCTGCACTTTAGTATTTTCACTTGTAAACTTTTTGAAAACCAAGACTTGCTCAAAGACTCAATATTGATTCTGGATTTGTGGTGAGTCATTTTTTGGAGCCATTTTTTTTTCAACCAACCTGCTGAGATGCAATGGTGATTGAATTCCATACTTTTGGGTGATTCTTTTCAGCAAACCTGCCTGATTCACAAATCACATGGAGTAATGTATACACCAAAGAACTCACTAAATCAATGATCCGGTCAGAATGAGTCTGAAGATGAAAACTCACAATTTGGTCACTGACTGATTCAAAATGATCAAATAACTGGGACTAACATGACCTTTGTGGACAATTTGACTAATGGGATTAGTTTATCATTCAATTATAATGACAAATTTTAATGTTGTTCATTGTAAATGGTAATCATGGTTATAACTGACTGTAAGATGTTTATGTGTTAAATTAGTTGTAGTTCACTGTACTATATGTGCATGCTTAATATATACATATTTAGCTGTTTTTACAGATATTAACAGTAACAGTTAACAGTAACATTAACAGTAACGTCAACTGATACTGAAAGTTTAACGTTTTGGTATATTTTTGGTAATAAAATTGAATGGCTGCTTATTTGTAGATCACGCATAATTAATTATATAAAAAATAATGTCTGCGCCAATGAATCCTTCTTAATGAATTCTGCCTTCTAGTCTAGTCATAATAATTCATAATAATGACAGACTGAGCTCTAACATATTTGAGCTCAATCCTACTGTAGTAAGAGTAACTCTATATAAATAAATAAAGCTATTATTATTATGCATCAAGTATGCATTTAAAGTTTAACAACTTTAAAAAGTAAGTAGATTTGTGCTTTATATGAAGTAGAAATGTAAAAGGAATATTTACACTTTTACTGGAGTAATATTTTATTAAGGTTTTTGTACTTCAAATTCAAAATTTGTGTACTTTGTCAGTCAAATACCTATGAGTAAAAATAACACTCACTGTGGGATCAGTCAATGGTCCAGATGAAAAAATCAGTTAAACAACATACTAAGTAATGTATTTATGTATGTGTGTATGTATGTATTTATTTATTTTTAATTGTTTTTATTTTATTATATATTTATTTTTTATTTCAGTTTATATAAAAAATACAATTAAAATATATAAAATATTTGCTAAATAGCCATGCTATAGGCTCCAGCATCTAGATGGATGGATCATTAGCTCAATATAAAACAATATATGTCAAAGGAAAGTCGTCATCATGAAAGAAAAATGTGTGTGTGTGTGTGTGTGTGTGTGTGTGTGTGTGAGAGAGTGCATGCGTGCAAGCGTGCATGTGTGTGTGTGTGTGTGTGTGTGTGTGTGCAGTATGATAGAAAGAAAGATCCCCTCTGTGTGTTTGACCTGTAACCACAGCTCTTTTTGTTGGGTAACAGAGATAACAGGGTAACAGGGAGCAGCTGTAGGGCCACTAAAGCTTTTCTCACAATGCTCAGTGTGTGTGTATTTGTGTGTGTGTGGCACAGTGTATGTGTTTGTGGAAGGGTGCAGAACTGAGTATCTTGAAGAACTGACAGTAGCGTCTCTGTGCAGTGAGCTTCTCACAGCAGGCGAAGAAGGAAAACAGAGAGAGCGAGAAAGAGAGAGAGTCAGAGAGAGAGAAAAAGAGGAGCGCTTCTTGTTAAGGATCATTTATTAACTGAGATCATCTCTTCGTTGGCCTCAGGGTAATAACTAATGTCAATGGCAAATTTCACAGTTGTCTAGAGAAATGAATTAAATTTGCAATAAAAGCCCCTTTGGCTTGTTGTACATGCTCATTTATTGGAGTTGGTGAACTAGGACTGTAAAGCACTGCCTTCATTTCCCCTCTTGTGAAAACGTGACCTTTTTCTCTCATTATTGTGAGGAAAGGATGGAGAGTTTGGTGGAAAGAAAGGGGCCTGGTTGTTCAGGAGGCCGGCCGAGCACGTTACCTCACACTCACCGCCACTAATGAGTCTTACGGATGGTATTCCAGCATTTAACCATGGCTGCATTTACATCTAACCTCGCTCCGCTCTTAGTCCACTATTCATCGCCTTCCCTTCACACTTTGTCTGTGACTCAATGGGTGTGATTTTGTGTGTGTGTGTGTGTGTGTCTGAGAGTGGGTGGGAGTACGTGTTTATGTGTGTGAGCGAAGGAGAAGGGAAGAGAAAATGTGTGTGTGTGTGAGACGTGAATTAGAGATTAAAACTCTAAAGTATTCTCTAATCCATGCATTGAGGGTTAGCAGTGTGAGGAGTGAGAATGGAGTGAGTACAAAGGCTCCCCGTGGCCCCAGACTCACGCCATCACTGCTGCTCCTGACGGCCACACAAAAAAGCCCCGCACACCCCCTGGCCCCACCTTAGCCCAAGAAAAAAAAGCCTGTCAGCTTTCTTCCATGCCCCCACTAACGCTCTGCCTCCCAGCAGTCGGGACGGTAGGGGTGGGGTACGGGCTTTAAGAATAGACCCAAAAATTAGACGAGTTCTCTCCTCTCGCGCTCCTTTCCCGTTCCCTTTCTCTGAGGACAGATGACAAATAATGGCATGATTAAGCCTGTGTTTCAGTCACACATGTCCCCCCGTAGCCAGCTGCCAGTGGGGAGCAGTAGGAGAGGTTAATTGAGGAAAGGGTTATGAAAATAAAGCACAAGAATCACTCGGATTCTGCTCAAAGGAGAGGAAAAACGGCATCCTGTCAAATAATGCTCTGCACAAAAGAGGCGAAATCAGGAGCACATCACGGCAAACAGCTACAGAAAACTAGTTACTGTCTCCGCTGGGATCACAGAGTCACGTTGCGTGCATTAAAATGAGAGATTCTGCAAAAATGGCAGTGGAGATGTGAAAAGAAAGTGGAAATTCTGAGGCACAGAATTATTCAATAATAAATAATTTCATTCCACAGAATTGGAAAATCAGCCAACATTCTATGGCCACCATTTTTTTCCCCTCCATCACATTTTGAGAGATAAATGTAACATTTAGCTGTTAATTCCAGCATCTGAAGTGTTCGTCTTCAGATGATTTAATTGCCCTGCAATTTTCTCCTGTCAAAAAAGCATCGTGCACCTCTGATGAGAGCAAGCGAACAGGAGTGTGAGAGTTAATTAGCGACCTCGTTAGAGACCTGGAAGTGTCTGGTGCGTCTCTGTCCCTTCTCACACTTTCCGTCCCTCTCTTTCTCACACGTAACAAGAAATCTTTTCTTTCTTTCTTTTTTTTTTTGTACTGTAATCAATGCTGCCTTCAGGTGTGAGAATTGGTCCCTAAACTAACGTGTTACCGGAATAATTTCACTAACAAAAACATTTATTTTTCATCATATAATGTGTGATTTAACATTTGTTGTTTAGAAACTCTTTCAGTAACACTTTATTTTAGTGTCTGTTACATACTATATTACTTAATATACAGTACTGACTATGGTTATAACAGTAAACAGTAAGTTTTTCCAACAAATTTTTTTTTCAGAGTAACCCCAAATCAAACCCTAAACCCAACCTTATAGTAAGTACATGTTGTTAATTAATGGTGTGCAATAATGCTATATTTAATTGTATTCTTACACTGTAACAAGCGCATAATAAAGTGTAACTACTCTTTCTTTTACAGTGACTTAATATTACTCAAATGCAGGCTGAAAAATTTAAATAAAATTACAATACCATACATGATCATTCACAAAAGACCTGTTTGCTGCTGTGTTTCACTTGCAATGTCACAACTCTTGAATATCATCTAGAATCCAAGGTTTTCGACTCTCAATAATGTTTGCTTGGATATTCATGTGCCTGGAACTAAACCTTACAAAATAAAATAACAAAACCTTCAGACTGGTCAGCCAAATCAACAATAATAAAAACAAAACTAAAAATCACTAGCAGTGTTTTAAATCACATACTGTACTGTCAAATTACTGTATGTAGTTTGTACTGCATTCCATTAAACACTCAACCATCAAGAAAGTGTGTTCTATAAGAATGCATGTGAGTAGTATGAATACAATCCAGACATACTAAATCTTATGGTATCAGCTACCTTTGTTGTGGCATTGTGGCATAGAGAGGTTTCTATTACATGCATGCTTTAGAATATCAACAGCTTGATATCCAATTTTATGAATATTGTGTATATGGACACAGTACTCATTTTTTACTGCTTGGTATCCAGTCCACTTGCTGGGATTGTGTTCGGCTGATATACCAGAATGTAGTGGGAGTTATATACTGACCTGTCTGCAGCGGGCTGTAGGAGGGAGACGTCTAGACCACTCTACAGAGGTAATAAAATGATTAGGAGGAGATGACGGATCTTGCTGCTAGTTGATTACAGCTGAACTGTCTCATGAGTAGGGGCTAATTAGCTGAATGAAGTAAATGGAGAGACGCAGTGTGGCTCTGCAGTTATGCTGGGAGTTCTGAACCACCTCACAGAACCAACTCTCTACTATTACCCACCAACCGTGTTTCAAAGAGTGACTCAAAGATTAGGGTTCAGCCCCAGGATTATGCCTAGGTACAAGGTATAGGCCCAGACTCAGGATTAATCTTAATCTCAGGATAAGATTTAAGAACTGCCTCAGTATTTTGTGTAGATACAGTCTCAAGCTCAGACATACATTCAGATATAGAGAATCAGTCCAGAGATATTGTGGGATCCCTGTTTGGTTGCTTTCAAAAATAGCAAATATGTTTTTCTGATTCAGATCATAACATATATATTTAGCTGACATATGTAAGTTATAGAAAACAGAAAAGAAAAGACAGTTCTTTTACACCTCATATCACACCGTCATAACTGTAGCTAAAATTAATATGGAAATTAAAAAGCAGATAACGAGGACACTAATATCCAAACGAAATAACTTATTATTTTGTCCTGGTGCACTAAAACTGAAATATTAAGAATAAATAAGAACTTTTCCCTTTATTATCAAGAATGTTTTTATGGTGGGCTTTGCTCGCGCAGCACTCTACTCTCTCAAACACCTCTCATATGTCCAGTGGCAAAGTGAATAACATGACAAATAGCTTCAAACAGGCGAAAAACATGCAAATACTGCAGGGAGACAAATGTCCAACCTTGTGTTTAGTGAGGAGGTAAGGTCATCCTTGACTCCATCTATCACAGTTGTAATCAGGCGGACGCAGGCTAACTCCAAGCTCGGCTTCAGCTGCATAGATAAGCGGACACAAGCAGGGAGAGCCAGCCCAGATAAAAACAGGAAAAAACTGATAAAAGATTCAACAAGTAAACACTCTCTCACAGCTCCCCTTTGTAGTCACTAACTGCAGGGTTGGCACGAGGTTACATGTCTCTCGCTCTTCTTTTTTTAATACAAAGAAATCTCTCTCTGAATTCATCCGTGACTATAATGTAGTTTACAATCGGATTACAGCATCATTTATAGTCAGTGCTGCATATATTTAGCTTGTCCTAATAGTTCCGTTTTATGAACTTTTGTCAAGCTATTTAGTAAAATGCATGCTGATCTTAAAGGCAAAAAACAATGGAATTAATTAGACTGACTAGTTCAAGTAGAAGCTGAACAAGCATGCCATTCCAAAATTTGTAAAAAGGCATTCTACTTAAATATCATAATAAAATCTGCTCTTTTCGAAATGCATTTAGAATCTATTACCAGCTGACAATGAAGTAAAACTGTTTATACACTTTCCAAATGTGCAACATTTTGCAGTTATTTTGTGATTGTAATATCCTGATCTGATAATGTATGCAGAGCCAGCACAGAAAGCGCTCTAGGGTATACTGATATTCACCTGTCTCACCTGAGATTGTGTTAACTTGCTTCTCCTCATCAGGTGTCAATGAATTCAGTCCTATCTGAAGAACAGGTGTCACGAGCAGAAGACTAGATCTCAATGTATATAAAATCTTTATTATTATTATTATTTTTTAATAATCACATTTTAAAGCAAAATTTGGATAAAAAAAAAATATATTTGTATATATATATATATATATTAAATTTTTACACGTCTGTTCATTTATAACAGTTTTATTAAATTTAGCATTAGTTTTGTACAACTTAATTTATTTTTTTCATTTTATTTATTTTTTATTTTTTTTAGTTGAGAAATATAGTCAAAAAAATACACTATATGCAATCTGTTCTTCTGTTGAAGGGAGAAAATCTGACTCAAGCTTACAGTTTATGTGCAAAAAAAGAAAAGTTTAAAACAAAAAAGAATGGGCACGATAACCAGAGTACTAGAAATTGTCGACAATTATTGATCATGAAAATTATTATATTTGTTGATGTTGTTTTTTATTATTTATTAATTATTTGAGTTTAGTTTAGTTTAGTTTAGTTTAGTTTAGTTTAGTTTAGTTTAGTTTAGTTTAGTTTAGTTTAGTTGTTATGACTTCATTTTGGATGGTACTTTGAGATTGAATTGGTCCACGTAGGGACAGCATGCAGTCCTGACCGGAAAACTATGAACTATGTAAAACTATGGCTTTGAAAGCATATAGTGATGTCTGGAATCACTTTGATAAAGTATATGAAAATAAAGTTAAGAGCAACATGTGCAGTGTTAAGCTGTTATATAACTCTACTTGAAATACAATGCACTCACATTTAAACAAAATAAGACACAATCCAGTTGAGAATAAAATCTTTTACCGACAGGAAGAGCACATTTACAATTTGACTAGCACATTTTTTTTTTTTTTTTTTTTTTTTTTTTTTTTTTTAGTTCAACTTCATAATTTCCTGTCATTTTGTGAACATTATTAAAGAGCAGGTCATATGGTATTTTAAAGTGTCCCAATATTGTATTGGAGTCCCCTACATCAGGTTTAAATGCATCTAAGGTCAGAAAACATTGTAATTTTCTCAGAATATACATTTAATATTAGAGTCATTTGCCAATGATTAGGAAATGATTCGTTTCAAGCAAGTTCGGAGCAAGCCCCTCCCTTCCTCAAGCCTACTCTGCTCTGATTGGTCAGCTGGCCAAACCTGTTGTGATTGGCACAGAGATGAGTCCTTGAGCCAGTTAGCCAGCGCTACCATTGACAAAGCACCTTTACATAAAACAATAATATAATCAATCCGTTCTTATAATGACATAAAATACAAAAACACTTATGCAAGCGAATCGTGCCCACAGCTAAAGTTTAGCTGCTAAACTGTGAACACTAGGTGGATACGTTAGTCGAGTGCTAACGTGACTAACTGATTAAACAATACAGTTTGTAAACCAAAATATGTCTACTGTAATGTTTGAAGAACGACAGACAAAAGACGCTTGGTCTTAACTTTTAATCAGAACGCAGAACAGTTGTATCACAGGAGCACCAGCCGAAATCACTCATCTCTCCCGCATTAACCCCCTTTAACTGCCAGTGCAGCACAATAAACAGCAGTTTCACAATTATTATAAAGTCTGTGTGCACCACTACATTCTTTATTATTAAACAAAGTAATTAGAACAACGTCAGTCTACAATAATTTACATATTCTTAGGTTCACTGCGAATTTTTAGAACTACTCAAAAAATACATTAAAACACTTAATTGTACACCAAGACTAGGTATACATCACATATTGGCACAAAAATTTTTTTTGAGCACATAATTGTACACCAATTAAAATGTACACCTAACGTATCAATCGTACTACTTACAGGTCGTGGTTCAGAGAGCTTGTTAGTCCAAATTAAGAAGATTAGAAGCCAACGAAGATAAAAGCCCAGATTAGAGAAGCAGTTCTTGATAAAATGACAAAGCACACAACAAAAGGCTCGAATTGTATTTCTGTGGTATCCTTGAACACCGCGTCTTCTAAACATGATGTAAACGCACTAATAGCAAAAAGTGTTTGTGGGCAGATCAGACTCTGTTCGTATTTCGCGGGCAGGCGGGGATTATGCAAATGTGTTACCCAGTGACGTACACCAGTAACAGGCAAAAGAGTCGAAAATATAACGACTCCTTACGGTGATTCAGAACCGACTCTCTCTTTTGAGAGACAATATCTTTATTTATCATGCACTTTTTTGATTAACAACTTTGCAGATTGTTTTCATTTAAGGATAGCTACGTTATAAGCTGCAAAAGAGAGATTTTTCAAAATCCCATCTGACCTGCTAGATAGACGTGTAATACTTCATCCCGTTACAATATATACATACTGTATAGGCAATGCCTCTAAGACACTTGAAGAAACCTACCTGCAAAGCTACAGTACTGTAAAAAGTTTTAGGCCCTAAACGCTGTAAAGTGAGGATGCTTTCAAAAATAATGTCATAAATTGTCATATATATATATATATATATATATATATATATATATTGCCCAGATATAATGTAATAATGAATACATTATAAATTAATTATAATTTAATTACATTTATTAAACAAAAAATAACAACTGTTCCTTGTTACAAATCTTTTTTTTTCCCCTTTCTTTTTTTAATCCTGGATATTGATGTTGTCTTATAGATCTATTCATCCCCTTCAATCCTCTAGAAAAACATCTTATAAGCAGCGTGTGTGCTTGTCTGTGTGTTTGCAAGTGATTGCTCCATCAATAATTATATTAATCACATTCCTGCCTATTATTATTGCCAAAACTCTTATCATTTGTCACTGTGGATTTTGCCTTTTTGACATTGGCTGGGCTGTTTGTGATGAGCTATTTGTCCTGGGTGGGGTGGGACTGCTCGCTGGCTGATGGACGAGGCTGGAGCATTGTGTGGGGAGAAAGTGTCATGTTTTACAGCGGCTGGTGCTAAATAGGCCCTATGCCATTAATCTACCCTCCTCCATTGGAGAGAGAGCGTGGGCCAAGCTGGTGAATGTCTAAACAGACCTGCGGTTATGATTTATAAAGCCTATTCTCTATTAAAGATGCACCACAGTCTTTACACGCTGGACAGTTAAGGACACTCGGCACACATTGCTAACATACAGACACAGCGGTGAAAAGATATGAACTGAAACACACACTCTAACACACAAGCATAGTTTATTCAAGAAAGAAAGCAAAGGTTAGAGAATCTATTTAATTACAAGTAAGAGTTTGATTAGTATTGAAAAGCCATGCTGGCAGAGGTAACTCTTTGTTTGTGATGTGTTGATGTACTCTACTGGTCAAAAGTTTTGAACAATTGAGATTTTATAATATATTTTTTAATGTCTTACCAAGGCTGCATTTATTTGATTAAAAATACAATAAACACAGTTATATTTGTGAAATATTGTTGCAATTTAAATGAACTGTTTTCTGCTTTAATATATGTTAAAATTTAATTTATTCCTGTGATGGCAAAACTGAATTTTTAGCATTCATTAATCTAGCCTTTAGTGTCACATGACCTTTCAAAACTCCTACTAATGTGCTGATTTGGTGCTCAATTAGTAATAATTGTTCTTATTATTATCAGTGTTAAAAACAGGTTTTGCTGCTTAATATTTTTGTGATAAATTATTACAGGAAAATTCCTAATTTATTTGAAAGAGATATATTTTGTAATAAATGTAATATTTGTAAAATTATAAATGTCTTTATTGTCACTTTTGAACAATTTAATGCATCCTTGGTGAATACAAGTATTAATTTCCTTCTTTCAAAATTGTACTAACCCCAAATCTTTGAATAGTAGTGTATCAACAAAAATATTAAGCAACCAAAACTGTTTTTAACATTGACAATAATAAGAAATGTTTCTTCAGCACCAAATCAGCATTAGAATGATTTCTGAAGGATCACGTGACACAGAATACTTCTGAAAATTCAACTTTTCCATCACAGGAATAAATTACATTTTAAAATGCATTCAAATATATTATAAATTGTAATAATATTTCACATGATTACTGTTTTACTGTATTTTTGACTATATAAAGGCAGCTTTGATGATTACAAGATACTTATCTCAAAAGCATGTTCTAAAAAACTGTAATCATTCCAAACTTTTGACCGGTAGCGTATGTGTACATGTGCATGCCTGAATGTGTGTGTGTACATGTGTGAGGGAGTGAGAAGCTCTATTCTGGCAGTGGTAATCCATCCATTGTGCTAAAATTCTCCATCTGTATCAGCTCATTGAGAGCACATTGGCCCTGGGGTCTGTAACTGAGCTGGACCCTGTCTGACAGGCCGATGTGTGTGTGTGTGTGTGTGTGTGTGTGTGTGTGTGTGTGTGTGTGAGTTGGGGGGCAGGGGCAATGGACCATGGGAAAAACACCGCCCTGCACCTCTTTGCAGCACTTGTTCCACCCCACTTCACACGCACACACACACCAAACATGAGCCACTTGTCATTGACCCCCTCCACTCTCCCTATGCCCACTAAGTCTCATCCTTCATGGCCTCATCCCGCACATGTGTTCTTAACACTAATGCACCCAAGTCCCGCAGTCCACACCCAGCACCCCTGACCGGCCCACTTACACTGCGCCCTGGGCTTTTGCTGTAGCTGTTCTTTAGATTTTTCATCTCTGATGTGCAATTTTCTTTAAATCCTATTTTAATAAACAAGAAATGTGTTATTATTAATTTCAAACGCTTTCTGAAGCAGGTGCTGGGACACACAGGGTTAATGGATGTGGCGTATGAGTGTGTTTGTGGATGCGTGCACACCTCGGTTGCGTCTAGACCCCTGTAACCAATATTAAAGTGAGTTCTGATTAGAAATTTACAGAAGAAAAAAAAAACATAATATTATGTATGAAATGAATCATTAACATGGACCATTAAGTTCTCTATTTTCATTTAATTGAATTTGTCAGCAGTATCCTTTTTAACTGAAAACCACTCATAACTGCTAAATTAAATAATAATTAAAGATACAACTATCAGAGGATTTGAGGGGAAGTCAGGGAGCATTTATTTCCGATCCAAGGCGTAATTTATTCAAATTATATAGAAGAGCGATTGAGAAAATTAGATGCATATTCCTTTCAAGCCTTTAAAGCAGAAAAACGCAACAAGTTTTCTATTAGAATTGCTCATGGTAGTACCAGCGGAGGTTGCTTACAGTCCTAATGAGACATAGAAGACTTTATATATTTTTTTAAATAACATATTTGTTGGAATTTTGTGTTTATTCATTTATTTATTTTAAATAAACGCCTTCCTTCAAACAGATATAATTCAGATAACCTAAAAAGAGACATATTTTATAAGGGAAAATTTATATTTGCAGAAGAAAATAAACAAAGCGAGTGTAAAAGATAGACTGTCGATATGTTTGTCCTAGAGGGGCAGCAGATTGTGTAGCCCAGTAGCTGCGCCGAGAAAAGTCAGCAGTGAAGACAGGAAGGAAACAGAGTAGGAATTTGGTAGGAAAGGAAAGGACTATGGGATGAAAGAAAGAAGACAAGCAATAGAAGAGTTGCTGAGTGTGGAAGAGGGAATAAGGAAAGATGGATGAGGGAGAAAAATAGTGTAGCCAGTAGGGGGAGGCACGACTAAAGAAAAGTCCACTGCACAGAAAGAGAGAGAGAGAGAGCTACAAGACACACATATAAACACTCACACACATCTGTCTTCTCATAACTCAGATACATCCAAGGCATACTTGTTTGAAAATCTTACAAATCCACATTGATGGTTGGGGTAACATGTCATACAGTTTGTGCAGGCAACGAGCGGTGAATGAGTGTGCTAGATGAAGTGTGATAAGATGGGCTGTTTGTTTGTGTGTGTCAGAGCGCTTTATGTATGGTACTGTGTAATTTGTGAACCTACACTGCATATTTAGCACTCAACACATGTATATTGTAATTATGGGCGGTGTGTCACCGTTTTACTTATTTAACCTGCCACTCCATAATACCTGTACCTGTTGCCTGCCCTCTGGTATTCTCTCTGCTGTTTTGTTAACGTAACCCTTACTTCTCCTTCTATCAGTCTCACTGTCTCTCTCACCCTCTATATATATTTATGCATGTCTGTAGGTGAGTTTTTATAATGCTGCTTGTTCGGAATACAATATGACTCATCAGGTTGGTCAGGTAGGCAGTGAGAAAAGTGACAGCTTTAACCCACTCATTCAGCTGCTGGGCCTTCTGTCTGTGTATGCGAGTGTTAGCTTAAGAGTGACGGAGGGCAAAAAAAGAAAAGTGAGAGATGGCATATCCTAAAAATCACACATAAACAGGATCAGCAAGAGTACCTGAGCATCCATAAAAGTCCCAGCCTTTTTTTTAAGCAGTCCTTGGATTTTTTTTTTTTTTTTTTTTTCAAGTGCAATAATGCTTAATGTGGTTAATATTGCACATGCTTGTTTAAAAATATAGAAAAATGTATTTTTCAATAAATATATTTTACAGCATAGTTTTTTTTTTTTTTTTTTTTTTTTTTACTTCCAAAGTTATAAAGACCTGTTTACATCAAGAACAATAACTATAAAGATATCTTTAACAATAATTACACTCAAGTCCACACCAATAATGAAAAATACTTTTATTTATTTATTTTTCAAATAAGTGGGCAATAATACCCAAATCCAAATCTTTAAAGTTGGGTTTTTATGGTTCATCAGCTCTCAGATTAGAAAGATTATTTATACTTTATAGTTATTGTTATCATTATAGTTAAGAAAGCTGATCATGAAAAATCACGAATAATGAAAGATCATGAAGTTAAAAGAGAAAAAAAAACCCTAATATATATGTTTCATTAATTCAATAATTAGTAAGATATTTTTCTTGTAACATAATTTGTTACAAAATACATTAATTAGATATTGCTGCATTACATAATTCAGTTTAGTAAGTGTTAATACTAATGTATTGTTTTGGATGTGCATTGATGTCATTTTTAGTTGACATTTTACAGTTCATAAGTTGATGGCAATATGTAATTTAGGTAAGTATGATGTAATATAATATGCCATAGTCAGTCACAACAATATATTAACCATGGTCAAAATCCACAAAACTGCAATTACCACCATTTTTTCATTCTTAAATTACAACACTGAAAATTTCATATTCGGTTAACTAAATGTCCCCAGTTAGTTTCAGAAATATGGCTTGTTGCCCTATACTCCATGTGTTTGTGTATGTGTATGTACAGTATATGTGTGTATGTATGTATATGTGTGTGTTAGAGGTTTCTCTGTGTTGGATGTTGCTCCCTCCTACTCCCATACCTCCTGAATAAAAGGCTGCATTCGTTAAGTGCAGACGGATCCATTTCACCGTGGAACTGCGCACACAAAGCCTGGGAGTGTAGCTCTCATGCCACTGCCAGGTATCTCTTACGCCCTCTCACATTTACCATTCTCTCTCTTCGTGCTGACCGAAAGGTGACACTGTGGATGGACCAACAGATAGGCTCAACTCAATAACACACCGCCCAAGTAAAGACTAGGCCTCCCTCTGTTTTACACTCGCTCTGTTTCTATGACTCTCTCTCTCCGTCTCATTTGCCCCCCCTCCCCCCTCCCCCTCCGCCACCCTATCCGGTGCTCTGCTGTGGCTAATGCTCTAGAAAGTTCCTCCGACAGAGTCCTCACACTTTCTTAGTCACACTAGAGTGAGCGAGGGGAACATCTAGAGTGATGTTAATCATTCCCCTCTCTCCCTGGCACTGGTGGCACACGTGAGCAGACAGTGTTCCGCTGTGTTCTACTGGGCCGTGGATGGCGGAGTACGGCATTCAGATGAGTGAGCTGGCAGGAAACAGGCAGTGCTGTGACCAGGAACTCCATTAAAAACGACACAGCACACTTTGATTACCATGACTGGTCAGCCAAGTTTAAGCACCCCTACACACACACACACACACACACACACACACACACACACACACACACACACACACACACACACACACACACTATTTCTTCTACATTTTGTCTCACTTTCACGCACAAACACCCACACGCATGCATGCACACAGCCACATCTCCTCTCTCTGTTAAACAGCCTGTGAAAGTAGTGGATATAATGGTCTTTTTGGCCTCATTTCCTCAAACACTGAAAAAACGATGCATGTCATGTTTTAACACAACTCTATAAAGCTATAAATAGATGTTTCTTCACTTTTGTCTTTGTGCAGTTTTAAAAAATACACTCACTTAACACTTTTCAAACTATTCAAAAAAGTTTGCCATTTATGTATTTTTTTTCTTCAGTCACCAGTATTTCTGACAGTGTAATTTCCACCACAACTCAAATTATGTATTTGAAAGGACATTAGATAGATTTTGATTGTTTCCCTTAATGCATACAATTAATATATGACTATATATATATATATATATATACAGGTCATTCTCAAAAAATTAGCATATTGTGAAAAAGTTCATTATTTTCCATAATGTAATGATAAAAATTAAACTTTCATATATTTTAGATTCATTGCACACCAACTGAAATATTTCAGGTCTTTTATTGATTTAATACTGATGATTTTGGCATACAGCTCATGAAAACCCAAAATTCCTATCTCAAAAAATTAGCATATTTCATCCGACCAATAAAAGAAAAGTGTTTTTAATACAAAAAAAGTCAACCTTCAAATAATTATGTTCAGTTATGCACTAAATACTTGGTCGGGAATCCTTTTGCAGAAATGACTGCTTCAATGCACCGTGGCATGGAGGCAATCAGCCTGTGGCACTGCTGAGGTGTTATGGAGGCCCAGGATGCTTCGATAGCGGCCTTAAGCTCATCCAGAGTGTTGGGTCTTGCATCTCTCAACTTTCTCTTCACAATATCCCACAGATTCTCTATGGGGTTCAGGTCAGGAGAGTTGGCAGGCCAATTGAGCACAGTAATACCATGGTCAGTAAACCATTTACCAGTGGTTTTGGCACTGTGAGCAGGTGCCAGGTCGTGCTGAAAAAACGAAATCTTCATCTCCATAAAGCTTTTCAGCAGATGGAAGCATGAAGTGCTCCAAAATCTCCTGATAGCTAGCTGCATTGACCCTGCCCTTGATAAAACACAGTGGACCAACACCAGCAGCTGACATGGCACCCCAGACCATCACTGACTGTGGGTACTTGACACTGGACTTCAGGCATTTTGGCATTTCCTTCTCCCCAGTCTTCCTCCAGACTCTGGCACCTTGATTTCTGAATGTCATGCAAAATTTGCTTTCATCCGAAAAAAGTACTTTGGACCACTGAGCAACAGTCCAGTGCTGCTTCTCTGTAGCCCAGGTCAGGCACTTCTGCCGCTGTTTCTGGTTCAAAAGCACACGCCTGTGCACGGTGGCTCTGGATGTTTCTCCCTCCAGACTCAGTCCACTGCTTCCGCAGGTCCCCCAAGGTCTGGAATCGGTCCTTCTCCACAATCTTCCTCAGGGTCCGGTCACCTCTTCTCGTTGTGCAGCGTTTTTTGTGCCACACTTTTTCCTTCCCACAGACTTCCCCACTGAGGTGCCTTGATACAGCACTCTGGGAACAGCCTATTCGTTCAGAAATTTCTTTCTGTGTGTCTTACCCTCTCGCTTGAGGGTGTCAATGATGGCCTTCTGGACATCAGTCAGGTCGGCAGTCTTACCCATGATTGCGGTTTTGAGTAATGAACCAGGCTGGGAGTTTTTAAAAGCCTCAGGAATCTTTTGCAGGTGTTTAGAGTTAATTAGTTGATTCAGATGATTAGGTTAATAGCTCGTTTAGAGAACCTTTTCATGATATGCTAATTTTTTGAGATAGGAATTTTGGGTTTTCATGAGCTGTATGCCAAAATCATCAGTATTAAAACAATAAAAGACCTGAAATATTTCAGTTGGTGTGCAATGAATCTAAAATATATGAAAGTTTAATTTTTATCATTACATTATGGAAAATAATGAACTTTTTCACAATATGCTAATTTTTTGAGAAGGACCTGTATAAACTCCTGGGACATAAAATGTCTGAAGAAACACTCAAATGCTAAACACACAGTCATTGTCACATGCGCACACAGAATAAATCCTGTGCTCCTGTAGCTCAAGTAGTAGAGCATTGCGTTACCAAGCGCAAGGTTGGGGGTTCGATTCCCCGGGAACACATGATAGGTAAAAATTGATAGCCTGAATGCACTGTAAGTCGCTTTGGATAAAAGCGTCTGCTAAATGCATTAATTTTAATTTTTTAATTTTTTTTAAATAGCCTTTAGAACTAATTACAAACACAAACTTCACTAATTGCTCTAAAATATTCTTGTTTTATGCCACACTAGAGGGACTGATGGGGTACAGATGGCCAGCAGAAGGTCCTAAAGTAAAAAAAAACTTCCTGGTTCATGAATCAGAGTTTCAATGACGATAGCAGCCATTCACGTGGCTTGGAAAAGCAGCGTTTGAGAGCGTCTCTGGGGCAGCCTGCCTATTTAAACAAGGCCAAACACTTCACATACAGCGAATGAGCCAATTAATTCTGCTGGGGGCTATGCTCCCAGGTTAGGATTTGCTTATGGTGATAAATTGGCACTTTGTATCCATGCTAAACTACCTCCATTTCTCTCTTTTTCTGTGGGCTGCCAGGTCCGTGGATGATGTCACGGGGCATCTGATGATTAGGGGATGCCTCATGTCCCGTTGTTGCAGGGTCAGCCCTGCACTGCATGTGTGAAATTAATTAAAATCTAACTCATGTCACTGGTTGTGCTAATGCTAACAAAACCAATGCTAATCGCGTGACCTGCACAATAAAAAGACCTAAGACAGTAAGACCTAACATTGATATGGTTAATATTTTCCCTGTGAATTGTCAAAAATAATACTAAAAATATTTGATAAAGCCCTATTCGGATGGTATTTGTTACTCTTGTAAAAATAAATTTACATGGCACCTCAGATAAAACTCATGGATTCAGATGGCAATTTATTCACTAGTGGAGAAGAGAATTCCGTGATCCTACAAACTCTAGAACTCTCTGCCTACGTGGCCAGTCGTAAGATTGTCTGCTGTAAATAAAATGCCATATGCTTAGAATAATACGAATATATTCATATTTAATAATATCCTATTTATTTTTGTCTTGCATTTTATCTCTCAAAACAATGGATGTCATTAAAAATGTGAAGATTAGCAGAAACAAGACAATGGAAACTTTTATTTACATTTTTATGTATGTAATTGTGCACAATTATGGGCCTATATTATGTGTATTTTAAAATAGTATTGCATACGTACAGTACTGCTGCCATAATAATGACCCATTTCATATCTTTATGTGCTATTCTTCTTTTTTGTCGTTTTGTTCTTACCAACTCCCACTCACTGTTGTGGAGCAGTTATGAAATATTGTTCTTGTCAATATTTCCAGCATTTCAGTATTATTTACTTTTTTGTTGTTGTTGTTGTTGTTGTTGTAGTAAATATGCATGCAAATTACAGTGAAGTGCAACAGTTACCGTCCGTTATTTGGCAGTGGTCAAAAAGGATTTAAACACTGAATTTCGAGTTGATTTCTTGTAAACTCAGAGATGTGGATTTGGACAGCATTTAAATTACCACACGACCTTGGTGTGTGTCAAAAAACTTTATTGTCAAAAAGCAGTAGTTAATTCAGCCGGGGATTTTTACATGGGTGGCGGGAGAAAAACACCGGCATTCTGGATTTAGATGTTAATAAAATCACTGACTAAGCACTGTAAATGCTAAAAATCGCTTAGGTCCCCAGCATGAGAAACAATTAACGTCCGGATAGGGCTAAGGAATCAGTGACGTGAAATTATTATTTTTTTATCCTATCCATTAATTTAAGTACATTAAATATGCTTTAATACTTAAAAGACATGAATATACATTTTCTATATTTAGGATGTTCTTAATTTCTGAATTAAAATTCACATTGAAATTTTTAGGGGCAAAAAATAAATATTGTCAGGGTAATACAACAGTCCTAATATTTAAATAGATAAGTGACATTCTTGAACTTCAGTATTTAGTTTGACATAATATGTTATTATTTTTTTCTTATAAAATCTCATTTACAGTATTGCTGTATTATTTATTTATTTGCTTCACTGCTTATTAATATCTGCTTAAACTTTTGTCCACTAAATTAAAGTCATGTAGTGAAACTGACCAACTTGCAAAAAACATGCAATAAACTAAAAAAAAAAAAAAAAAAATTAGTTTATTGACAACTCAAGGTTAGTTAAGGTTATAAAATATCATGTGGTTCAACTCTTTCAATATATATATATATACAGTATATAAATGGACTATTCTGACGATGCTTTTCATACTTTCCTGGACCTTGACAGTGTTACTGTCACGGAGACGAACCCCGTGATTCCCTCTGCTGGCCAGCAGAGGGCACCCTCACCTGAATACTGACACACACGCATCCATCCATTCATTTACACTGACTACACTACATTTCCCACAAGCCCACGTCCTTGGACTCTAATCACGTCACAGGTGCTCTTCATCAGGACTTGTGTATAAAAGCTGGACTATCACAGGAGATCAACGCGAAGTCTTGATTTGCTGTGTCTGTCATTTCTGAGCGTTATTACCAGTGTTTGATTTCCTGTTGCCGATCCTGTTTGATATCCTTTCCGTACCTTTGCTGCCTACCTACCGATCTTGCTTGTTACTGGATTTTGATTCTCTGTTCTTCCTACGTTGTTGATATTGCTGGTATTGACCATTGCCTGTACGAATACGAGTCTCTGCAATAAAGCCTGCATATGGATCCCATGTCAAGTTCTGGGTCATTACAGAAGACTTCGCCAACACGAGATCCAGCGGCTTATGAAGGTCTTCATACCACAATGGCGGCCCAAGCCAGTCAGATCGCTGCTAACCAGTTTCAGCTGAATCGACTGACGTCTATCACCGAGGAACTCGTCAAAGCCGTTCAGAGTCTCCATACAGCTCCCGCGGCCACACCAACACCGGAAGCGTCCGCCATTGCCCACGTTGCAGGGACGCCGTCCCAGGTTAATCCCCGTCTCGCTTTCCCGGAGAGATACAACGGTGACGCCAGCAAGTGTAAGGGATTTTTTTACAATGCTCCCTGTTTGTTGAACAGCAACCCACGCTGTATACAACTGATACTGGGAGGATCGCCTTTGTTTGTTCACTGCTGACTGAGAAAGCACTGGAATGGATTACTGCGGTATGGGGCTCCGATGGATCTGCATTCACCTCCTTTCAGGATTTCCTACAACAGTTCAGGGCAGTATTCAATCATCCTAAGGAGGGAAAGGGAGCTGGAGATCGCTTATTGGAGTTATCGCAAGGCAGAATGACGGCGGCTGATTATGCCCTACGATTTCGCACTCTGGCGGCACAAACTAACTGGGTGAGCGACACGTTATAAGTACTCTTCCGCAAGGGTCTGAATTATGATCTTCAAGCTGAGCTAGCATGCAGAGACGAGGGCAGAGATCTTAATAGCTTCATCGAACTGACCATCTCCATTGACAATCTGCAACGTGCCCGACGATCCAGTTCTCATCGCACTGATCACCCAGTCTTCTTGCCGTCTCATGAACCTACTGAGCCCATGCAGATCAACACGTACCACCTGTCTATGGAGGAGAGAGATCGACGTATCTCTAACAGGCTATGCATGTATTGTGGATTACCTGGCCATCAACGTAACAACTGCCCCACTCGTGCATCTACCTCCTTACAATGCTCGGTGAGTACTCCTCTCACTTCCATGTGTGATACCCAGTGTGTAAGCATTCCCGTTGAATTATGGATAAACAACAGACAAGTTATTACCTCCGCTTTACTCGATTCTGGGGCTGCTGGCAATTTCATTTCTGAGGAGTTCGCTAAGAGGTATAACATTCAACTGACTCCATGCTCTACCTCTCTCTCAGTGGAGACAATAGATGGTCGACCACTGGGTTCTGGATCCATTACTCACCTCACTCACAAAATCTTGATGGCGGCTGGTTTACTTCACAAGGAGAGGATTCAATTCTACATTCTCCCCACATCTCACACACCCGTGATTCTTGGATTACCCTGGCTATGTCTGCATAACCCTCAGATTTCCTGGAGAGAGGGTCAAGTTGTGAAGTGGAGCAATTATTGTCAACAGAACTGTCTTTCTCTGGTCAAACCCATTCCTGTCTGTTCCGTGTCACTCGCTCCAGCACAAGAGTCCATTCCCGATCTGCCAGAGGAATATGCTGATCTTATGGAGGCCTTCAGTAAGGAACAAGCCAACATCTTACCTCCTCACCGTAAATATGACTGTGCCATCAATCTTCTGCCAGGGCATTCTCCCCCAAAGGGTCGCATCTTTCCATTGTCTCAACCTGAGTCCGAAGCCATGAAGGATTATATCAAGGAAGAACTCCAGAAGGTTTTCATCAGACCATCCACATCCCCTGCTTCGTCTGGGTTCTTCGTGAAAAAGAAGGATGGTGGTCTTCGTCCTTGCATCGATAATCGTGGACTAAACGAGATGACGGTGAAATTCAGATACCCACTTCCGTTGGTTCCTTCAGCCCTCGAACAGCTTCGCACTGCCCAGTACTATACCAAACTGGATCTGAGGTGCGCATACAATCTCATTCGCATTAGGGAGGGAGATGAATGGAAGACCGCCTTCTCCACCACCACTGGACACTATGAATATCTTGTGATGCCGTTCGGACTGGTCAATAGTCCATCTGTGTTTCAGTCGTTTATTAACGAGGTCTTCAGAGACATGCTGAACATATCTGTGATCGTGTACATTGATGATATACTGATCTACTCAAACACACTTCCCGAACATGTACAACACGTCCGAGCAGTTCTTCAACGCCTCATTAAGTACCAGTTATACGCCAAGGCGGAGAAATGCGAATTCCACACGACCTCCACCACATTCCTAGGGTACATAATCAGTCCCAGAGGGGTGGCCATGGACGAGAAGAAGGTCAACGCCGTTCTTAACTGGCCGGAACCCACAACCCTCAAGGAATTACAGCGATTTCTAGGATTCGCTAACTTCTACAGGAGATTCATTAGGAACTTCAGTACGGTTGTCGCCCCACTTACCTCAATGGTCAAGAAAGGAGCTCACCTACTACAATGGTCAGAATCCACTCACCAAGCATTTCAGACCCTGAAGCAACGATTCAGCAACGCGCCCATCCTCTGCCACCCTGACCCTTCATTACCCTTCATTGTCGAGGTTGACGCATCTAACACAGGTATCGGCGCTATCCTGTCCCAACGTCCAGATCCCGCCGCGAAACTTCATCCCTGTGCCTTTTATTCTAGGAAGCTCAATTCAGCGGAACGCAACTACAGTGTCGGGGACCGGGAACTCCTTGCCATGAAGGCAGCATTCGAGGAGTGGAGGCACTGGCTAGAGGGAGCCACACACCCGTTTACAGTACTAACAGATCACAAGAACCTGGAATACTTACGCACCGCCAAACGCCTTAATCCTCGTCAAGCTAGATGGTCCCTGTTCTTCACTCGATTCGACTTCTCAGTAACTTATCGACCCGGCTCCAAGAACACCAAGGCAGATGCTCTTTCACGTCAATTTGAGGAGGAGGATATTCCAGTAGATCCAGAACCCATTCTGCCGTTTCAGGTAGTAATTGCCCCCATTCAATGGGACATCGTGACTTTGCTCCAACAATACAGGGAGCAGAACGAGACCCCAGTGGCCTGCCCAGTCGACAGAATCTTCGTCCCTGAACATCTTCGTGATCAGGTCATCAGTCAAGTTCACTGCCATCCATCTTCCGGTCACCCAGGTATCACAGCAACCATTAATCAGGTGGAGAACCGCTTCTGGTGGGAATCACTGCACAAGGACACAACCAACTACATACAGCAATGCAATAACTGAATCACTAACAAATCATCCAAACAATCTCCTGCCGGTCTCCTTCAACCACTCCCCATTCCACAACGACCATGGTCTCACATTGCAATAGACTTTATTACGAATCTTCCCAATTCCCAGGGCCACACTACCATACTTACCATCATAGATCGATTCTCCAAGGCTTGTAGACTCATTCCACTACCCACAGCTCTTCAGACTGCAGAACACCTCTGCAATTGGGTCTTTCGATTGTATGGCTTACCCGAAGACATTGTGTCAGACCGAGGACCTCAATTCACCTCTCAATTATGGTCAGCCTTCTTCAAAGCTCTGAATGTCAATGTCAGCCTCACCTCTGGTTATCATCCCCAGGCAAACGGACAAGTAGAGAGGCTCAATCAAGAACTTAACCGCTTCCTCAGGACCTACTGCAACCAGAATCAGGACGATTGGGCTCGATACTTACTATGGGCAGAATATGCGCAAAATTCCGTTCTCAAACCCTCAACTGGTCTGACTCCCTTTAAGTGTGTACTGGGGTTCCAACCACCGATGTTCCCATGGTCAGGGGATCCAACGGACGTACCGGCTGTGAACGATTGGATGGCACGCAGTGAGGAGGTTTGGAATCGGGCTCATGTTCACCTTCAACATGCTGTTCGAAGGCAAAAGGAGCAAGCGGACCGCCAAAGGCGCCCCGGTCCCAACTACCAGCCGGGTCAATGGGTGTGGCTATCAACACGGGATCTCCGTCTCCGGCTTCCTTGCCGCAAACTGAGTCCAAGGTACGTGGGTCCATTCCAAATCACTAGACAAATAACCCCAGTTTCTTTCCGTTTGGCACTTCCTAACACATACCGTATTTCTCCCACCTTTCATGTATCCCTGCTCAAGCCCGCTGCTGGTCCCGGAGACGAGGGAGAGGGGAGGTCCCGTGCACAGGCCCCTCAACCCATTACCATAGAGGGCGAGGAGGCTTACCAAGTCCAGGAGTTACTCAATTCCAGACGTCGGGGAGGAATCCTACAGTATCTGGTCGACTGGGAGGGGTACAGTCCAGAGGAGAGCTCTTGGGTAAATTCTGAGGATATTCTAGACCCCAATCTCATCGATGAATTTCATCGCTTACATCCTGAAAGACCGGCCCCTCGACCCCGACGTCGTTTGCCTCCTCGCGCCAGGAGTCGCTCGCAGGGGGGGGGCTCTGTCACGGAGACGAACACCCTCACCTGAATACTGACACACACGCATCCATCCATTCATTTACACTGACTACACTACATTTCCCACAAGCCCCGTCCTTGGACTCTAATCACCGTCACAGGTGCTCTTCATCAGGACTTGTGTATAAAAGCTGGACTATCACAGGAGATCAACACGAAGTCTTGATTTGCTGTGTCTGTCATTTCTGAGCGTTATTACCAGTGTTTGATTTCCTGTTGCCGATCCTGTTTGATATCCTTTCCGTACCTTTGCTGCCTACCTACCGACCCTTGCTTGTTACTGGATTTTGATTCTCTGTTCTTCCTACGTTGTTGATATTGCTGGTATTGACCATTGCCTGTACGACTACGAGTCTCTGCAATAAAGCCTGCATATGGATCCCATGTCGAGTTCTGGGTCATTACAGTTACTTACTTGGCAGTCTATGGGACAGTCTCAAGCCTCCCAGTTTTCATCCAAAATATCTTAAATTGTGTTGCAAGGATGAACTTAACTTTTACGGGTTTGAAACGACATGGGGGTAAGTGACAAAGTTTTCATTTTGGGGTGGAGTAACCCTTTAATATTATTTAAACAGAGTTATAAAAAAAAAAATAAAAAATCTCCCCCCACACAGTTATCATGAAGGGTAAAATAAGCTATATAGACCAAAACCACTTTTTGTACCAGGCTGTAAACATATTTTTTTTCTGATATAAATTTGGACATTTTAACATGGGGGTCTATGGGATTTTCTGCCTTTTGGAGCCAGTCTCTAGCGGCCAGTGGATGAATTGCAGTTTTAGTCACTTTGTTGGTTTCAAGAGAAAGACAAGATTAATATTAGTGTTTATTGTTGTTATGTTGGTATTTAATGGGTTTCTAGTTTTGGGGGTTTACTACTGTGCTAAAGAACCAAAGCATATTAAGACTATCTCTGAACTGCTTTGATTAAAAGTAGTAATGGCATTTGTGAATGATGGCATTGTTGTATTATCACATGTGTGTTTTACCCTGCTAAGTAGCTAGCTAGGCAGCTAGCACGTAATAATAAGAGAGCAGAGTCAATGTTATTAAATAGTTGTCAATCAAAACAGTTAAGTTTCAGCACTATAAAATAATCAAGTAGGGTTTAACCCTTGTGCATTGTTCAAATTCACTACCCTTTCGTTTGGTAGTTTTGATCAGGACTGAGGTTGATTAATAGATTTATGCAAAAAAATTAGAAAAAAATATTTATCTGATACATTTTTTACAGCAGTTTAATTTAGTGGATGTTTTCATCCACGAACATAATGAAAGGGTAGTGAATTTGCCCACAGTGTATTGTTACGGTTTTTTTTTTTAATTTTCAAAGCATTTTCCCAAAATATGTGTCAAAATAAGATTTGTCACCAAAAATCATTCCATTTGCTGAAACACAGAGAAAGTTGTGGCCAAAATAAGACTCAACTTTACCCCCTAGTGGACGAAAACGTCCCCAACAACGCATAAGGGTTAATTGTATTTTAGGAAATATTCTTTTGAACTCAAATGAAATAAGTTTACAGTACTCATACTGTAACTACTGGTTTCTAAACTTAAAGGGGTCATATGATCCAATTTAAATTTTTCTTTTCACTTTGGAGTGTTACAAGCTCTTGGTGCATAAAGAAGATCTGTAAAGTTGCAAAGACTAAAGTCTCAAATCCAAAGAGATATTCTTCATAAAAGTTGAGTCAACCACGCCTACTTAAAACGGCTCATTCCAACACGCCCCCACATGTCTACGTCACGATGTGGGAAGATTTGCATAATGCTGCCCAAATGTTTATGCAAAAAAGGAGGTGTACCTTTTATTCTCACTGTTGCTGCCGCCATGTTGTGGAGATGCTGTGTGTTTCATTGTGAAAGCGAAACTACTTTGTTTGGCCTTCCAAAAGAGGACACAACTTGAAATCAGTGGTTAAGTTGTATTTACAACATTGTTCTGGAGCAGTTCAACACAAATATTCAGATGTGTGCAGCGCAATTTATGGAGGACACAATTTATGTTTCCTGGGAGAGTAGCCTACAATGCCTGTGTCTGTTTCTATAAAGTGGGGCAATTCCAACTTTGCAAGGACAGTCTGGCGCTTCTGACTCAGTCTGTATGTCTTCATATTTAAAGAATTTGCCACTGATGATTCAAACGTGAGAGTAACGCTTGTTTTTTGTTGTTTCTCCGATCACAAATGCAAACATGGTTTTACGTTTTCGCAGCGCGATACACAATGCAATAATGCGCAAAGATGATCCCCCACTGGATGCAACAAATACCTTGTGTATAACAGGTTTTATTGTTTTTGTCTTGTCACCCCGGGACATGGCATCACAGTATGGTAAGGGGCATAACATTTCTGTCACACGCTTGAGGAATTCGGCCAATCACAACGCACTGGATATCTGGCCAATCAGCATACACCTCGCTATTCAGAACGATGAGCTTTGTAAAAATTGATGCGTTTCAGAAAGGAGGGGCATAGAGAAGCAACAATAATGTACATATATAATATAAACATATGAAAATAATGTGTTTTTTATCCTTAAACCACATAAACACATTGCATTACACCAAATACCAAAAAATAACGTTCTTTTTAGAAACTCCATTGAATTGAGACAATTGGTTTTGTTAACTGAAATGAGTTATCATAACTTGTCGGGTTTTACAGTGTGTGGACTGTCTTAATGTACTTAAATTAATAACTAATTTAGCTTACTGTAAAATTTTATTACTAAAAAATGATGAGTAAGATGCTGAATCCATTCTTTAAAAAAAGAGAGAGATTACAGGGTGAGTAAAAAAGCTAATTCAAAGCTGAATGTTTTGATTTGACAAAACTTTGGATGCAGCTCTTAGCGGTGATGGGTTAAAGCTCCACTCTTAGCTGAAGAACTGTTGAACCCTCCAGCCACATATTTCCTGATCTGACCTCTTCGGATGTGCATTAATTTGAAAACGGCAACGTAAACAAACCTCCATTTTACCCACAGCCCATGGTCATCTCTTCTATGCTTTCGTCTGTAAATCTATAAAGCTCAAAGTCATCTTTCAGATTTCAGAGCTGCATTTCTCCTAATAAAGACATGTGGTCTGCATTTACTTTCTCTCTCTTTTTACCTTTATCTCCCCTTTCTCTGTCCTCTCGCTCATAAAAGGGACTCTCTATTGTATCTCTCATCTAAACTGCAGAGTGGTTAGAGGGGTTGTTGTGGGGAGAAGGGGGAGGTGGTGAGGGGATTGAGGGATTGGAAGAACATGGGCATCCTTTCTCATACAGGAAAGGTCCTTATTCTCACCATTATTTCACATCAAGACCATTTTTCTAAACGTAACCATGGAAGTCAGTCACGGGCAACTGGCTTTGCTTGAATAGAGGAAACAAACAACAGCAGCAACCACAACTAAGAATGAATCGCCACTGATATGATTTTCAGATAGGATGCAAAGCCATCCTGCCATATGTTTGTAGGCACTATACTAAAGCAGTTGGCCTTTAATTAAATCTAATTTAATTATCTGCTGCAGTTGTCAATTTTAATAGACAGAAATGTAAGAAAATTGTAAAGAAAAGACTGAACATTCATCATTTCATAACCTGTTTTTAAAATTAGAACCATAAAAAGAATATGAATGAATAATGGCTTTTGTGAACCTGACTAGCATGTTTGGGTTGAGATGGCAGGGCCATCAGACTGACAGTTTCCCCAAGTGTGGCTGACAGAGTTCCCCGCCTGGCTTTTGTCGACTTTTAACACTGTGGATTTGTCAATCGACTCAGTGGCCTGAAGAGGCCTTTGCATTGTGTTGTGTGGCTTTTGGACGCTGCCAAGCAAGCTGCATGGGCGAAGGCTATAAGAAAGAACACAATGAGCTGGAAAAAACCTGGCTACCTGTGAAACAAAACCAGGAATAGGCGGGAAAATATCCACCCAAGAGAAAAGGGGTGAGAGAAAAGAAAGGACAAAAAATGAGTGTCACCATCTGACGCTCTCCATGTTTTTGCCACAGCCAACTCTCTGAGTACTATGAGTGAATGACAGCCTGAGAGAGTGAGAGTGTGTGTGTGAGCAAGAGAGAGAGAGAGAGAGAGAGGGGAGGGGGAGGACTGGGTAAGCCTTGAATCCTTGTCATCAGCCCCTTCAGTATGAATAGGCCTAATGAATGCAGCTAAGTGGTAGGAATTCATGGTAAGCAGCATCAAGGCAGGTAATACCGCCTAGATTTAATTGGGAGCAGGTATTGGAGGCTGTATTACTTTAATTGTTTAGGGGTGCTCTAAATGGGAAAAGACAAAGTATAATGGCCAAATTGAGGCACACAATAGCACTGAGCACTGGATTGTATGCAATCACTAATCTGCTGAGGAATGAGGCAATTCGGTGCCATTTTCTCAGTAAAACCAGCTGCACTGAGCTTGTCCCTTTTGTTCCCCCTTGGGAAAATGCAAGATTGAAACAGAAAATACCTTTACCCGGGCAATCATTTGCCACGTGTAGAAAGCGGATACAGCAGTGAGCGATGGAAAAAAGAAGGGATCATTGTGGTGAAAGAAAGGATGGAGAGGGAGATAAAGGCTGAAAGTGGGGCCTGTCACGGTCAGCCGAGGAGGAATACAGTGATGACATTTGCAGTGACAGATGAGCCTGCCAGGAAGGCTGGCCAAAGTTTAGAGGCAAGAATCTGATCTTTAAAAGACATGAGCTGTGATAATTAAAAGAGGACAGGTATTTAAGACTTGGGTTTGTTATAATATTGACCGAGATCTGGTTTAAATCTTAATGATGCTCAGACAGCTGGACCTACACAATAGAATGAGGCCTGAATTAAACACCAAGGCCCCTCTATTGACCACTGCAAATGCCTTGAATTAACATGCAAACAAAGACACTGAGTGGTTTATGTCAGTTTGGAAAGTTACTTCAAACATAGACTAACCAACACTCTACTGGTCAAAAATTCAGTTGCAAACATTCTCTTTCCAAAAGAGGGCTTTCACAGCAATGCCATAGAACAATCTTTTTAGATTCCCCAAAGATCCTTTCAGTGTGCAGTTCTTTAATAGAACCACTTTTTTTTTCTTAGTGTAAAGAACATTTTACTAATCAGATTTTTTTTCCCCACTTTAAAGAACCTTCCTGGGATGGGATAATCACACAAAAACATTAGTGTCTAGTATACTGCACTTAATAAGATGAGTTTGATGTACTATATGGATGTAATTGGTCATTGTACTGTATGTGGTGTGCAACTGAGAGAATGCAGTATACTTGTGTTTGGTGTGGTGGTTCTTATAATAGTTTTTGAAATGCTGTAATTAGTGTGCTGTGGGGTGTATTTTGTTGCCTGCGTTTATTGCCGTGTCTGGTATTCTGTGTTAACTGAGTCGTGTCTCGTGTTTTAGATGTCCTTTGCATTGCCACGTATCTGACAGCTCTTAGAAGCAGCATGATGTGACAGACATGGCAGGGGTGTCAAAATCAGTTCCTGGAGGGCCACAGCCCTGCAGAGTTTAGTTCCAACCCTGCTCCAACACACATACCATGCAGTTTTCAAATAAACCTAAATTATTAGATTAGCTGGATCATATGTGTTTAATTAGGGTTACTGTATATCTAAACTGCGCAGGGCTGTGGCTCTCCAGGAACTAAGATTGACACCCTTGCTCTATGGGAAACATGTAAGGTAATTCTTATATGACAAGCTTTCCATTGTTGTGCAAAGTGCAGCTGGATGGATTTTTGCTACTGAATGTAAAATTCAATTTAAAATTCTCACCTAAAAGATATGACAACACTTGACGCTATGGTGGAATGGTTCTGTGAGTTGAAGATGATATAGTTTGTGTCTTCGGTTCCCTTTTTATTTGATTAAACTTCTGCTTATTCTAGTTAGTTTGTTTCAAATGGATTAATTTGTCTCCCTTCAGTTCTATAAAATGCTTTTCTCAAATTACTTTTGTTGTTGTGCAAGGCTTTGCATAGTGTTGCTAATGGTTTCCTTTATTTTCCTTCTAATTTTTATAACTAGCTCTTAGCAGTGTTGTTACATTTAGTGGAAGAGCAATGATTTGCTGAGACAAAGTGACCAGACATCATTCCTTTTGTACGAGAGCTGTGGTTAACTCTATGAAAAAGTGAAGCAAAGCGATGTGGTAACAACCGATGGGAACATAGAAAAAGAGTCCACCACCTGATGTGATTGGATCACCGCTTACTAAAAAACGTCTAAGGTTACGTATGTAACCCTGGTTCCTCGAAGGAACGAGACGCTGCGTCGGTGACGCTTTGGGGAACGCCTCTAGCGTGACGTCTCTGAATCACGTGTGTAATCAGTCCAATGGATGGGCGAGACGTCATAGGCGGGTGACGTCATAGACCATGAAGCATAAAAGCACGAGGGGCGAAGCCGGTATCCAGCCTCAAGGATGAAGCAAGCGCCGGCCAGAGATGCCGGAAGTGTGGCACTGCGACGCAGCGTCTCGTTCCTTCGAGGAACCAGGGTTACATACGTAACCTTAGACGTTCCTCTTCAGGAACTCGAGCTGCGTCGGTGACGCTTTGGGGAACGAGAATGCCCACGCCGCCAGACTTACAAATCTCTGCCTAGTGTGGGAAACTGCACAGCTAAAGCAAGAGAAGGAGTCAGGACCCTGACAGTAATCGGGACAACCCGTCCAATGGCCAAACTTCAGAGGAGTGAGACTTGACCCCCAAGAGAGGGGAGATCAGAGGACTCGAGGCTTCAGGATAGCATCCTAATCCACCGCTTAGCCTAAGCTTCTACTGGCGAAGGGCCTTAGCCTCAGCGCACCGCAGAAGAGGAAACGTGTAACCAGAGGGTGTCTGCCCACTGACTGGCCACCGAGAGGGGCGCGGTAGGTCGCAATGGCCGCCACGTAGACCTTCAGGGTGGAGTGGGTCAACCCTGCGGAGAGAAGGGCCTGCAGGAACTCCAGCACTGTACCAACCGGGCAGTTAACTGGGTCGAGCTGGCGGTTTCCGCACCAAGAAGTGAAAACTTCCACTTCAAGACATACAGTTTCCTCATTGAGGGAGCTCTGGATTGGAGAACAGTCTCAACAACCTCGGTTGAGAGACCGGAAGCTAAGAGTTGTGCCTCCTCAGAGACCACACCTCCAGCCTCTAAGCTCCATCCTCTCGAGAACCATCCCCCTTCTAAATAAAACATCTAGCTACGTGAACCTAACAAGGAGTGCCGTCAAAAAGAGAAATCAGGCCATACCCGGCCCGGCCAGAACGGGGCTACTAACAGCAGCCGGACTCAGTCCCAGCGCACTCTCTCCAGAACTCCCGGGAGCAGAGCAATCGGGGGAAAACGTACAGATAAAGCCTCGGCCACATCTGTACCATGACGTCCAGCCCCAGTGGAGCTGGATGAGTCAGAGGAAGCCAGAGGGGACAGTGCAATGTCTCTCGAGTTGCAAACAGATCCACCCGAGTCTGGCCAACTTCTCCAACTGTGCTTCATCACCTCAGTGTGAAGCCGTCATTCCCCGGGCCTCAGCCCCTGCCTCGACAGGATGTCTGTTCCCAAGTTAGATGCCCAGGAATGTGGACTGCTCTCAGCAAGAGGAGTTCGTCCTGGGACCACACAAGGATCTGGTACACTAGTTTGTACAAACGGTGTGAGCGCAGACCTCCTTGGTGGTTGATGTAAGAAACCACCGCTGTGTTGTCGGTGCGCACCAACACATGATGATCTCTCAGGTCCAGGAGCTCGAAGCACGGCCAGCATCTCCAGGCAGTTCATATGCCATGTCGGATGGCGACCACTCCACAGACCGCGGGCAGGGTGGCCACTCATGACCGCACCCCAGCCGGTGAGGGACGCGTCCGTCGCTAGCATCACGCGGCGACAAGGAGCTCCCAGCACCGGGCCCTGAGACAAGAACCAAGACTTTCTCCACATGTCCAAGGCACGTAGGCACCGCCGCGTGACCTTTAGCATGCGAAGTGGGTTTCCCCTCGGGGAGAACCCCTTGGTCTTGAGCCACCTCTGTAGGGATCTCATGTACAGCAGGCCAATAGTATTCACGTTGGACGCAGCTGCCATCAGACCCAGCAATCTCCGAGACTGCTTGACAGAGAGTGACCGGCCTTCTCTCACTCTCACGACTGGAGTGAGGATCGACTCGATCCGAGCAGGTGACATACGTGCCTGCATCGTGGTCCAATCCAACACCACGCCCAGATAAGTGGTTCTCTGTACTGGAGAATGCACACTTTTCTTGGCGTCAAGTCTTAACCCCCAGCTCTTTCATGTGAGCGAGAACGACATCTCGATGCCGAACCGCCAACCGCTCTGAACGAGCTAATATCAACCAATCTTCGATGTGGTTGAGTTGTGAAAGCGTGGGGTGAGAGTGCAAGGCCAGAGGAAGAACCGTATTGGTAGGCTTTTGCCCCCAAAAGCAAACCTCAGGAACTTCCAATGAGGAAGGATGGAGAAGTGCAACTTATGATAGATCGTGACACACCAGTCCTCGGACTTGGTCTGTGCAAGCGTGCTGAACTTCAGTCCCCTGACTGAGCGGTTCAAAAAATGCAGATCTAAAATAGGACGCAACACCTCATCCTTCCTCGGAACAGTGAAGTACCGGCTGTAGGACCCGGACTCTGCAACCTGAGGAGGGACCACCTCAATGGCCTCCGTCCTCGGAGAGTGTCTACTTCTGTTCCATTACCAGAGCCTGCTCGGGGCCCACCAAGGTGGAAAGGTCCCCATTGAATTGAGGCGGAAGAGAACCGAACTGGATTCTGTGGCCTCTCACTACAGTGTGCAGGACCCACTGAGACACATTTGGCAGTAGTTTTCACGCTGCCAAATAGTCTACTAAGGGAATCAGCTTCTCGAGACTGATCTCTGGTGTCATCAGAGCAGTTAGCTCAGTGCCCTGAAGCGGCGCACCGGCAGGAGACAACCGAACTAGCTGCTCTGGAAACCACCATGGAGGTCCCAAGCCTCTTAGCACCGCTACGTTTCTGGATGGTAACTGAGAAAAGCACTCGCCGGAGGCCGCTGCGCCTCGGAACACCGGCAGGGTTGGCAGATCGATCTCCTGAGGGGACTGAGGAGAGATGGGCACCGTGTAATGCGGTGTATACCGCTCTTCCCCAGAGGGGCCTGCCCTCTGAGGTCCTGAGCCACAGCATCAGGACTCTCATAGCTGAAGTCTCCTAAAACGACGGTCCTCAGACCCACGTCGTCTGTTAGGAAGACTAGACCAGATCCTGCTCGGGGCAGGACCCCATGAAGTACACTTGGCAGGGACTCCCATACTGCCATGTGACCTCATAGGGGAACCAGTCTCGCGAGACTGGCCTCTGGTGCTCTTAGAGCCACTAGCTCGGTGCCCTGAAGTGGCGGACCGGCAGGGGACGACCGTACTAGCTGCTCTAGGGACCTCCGTAGAGATCGCGAGCCTCTTAGCACCGCTACGTTTCCGGGCGGTAACTGAGAGAAGCGCTCGCCAGAGATCGCTGCGCCCTGGAACACTGGCAGGGTTGGCAGATTGATCTCCTCAGGGCCCTGAGGAGAGACGGGCACCTCTTCCCCAGAGGGAGCTGGCCCTCAAAAAGTCCTAAGCCTATGCGTCAGGACGTTATGACGAAGGCTCTTCAGCGAAAATGACGGTCCGCAGAACCGCTTTCCACTAGAAGCCTTCTGCCTGAGAGCGCCACTCTAACTCTAGCATCAGCGGAGTACAAGAAGTGACACCCCCGGCGCGAGGGGCTGGAACACAGTAGGGTTGGGACTGCTCCGCCCAGCAGCCCCTGACCGCCTCAACCTCCTCAGAGGAAGAGAGGTAAACCGTGTTCTCACTCGAGAAATTACAATCCAGGGGCCCCTGTACATCTAACTGTCATAGTCAGATAAATATTTCAATTTATTCCTCAGAATTAAATGTAGTCAATAACCAGACGAGAAACACGGTCTGGAAAAATTCACATCAAACGAAACCAAGAAATATACACGTTGCCTCGGCAGCGCGCTCCTGGTTTTTATTTAGTAAAAAAGTAAAATTTTTTTTTTTGTTTTTTTTGTTTTTTTTTTGCACTCAGTCACACAAACAACATCAATCTCCCAGAGAAAGATGAATGCTGCAGCGAGCTCCGCATCAGAGGGGGAAGAAACCGCAGCGCGGGCTTCCAAACCTCGAGAACGAGCTCTAGATCTAGTGAACACGGGTGGAGATAGGACGAGCCGTCTCCAACCCGTTCGCCAGATCATGTGCGATTCCCGTGATCTCGGTCGCCGCCGTGCCTCAGCAGCAGCGGGACCGCAACCGCGAGATCGCACGCACGGATACACTCCTCGGAGCATGCCCAGCGAGAGCAGCGAGAAAAGCATGCAGCAGCGAGCTCTGCTTCAGAGGGGGAAGAAACCGCAGCGCGGGCTTCCAAACCTCGAGAACGAGCTCTAGATCTAGTGAACACGGGTGGAGATAGGACGAGCCGTCTCCAACCCGTTCGCCAGATCATGTGCGATTCCCGTGATCTCGGTCGCCGCCGTGCCTCAGCAGCAGCGGGACCGCAACCGCGAGATCGCACGCACGGACACACTCCTCGGAGCGTGCCCGGCGAGAGCGGAGCGCTTAACAGCGAGAAAAGCACAATCAGCCCCCCGAGAGCCGACTGCGCGAGCTCCACTCCTCATTAAAGCTGCTCATTATAATAATATGCTTGCTTGTGTAACTGATGCTTGTGCAACTGGCGAGCTCATCGACGCCTTTCACATCAATCTCCTCAGAGAAAGACAGGAAGAGCGTCGCGCCCTCTCACCAGGGAGAAAGTACCGCAAACGCGGGCTTCCGAGACCCCGAGAGCGGGCGCCGGATCCGGTGGTTAAGGAAGAAGATAGGGACTTGCCTGTCTACATTCCTTCCAGCGGATCCGAAAGCGAAACCAGCGAGAGAAACCACCGCTCCGCCTCGGCGAAAGCGGGGCTGGCACTGCGAAAAACGACAGTGAAGGCTCCCTCCTCAAAGAGAGCCTTCTGAGAGTGAAGCAAAATGCTCGCATCGCAGCCGTCAACTCCCTCGAGAGCTGATTCTGCGCGCTTCACTCTCAAGCAGACAACACACAAACTGCGTGTGTCCCTACCCTTTTTCTTTGCGGGCAGGGAAAACACACAGCCTGAACGCTGCCTGCTCTCGCCCAAGACTTCTCTTGATTGAAGTCTTTGACAAACGGAGCTTATCAGTGGACAAACAACACTAAATAAGACTCACAAACAGATAGCAACTGACACACACACAGAGCGCTTGCTGAAGACAGAAGGCTGGATACCGGCTTCGCCGCTCGTGCTTTTATGCTTCCTGGTCTATGACGTCACCCGCCTATGACGTCTCGCCCATCCATTGGACTGATTACACACGTGATTCAGAGACGTCACGCTAGAGGCGTTCCCCAAAGCGTCACCGACGCAGCTCGAGTTCCTGAAGAGGAACCAACAGATCAGAGACTCTGAGAACTTCAGTGATTTAACTGCTGCCAGTGTTAATGCAGCTTTTAGGTGTTAACAATTTTGATCTAATCTAAACAAATTTTAAAGTACTTTATTGGCATCTAAATTCATGCTACTGTAAATTTGTGCTAGTTATTCAAGGCTACAAGTCCGCCAAATCCACAGCTTTCTTTTTGTGGCATGACTGTTAGCTGGGTGATTTCAGCTTCTAAGTAGAGACTCATCATGCAAAGAGGACTGTCTTCTAAAATGTTTGAGCCTTAGGTGTTTCTTAATTAATTTTAGTGTTCACCTTAAGGTATGGAGTTTCTTTTGTGTCTTTTTTTATTTGTGCAAAATTTTATTTGTATTTTATATTAAACCTAAAACTAACTTTACTGCTCTATCAGATCTTTATTTACAAAATGTATGATAAATGCTTACAAATGACAATCCTGTGGCGTGTGCTGTATATAATGTTATTTTGTTGAAATGTAGTTTTTAAAACAAAAAATATTAGATCGAATTATGTAATTGGCCAGCAGCAGTCCCTGGCTGCTAGAGATGCTGCTACAGCGGCAGCTGCAGGAGACAGACCCTGGCTGCTGGACATCCCGCTGGAAGTGCCACTGTGAGATGCCGATATCACCAACTACAGACGGGCTTAGCTAATGTTACGTATTTATTTGGGAGAGCATATGAATAGAGAATAATTAAGTTCACTTGTCACTGAGTTTGTTAAATTAGTTATCTTAGCCAGTAAACCACCTGTTGCTCGCTTGCTCTTCTGTCAGACTGGCGGCAGCAGTGGCAAGAAAGCATAGGGTCATACTGAATAAAGTGGTTACTGTATATCAAGTATTATTTCAAAATAAGTATTATACTGTTTATGTATCAACATAGACAGCATTGTAACATATTATTTAAGATAACTATTACAGTTGGTGCAGTGTTTCTCAGTAAAACCAGCACAGCACTCTTAATACTGGCTGTGCATATGCTGACATTGATAGGAATGAATCATGAGACTGTAAGCGAAAAATGCATGATTTATATAATTTTTTGTTTGTTACTTAGATAAGTTGAATCTTAGATAAACAGTTAACTAATATGACTTTTTAGCTAAAGTTCAACAAATTATTAGACAAGGCTTTGTAGGCATGGGTGTTTTAAAGATACTGTTTAGTGCTTGGATACAATGTAGATTGTACATTGGATTGGATACACCCCCCACCAGAGTATATACATTGGGATTATGGATATTTTCTTAATGTACATGCGATGGCTGCCATAGATAAAACTAAACATAATAGAGGCAACTTTTACAAGATTTCACATCCCATACTTGGATTTACACAAACATATCACTTGGTGGTTTGATAATGGATACCTGGCTGTTATTTTTAAAGAGGAAACTAACACTTTGAGGTGAGATGAAAAAAAGGTGACCCTGGAGTGAGAGAGAACATTATCCTGTCAAACAGCTTTATCACGGATTATATCAACAACTCTAAAATGGGATTATATCATGAAGCCTAAAACAGTGGCAATAAACTAAGCATTAGGGTGATGTGTGTGTGTTTGTGCGTCATATTTCTCTCCTCTCATCTGTGGTGTCAAAACAAAGTGCTGTGCTCAGGTACTGAGGAAGAGCGTTCTGCCACCTTTCTCCCATACCTCGCACATCTGCCTTAAAGCAGCTCTTTAGAAATCAGGTATTTGTCACTTTTAATTAACATTATTTCACACCATGCCTGAAAAAAAAGTATACACATATTCTTAAATAACCAGTCAGAGTCCTGGTTTGTGTGCATGTGTGAGGTGTGACAGAAGGTGTTATTTCATTAGGAAGGACCACATTAGTGGTGTAGTGATATCCAAAAGGGAGAGTAAAAATAGCAAGATTCTCTTAACATAATCGCATAAAGGTACATCTGTCATGTTTTTATTCTAAACATTTTTTGTATTACTATGACTACAATTAATAGATATTAATAGTAAGGGTTTCTGCAGGATTTTTAAAGGCTCATATGATGCAATAAAGTTTTTTCGTTTTTCTTTGGAGTGTTACAAGCTGTTCGTGCATAGATAAGATCCCTAAAGTTGCAAAGACTAAAGTCTCAAACCCAAAGAGATATTTTTTATAAAAGTTAAGACTTGTCCACGCCCTCCTAAAACGCCTTGTATAAACACACCCCCACATGTCTACGTCACTGTGTGGGAAGATTTGCATAACACCGCTCAAATGTTCACGCAAAGAAAGAAGGTGTAATTTTGATTCTCACTGTAGTATTGTTGTTGCTGTCGCCGCCATGTCATGGAGATGCTGTGTTTCATTGTGAAAGCGGAAATACTTTGTTTGGCCTTCCAAAAGAGGACAATATCCGATTCATCATGCCTAGAGCTGAACCGTGCTGGTCGCTGAGGAAATGCATCAACTTTGCGCTGTGTATTGCCGGATTGGCTTTCACCATGGACAAAGCGTTGTCCAGTCCAGGGTCATCACATGTGGTTGCTGCAAGCCCGCCGGCCGTGCCGTTCTCAAGCTTAAAGTGGGGCAGTTCCAAATTTGCAAGGACAGTCTGGCGCTTCTGACTCACCACCTGTAAGTAGGTTTTTTATATTTAAAGAATTTGCCACTTATGGTTCAAATGCAAGTTTTGAGCAGTGTAGAGTAGCGCTTGTTGTCATTTTGCTCCGATCACAAATGCAGACATGGTTTTATGTTTACGGTACGTGATATGCAACACAACATGTAAAAAGACAGTATAAGTCATTATAATCAGTAATTATGTCCCCACTGGATGCAACAAATGACTCGTTTGTAATGGGTTTTTATTGGTTTTGTCTCATCGTGCCAGGACACAGCATCACAGTATGGTAAGGGCCGTAACATTTCCATCACACACTTGAAGTATTCACAATAATGTACATTATGTGGAAAATAATGTGTTTTTTGAACTGCATAAACCGCATAAACACATTGCATTACACCAAATACACAAAATAATGTTCTTTTAAGAAACATCATATGACCCCTTTAAAGGGATAGTTCACCCAAAAATGAAAATTATGTCATTAATGACTCACCCTCATGTCGTTCCAAACCCGTGAGACCTCCGTTCATCTTCGGAACACAGTTTAAGATATTTTAGATTCAGTCCGAGAGCTTTCTGTCCCTCCATTGAGAATGTATGTACGGTATACTGTACACGTCCAGAAAGGTAATAAAAACATCTTCAAAGTAGTCCATGTGACATCAGAGGGTCCGTTAGAATTTTTTGAAGCATCGAAAATACATTTTGGTCCAAAAATATCAAAAACTACGACTTTATTCAGCATTGACTTCTCTCCCGGGTCTGTTATGAGCGCGCCGTTCACAGCACATCCGGTTCGCGAACGAATCACTCGATGTAACCGGATCTTCTTGAACCCAGTTCACCAAATCGAACTGAATCGTTTGAAACGGTTCGCGTCAACAATAAGCATTAATCCACAAATGACTTAAGCTGTTAACTTTTTTAACATGGCTGACACTCCCTCTGAGTTCAAATAAACCAATATCCCGGAGTAATTCATTTACTCAAACATTACACTGACTGAACCGAGCCAGATAACGAACGAAACATTGACTCGTTCTCGAGTCAAGAACCGATTCTGTCGGACGCGTCTGGTTCGAGAACCGAGGAGCTGATGATACTGCGCATGCGTGAAGCAGACTGACACACAGCGCGTCTGAACCGAACTGGTTCTTTTGATGATTAATTTTGAACTGATTCTGTGCTAATGTTATGAGCGCGGGGTAAACCGAAGGCTTGAATCAAGGGCAATCATCGCCAATGAAGTCATTACGTCGAGCGCAAAAAGAACTGGTGAACCGTTTTCGGCAACCGGTTTATTGAATCAAACTGTCCGAAAGAACCGGTTCGCGGAGAAGAACAGAACTTCCCATCACTACCGGTGATCCGAAAACCGATGCAACCGCTTCTTGACTCGAGAACGAGTCAATGTTTCGTTCGTTATCTGGCTCGGTTCAGTCAGTGTACTGTTTGAGTAAATGAATTACTCCGGGATATTGGTTTATTTGAACTCAGAGGGAGTGTCAGCCATGTTAAAAAAGTTAACAGCTTAAGTCATTTGTGGATTAATGCTTATTGTTGACGCGAACCGTTTTCAAACGATTCAGTTCGATTTGGTGAACTGGTTCAAGAAGATCCGGTTACATCGAGTGATTCGTTCGCGAACCGGATGTGCTGTGAACGGCGCGCTCATAACAGACCCGGGAGAGAAGTCAATGCTGAATAAAGTCGTAGTTTTTGATATTTTTGGACCAAAATGTATTTTCGATGCTTCAAAAAATTCTAACTGACCCTCTGATGTCACATGGACTACTTTGAAGATGTTTTTATTACCTTTCTGGACGTGGACAGTATACCGTACATACATTCTCAATGGAGGGACAGAAAGCTCTCGGACTAAATCTAAAATATCTTAAACTGTGTTCCGAAGATGAACGGAGGTCTCACGGGTTTGGAACGACATGAGGGTGAGTCATTAATGACATAATTTTGATTTTTGGGTGAACTATCCCTTTAAGCTCAAATTTAAGACTTTTTAAGACCTGCACAAATAGAATTAATATCATATAAACCGGTTAGGGCAATGTCTATAGTAACTAATTAAATTGTAAAATACAAAGCGTGATTATTCTTCTTTTTGATCGACCAGTTCACATTTACAGCTCTGTGTGTTTGCAGGGTAAAAACATATGGGTCGATTTTCACATTGGTCTGAACAAAAACAACCCCAATACTGTGTTCCTGCAATATTGGAGGCTGCAGTTTCAGGTCCCCAGTTCTACTGGGACCCTATTTTCGTGGGACCCTTTTTGTGACTGCGCCATCTAGCCAATCCTATTTCAACAGAGTAGCCCTGATTCAAACATCAAACAAACAGATGCAGAGACTAGATCCATGGAAACTATAAAATTTTTGTCTTTCCATCTTATTTTTGATGTAAGAGCTGGTGTGAACTTTAGTGTGTGACCTCCATTTAGCCTATTTGTGTCCAAAACTGTTTACTGTGCTGCTGGATGTTGTAAACTAGTATTTTTACTCAAATTATTTGATATTTATTAATCTACTAATATACACACTAATTTGTACCACAATTGTTTTACCGTTTACTGCACTTACGTGGGTCAGACAACAGACATGAAGTACTGCACTGCGACAATGAACAAGTCTTTCTTCATAAGAAAACAGAATCTAAAACCTAAAAACTATATCTATCTATCTATCTATTTATCTATCTATATATATATATATATATATACCCTGGCATATATATATATATACATATATATATATAGTGTGACGTGTGTCCCGAGCGCTCGTCAACGTCGCCCTGGCAACACAGTGAAATCACCGGCACTAGCTCGTCACAGGCTGAGCGGCCGCACCTGCAGCTCGCTTAAGCGGCGTCTACTTAAGCCGGGAAGGAAAGCAGTGTCGGGGGAGCAATGTCCCCGACGCAGACACTAACTCTTTCCTCCTCTGTTATAGAGAGCAGCGTGTGACCGTCAGCCCCAACCAGGAGAGCAAAGCACGGGATCCACCACTCAAGGCACAGAGAGCACGTGGGAGTTGGAGCACGACGGCGAGCACCGTTTTCACTCAGAGCACAAAGTTTTCAATAAATCCACCCTTCGGGGATTTTCTCTGTCTATCGGTTGTCGTGTAGTTCCTCCCCTCGCCACACTGGTGGAGAATCCGGGCAAAAGTGTGAGGTGGACACCGACAACCGACCCCAGAGGTCTTTTCCCTCTGCTCTGTTTCCACAGGCGGCCGCTCCTCCCCCGGCATGGAAGAGCTGCTTAAACACCTCACCGAGGTGAGCATCCGTCAGCAGCAAATAATGGAGCACATGGCCTCACGTCAAGGAGACGCCGAACGCGAGCTCGCCGCCCTCCGCACCGCCGCCCACCGCACGCCGCTGCCTGACCCCCGTGTCCAAGCCGTACAGCTGATGCCGCGAATGACGGCGCACAACGATGTGGAGATGTATATTCAAATGTTTGAGGCCACCGCGATCCGGGAGGCGTGGCCAGAGGACGAGTGGGCCAGACTTCTCGCGCCGCTGCTGACCGGGGAAGCGCAGCGGGCGTATTTCACCATGACGGCTGAGAGAAGCCGGGACTATGGAGAGGTGAAAAAGGAAATCCTGAGCCGAGTAGGCCTCTCCCCAATCTGTGCGGCGCAGCAGTTCCATGACTGGGAATATCGAGCTCGACAGCCCGCTCGCGCCCAAGCGGCAGAACTAACCCGGTTGGCCCAACATTGGCTGTTGACAGGGGGTCCCCCCCGCACACAAGGTAGCTGAGCGTGTGGTGATCGACCGACTCCTCCGCGCCCTCCCCCGCGCGTTGAGACAGGCAGCTGGCATGAGGAATCCCACCGATCTTGACGAGCTCGTGGAGGCCATTGAGCTGGCGGAGGCCGCCCAACACCGGGAGGTAGGGGAGCGAGCGCCGCCTTTTCCCCGAAGGGTGGTCCAGGAGCGACGCTCGCCGGAGGGCACCCAGCGACCCGTGAGCAGGCCTGCGGTTCCTGGCCCCCAGGACGAGCCGATGCCCACCGAACCGCCGCGCTCCCCAGGACGGACGTGGCTAGCAGGCTGTTCAGTTCACAATCCGCCGCCGGAGGCACCGCGAGCCGAGGTGCACATCAATGGCCGGCCGTTCATCGCCCTCCTCGACTCGGGCAGCGGGGTAAGCCTGATACAACCAAATGTCCTTCCGCCCCAAACAGGTTCCAGAGCCCGGCTGGCGATAACGTGCGTGCACGGGGATACCAGACATGTACCGGCACGGCGAGTGACCATCACCGCGACCCCTGGTTCCTGGCCCGTCGAAGTGGGAATCTTAAAGGACCTACCGGTACCCGTTCTCCTCGGCCGGGATTGGCCGGGGTTCGATCAGCTCCTCACCTCCAGCACACAGCCTGCTAGCCTGGCCGGGAACCGCCGACGCCGGAGATCAGCAAGGCGCCCTCGACGACGCCCCGCGCTGCTGACGTCGGACAGCCCTCGAGGAGGTGAGTCCCCCTCCCAAAACTCTAACCTGTTCTTTGATGTCTTCCAGCAGATAGCGGGAGGGGGAACGCTCGCCAAAGAGCAGCGTGGGGACGAACGCCTCAAGCATTGCTGGTCTCAAGTGCGGGTGGTGGAAGGAGAGGATCTACAACCGGCTCCCCACCCCACCCCCCATTTTGTCATCCAAAACGGCCTGCTTTACTGTGTCGCGCAGCGAAGGGGGGGAGGAAAAGACGTTGCTGGTGGTACCGCGAAGCAAAATCCAGACGGTGTTGGAACTCGCCCATGCCCACCAGATGGCTGGCCACCTCGGCGCTCAAAACACCGCGCAACGGATCCGGGATCGCTTCCACTGGCCTGGACTGGAGGCGGATGTCAAGCGGTACTGCCAAGCTTGCCCGACATGCCAACGGACATCGCCACACGCTCCTCCCCCCAGCCCGCTGATCCCACTGCCTATCATAGAGGTGCCCTTCGAGCGCATCGGGATGGACCTGGTGGGGCCGCTGCCGAAGTCCGCCCGGGGGCATGAACACATCCTAGTTATCGTGGATTATGCCACCCGCTACCCAGAGGCCATTCCCCTCCACAAGGCCACCGCAAAGAACATCGCACAGGAGCTCTTCCTACTGAGTAGTCGGGTTGGCCTACCAGCGGAGATCTTGACCGACCAGGGCACCCCTTCATGTCCCGGATCATGGCTGACCTCTGCAAGCTCCTCAAAGTCCGGCAGATCCGGACCAGTGTGTATCATCCACAAACTGATGGGCTTGTGGAACGTTTTAACAAGACCCTTAAGCAGATGCTGCGACGAGTCGTGGCCGAGGACCAACGCGACTGGGACCAAATGATCCCGTATGTGCTGTTCGGGATCCGGGAGGTGCCCCAGGCTTCCACCGGCTTCACGCCCTTCGAACTCCTCTTCGGCCGCCAACCCCGAGGGCTTCTAGACGTCGCCCGGGAAGCCTGGGAGCAACAGACTGCGGTATGTCGGACCACCCTCGAGCACATCAAGGCCATGAGGGAGCGGATCGACAGGGTCATGCCGTTGGTCCGGGAGCACCTTTCCAAGGCCCAGCAAGACCAGCAGCGCCTCTTCAATCGGGCCGCCCAACCACGGGAGTTCCAGCCGGGGAGACTACGTCATGGTTCTGGTCCCCCACCTCCACCTGTAAATTCCTGGCACGTTGGCAGGGCCCATACACGGTCACCGAACGGGTAGGACCCGTCACCTATAAAGTGCGCCAACCAGGTCGCCGAAAGGAGGAGCAGCTCTATCATATAAATCTGTTGAAGCGCTGGGTGGGGACCGGACCCCAACTCTCGGCCCCTCGCCACCACCTCTCCCGTGGTTGTAGACATGGATCCCAATCTCTCCGCGGCCCAGAAGACGGAACTGCAGCACCCTGGTCGGTCAGTTCTTGGATGTGTTCTCTCCCCCCTGCCAGGGCGGACGACCGTCATCCAGCACGAAGTCCAAACACCACCAGGAATTATCGTCCGGAAGCGGCCCTATCGTGTCCCGGAGGCTCGGCGACACGCAATCGAGACAGAGGTACAGGAGATGTTAAAGTTGGGGGTAATTGAGCCCTCGCGGAGTCCCTGGTCCAGCCCCATCGTAATGGTCCCGAAGCCCGACGGCACCCTCCGTTTCTGCAACGACTTCTGCCGCCTAAATGAGGTCTCTGAATTTGATGGCTACCCCATGCCCCAGGTCGATGAGCTCCTGGATCGACTGGGAAGGGCCCGGTTCATATCGACTCTCGACGTCACCAAAGGTTATTGGCAAGTCCCTCTGTCGAAGGATGCCAAGCCCAAGACAGCCTTCTCAAACCCCAGTGGCCACTGGCAGTACCGGGTCCTTCCCTTCGGCCTGCACGGGGCCCCCGCCACCTTCCAGAGGCTCATGGATGTCCTGCTGAGGCCCCATATGGCCTACGCCGCGGCCTACATCGACGACGTGGTCATCCATTCCGAGACCTGGAGGGAGCATTTAGAGCGGCTCCGGAGGGTGCTGCTGGAACTCCGCCGGGCGGGGCTCACCGCCAACCCCCGGAAATGTCACCTGGCTCTCTCCGAAGCCAAGTACCTGGGCTTCTGCGTGGGTCGCGGCCTCATCCGCCCCCAGGAAAAGAAGGTGACAGCTATCCTCTCGGCACCGCGGCCCACTACCAAGGCCCAGGTACGAGCCTTTTTGGGGTTGGCAGGATACTACCGTTGTTTTATCCCTAACTTCTCCTCCTTAGCCTCTTCCCTGACAGATCTGTCCAGGAAGAGGCAACCCGAGAAGGTAGCCTGGAGTCCAGAAGCGGAAGAGGCATTCCAGCAGGTGAAGTCAGCCCTCACCTCGGAGCCAGTCCTGCGAGCCCCCGATTTCAACTGCCCCTTCCTGGTGCAGACCGATGCCTCAGACACCGGGTTGGGAGCCGTTCTCTCCCAAGTCCAGGACGGCGAGGAGCACCCAGTGATCTATATTTACCGGAAGCTGACCCCGACCGAACAACGGTATGCCGCCGTGGAGAAGGAAGCGTTGGCCGTCAAGTGGGCAGTCCTGGAGCTTCGCTATTATCTCCTCGGCCGCCGGTTCACCCTGCTGACCGATCATGCGCCACTGCAGTGGATGGCCCGCGCAAAGGACACCAAGCCCAGGGTGACCCGGTGGTTCCTTGCGCTCCAGGACTTCCACTTCACCGTACAACACCGGGCGGGGACAGCCAACGCCAAACGCGGATGGCCTCTCCAGGATAGGGGGCAGCTTTCGCAGGTCTGTCAGGCTCCACTCCCCCACCCTCCCCATATCTCCCCATTGTTCCGCAGACGCAGGTCGACGCTTAGGGGGGGGGGGTGTGACGTGTGTCCCGAGCGCTCGTCAGCGTCGCCCTGGCAACACATTGAAATCACCGGCACTAGCTCGTCACAGGCTGAGCGGCCGCACCTGCAGCTCGTTAAGCGGCGTCTACTTAAGCCGGGAAGGAAAGCAGTGTCAGGGGAGCAATGTCCCCGACGCAGACACTAACTCTTTCCTCCTCTGTTATAGAGAGCAGCGTGTGACCGTCAGCCCCAACCAGGAGAGCAAAGCACGGGATCCACCACTCAAGGCACAGAGAGCACGTGGGAGTTGGAGCACGACGGCGAGCACCGTTTTCACTCAGAGCACAAAGTTTTCAATAAATCCACCCTTCGGGGATTTTCTCTGTCTATCGGTTGTCATGTAGTTCCTCCCCTCGCCACAATATATATATATATATATATATATATATTAGGGCTGTCAAATGATTAATCACGATTAATCACATCCAAAATAAACATAATATACATAATAAATATACACAGTATACACACATATATTATGTAAACAAAACTTTTATTTTGGATGTGATTAATCGTGATTAATCATTTGACAGCCCTAATATATATATATATATATATATTTATAGCATCTATATATAGAGAGAGAGAAATTAGGTTAACTATTTCAAGAGGTTTACCAACGGGTAGGGAAAGGAGCTGGTTAGGACAATAATTAAGTGTATACAATTAAACAACTATGGAATTCCTTAAAAAACAATAGTATACAGAATTGAATAGCAAGTGCTAAAGAATAGTATAAGCTGTTAATATAATAATATAATAATAATTTAATAATAATAATTTAATATTATTATATAAGTTAATATAATAATAATAATAATAATAATAATACAATAAAAACACAAAAAAAAAAAAAAAAAAAAAAAAAAAAACAGAGTCGTGGAAATGCAGTCCTGAATAAAACAGGTTTATTGAAAATGCACATTCATTCTCTGCCAGCAGGAGGCTCTTTTGGAATGGCAAAAATAGAACTGTTTCCCGGTAACAGCAGAACACAAAGCAGTGCAGAACCGGAATCTGTCTTGGACTGGCCTTGGACTGGATGGACTGGTCTTTCCGTCCCCAAATTTAAAGGGGTCATTTGATGCAATTTAAAATTTTCCATTCTCTTTGGAGTTGCAAAGACTAAAGTCTCAAATCCAAAGAGATATTCTTTTTAAAATTAAAAAGAGTCAACCACGCCCTCCTAAAAAGGCTGATTCTAACACCCACGTCTACGTCACGATGTGGGAAGATTTGCATAACACTGCAAATGTTCATGCAAAGAAAAAATGTGTAACTTTTATTATCGCTGTAGTATTGTTGTTGCCGCCATGTTGTGGAGATGCCGTGTTTTGTTGTGAAAGTGAAAATACTTTGTTTGGCCTTCCAAAAGAGGACAATTTCTGCTTCGTCATGCCTAGAGCTGATCCATGCTGGTCGCTGAGGAAATACATCAACTTTGCGCTGTGGATCGCCGGATCGGCTTTCACTGTGGATGAAGCAGAGTCCAGCCTGGGGTCGTCACATGTGTCCTTCGTCAAATCCACTAGCCGCGCCGTTCTTTAACCCGCCGGCTGTTCCTCACTGAAGCCCTCAGTGTGTGACGCTGTGTGATGCATTTTATGGAAGACTGTTTCCTGAACCTGCAGACTAGCCTACAATGGGTCTGTGCTCAAAGGCTGTTCTATAAAGTGAGGAAGTTCCAACTTTGCAAGGACAGTCTGGCACTTCTGACTCACAGCCTGTAAGTACATGTTTCATATATAAAGAATTTGCCACTGATGATTCAAACGCAAGTTTTGAACATTGTAGAGTAGCGCTTGTTTGTCGTTTCTCAGATCACAAATGTTGACACGGTTTTATGTTTACGCAGTGCGATACGCAACGCAATGTGTAAAAACGTATAAGTCATTATAATCAGTAATTATGTCTAATGATAGGTGGAATGAGGTATAAATTGATCAGGCACACATAGACACAGTAGATTCTGGCCTCTTAAAGCACAAGTGTGTGTGTGTGTGTGTGTGTGTGTGTGTACATAAATATCAAGAAATAAAAAAAAAGACGTAAAAAAAAAAACACCATGTGGAGTGATGTACAGTGAAGCAGAAAAAGCATAATTTGTAATAACTGGAATATCAAGTCCGCAAAACCATATCAAAATGGAGTTCACATCTCTAATGTCACTCAGTGAAAGATCTTTAATTTCCTCAATAAAGACACACAAATTACCAAATTATACCTCTGTGTGACACAGAGAGGAAAATCCCAGTTTCTTTGACTCTGTGTCATTTGGATATGGATCTCTGATGAACAAAAGGGAGAATATGATTCAAAGTGCTAAACTAGGCTATACTGAAGACTTCCTCTATGTGAAAAACAGAAACTTGGAAGATGACAAGAATCAATCCATCATAATCCAGTGATGGCGATAAACTGCATTATTTATAACTGTAATTCTAGGCCAGAAGAAGACCTTGTCTACTTTGGACAAAAGTTTTGGATAAATTAAACCTTTAAAGACTGAAAATATTGTAGATCCAGAAATTATCCAAAACCTGATACACTGAATCTAATATGGTTGAGTCTACGCTTTTGTCTTCTCAGAAGCTGATGCCTACAAAATAATTGTTTTTATTTATTTTATGTATGTAATGCCCTTGAACACAGCAAATATTCCCTTTCAACTCCTATGGCAAAATGTTTTTTTTCTTTTTTCTGTTGTCTTGAGGGGCACAAATTGTGCCTCCCTTAAAGCTCAAAAACATGGCATTTGCCTCACACAATGTTTGGAAAGCTTCCTGGCTTGTGTATGGACATAACGTCTACAGCTTCTTTTGTTTACAGTCTCTTGACTCCACTGAGTTCCTGATGAGGCGGTGATGTCATGTGCATAGCATGGTGCGTCTGCGTAGCTAACCACAGAAGATAATCAGACACATGTTTGTGTATTTTAGTGAGGCTGGGCCTCAATTTTCATATTTCATACTTCACTGGCTTCCACTGATGGATTATTGTGATTCGCTCGAGTAGGGTGCCAGTGAGGGGTCCCAGAGTGTGTGTGTGCAAGAGAAAGAGGAAACCTGAGGTATGCTTTGAAGTGTATTGTGTGTGATCTGTTTTGCCGATCGTAGTTGGAATGAAGGTTAAGTGTAGCTGATGCACATATACACACACACACACACACACACACACACACACACACACAGTGAGAGTCAAGCAGGGCAGTGCCTCAGTGCGTTAGATGAGGTAGTGTCAGGGCAGGGTGGTCTGTAGCCAACAGCAAGGTTACTGCAGTGCTCCTTCGCTCTCTGTCTCTCTCTTACTTTCTTTTGCTTTCTCTGTCTTATCCCTGCCTCCTTTCTTGATAGGCAATACAAAGAAAACCTAAAATTCTTCTTCTCTAGATGAAATGTAAAGTATGTGAGTTTGCTTATTCATAAGGATGCATCATCCTAGTAAAACCATGTCAGCCAAAGGATGCTCACTCAGATTTTTCGGCTAAGAGGAATTTAAATCAAACTTCAAAAACAAACAAGCAAACAATGAATGAATGAATAAATAAAAATAATAAAACAAAAATAATAATATTTAATATTAGTCAATAAATAAATATTTAAACATAAATATTTCAATACACACACAAGACATCCCATTTTAGTGTCTGCATCTAATTAAATTTACAAAAGTGATTTTATTTACATAGAAAGCATGTTAAAAGCAAGTAAAGTGTCTCCTTTAATGTTTCAAATAACTTGCGAAATTTGTGAATTTAAAATTGTGAAAATAAAAACATAAAAATATGGGTAAAATAATGTTCCATCATCATTCCGTGTAACAGACATATTTATGTACAAATAAAATTCAATTCAAATTTGAAAATACACATTGTTTCAAAGCAGCTTTCCGGAAAATAGCAGCTTTAAAGAAAATAAAATAAGAAGAAATATAATAGAAAATATGATTATACTAAACTTTATATATTGAATGTGTCCTAGAAGATAACATAAAATGCCCTATTACTGTTTTCTAGAATTAAAAACAGCAAACATCTTTGCCATAAACAAAATGTAATCCCTTATGATTGTTAATTAATCACTGCATATAGTCTCAGAGCCCAACATTATTTACATTATAGGATCAGACTTGATATGACACATCACAGAGTGCAACATCTTTCTACTCCTCTTTGCGCTTAGGAAATCAGTGCAGTGTTATTTCCATGCTGTTTCAAGTGAGGACCCTGATTTTGACACTTGTGAGAAATGACAAGTTTTGTGATTAGCGGGGCTCTTTTTCATCTGGTTGGTGATTGGAGTGTTTGATGTCCTCAGAGTCGCTCTGAAGGCACTGAAGAGGTGATTCCCCCAGAGGTCTGTACTGACGTTGACACACACAAACACACACACGTTTTCTCCCCCCTTTATGTTTTCTCCCTTTCAGACTCATTTCTTAATGAATGAATCAGACAGGGTGTGAAAGAGAGACTGGGGATGGTGTGTTTAGAAGCCAATTTCTCACTCTGGAAATGGTCATTGAGAATATGACATCAAATTGATATGGTTGGCATGTGAGAAAGAGAGTTAAAAAATAATAATATTCCAAAGTATAAATATTCATGACAAGCTTTTACAATTTGCCATCACCACCACCAACAAAGAAATAACTATATCACCACTAGCTTGAAAGAATTGCAATGCAAAAAAACAGGCTGATGTCCTGAAAATAGACTGGAATATAATAGAAGCCCTAATTTATTATTTTATTATTGAGAAACAATTATCTGCTTTTGTAAAACTAATACATTTATATAAAGTGTTGTTATTGTTGGCTAAAACTAAAACTATTCAAAATGTTTTACTAATTGAAATAATGCTGAAACAAAATATAAATATTAGATGAAAAACCTATAATTACAGATATCCAAATAATGGATACTGTGAAAGTAAGTCTGCTTGCTCTGCCTGCTCACTTTTTAGGCAATGCTTTTAGTGTGATTTGTATCTTTTCATTGAGGTTTCCTTCACCGTGATCAATTTCCTTTCAAATTCCATATTTAGCCACTTAAACAGATTACGATTAATGTATTAATTACAATGAAAGCCAGCCCACAATACAGTGTCACTTAAATATATAAAGCCATGATTTGTGGGCAAGTACATAGTGGACGTGTCTTTAAGTTTCTTTGGGGAAGCTGGGTGAACCTCCAGAGCAATGAATGCTTTAGGGTCCAGTGGTTTTATGGACTGATTAGACGTTACTCATCCTAATCAGCACCAATATACACCACATTGCGCTGATGAAATTACAAAGTCTTCCGGTACTATGCTAACTGTCTGAGATTGAAATCTTGATGCTGATCATTTAACCTATTTAAAAAAGCACAATTTCTATGCCCATTTCTATTTACAGTGTAAATTACAACAAACCCTCCTTGTCCTAACCAGACATAACAAGGCGTGTTTTCATTCACAAGCTATTATTCTGTCATCACTGAAAACATGTCATGTGGCACAACAATCAATGAAAAGATATCTGAAGAGCCACACTATGGAATACTGGGCTATTTTTTGACATCTGTGGTTAAAACTTAAAATTGCAAGTTACTTGCAGAGGCAAGTTACTTGTGCGGTGGATGTATAACAATGGTTCCCTTTCAAGGGAACTTCGAACTGCGTCCTCTAGGGGTCGCTATGGGGGGGCACCTCATCGTGACCCATGTCTGAAGCATACAATGAAAAAACACCAACGAGTTGGCCGGCGACAGCCTCTGATGTCACTACCGATGCGACTATAAAACAGGCACCGGGAAAACACGTCATTCTCTTCTTCGTCTTCACTGACTGTTTTGTTTGAAGCGTGCATCTCAAAGAAACGGTAAGAGCGCTCTTTCTCTGTCTATCATGGCGACTACTAGCAAGCGTTTAGACAATATATGCATCCGTGTCGGCGTTATTTGACACCCGATGACACACACGATCTTTATGTCATTTGTTTGGGTAAAGAGCACGCACGCGATGTCTTTGAGGAGGCAATCTGCGTGCATTGTGAGCGTTTTTTCAAGGAAAAAGCTCCGCTCTCATTCGTCTCTCTTTCCGAAAAAAAAGCAGCCAAAATCTGCAGCCATCTGCTTCCCGCGGTTCAGGACCCGCCGCTGCTGAGGCACGGAGGAGAATGAGCTCATGAGAATTTCAGGTGGATCTGTCTGAATGGTTTAAAGAGGGACTTTCCCTTTCGCACTCATAATGGCGGCGGACAAGAGAGAGCCTCGGGAGGATGATGTTATATCTTTAACACTTTCTGATACTGAGGTTAGTGCTCTGCTGGGTTTTTACCCAGGAAAAGCAGGAGATATTTGAGGATGGTGAAGAAGCTGAGACTGAGCCTTCTCAATTCTCCTGCCCTGCGTATGTAGAGCTGTTGGAGTTTATGGATCGCGCCTCGATGAGCGTTATCTTTCCGACCATAGCCCTCCAGCTCAGGTGAGTCTCCATTTCTGCCTGATCTCCATACAGAGATCGAAAGGAAATGAAAGAGGCCGTTTTCTTCTCGCATCCATCGGTTTCGGCATAAGAGTTTCGCCGACATCGAGGCGATGCACGAAAACGGCTATGAGAGGATGCCCCCTGTAGAAAGAGCTTTCATTCTGCGGGGGAGACATCCTCTCTTAATCTCCCTCCTTGCCATCTAAGCCCCTTCAAGCAATGCATCTTGCTTAAATGGCAAAGCATACGCAGCAGCAGGTCAGGCTGTTGCTTTATTACAAAATAAATGCTTCAAGCATATCAGACTGATCTGCTAAGAGACCTGGATAGAGGCGAAGGCCTTTTAACTGATCAGGTAGCCGAGCTGCGCCGCACCACAGGCCTCTCTCCAGGCTACCAAGCAGGCCGCCTCTGCCAAGCGCAGGACTATGGCGGCCATGGTGGTGGCGGAGAGACATCTGTGGATGAACCTGGCAGACATCGGGAAGAAAGAAAAGGCTTTCTTCTCGATGCTCAGGTTTCGCCTTCTGAACTTTTCGGTATTTCCGTTGAGACGGTGATCGAGAAGTTCGGGGAGATGAAGGCGCACTCCGCTGCTTTCAGATCCTTCGTTCCACAAAGGTCCAGATCTGAGCCCGAACAACATAGGGGTCCTGGCCTGTCTCGATCTGAGGATTAAAGACGGGCACAGAAGGCTAGTGTCGTGACTCGCGCTCCTCCCCCACCTGCGGGCAGGGTTAAGAGAAATTGTGGGTCACAAGGGGGTAAGCAGAACCTAAGGGATGTAATCCAGACGAGGCAGCGTTCTCGTCTGAGTCAGAGTGATACTGAGGTATCTACTCGTTCCCTTTAGGGATTTTTAACTTCTGCTTTTATCCTCCCCTTCCTAATTCCCCTGTAACCACCAGCTCTCCACCTGATCGAGGTGAGGTGGAAACCTCTAACGCATAACAGTCTCCTATGCTGGACCTATAATGTTTTTGGCTGGTTCTATGTTCATAGCAACCACCTTACTGATGGTCCGGACTAAAAGGAGGCGCCTCTTGAGCGGGGCTCCAGCGCAGGAGGGTGGGAGTATAAAAATAAATAACCCTTTCTGTATATACTTATGTGTAAATTGTTGGTGGTTATGTGTCTACTAATAAACTCTGTGAGTTTCCTTTGCAGTGCTCAGTTACAGTGTTTACTAAACACTCGTCAGCACCAGCCATCCGGCTTCATGTTCCAGTATTAGGCGGCTGAGATCACAGGTTTCTGCGGGAGCCTCCTTGATCAGCACAGCACTGCAGGGAATTTCATAGATGTCCGGCCAGGTCACCCTGAGGGGTCTCCTGGCCGCTAAGGTGCTGTCGCATCCAGCGGGAAGTGAAGGTGGCAGTTACAGAAGTTTTCTTGTATATGCTGCCTAAGGTGATGCTCCCCTCGCTAGAGGTTTGTAAAATTTGAGCTTGCCTCTCCCGTGCGGTTCAGCGCCTCTGCGATGCTTAGGAACCTTTAGGTACACACGCTAAGCTCTGTGTACTTTCTGAAAACCACATGGTGGTCAGTGTGCACGTGTGGCGGATGTTGGGGAGCCTGGGTCAGGTTAGTTGAGTCTTTTATTAAATGGAATTAGTTTACAGTAAAGAATACACAACAACATTATTTTGGTTTAATAAACTTTATTTAAACTTTCGTTTGGAGTTAAGTGCGCACACTCTTTAATGTTTAGTTTGTTGAGTTTATTCTTACCATTCCTTTTGTTGTTTGTTACGCCTGAGTCCCATGAGCGGGTGTACCGGCAAAAGGGGTTCGGGTGGAAACATCGGCTGTATATATACAGTTCCGGCCAATGATTGGGCCACAACCATTCCGGTTCCTGCTCAGGGGGAGTTCCAAGGACTATTTTTGCTTTTTTTTCTTTTGTTTATGTATAAGAAGTTCATTTATTAAGTGAAGTCATTTGATAGTATTATTTGAAGTGTGTTTATGTGTATTTGATGTTTTCATATTCGTTTATTGTGTGTAATGGCCATTATATGTTTGTGTATCCCCCTTTTTGTGTTAATTGGTGCTGGACACCAATGTATAAATTCGTTAATTGTTTCTGTGTGATGGAGAGGTGTTCTGTGAGAGGACAGGTCCTGTAGTCCCTAGATCTCTGTAAATGTTTGAGAGGCAAATGCAGTGACTCATCTTTATTGTACGTTTTGTTTGATTTTATTTTATTTTTTTGGTATGTTTGGTTTACCTCAGTTGGGTTAACATTTACTTTACTTTTGTAACCCCATGCTGTGGAAATAAACCCCTAAATGTTTGCAGTAGCCTGCTGCCTCCATGTTCCTTTTTCCTTACTGGTCACATCTATCACAGCATGTGAACACTTTGCGCACTTTCTAAAAATCCACGTATTGGTAAGTGTGCACGCAAGACTCTACACACTTTCTGAAATCCTGTATGGTAAGGGTTACGCGCTCCGCCTCATTCCCTTTCTTGAGATGATTAGACCTTGGTTCCTTGGGCTCCATTCAGCCAGTGTGTATTTGTTTATACACTTCAAGCATCGCTTCCCTCAACATGAGGGGCTATTCGGGCGATTCTCTTGGTAGTTTAGCAGCGCTCCCCTTTTCCAAGAAGGGTCGCCTATGAGCGTGCTACTCTGGATTCAGGAGTTCTCCTCTCATATGAGACTGAGTTCACTGTTTTTCCCAGAGCGCTCCAGCATTATTTCCACAGATCGAGTTGATGACTCTCAAACATACTTTTTTGAGATGCACCATTCCATCTATGAGCTGTGAACGAAGAAGTGAATGACGTGTTTTCCCGGTGCCTGTTTTATAGTCGCACCGGTAGTGACGTCAGAGGCTGTCGCCGGCCAACTCGTTGGTGTTTTTTCATTGTATGCTTCAGACACGGGTCACGATGAGGTGCCCCCCCCATAGCGACCCCTAGAGGACGCAGTGTCTCGTTCCCTACTCAGGGAATCATGGTTACATTCGTAACCGGAGACGTTTCCTGTGATCACCATATCAGAACAGTTATAATTACTATTATAATGCCTGATCAAAAAAAATAAATAAATAAAAAAAAAAAATTCTTAAAACTTTAAAAACAAATCATAAAAACATAACTGAACATTTGCCTTGGGCAGGGGTCTCCAACATACCTGAACAAGCTAATCAAGGTGTTCAGGTCTACTTGATAATTGCAGGCAGGTGTGTTGGAGCAGGGTTGGAACTGCAGCCGGTATGGTAGCTCCAGGGGCAGGGTTGGAGATCCCTGGCCTAGGGTATAGACTAAAGCTTGTCACACACTGTACTTCAGCAATGCTCTTGTTAAATACCAACTCTCACTGTATGAGTAAATGCGATGTAAAGCCAAAGCTCATGATTTATGTGCTTACACTATATGGTCTGATTGTCAAGCTGCGACTTGACTTGCATACTGTACATGTGAAATAAACATGTGGGACCCTCCTGTACCCAGAACTGTGTAGCCTCCTTTGCTTCTATCCATACCACATGCACCATGGTTTTATTTCTGTTCAGATGCAGTGAGGGAAAAAAAAACTCTGAGTTTAGGGCAATCGGTTCATAGCTCAGCTTCAACTGTGTGATAACCTGATGAGGGGCAACCAAAGTTTCTGACATGCCAGAAATTCATCCAAACATCCGATTGCCGGTCGGGAGGGCTTAATCGCCTCTCATTTCCCCCTGTACACTGCATGACAAAGCTGAAATTCGTATGACTCAGAAATAGTCTCAAAATCAGACGAAAATCGCACAGTGCATGCTCAGCTTACACTACACTATACTACAGGAAAAACAAACAAACAAACAAAAAAACACTTCTGCTAATTGAGATCTAAAAAACTAACAACCAAAAACATCCTTGCACAGATTTTTTGACTGTAAAACTCAAATAGATTAGAGAAAGATTAGAGAAGTTCTCCTGAGTTTCATATTTGTCTTTAACGAGCTAAAATAAATATTTTACTTTTTTTACCTGACTTTGTACAGCTTTCCCAAAGCACATCTACGTGTCAAAACTTGTTATGAACATCTGTGACACTAAATAAAAATTCACAAAATTTTATGAAGAAATAAGAGTTTAATTGTTTCAAGCCATTTAAAAATCTAATCAGAGGAAGGTACTGTATGTTTACTCTGTGTGGAAAAAAAAAATGTTTGAGGTCAGTCAAATTTGAGAGCTTTGCAGAGGCTACTAAACTCTGATTGCTTGATTTGTGCTGGTATAGAGGCTTTGACTGACAGGAGGTGGGGTACAACCCATGCTGATAGGCTAATAAACAACCTCATAAAGAGAGAGATTACTGCTTCTAGAAAGAACAGTCTCCACCATCACCAAATGACTTCCCACAACTCCCTTTGATTGACAAGTCTGACAAATGAAATAGTACATTTATTCCCAGGTGACAGGCAGATGGAGAGAGAGAAACAAAAAGAAAGAGTGATGGCGATAAAGAGAAAAAGATGGGGGCCTGCTAGATGTTTCCTGGCAGGCAGGGTATGTTTTTAAAGATTTTTACTCCACCAATCAAAAGGATTCCTCTTCGCATGTGCTAAATTTAGCACAGATGCAATTAGCAGAAGAGTCACACAGTCACTCCTGGAGCAGCTGAACAGCCAGAGAGGAGCAGAGGCTGGTTTTGAGTGAAGCAGCAAATCCACATCTTTCTCTGCCCCCATCTCTCTGCTCGCCCCAGGAAGAGTGTAGGTTGATCTATTTCATTCACCATGAATGCTTTCCTCCTTTTGTTTCATTCACCATGATTGTTTTCCTCCTTTTTATTGAAGGGATACATTTAAGGGAGGGAAAGGGAGAGTGAAACAGAGAGAGCATTGAGACATGACCTCATGCCTAGTTTTAATGCCTGGGTTACATCATGCCCCGATTGGTTGCTGAAGCTCCATACAGGGCGGGTTCATACAGTGTTGGCCACAAGACGCAGTACAGTTGTACCACTAGACACAAGATCTGGCACGATAACAAAGACATAATAAAGTCCCCTCAGGCCAGTGATTCTCCTCAAAGACTGTGCCCTGGTCCAGGGTAAAATCTATAACTAAGAGTGTCTTAAAGTTTAATCTAAATCCAAAACATGTTCACATACTGAGTTAGGTTGTATGCCCAGTATTAACATGCAGTTTATGTTTCAAAGCATATATGGTCACAGATATGGTAATGTTAAATAAAAAAATAAAAATAAAATAAAAATTTACGAGATTCATGCCGTGCATGCCGTTTATTTGGTGTCCATGCAGCTCATTCTTTAATATTTTATACCCAGGCTGTTACTATTCTTATATTAAATATGATGCAAATTATTTTAGCAATGTTGCTAACTTCTGCTAGGCTTAACCTCATTTCCACTTCCCAAAGCCATGCCCCTCCAAAGGCATACTAACAAACCCTAATGTGCAAAATGACTGATAGATAAAATGTATGACTGAAATAATAATAATAATAATAATAATAAGAAGAAGAAGAAGAAGAAGAAGAAGAAAACAGGCCCAATTTACTATGTTTAAAGCCTAGGGCTGTCACAGAGACATGTGTGATGCCACAAAATATCTATTTCATACCTATTTCTGTCAGGTAAGTGGCATTTTATGTATTCCCAAACTTTGTATTCACCTTTAACTCCTGATGATGTACATACAATAAACCTACAATGAACTTAGGTTATGCCTTCATGTGCACCTTCGAAGCTCAATAAACACTATGAAGTAAACAGTGAAAGGTGAGTGAATAAATTCAGCATGAAATTAAAATTTGTTTTCAAAATGCATATTATAGATCTTAACAATTCTTTTGTGCAATGATTCACTCTGCTTTTTAAAAATTTTCTATAATCCTACACTTGGGTGTACTGTATGTCACAATACAGATGATCTGTTGCTACTTCTGTTTCATCACAACTTTAACTTTTCACTTATTGTCTATAAGCTGTTCTGTGCATTGCATCTTTAAAATGATTAAAATACAGCATGTAAAATTAAATCTTTAACTCATCATAACTTCAGTCAACTGACATTCACAATAAATTTATTTAGAAATTGAGAGACTCACCTCGTATCACCTCGGCACGGCGGCCAACTCTGAGAAAAGAGTGTGTCCTTTGGGGATTGTGGTGCTGGGGCTTTAGGTTCCTGGTGGACACTGAACACCTTTTCTGATGAAGAGATGTGGTGGCTTTTGTGATGGGAGCACAGCTGTCTCTCTCTGGACCCATATCATTCTTCTGAACCTCATCTTTCTGAAACAGAAACCCACACTTTTAAGAGATGTAATGCTTTCGAGGCTTAACCTTTCTCAGGTTATCATTAGTGAGAAAGAATATAACGAAACACTTTTTTTTTTTATCTGTGCTCGAGCAGCTGTAGTGAAAACTGTAAAGCAATGCAGATGTTTTGTATTTGGATGTAAAAGTGAACATTAGAGTCCTCATTTTCTCCCAAAACAGGAGAGCAACTGAGGATGCAGTGGATTGTATTTTTTTTTTTTTTTTTTTTTTTTTTTTTGATGGTAACACACCACCGAATACACCTAAAATTGTTTATTTATGCGCAATTAATTTTACTCAAGACTGCTTTCTGAACGAGGGGCAAAAAGTTAAAACCCAAGGATAGATCAATACCCACTTCATGATCCAGCTGCACCTCCAGAAGAAGTAAGTCTGACACTTTATATTTGTTATGATTATTTGTAAATTGCCTTTTCTCTCAGAGCTCATTAGCATTTAAAGACACATGCACCGAAATGGGTCACTGTGAACAGAGCTGTTTTTGACAATGTAAAAAGTGTGTTGTTTTATACGACCACTGAGGAATTTTAAATAAAGTATGTTGCAGACAGTTCATGAAAACCCTACAGAATCATACCAACTTGTGGAAAATGGGAATCCGATGTCCCCTTTAATAATCTGTTCAGTAATTGGATAAAACAGCCAAATAAATGACAAGTGTCATTTAACGTACATTTGAAATGTAACACAATTTTTTTTAATTTTTTTTTATGGCAGAGTTTTATAGACATTTTGCTATGTTTTGCTATGTTTTATTAATTCCAATGAACACCATCTCACAAAAACTCAAAAAAATCTTAAAAAAAACCCAAAACAAACCCTATTCACACTTTTTTGCCATAGTATGTCCCCTTTTTTGTAGCATGAACACCATCAAACCAATGTTAAGACACAACTGTATGACGTTATAGTATGTCCCAAAGCTTGCCTACTCTTCTACTACACACTCAAAAGTGTGTACTTTTTCTTCACTAAAAAGTGCATACTTTAAGGACGTAGTATAAGTAGGCATATTGATTCACAGCTAAAGATGCTATAAACTTACAAAAATGGCATCGATATTACCATATTAATTCGAGCCAGAGTCCGAGGATGATGCAGTCTCTCAACTGGAAACTCCATTGCAACCACAACTTGATCAGGACTTTTGTCAATGGTAAGTTTAAACTTTGAATGTCGTACTTTACGTGATGTCTTCACATCATCATCTTTCGGCGATGAAAGCAAAACACACTTGCTTTCACAATGCAGAACACAGCGTCTTCTCGACCTGATGTAAACACACCAACTAGCGGAAGTGTTTGTGGGGAGGTCAGAGTGTTCGTATTTCGTGTGCAGGGGTGATTATGCAAATGTATTACCTTATGACGTACTGTATATAGGTAACAGGCAGAAGATTCGAAAATATGATGACTCGTTAAGGTGGTTCAGAGTCGACTCTTTCTTTTGAAAGACAATATCTTTATATATCATGTGCTTTTTTGATTAACAGACTGTTTAAATTGAAGGATAGCTATGTTACGAACTGCAAAAAAGGTATTTTTCGAAAACCCATATGACCACTTTAAGTGCCATGTCAATACCTCACTTGCAAATAACTTTTAATTAATTATTTTTGCTTTAAAAATAGCTTTGGTGCTGTTTTTGGAGAGTTAGAAACATTACTTATCCTGGCTGTGGAATCCCCATAGCCTTCAAGATGATCAACAAGTTGGGAATGAGTGACTTTTCATTTATTTGTATTTTTTTTTTACTTGAAGTTCATGATGATGTCAATCTGACCTTAACTTTGTGTGTGGCACATTTCAGGGTGGATTGTTTTGTGAACCTTTCACAATGTAAGCCAGGTTTTGCTTAGAGGCTGCAGCTGAAGAATGGGGCAGTGGCAACTATTTTTAGCTTTCACCTCACTAGCTTCCACTCTGGAGTCCTATACTGTAAAACAAATATTCTTTATTCAACTCAGTTAATAGAGCACATGATTGCATACAGTATTTCATAACAGGATTCATAACAAACTTCCCTTCACAAAATTCCAGCAGTATTGCATGCAATCAGACCCAAACTCAAACACACACACACACACACACACACACACACACACACACACACACACACACACACACACACACACACAAGCATACATAAACATCCACCTTCAACTCAAGCAAATGATGAGTAATACACAGCATCTTGCTGTCTCTCTTTCCCCTTCCCCACTCATCGTCTCCTGACGTTTCTCAGCTCTCCCCCTGTCTCCCCCTCACTCAGGAGCTGTGAGTGTGTTTGACCTTAAACTGTTCCTCTGCCTTTACACTGTCAGCTCCAGTCTGTGTTCTCAGTGCCTGAGAGATCCCCGCCTGCAATATATCTGCCGACAACCCATAAGAAACGGCTTGCTCTGTGTTTATCTATTAATAATTGAGCAGTTCTGAAGATGGGAGGGGGCAGTTTGTCACAAGGGGAATTTATACCTTTCACTAAGGTTTGGGCTAAACGGCACTTTCTTCCGAGTAGGGAAACAGAGAGAGAGGGAGAGAAGGGAGAGCTTGGTGTGTTGTTGTTGTTATCTGTAGCTTAAGGGTGTGTTTATGTATGAGTCTTAGGAGAATGAAATGTCATAACCTTGTGTCTCCTCCTCATAGTCCTGGACAGAATGTTTGTGTTTATCTGTGTGTGTGTACATGTCAGGGTGCAGAAAAATTAATATGTATAAATGTTAAAAATGGAATCCACTGGCACTGATTGTGTTCATTACTATATAGTCAGATAAGTACCTGTAGAAAGCTATCCGTTAGCATTACAATTCATCTTAATGCCAGTGCCTGGTTGACATGGGACCCCCTCCCAAAAGTATATTTGCTCATGAGCATTCAGTTCTGAACACGATTTTTGAACCAATCACTTAAGTCATAAATACAATGTAAATAAAAACTCTGGAGCCACAGGAAAATGGCATAATGACAACATCACAACCACATGAACCCTCAAAGGGCTTAGCAATAAGGATTTTATTCTGCTTTCCTGGTTGGGTCAGTAGTTCAGATTTATGCTACGATTGCCAAAACAGCACATACATTCATACATTCTTTCAGACAGACAGACAGAAAGACAGACAGACGGACGGACGGACAGACAGACAAAAAGACAGACAGACAGAAAGACAGACGGATGGACGGAGAGAAATTAAACCCATTCATTCTCCAGTCTCATGCTATGAAGGGTTGCTGGATCCCAGCAGTTAATTTAAATATACAGTTTTACTGGTCAAAATTTTGGAATAATTACTTTGAATTATACATTATTTTGCATTTTGATCTACATTGTAAACTGCACACATTTACATCCCAAACTGCCTTATCAAGTTACTTATTACAAACACACATTTTCAAAAATAAGCATAACTGCTTCAAATTCTGCATTTTCAGAATGGGTGTGTGCAGGATTCTGTCAAGTTATGTTTACCGCAGACATTATTTTACTCATATACTGAAGGAAAAAAAAAAAGAAAAGAAAACCTTATAAAACCTCATAGGAAAATCTTGAAGGAACAATCAAATGTTGAAAACAGTTCTTCTCGACCTGATATAAACACACTAACTAGAGGAAGTGTTTGTAGGCAGGTCAGAGTGTTCGTATTTTGTGTGCAGGGGGGATTATGCAAATGTTTTACTTTGTGACGTATATAGGTAACAGGCAGAAGATTCAAAAATATGATGACTCCTTAAGGTGGTTCAGAGTCGACTATTTGCACTTTTTTGATTAATAGACTGTTTACACTGAAGGATAGCTACGTAACAAACTGCAAAAAAAGGTATTTTTCGAAAACCCATATGATCTCTTTAAGCTCAATTAACATCACATCCGTGAATGACAAAAAATCTTGAAGGAACCATCAAATTTTGAAAACAGTTCTTTGCTGATTAATGTTTTAACATGTCCTTGATGAATACAATTATTCACTTCTTTCTTAAAAAAAAAATAATTAAAAATCACCCTCTAATTTGGCCACCAAATCAGCATGTTAGAATGATCATGTTAACATTTATATATATACATATATATATATATATATATATATATATATATATATATATATAGGTATTATATAGAAAGGTATTTTAAAAAAAGTTTTCATTTATTGCCAGAATGCATATTTTGTCAGTGGGGGAAGATGCTCACACACACACACACACAGACACACACACACACAAAGCAAAAAAAAAAAAAAAAAAAAAAAGCATGCACCTAACTTATGATTGACACTCATCATAGTCTTGCAGAACATTCTGACTAGTCAATAGGGAGACAATTAGGGCACCTTATTTCATCCCGGACTCTAAAGCATTTCGCCATATATATATATATATATATATATATATATATATATATATATATATATATATATATTTGGAAGTGCATATAAATATAAAGTCTTGAAATAATAATAATTTAAAAAAAAGGTGCTTAAAAGTGCATTTAAACAGGTAGTGATCAGTCAAGCTCCTTTTATTCCCCCTGTTTGTGGTGTATTCACATCTGAGGATAGCCTTACCTCCCACTTTCTCCCTAATTAAGTAGCCTTTAAACATTTTCCCTGCTGAGAGCTCACTGTCAGAACAAAGTAGTCATTGTTTTTCCCTTTGAGGCTCACAGTGAGTGGGAGACTCCTAAAGTTACTGCAGGCCGATAGGACAGTGGTCCTTAGAGGCCTGTGATGGAGTAAGACGTGGAATCAGCCCTATCTCCTGTCTGGAAGGACGATTGTTTAATGGGAAAATGATTGCTGTGTTCACTGGTGATTGCATTCGGACAGGGCAGCTGATGACGCGGGGAGGTTCCTCGGCCCTGGAGGACAATGATTAGTGGAAACTGGAGACGAGGAAATTCAACTTCCCATGGAGTTGAAGGGCAGCGGTTAATGACCTGGTATGGGCTTCCCCTTGGTTAGCTGAGACAACCTCTGTTTACATACAATGAGATCTAATTGGGATGGTACTGGTTTTTATTACGTGCTATTTCTTTAATGCAAGACATGTCATGGGCACTGAGTTTGAAATAGACACTCTTCCTTCCGTGTTTTAGGAATTTCATGCCATTTATGGCAGTCACAAGACGCCTACTCGGCTTAAAATGCCTCAGATGTCTCAGTTGAATTGATGTTTTTGACAACTCAGGGCTTAAGCAAAATGAAGATGCTCCGATTCAAAACAGCGTAGTCATAAAGATGGATGTGGGTGGCGCAAAAATCTGCCCTCCGTTCTGATCCCAGAATCTGCCTATCAGTCTAGCTGTGCGCATGCCCCCACAAACCTCATTCTCTCTGATATGGAAAAAAGCACCATATCACGCTGATATATTTACATTCATATATCATTAACTGACTATCAAACCCCTCCAGAAACAGAGAATTTTCTGAAGGGTGGCCGCTGTCTTTCTGCATGGCTCATTAGTGCATTGCCCTTGCACAAACGTATCAACAATGTTCTAAAGCTAATACACTCGTAGATTTCCTCTCCTCATGATATAGGGAGAGAGGAATGGGGGTCAGACGTGCGTTTCAGTGCAGGCGATTGCCTCTGCACAGAAATGATTTATCAGGCATTGCTGTTTCGCTCCGCTCTGTAGAGTTTCCTATTGATGTGATGAGTTGAAATGGTTTCTTCAAGAGAACGACAACGTCAGTAGCCACACGAGACATGTCTGCATGAGCAATCGCACACACAGTTCCTCTCATCAGACGTCCTCTGCTTTTAATTTGCTGCAGACTCCTTGTTTGACTACAGGGAAGCAGGGATGAAAGATGGCACCGTACCTTTCAAGTGTATCCTACTTTTGTGTTGTTGTTTGATAGCCATTATGTAGGATTGAAAAAAAAAGAAAGAAAAAAAAAAACCTTAATGAATGTTTGCAACACTGTTTAAGTCATCTGAGGCTTACACAGATTTGTGATTATGAGCAGGTGGTATTTCTAGATTAGCAAAGGCATTTTGTCTTGCCTAAAACTTCTGAACCTTCTCAGTTTCTAAGAGAGAAATATTAAGATGCAGATTAATATTACATTGAAAGCCTATCAAGATCCATTCTTCTTTACTGTAAGTACAAATCATTCAGTGTACAAGTGAGAGATTCTTAATGCATGATATGGGGGATGCATGAGCTCGGATTCTTCTTTAAACACACACACAGCTTGCAGAGCCAGCCTAGTGTCAGCTGCAAACATCAAAGACGGCACTCGAGGTGGGAACATGAGCTTGTGAATGAGATATTAGCAGTACGCCACAATGCAGTCAAGCTAAGATTCTACATGGCAGCAAATTGCAGTGTTGTTGTGACCATTGGCTCATCCGGTACAATAAGATGAGAATTTAGTGTAGAAGAAAGAAGCAGTACTTGCATGATGGGCTAATGGAATGTAGACCGCCGTTAGAGATAATTTAAAGCAGACCGAAAGTTTTGTTGTGGAAAAAGTGGATTGATGTTCGCAATTATGTAGCTGTGGTAGTTCATTGCCATGATGTTATCTATTTATATTCCTGCAGTCAGAGATGTGGCCTAGCTGGAAACGGTACTCCAGGTGCATTCAGCCATGGTGTGTATGAAGGAGATGCAAGTTCATTTCTTGTTCTGATGTAAAGCCCTAAACATTTTTTGAGTCCTCTTTTAAATGTCTGTCGATGAAAAAGCAAAATGAATAAATAAATAAAATAAATGAATAAATAAATAAATAATGTAACCAAATATGACAAACAATAATTTAAAATGACGTAATCACAAACCATTTCAATAAATGCTTGAATTTCTATATAAAAATATAAATATAGGCCTTATTTCAAATGTAATTTTGCCCCTACTAAAATGACCAAAAGTTAGTGTACCTCCTAGTGTACAACCAAGCGGATGAAGTACACTAGCTGCACAACATTGTTTGAAAATAAGTATAGATGAATCATGTGATGACTGTAGAAAATATAGAGAAATCAAGGAAAATATTCTTTGTGAACAGAATATTTTTATTGTGTGTCATTCCCATTCAAGCTGCAATTTTGTTTAGGGCTGCAACTAATGATTGTTTTAATTGATTGATTAATCTGTTGATTATTTATTAGATTAAAGAACGTGTAAACATTATAGTTTTAATTAATTAAATGAATATAATCCATTATTTTAAAAAAATAAATAAGAATAATCTTTTCACATTCTGCCCAATGTTGTCCTCCAAACAATGTGCAATTTGAAAGACAATGAAAACAAATATAGTGAACGTATCGAAAATATGTAGGCATTGTGAAGTTAATGGTTACTTGCAAAACAGGGTTAAAATTAAAATTGGTTGTTTACCATTTCATTGTTTATTATGAAAAATAAAGAAAAAGGCATTTTCTTATCTGAACATATTACATTCTAACTAACAAAAATTACATTTCTTGTTGCATGTAAAATTTTAAACTTACATTGAATGTATAATAAGATACAGTTTAACAGAGACATGTTTGCTGTCTGGAGGAGCCTCAATACTTGAGTGACTTTTTAATATTTACAGATAAAGACAACCTTAAAATATGTCATATGCTGAGTAAAGCATTCATCAAACACATTAAACAGCACATGTGTCTATCAAAGCACATAACAAGCGGCGTTAAACTACATGCTTTTGTTTAAAGTGTTTAAGACCGGGCATACACTGTGCAATTTTTGTCCAATTTTGAGCTGATTTCTGAGTCTTACAACTCTTTTGAGCCGGGCCGAATTTCAGCTTTGTCATAGGTCTTTTGACTTGCAGTGTACAGGGGGAAGTGATTAGCCTCTCCCGACCGGCAATCGGATGGTCCGATGAATTTCTGGAATGTCCAAAATTTTGGGTCACCCCTCTTGAAGGTATCACAAAGTTGAAGCTTTGTGGAAGATTTTTTTCCTGTCACGGATCTGCAGGAAATGGGACCCAAATGCAGAATGAGCAGACAAGGGTATTTTATTAACAAAACAGACTGGAACAGCTGGAGGAATTTGCAGTGAAACAGTTCAAACAGAGGGGGCAGGGCAGACAACAATACAGGCAGGAGGGATGACCACAGAGACAATCCGATATGACCACGGGCTCAAGCACAGAGGAGGCAGCTCAAGAGGAAGGACCAGGCAGACACACAGGAAACCCGTAGCTTTAAGTAAAAATAATGTCACCAGTCTAGCCGCCAGGTAGGGGCTCACGGGACCAGAGTCTTGACACGTGAGAGAGGTGAGCTGCTTCCAAGCAGTGGGGTTCAGTGGCCAGGGATTCTGAGATAGGGTAAGACAGGACAAACAAAAACAAGACGAGACTCAAAATGCCACAACAATAAGACAATTGAAAACAATAAGAACCATGCAAAAGAAATAACCAAAACTACCCAAAGATATAATCCAAGAATAAAAACAAAAAAATCAAGATCCAAAACTGTAACTTGAATCACCTAAACAAGAGTAAATGAAAATCTAAACAAAAAAAAAAACATTCTTCTTTTCTTTCGTTTTAAACTAGACAAAACTAAATACAAAAAATTAAAAAAAAAAAAAACAAAAGACAAAAAAAAAAATAAACAACAACAAAAGAAAAAAAAAAAATAATGATCACGATCAAAGGGATAAATTCTGGGCCAAGAGACAGGTAAACACCAAAAACGAACCAGCAGAGACACAAGGAAAGGAAACCCAATATATAGAGCGGCACACATGAGGATCAGGTGAAAACAATCAAGCAGACAAGGGCTAAACAAGGGGGCGTGACCAAGGGAAACAAGGAGGTGGGATGAGAGGAGCATGTGGCAGACACAAACAGAGACAGAACCATGTGCTTAGACAAAACAAACAGTGAAACATTGAACAAAGACAAGACTGTCAGGGCAGGTTCCTGTTATTTCTCTTACTGTGCCTGCGTGAAAACAGAAGCAAAACCATGCTGACATGGCGTGTGGTTTGGATGGAAGCGATAGAGGCTACTCAGTTCCGGGTTGATGCATGCATTCAGAATGCACTGTTGGACACTATTAGTTGACAAATTAAGTGAGGATGTTAAAACATTAAGCAGTCTGCGTTAGTTCAGGCAGGCCTCGTTGTCAAGCTCCACTATCAGTTCATTGGGAAATTCATACCCAGCCCCTATCAGCTAATCCGATTCCTAGGCACTCAATTGGCAAATCTCAAACAAGGTCCCTTACTTAAACGCAGTTTCAGTCAGCATGCTTTTGATGCTTTGCAACCCACCTCGTCCCCATCTACTCCTTCAACTTGTGTTACCTTAAACAATGTCATTCTGTTGTCGTTGTTGCATGCTTTGCTTTCAGTGGGATTTTGCGCTGCTCTCCTATTCTTAAAAAATTGGGAGGGTTGCCCCAGAAGCTGCTGCTGTTTCCCTGTCTTAACTTCCATGGAGGCTGGGGAATTTAGAACAGAGCCATACCACCAAATGGAACTTTAGCAAACATGCCAATAAAAGTTAAATTAAAGGTTTGTCTTTGACATTTCTTTGACTTAAGGCCCTGACTGAAATGTTTTTGAAGAGTTATGTATTTATTTATTTATTTATTATTATTATTTTTTTTCCCCTAAAAGTTCTTTGGACCAAAAGTGCCCAGATAGTTGAAGAAACACCTAAAAATCCTTGTACTGTAGCATTTTTGGAGGGTGATGTTACCAATGGATTTAGATGCAGTGCAATACAAAAAAGTTAATTCTGTACAGTACCTCAGCAGTTATGCATAAACATTTTTCTGTTGTAGTTATTTAGTGTGATGTAGCAATTGTGTGGTATGATGTCTACAGTCAATTTACTGTAGTTGCCTAGTATAATGTCAGCATCAATATGTTGCAATTAGACTATATCAGAGTCTCGATGCTAGTGTATTAAAAGCTGTACCAAACGTACTGTTGACTGTGAGAGTACCTCTGCAGGTTCTCACCCAGGTGAGGGGAACTTTGAAGAAAAACTCTGATCTTCTCTGCCAGTTCTCCAGGCGCTTTGTTCTGGTTAAGCAAGTGAAGCAAACACAAAAACCATCTCTGCACAATTTTAAAATAATCATTACAAGAAAGACGAGAGACAAAGAGAAGAGTCGAAGATAGAGATAGAGAGAGAGAGAGAGAGAGAGAGAGAGAGAGAGAGAAGGGTGGAAAGGCTCAGAGAACAAGGTGGGAATGTGTAAATTTTTCATCCAGGCATCAGGCTCAGGACGGCAGAGGATAGTAGTGCTGGATTAACAGTTCTAAGCCCTAACAAGGGCTGCTGAGAACGTGGCCATGGAGCCGAGATACTGCAGGAGATCAAAAGCAGCTGGTTTCCATGACATTCAGAGTCTTCACAGCTAATTACGCTGGCCAGGGATCTCCCCCTTCCAAAAATCTGGCTCACACCAAGTTCAGAACAATGCACACAGCTGCTCGCTTCACAAATCTCATGTATCCCTCCATGTAAAACTATAGAGTTGGCTTAAAATCAACAGTCTGGAAGTATATGAAAATTACACATTAATAGAAATATATGAGCTTTTCTCTTTTAATGCCCAAGTTAAAGGCATTATTGAAGTCAACATGAAATAAAAATGTGATCTATTTACAGTTAATGCACATTTCTGGTCTAATAACGAATGTTTAATTAGCATGCTCATCCAAAGAAAGCATTATTAGTAATCTTAAATCAAAATATAATACTCTTCCTCTGAAATGGCTTAAAGTTCCTTTTCCATTGATGAGGTTTAATCTTAACCAGTAGCCTAGTAAAGTATGCAAATGTGATTAATTGATAATCGGTTATTTAATTATTGATTTATTTGATCAATATTTTAATTGAATAATTTTTTTGCAGCCCCAGTTTTGTCAAATTATGCAGAACGTGTAAAAATATTGTGAATATTAAAAATTATATATATTGCATGCATTTAGGTTACACAAAAAGCTAATATGAAAGTGGCCATAGCAAGGTGAATGAGCTGGAAATGACATTTGAAAAAATAATAATAATAATAATCACCATAAACTCAGAGTGTGGTTGAATTATCTCTTTGCATTCAGAAATACATCAGATTACAAAAGTAAAATGGATTACAAACAAAAATTCTCTTGACTTTAAATATAGACAGATCAGAGTCAACAAAAATCTGCACCGCCCCAAGAGAAGCTTTAAGAACAAGACACCAGTAGCTTCTAGCACTTCTCTAATTTAATGATTAGTTAGTCAGGTGCTAAGACTGTTGCAATGTTTCTCTCCTGCATTTACATGCTTGTCTGGCATGCATGCAGCTGCTTGCTGTTGACGTTAATGTTTTATAGTGGGCGGATTCGGCTTGAGTGGCAGAAACACTTGAAATGCTATTACGCCTCTAGTGGGCTCGCTTGCACTGGTGGCACGGCACGTTCCGTCAACACGGCTGCAGGATTCATATGAGAGCCTGCTCAGGAGACAGATTGCTTGTCACTACATGGCTTTGCATCTCTGCTGATGATGATAATCACAACAATTCCTCCAAGTGGCCGTAAACATGGAGAGTAAGACAGAAAGAGAAAGAGAGGGAGATGTAAATCTCTTAAGAAGAGTATGTATTGTCACATTCTGCAATCAAAACAGATATTTGGACTTGAGGCAGAGTTAAAGATGAATGTTCTCCTGGGATGGGTTTTCAGCTCTGAGGTGTATTGTTTTGGGAATGTTTTCTCAACAGACTATGGTTTTAGATTTGGCTACTGAGAAAGATGGATCCTTGTGATGGGATTTTATTTTTCCCCCAACAAGGTGAAATTAGAGGCCTTTGTGATTGGTTTGCAATCAGAAATAAGGGGTCTCAGTTGTGAAAAAAGTATTGCTTTTTAGATTTTGCAGTCAGTTCCATCTATCTGTGATGACATCAGTAGGCACTTACAGCAAGCCTTACTTTTTTTTTTTTTTTTTTTTTAAGAGTTGCACATCTCTCACATTATCTGGTCGTCAAGCATTAAACATTTAACAGTGCCTACAGACTACAGTTTACATTGTAAAAACATTGTAGATCCATTCAGTTTTAGATATCGGGGTTGTGCACTGTTCAAAATTAGATTTTTAGATTCTTGGATTTAAACTTAATTGATGTAGCAAACTGTGAATGAATTTCAATTAAACAAAAATGCGTAATAAAAGAAAGTTTGTCAAGACAAACATTAAATATTAGCTTCAAACAAAACATCTTTGTTTGAAAGTAATAAATAAATAAATAAATAAATAAATAAAAAAAAAGTTTTGCAGAGATATTTCACAGATTTTCTTATTTACCAGAAAAGCCTGTTATCTGTTGAATTTCTTTGAATTGCAGTATTTCCTGTAATTCCAAATCATCTTCCTGTAGGGTGTGGCCAACTCAATTCTCATTCTAATTCAGGAATTGAAAGAGATCTGATTCTTAAATTTTAAACTCTGCCCAATCCTTAAGAGGATGGTGTGTCACAAGTATATAGAGAAAAAAGAAAAACACAAGGATTTCTTATACTGCGACACAGTCTGTAGAAAGAAGAAAAACAGCATACAGGTTTGAAATGACATCAGGGTGAGTTAAGTTGGCAAAGACATTAACATTTATCCATTTGACAGACGTTTATTTATTTATTTATTTATTTATTTATTTATTTATTATTTAAAGCATTGCATTTAGAATACAAATTTTATGTATAATATCAGTTCTTGCTTTTCCTAGGAAACTAACCCTTAACATTGGTGTTGCTAGTGCCATGCTCTACTCACTGAGCTACAAGAAGTCACCTTTGGGCGGTTTCTGGTATGCTTAAAAAATACTGAGGTTCATATTTCAAGAAAAAGATTATTTCTTGCTCTTTTCTTGTATTACTGTAGCTCATCTGGTTAAACATGACACTAGCAATGCCAATATGTTTGATTCCCAAGTGAATTTGCACAAAAAAAAACATAACATCTGCAAATCATTTATAAAAAAATCATTCAATAATACAAAAAAGGCTGCGCCAATGCTCAGATGCGAAGTACAGTTTTGAGAATCCTTAAACTCAATAGTGAGGTTATAATAGTTGTGTGTAATATATGTAAATGTGTGTGTGTGTGTGTGTGTGTTTTAACTCTTCGTTAGATTGTCTTTAATAATGCTCAGTTTTAAATTCCACACCAACAGATTCACACCAAATCAGGTGTGTGAAGTCTTCCCTGAGTGTTTCATGAATGAAGTGCATTATGCTTAGGGTAAGCATTGATGTAACTCAAGCACATCAATTATTTTTAGACAAAATGTGCTGATGTTTTATTTTAAAACGCATTGCTAAAATAAAAATATTTATAATAAATAATAAATTTTATAAAATAAAAATAATAATAATAATATTGTTGTTGTTGTTGTTGTTGTTGTTATTAAAAATGATAAAAAAGCACATGACAAAATTACAAATATATCAAATAAATTAAAATGGCAACTGAAATTATGAAAAATTAAAGCTAATTCAAAATATTAGACTAAAGTGCATGTGCCAGTGTGTCTGTGTGTTAGACCCTCATGTATGTGTGTTTGTGTGTGTGTGTGTGTGTGTGTCCCTCACAGTCACCTTCATGTGTCAGAAATAATTACAGACAGGCATGTGACCAGAAAGAGCAGCAACCCACCATGAGCGTGTGGACATGTCCTTGAGACATCTTCATTAAGGGCGTCATCTCACTCACACATATAGACAAACACACACAAACACACACCATCACAAACTGCTCACCATCAGCAACGTCAGTATCTCCAGTTCTGCAGGAAAGGGCAACCTCACTCCCTTTCATTTGTCGTCTTTTCTCTATATTCCCTGTCCATTATCACACTCTTACTCCAGCTCTCTCTGTCTGCCAGTGGGGTCAGACAGCCGGGGGAGAGGACAGTGGGGGGAAGAGAGAACGTAAAGGGGTGCCTGACTTGAAGGCAAGGAGACAATTCGGCACACTGTTTAAGGTTACGCTGCCATTAGCATTTCAAAGGCTGTGCATGATGTAGCCACCTCAGGGACACTGCCTGGCCCATGGCGTGTCATAATGTCAGCAGGCGCCAAGGCCTTGATGGAATTAATAGAGCAGCCCATGATTGATAATACCCATCATCTGCCAAGCCTACCCTTCTCTCTCCGTCTCTTCGCTCATTCCTGCTCATCTCCTGTGTGTCCTGTTTTGGATGCTTGCTCATTTAAGAGTATTACACCAGCATGTTTATGCATGGGCCTTTAGGTACGCTGTGTCCTCAATGTGATGGGCCCCTGCCTTTAACAGTCATTTGAACCCAGCGTGGAGTACTGGGTGATGGAGAGAGAGCTCTGCTAGGTGTGAGGGAGGGGGAAAAAATCAGAAAACAGAGTGAGAGAGGATGAGACAGGTGCAGGTGTGAGGAGGAGGAGTGCAGGCAGTGATGAAGAGTTTTCAGGTGTGAGGAAGAGGTGTTGATGGAGATGAGATGTATAAATAAGAGCAGAAAGTGAGAGAGACTGACATAGACCACTAAGTCTAAGCTTAGAGCTGTAAAATATCTTGCACGATAACTTTGTGATGGCAAGATAACAAAAATTGCTCTAGTGCTGGTGAAATTAAAAATATTCAGAGATTTATGGCTGCATAATGCATTAAAAGAATAACTTAAGTACTATTTTAATGTTATATATATATACAATATGTATATATAAATAAGTTCCATCTTGTTTATTATTAATATTATTTCCCCCTCAATACATCACATTATGGTGTTGCAAATGTTTTTTCATGTTGTTGCTCTTTGAGACTACATACATTGTCAGAGAACCTGGCCTGCAGAGTTTCCTGTTTGCACACATCTGTTGAGAGGCCAGACAGGTTAAAACAGGTGATGGGTGTATTGAGAGAGGGAAAGTGATGTGACACTGCATTGATGCACTTGGGAAAGAGTGTCAGTGATAAACAGTCAGTGTTTTACACCCACTAATGGATGTTATAATCTGGGCACAAAGGTCAAGATGTCACTCGTTTTTCTTCTTCCCCCTTGACTTCCATCTCTCCCTTTCTTTCTGATAACACTTTCCCTAGTTTTCCATCAGCATTCCATAGAGGAATACACAGTATTCCAGAGACCTCTCAGGAAAATGGAGCTCTTTTTTTCGTTTTTTTTTTTTTTTTTTTTTTTCTTAAACAACCAGATTTGTTGTTATCAGTCCTAACCGCAGGGAAAGAGGTTTTGGCTGTGATCTTCAGTGCTGTGTTGTGGGCTACGAACACACTCACTCTGCCTGCGTTGCTCCATATTCATTTCAAAAGCAGTTAATAAGCACATATTATTGCCCCTCCAATCACTCACTGCCTGAAAGATGAAATGAGAGAAGCACTAAAGGGTCTCTCATCCTTCTTGTCTGCCCCCCTTTTTTTCTTTTCTCACTTATTCACTCATCTACACTGGCCATTATCCCAGTGTATTGAAGCTGCAGAGATAAAGAGAAAGAGAGAGAGGGAGTGTGTGAAGGAAGAGAAAAAAAAACACATGAGAGTGAAAAAAGAACAATAAAAAAAGGCAGAGGGCAAGCATCGTTTGAATCAATTACATCCTAAAGAATTTTTCATTTGCATTCGTATCTGGAGAGAACCTGAACAAATGCAAGCTGCCTTTGTGTCTGGATATATTTCTTTTTTTCTTTTTTTTTATAATTGTGTAGAAAATATCAAATTTGCATAGAGTGATTATTGTTGATTGTTTATCTAGCCATCAGGATGGCTCAATATTCTAAGGCTGACAGGTTGTCAAGTACTTAAAACTCATTTATTTGGTGAAATTTGCATGTAATTTGGTGTTAATTAGGGGGAGGCGCAGGGTGTGGATTAGAGCCCAGTGATACAGGAGGAGACAGAATGGACTGGCTGTTATCTGTCCTCACAGCTAAGCAAACACACACACACACACACACACACACACACACACACACACACACACACACACACACACACACACACACACACACACACACACACACACACACACACACGGTTTACTATCCTGATGGGGACTTTCCATAGGCGTAATGGTTTTTATAATGCACAAACTGTATATTCTATCACCCTACACTAAACCTACGACTAAACCTAGTACTCACAGGAAACTTGCTGCATTTTTAAAAAAAAATCATTCTGTATGATTTATAAGCTTGTTTCCCCATGGGGACCTCAATTTAGGTCCCCACTGTGACACGAGTGCAACGTGGGGTTTGGGTTTTGTTTCTTGTTCATTGTTTACATGTCTTTTTTTATTTTGAAATTTGGCCACAGTCATGTTTTGTCATGTGATTCTCTTGTCTATGTGTTATGTTCAGATTGGTTCCTTGGTTCATGTGTCAAGTTCTCATTGGTTGGTTCTTGTCAGGTGACCCTCATTGTTTGATATAAATAGCCCTCATGTTGTCTTTGTTCTTTGTCTAGCTTTGATGTTGTAACCCTGCTGTTGGTGAGTCTGTTTATGCCAAGTCAGGTCTGTTCCAGTCAAGTCCAGTCTTTTGGATTAATTTTTGTCTTTATGTAAATAAACTGCACTAGGGTTCTCACTTCAACTCGCCTTCAGTGGACCATTCGTTACAATGAGTCCCCATGAGTCGGTGTGTATTCGGGTTTAAGTCCCCACTGGGGTAGTAAAACATCTACACACACACAAAAAACATAAAACTAAACCCGCAGCAGTTGATATTCATTGTTATTCAAATCAGAGAAGTGTGCTAGCTCCACAGGCTAGCTAAATTAATAAAGGAGGCTAGAGGACAGTTCTGTCCCCTTTGAAAGTGTGATTAATTAGGTTTTTACTAACAAACAGAGAACAGATGACACCCTCACCACACACGGATGAGAACGGACCGTCCCAGTGGCCCTTCGTCTCTGTTTGTTGTTGTTTATTGGCATTGTCTTTCATTATCTAATCGTTAATTTGCCAAGCTCTCCGAGCAAGTTAGTAAACATACACTTGAAAAAAAAAATCTTTGAAATGTACGGTAAAAATTAATGAGTGTCCTACCGATTTGTTTTATGCACTGAACAAAAATGTATAGTAAAAACTTATATTTTACCAACTGATATAATGTTAATATACTAAAGTACAAAATTTTGTTTTGTACATTTGTAATATTCTGGTAACCACTATAAAAAAAAAAAAAAAAAAAAAAAAAAAAAAAAACAGGATAAGGTGGATAATGAGAAAGCTGAGTTTTCACAAGCTGTGGTAAACACTAATATACATTACAGAATGTGCACAGACAGAAATACAAAATAACTTAATGGTAACATACATGACACTAAAATAATGCAGTGATTAATTTAACAATATAAGATGCAGCATAACTGATAGCAAATAACTAAACATGAAAGAAAATTATTCAAATGAAAAACCAGCAAACTTGAAGCGTCACAAAGGGAATTATGGGAATGTCAATTTTATGTCCGTTTTTTTTTTTTTTTTAATAATGATAATAATAATAATAATAATAATAATAATAATAATATTTTTTTTAGCAGCTTGACAGGACACAAGACTATCTTATGCCATTTTGCTTCTCAAGTAAATGTATCTAGATTAAAGAATCAGAGACATTTGCAATGGAAACCAAAAGCAACAAAATACTGTGGAAGTACATTGCTTTTTTGCAGTGTGATCAGAATGTACATTAAAAGTTATTGTCATACAGTGGCTAGGAGCAGAGGTATTGGAGCCCTAAAGTTAATTAATTAAATAGTAATGGAAATTGATGAAACATTGTATTTTCAAACTTTTAAGTTTGCTCCTAAGACATTTGCATTGAGAGAACATACTGACACCTTTCGTTCCCTTCAATGTATTTCTTTTCTTTTTTCTTTTTTCTTTTTTTTTTATACTTGGTCTTTAAAAGCCTTTTAAATTTAAACTTAAATTTACCTTCATCAAACCTGCAGAAACCCTGATTACAGTTTTTCGCCAGATGTAGAAAGGAAACTTACCGCTAACCAATTAAAGTTTTTTTTTTTTTTTTTTAACCATTAAACAAACCAAAATCCCTTCTAAAACCCTATTCGCATGGGATTAGTATTATCTGGGGACCTTTTGTGATTTTGAAATCAGAAGCTGCTGAAACAGTTCTACGCCTCCATCACGGAATCCATACTCTGCACTTCTATTTCTGTCTGGTTCCGCTCAGCAACCAAATCTGACAACAGAAGACTACAGAGGATAGTCCAGACAGCTGAGGGAATCACTGGCAGAACCCTCCCTAAACTTCAAGAACTGTACTCATCCAGAGTGAGAAAAAGGTCTTAGAAAATCACTCTGGACCCCTCACACCCAGCACATTCCCTCTTTGAACTGTTGTCATCTTGTCGTCGCTACAGAGCACTGCACACCAAGGCCAGGCACAGAAAGTTTCTTCCATCAGGCAATCCATCTCATGAACATTTAACAATAATTATACATTATTTATTTTACACACATACTTATTTACATTTCAAATTTGCACATATCATACCTGTACATACATAATTGTCTATATTATATATTGTATTTTTGCTATTTTGTACATTGTCCATTTTGTATATTTGTATATTATTATTTTTATTATTGGTGTCCTGTCTTGTCACTGTCATTCTGCTATACTGGAGCTTCTGTCACTTAAACAAATTCCTTGTATGTGTAAACATACCTGGCAATAAAGCTCATTCTGATTCTGATTCTGAAAGAATCTTCATGTAGTGTAGTTTGGGGGAAAAATTCTCTAAAAACTTTATTTAGTGGACTTTGTGATAGTGAGGAGGTTGTAGCCATCACTCACTGCTATGAAACACTGAGCCCGCCATAAAAAAATTAAGCACCCCATCCTCAGAGTCATGTCATTTTAAATCAGAGCTTCTGAAACTTCTGAGTTGATTCTGAAGCTCTGATATCTAAGCAGTGTGCTTCAATGTGAGATCCACGTGCATTTGTGTCTACTGGAAATCCACGTGTGGCTGAGAGGTCAAATGGCAGCATGATCTCTCCTCCTCTTCTCCAGCTGTGGGTCCACCTGCTGAGGATCCATGCACCAGTGACAGAGCATTTAAGGCAGGGGTGGGGGGCTAATAACTCCCAGAGCGGGCGGTTAAAAGCCTGGGTCACAGCTTTAAAGAGCATCTGTGCGTGAGCAGATCTCTGCTTAACAGCGCTGGAAAGGACCTCCGAATGGGAGCCAGTTCCCGAGTGCTTTCAAAAGCAGTTAAGGGGAGACGATCACTGCCCTGCTCAAAACTACACTAATGCAGGTACACACACACTGACAGACAGAGAAATGAGGTGTTTGACACATGAAGAGGCCCTCCACGACTACCTCTCTTTCACATTCGCTTTGCCAAACCACAGCATACACAAGCAGAAACTCACTTTCTCACCTCTTCAGCTCTTCATCTCTCGACCCGCTCCAACACACCAACTTAACTCCTCTCAGCACAGTTCCAGTTACTGGACAACAGTTAGAGGCTAATAAGGGTGTTTAAAGCTAACCACATTGCAATCAAAATAGATCTGGTTCACAATTTTAGAACAAATATATCTAAATACTGTATATATTTATAAATATATAAATATTTGTTTTAACATAAGAAGTCAAACAACTGAGACATAAACTGAATCACAGGCATTTGAAGCACAAAAAAATGTAATATTGACTTCCTGAACAAAAGTCACAGTACTGTGTATCTTCATAGAAAACAAACAAACAAAAAGTTACATTATGGTAACACAAATCAAATAAGAATCTTTAGACATTTACACCCCCACCACTTTTTATTTATTTATTTATTTATTTATTTGCAATCAGAAGGTACAGTAAAAGTTATTGTCATATAACAGTTGCTGTAATTCACATTTCAAATGTCTTTTTATGCTCCTCTTTTTGTTTTAATTATTTTGTTGTTGTGTCAGTGGTAGTTGTGCTAATAATATATTTTATATTATGACTATGATATTAATGTTCAGACTTGTTACATAAGTGGCCTTTTAGCTGCATCATTAAGTTTTTATCATGTTTAACTATTGATCCACAGTCAGGAGATTGTACTGATTACAGATGACAGAAAGGGAACTGATCACAACTGTACATGGATAGATGTCCTGTCTGAAAGTGTTCTCTGATTTATTATCTATAGATTATGAAGTTAAAAACTATTTTTTCCCAAAACTGATACTCAGAGTAGTTGGAGTTTCTTTTTATTATGTAACCCTAGATGCAAAAACACTAATAGATAGGATTTGTTAGCTTTGCTAATATTTTTGTGGTGCTTTTTCAGTTCCTAAACACATAAGCACAGCGTCCAGGTACTTTGAATTGATTTTTTTTTTTTTTCTGAATGCATGTTATGTACATAGAACTTTTAGATTTTGAAGTTGGATTGTTCATATTAACGAAAATTAATGCATGTAAACACCTAATATAGCAGTGCTCTATATTCTTTTAGCAATCTTTTGTTTTTCTTGATCTGCCCAATTCTTTAGCTTGTGTCCAGTAAATGTGAGCCTTGTGTGGCTGTCTTTTTTTTCATTCTTTTTTTTCAGTCACAGTGGACAAGTAGCTCACTGTAGTGTTTGCTACATTTTACTTTGATTTTGTTTGGGTTTCACAATATGAGGTATAATCATGAACCATTTGTGTTGTAATTAGGTTTAACGTGATTCATTTGTCAGTATTATTCTGGTCCAGAGTTTCGGTCTGCAAGGGGTCAGTAGAAGTGCCTCTTCTGGCCTAAGACAAGCTCAGCAAGCAGATCATTTTCTTTGCTTAAATTTTGTATTGAAAGAATTTTAAATGAGCAGCGCCACTCAGTTTTAAGTGTTTTCATAATGTAGCCACCTATTTTCTATCTAGCCTACAGTAGTTCAGTAGTTTCAGGACCATTGCTAATTGTGAGAGCAATAAGGGTCCACAAATCAAGGGTGGACCAACAATTAAAGTATTCCAATAGGACTGATGTAAGATTCAGAAAAATGTGTAAAAAAAAAATTCTCCAATCCTGAAACTTTATATAGAAAGCATTGAAACAGCACTCCCTTTATAATCAGTGAAGCTGTTAATCACTTAATTTCAGTTCAAAAAGTTATACCCTCTCGCGATAAATCCTGTTTTAATCAGTGAAGCTGATTGCACAAAAAATCTCTTATTTACCTATCTACACTCGTCTCAGTCAGTGAGCTCCTGCCCAAAAAAAAAATTAAAAAAAAAAAAAAAAAAATTCTTTGGCCAATGGCTTCAGTGTTGTCATTGTACCAAAAATTATTATTATTTTCTAAATGAACTAATTGAAAATGAACAGTTTACTGTTTAAAACATTATTATGTAGCCTTCAAATATTGTTCAATCATGTAAATGTTACATTAAAATATCAAATGCAAGTAATAAAATAAAGAAACACATTATGGGTAACAGAACAAGTAGGCAGGTATATTGTATTTGTACTTATACTATTTTGACACATCAGACTTTTTTTTGCTCTGTCTGTTGCTATGGTGCCATATGTCAAACATTGCCATTTCAGATTCAGTTCCACATGCATAACAGTCTTCACTCCCAAAACATTTCAGTGCATACAGGGTTATATGAATGGGAAATCCAAAAAGGGTTATACGAAAATCCAAAAATTTATACTTTAATCTATAATCTGTAGTCTATACTGCATAATGACAATGTAATTATTTACATTGTGCTTATACTAGTTGGTCGTAGCAAAATGATTTGTGTGTGCACAAAGCTCATGATGAACAAACTCTGGTGTATTGCGCGGATTCTGACCTGAAAGCCAGTTTTGTTTACATTGCAGCCTGGCAAGTTGGCAATATGCTGCGGATTTCTAAACTACTTCAGCTTGATATGCGAAGCAAAAACGTTTGAGACACAGTCAAAAAAAAAAAAACAACCTTACAAATGTTGAAACAAAATGTGTTAGAAAGCTCTCTGCCTCTCCTATAGGTTCTCCAGACTATTGCTCATATCTAAATGATGCATGTTACCAGTAATTGATGTCAAGGGAAAGTAACCAACATTCTTAACCAGTGCTAATATTGTAATCTCATTAAATGTTCCATTGCATTATTCTACTATACAGGTGCATCTTGGGCTTGCAATTCTTAAATTTTTATTTTAAACTCCTGCACTGGAGTAGGAAGATATTCACATTATTTTCAATCTTTTAATAAAGGCTCTGCCCCCCATAGTGTCCAAAATGAGAAATATCACTTTGTTGCATACTCCTTGTTACATCTTTGGAGCTCAACATGTGTTCATCTCTCACTCTGATTCCATTTTGTACAAACACTTTGCTGATTATATTCCATGTTATGTCATCGGAAACACTCAAAACTAATACCAAATCCTTTCGGAATTTCTTCAGTTGAATCTGGTGCACTTGTCAGTTCAGATCAGATCATCCTTAAGAATGGACTCAATCAAACGTTGAAGTGAAACACAAAGTGTAGTTGAAAAGAAGGCTAGGAAATGAGTTTAAAGAGAAGAAAAAGAGGAAGCTCTGGTTGAAGTATGATTTATTCATTGTTGTTTTTCTCACGACTTTTTTCACACTTAAGGACAGGGTACTTTGAACTGGAGTACAAAGCGATGTATATTTGGGTCACACGTTATTCTGTGTCTCTTCCAGGAGAGAGTTTTTTTTTTTCTGTTGTATGCTTTTGCTTCAGAGATCTCATCTGGTGGCTGGGTAGGTTTCTTTCTCTTCTCCATGTTCGTCCTTGCAGAGTGGATCAGCGGGGTGCCCTGATGTGTGCGTGCAGGGAGGTGGGGGTGGTAGCAGGGGCAGAGGGGCTCTGTGCTAAATAATGGATGATTTCTTATTGAAATAAAGTTGAGGAGAGAACAGTGCGGGCACGCATGTCATTACCAAGAAAGCACAGCTGAATACCTATATATAGTCCTAAACTTACAGTCAAAACACAGCCAGACCAGCAAAACCAGTAACCATTTTAGTATTAGAAAAATTGTAATTGTAACAACTAAAATAAACATCATCAAATTATGAATATTATAATGTGGTTATTTGTGACAATGACATTATATATATGAAAACAGCGGTTAGGGTCAGAATTAGGTAAGGAAAATGTTATTACTTTTTACTTGATGGTTACACCACATTTAGACTTAAACTTTTTTTTTTTTTTTTTTTTTTGAAACGCATATGAAACCAACATAAATATGGCACATGTGTTTTATAATAGTCTTTAAAGGAGTTTTCCTTTTCTTTCTCATGAACAATCTTATCTGTAATTTCAAGAAGAGTTGAATGTATATACTGTATAACTATTATATAAACATGTTTAGAAAATCCAAGAGATTTTCTCTCTCACATTTTGGATAAAATGCAGTATAGATGCACATAATTTTAACAGTTGGTGTTATGAACATTCTTGTATTATGTTAATCACAGAACTTTGGCCATGCACGTGCCCGCTTGGTTATACTGACTCTTATATATTGTATATTGTGTATGCTGAGAAATGCTTATTGTATTTTTTTGTTATAGGCCCATAGCAAAGTAGTCAGATACTGGGCAAAAACTCATTACTTTTTGCAGAATTACTTCAGTTGTGGTTTGTAGTCATTAATCATATATTACACTGCTTGTTTTTGCTTCAATCGGCAGCATACAGGAAATGGTTTGTCGTGTATTTTTTCCTCCCTGTTGCCTTAATCAAAAACCCAAGGTCTAAGAAGGACCTTAAAAAAAAACACTTAGCATATATCAAAGATGGCGATCGCAACTTTCTCTGCATTTTCTCCGAACTCATTAACACTTTGAGAGAAACTTTCAGGGCCCTTTGCCAGTAGAGTGAAAAATGAGGTGAGGAGTGGCCCCCGACAGAGAGCCGCGTTCGGATTCAACGATAGCACTTGATTGGCTGTTCTCACTGATGAGGCCAGCATACACTTTCAGCTCATTGCTGCATCATGCAAACAACCCATACATTTACACCAAGCCTGACTCTCGCTTTAACCAAGGTCACAGAGCCTGCTGTGGTTGTGTGTGTGTTTGTGTTGCAGAGGGCTGACAAGGTTTTTGCAAGAAAACAGTTGTGTGTATGTAACTTCATTTGCATCTAAGCTCTCGAAAGCTACTTTCAAAGACCGTGCTTTTGAAGGTAAGCATGAAAAATCCATACTGCAGGATAGTTTAAGGGTTTAAGTACACAACGTTAGTGCAAACAACGAGTATAACCAATTTGACTATAGTTTGTAAATCGATGTGCCTTTTTAAGTTGATGGAGAAACAGAAAACCTAATGATTTTGACAGTAACCAACACAGAAACAACAATCCTTGCTTAGAATCCAGTGCTTTTAGTCAGACATATGGTGATGATAATTAATCCCAGAACCAAAAGAAAAATAAATAAACAGGCTTCATAAAAAAAGAACCAGCTAGGAGCTGGAGGGCTCTCCTGTGAGACATAGAGGAGAGACGAAAGAGAAAGAACTGATCTTATCACAGGTCGGCGGTGGATGAGGGAGGACAGGAGAGTCAGGCCACGCACAGGAGGAAGAGCTCAGACTCTGAACACATGCCTGCGGAACTTTTCCACAACACAGACAGACCCGATACACTCTGATAACGCATCTCTGGATTAACATCGTGGTGTGGTAGGATGGATAGTGAACATTTATGAGGATTCATCATGTAGTATACTTTTTATACACACTTGATTTTATTTTTATTTTGTTTAGGAGCTCTTACAGTAACAAAGAGAGTTTCACCAATAGATCAAAAATATTAACCCTCTTTCTGTCCCAGACAATAACCCAGACTATATAGGACACATATAACAAATATATATGTATTTTTTTTTTTGCCTCAAAAGAATTCACAATAATTGTATTATAAATAAATTAAAAATAAATCAATAGTCACATTCATCTTAAACTTTGTGTGTGTGTGTGTGTGTGTGTGTGTGTGTGTGTGTGTGTGTGTGTGTGTGTGTGTGTGTGTGTGTGTGTGTGTGTGTGTTGTGTTGTGTGTGTTTTAAAGCAGATTAATAATTTTAAAGATATAAGTGTCTGGAGGTGGAGAGACCATAACATGTAACCATAACATGTACAAAAAAAAAAAAAAAAATTGTTTGGCACTTCCTGCATTGGCCCTCTAACTGATTTATTTTATCAGAAATTACTTTGACACTCTTTGTAGCTTAATTGAAAATGCTATGAAATAAAAACACTGACAAAAAAGTGACATTTACCTTGATTTATTGTGTTGGTGAAATGATGCCAAACCTGTTGTAGAGCTGTGATTTAATAAAATAAAATTGTCAGAGACATAGCCTTGTGGACAGTGCACCCACATAAAACACAACAGAGCTGCAGGCAACCTTGCATCTTGTGGTTCTTTCCCTCTTTCCTTCCTGATCACTTTTTGTCTGTTCTCTGTCCTGTCAAATAAAGACAAAGAAGCCCCAAAATATAATAATAATAATAATAATAATAATAATAATAATAATAATAATAATAATAATAATAATAATAATAATAAAATGAATAATAATTATTACAATAATATATATATTATATATATGATATTATTATCACATAATAGCAAATATCAATGAAGTTATGATAAAAAGTTTTTATGTATTATATAACAGTAAAAAGAAGTTATCAAAAAACTACCCCTGGGACAAACAGTAAAACAGTTTGAAGTTAAAGAAATTTCCAGAAGGTAAAGAAAATTTATTTACTAGAGGAACATAAATTAGAATGTGTCAGTAAAATGTCATTCTAACCTTGGCATTCGTTGCAATAAAAAGTCTTGTTGCAATGATTGAACAATGCTGATGACAAGTCATAAAAAATAAAGATGTATCAAGCAGCATAACCTGTTTTTGAGTGATACCTCCTGACGAGTTTTTGTGGTTGTTGTTTTTGTTGTTTCTAAGCTCCTAGCCATATTTTCGGAATCTACTCTTTAGCAGTGAATCATCCATAAAATACAGTGTGGAGCCAGCGGGAAAGTGTATACCATTTAGTGCTGAATCATGGCATTTTATTAATGGCTATACATTTTTCAGGTTTGGAGATCTTTCTCAATAATAAATAAATAAATAAATATTGCAATGATATAGCCAATATTGCTTGACTGTCCAAAAACTACTATATAAATTTGTTTGATTAGATGAATACAAGGCACATTTTTTTCTGCAGGGCAAAGCCTTATAGCTTTGAGCATAGTGCAGTGAGGATGCAAGACTGTGTGTGTGTGTGATTATAAGCATCTCTAAGTGTGTGTGTGTGTGTGTGTGTGTGTGCGTGTGTGCGTGTGTGTGTGTGTGTGTGAGGGGCTAAAACGAAGAACAGACAAACATTATAAGCATCTCTAATAAGACGCTGGGGCTTTGGGCTTTTGGGAGACTCCTCCCAGTGCAAGCCTGGTACTGAGATAAGCCAACTCTGTTGTCGTCTCTCTAAAATCAACAAAGAGAAACAGGCAAAGGGAGAGTTGCTTGTCCCAGGCGCAAAGCAGGTTTTCGTGGCGACGGAGCATTTAGCCGCATTAGAAATCATTAAGGCTGGGCTCTAAAGGATAGTGTGCCAGTCCAGGCCACACCAGTTTACTGCGTCTCCAACACCCCTTTATAAGCCCACTAATCCTACTCTGAATAAGGGAGAAAAACGAAAAATGCAAACCATAATAAACAACTCACTCCGGCGTGGAGTTTTCAGGCCAGGATGGGCCACACGTATGTGTATTTATTTAGGTTACATTTACCCTCTGCTAATCTGTGTCCCTCTGCGTGCGATGCACCAGAGAGATAAAAAACGTGTCTGGATTTTGCTGCCGACCAGCAGGTGTGTGTGTGTGTATAAATGGTTCCGGCGTCCTGCAGAATGCTCAGGGACACACACGCCGTTCAGATAATGGAGTGTCTGTGAACTTCACAGGCTCCTTGGGCAGCCCCAGGGGGGGCGAGCATCCTCGCAGTGATAGCAAAGAGGACGAAGTGTGTAACTGCGGCAGAAAGCGGTTGTGTGAGTGAGAGAGATTGCCGTAAGCTGCTCCATTCTTTCTCTGTCACACTCACTCATTTTGTCTCTCTCTCCCTCTCTCGCTGCTCTAATGAATGGCCAGGGCTGAAGGGGTCAGCAGCTGGAGTCTAGGGAATCATTAGAGTGGCAGGCTGCAGGGCTGGAGCCGTGGACTCTGAGAACCTCTGGCCTGTGTGAGCTAAGTACCCAAACAGCGTGTTCAGGCGTCTATGGCCGCACTGAGCTGAGCAGCTCTGGGATTTGGCCCTGAACACCGTCATTCTTTTCCAGCCATCTCAGGCAGCTACTGGGTAATTTAAACACTGATCTATGAGAGGAGCATTCTCACCCCCAGTGGCCCATTGAACTGACACAGGAGACAAGACACAGAGCTCCCCTGTTCCATCACACTGCTTATTACAGCTAACCTTTTGGATCACTGAAAGAAGTTGTTTGTGAAGTGCATTTGCAGTATTTGGTTCTAGTAGACTGAAACAGCATGGGAACTTTTTGACACTTTTTGATTGATAAAATCCATTGAAGGCCCAGGTCATTGGAGAGACAGTGTGTGTGTGAATCTTGCCAATGAAACAAAGTTTGCTGACCAAGTCTTTTTGGATGGTGTCAATGGTAGCAAAGAATAATAAAGAATAATCGGTAGGATATGCTTAAGGATAATTAATCTTAAATTATTAATTCTTTAAAACATGCTATTTACAGGAAAAAAAATAAACAAGGAAAAGAACAGAACTGAAAAATATTAGCAATGCACTAACAATGTTTTAGAAGAAAAAAAAGAAAGAATGATGAGAGAAAAATGAAAGTCAGTTAATCCAATCATAATGTTTTGAGGATCAAAGGATCTTGAACCAAAAGAGCTAAACACTGGTAAATGTTGTGAACATGCTGTTGGCGCAACAGTGTGCTGAACACAATCTAATATTCTGAACAGTCTGTAAAAGACACATCACTGTTAAACCATCGTCCGTAGCTATTAATGGCTCTGTTGGTCTTTTTTCCTATGTAAAATTGATAACATTTACCAAGATTTTTCTCCATCTGTCTCTCCCCAGCTTTCTCCATGTCTTATGGTCACCCACTCAACACTTTCTTACCCACAAATATATCTGCGGTCGAACAACTGATTATCAAATCTAACTCTGCCTCCAGCACACTTGATCCTATTCCAACATACTTACTCAAAACCCTTTTGGCTGCACTCATTCAACCTATTACTCATATTATAAACAGATCCCTTGCCACTAATTATGTTTCACAAGCCCTAACAGTAGCTGCCATCACCCCAATCCTTAAGAAACCTGGTCTTGATAACACAGATCTGAACAATTTTAGACCAATATCAAACCTCCCATTTGTTCCTAAAATACTTGAGAAGGTAGGTGCAGCACAACTGCAGTCTCATTTAGAGACACATACTCTTTATGAGCAGTTTCAATCTGGTTTCCGTTCTGCTCACAGCACTTTTAAAAGTGGTTAATGATCTCCTTCTAGTTTCTGATTCAGGTGACCACAGTATCCTGGTTCTCCTTGACCTGAGTTCAGCCTTTGATACTGTTTGCCACTCTGTTCTTCTTTCTCGATTATCTGATATAGGTATCACTGGTGCTGCTCAGTGGCTAACTTCATATCTATCGGAGAGACAGCAATTCATTAGAATAGATAAGAATAGATCTCGCACAGTCACTATTTCACACAAGGATCTGTACTTGGTCCACTTCTATTTCTCATTAACATGCCACTGGGTCAGAACATCAGATGTCATGGTCTCAATTTTCATAGCTACGCTGATGATATTCAAATCTATTTTACAGTTCAACCCAACTCAGTTTGTCCACCTCTTTCTATTGTTTCCTGTCTTCAAGAACTTAAAACCTAGATGTCATATAGCTTTTTGCAACTAAATGCAGACAAAACTGAAATCCTGCTGGTTGGCCCTAAATTACAGAGCTCTTCCCAGCATAACATGTTCATAGACATCGATGGTGTCCAGATTAGGCCCTCAACAACTGTGCAATGCTTGGAAGTGTTGTTTGACTCTTCTTCACGCTTTGATTCACATATTGGTCAGATTGTTAAATCATGCTTTTACCAATTGCGGAATATTGTTCGTATACATCCTTTGCTTAATTTTGGAGATGCTGAAACTATTATCCATGCTTTTATAACCTCCAGATTGGATTACTGTAACTTCTTATATAGTGGCTTACCTGCCAAAGTTATTAATCGCCTCCAAGTGGTACAAAACTCGAGCCCTTACATTTAACAAAAAATCTGAACACATCACTCCCATCCTTCACCAACTTCACTGGCTTCCTGTGGCCAAATGTATTCAGTTCAAACTCTTAGTTTTAGTTTATAAGGCCTGTCACAGCCTCGCACCTCAATACCTAACTGAGTTAGTGCAACCATACATTCCTGCACGGACTCTCAGATCTAGCAATGACAACTTGCTTGTTGTGCCCTAGTATAAACTCCCTACAGTGAGTGGTAGGGCTTTTTGTATAGGTCCTAAGCAATGAAATAAGCTGCCCCATAATATTCACTCTGCCTCCTCTCTCCAGGCCTTTAAGTCTCAACTTAAAACTCATCTATTCACTTTGTCCTCTAAATAACTCATTTACTTCTCTGCTTCTCTATTTCTCAACTTCTGTTTGTATGACATAAGACCACCATCTTGACATAATTGCTTGTATTATTTTGTGAAATGTCTTTGGGCTCTTGACTGTCTGGTGTATTTTGTTTGTTTATATTATTTTGTAAAGTGTCCTTGAGTTCTTGAAAGGCGCTATAAAAAATAAACATATTATACATTAATAATAGTCTTTAATATGAATTCACAATGGTAGGGAAAAACACACTGAAATGGAGAATGGAGAAGGCTTACCAACTTGATTTTTCAATAGTTTGATAATTAACCTTCGATAAATTTACTTAATTCTCCAGTTACGCATTTTGAAACATCAGTGTCCATTGCATGCATTAAACGTGTCCGTGGTACTGTGACCAAAAATAATACTAGTGAAACAGTACATATAATTTGTTCACCTGAAATATCTTAAGGCAGCTCACTGTTGTAGAACTCTCCCATGACTGGTTTAATTTATCACTTTTTCAGTAAATTAAAACTGTAAGTCAATAATATTTGTGTAATTCTTGGTACGTCATAATTCAGCTTAGATTCTCTCTCTTTATTCAACCAAACTGTGAAAAAATTCAAATTACAGGTGCCGGTGTAAGCCTGGAAGCCAAAGCACTATAAATGTGTTTCTGCTGTTGCTTTTCTGCACGTTGCTTATATATACAGACTTGCTGTGTGAGCATGTGCGTATGTGTGTGATGCACATGCTAACATTAACACCCTCAGCCCTCGTTTTCATCACTTTCTCAGATGGCAGCCTGGCCCCACACCTCTGTTTTGGCCATTTCTTCCCTCTCTCCTTCCTTTCGCTCTCCGTCTTATCTCATGTTCTCACCGCTGCTGTTGAGAAGGCCAATCTGTGCGGCCACAGCATCCTCCCCTTCTGCTCTCCTGCCTTTGGTGTTATACACAGTCTTTTGCTGTAGCGTGTCCCTGGAGCAGGGCCAATCACTGCCACTCAACAAGTCTGTCAAACTCAATTCTGTCGATATGGCTGCTGAAAGCTGGCATTGCAAACATCTCTGCCAGAGAAACCAGTTAACCAGTCCCCCCCCCCCCCCCAGCTAGAGCCTAGTCAAATCACTAGGCCAATTTTGTATTAGTGTGGCGTGTGTGATTTCATAGATGCGATATGCCTCGTTTCATATGGATTATAACAGTGGGTTTATTTGAGTTCAGCACAATGTTCTTATGCAAAATAAGCCTGTTCTAATGTAGAATGAATCTTTGTTTTCAATGTTTTTTACTGCCAAAACTCTTTGATGTTCATCGTGATGGTTTTTGCGCAAATGCAGAAATAAACACTCCCGTGAACATGCACAGTGTTTGCACTGAACATCGTTTGGAGGTGGACAGCTTCAGAATGAGTGGTTTGTCTCTCTCTCTCCCTGATGAATCACTCCTTCCTTTGTTTCTTTCCCTTCTGGAGGAAATCACATTAAGTGGAGCCCTGTGTTTGGCTCGAGTCTGTCCTGCCTTAATGGCAGTCATTTGGACGGCAAAGAGAAAGACGGAGAAGAATGGGGAAGAAAGCGCCCTCGCAACACTAATTCTGCACAACAAAAACACCCTCTGCCATTCCTCCGTATTCATTTGCATTCAAATATCCCCTTAGACAAATATAAAATGTGGAAATCTCTGAGCTATTTTTGCGCATGGAGTTCCTGGGATGCGGTGTGAGTGTGTCTCGGATGTCTGCGCCTCCCTGCGCCACAGAGCTCCAGACCTCCCACACTAGGGCTTCAGTGGCACAATGTATATTTATCTCTTTCAAAGGCAAAAGAAAGCGAAAGAGATAGAGCAGAGTGGAGCAGAGCAAAATATAAATGTACACAAACTAAGGTGGAAAACTGGAGGGTAAAACCAAACAGTGAGTAAGCAGCAAATCAAGAAATGTGGTAGAAATTATAGCGGAGCGGCAAACAGACAAGGCCCAGATTTATCCGAACATCTGCAACAGACCGGATTTCTGCAGCACTCAGCACTCGAGGGGCTTTGACTCATATAACTGGAAATATGTTAGCCTACACTGTAGAAATTTTGTAAATAAAACAAATATTGCAGTACGTTTTACAAGAAAATATTATTTCAGTCTATTTGCTTCAAAAATGTACATTCATTTAATGTGTTACTTTCCCTTTCTTTGTAATTAATTGTGAAATTTACTTAAAATTTGTTCCTACACCATTTTTTTTTTTCAGTGTAGAAATCACACAGTCCTGTACAATGTAAAAAAAAATTGAAGTTGTAAATAAAATATAACAAAACCAGTCTTAAGTCACTGGGGTATGTTTGGAGCAATATCCAAAAATGCATTGTATGGGTCAAAATTATTGATGTTTTTTTTTTTTTTATGCCAAAAATCATTAGGACATTAAGTAAAGATCATGTTCCATGAAGATATTTGGTAAATTTCCTACTGTAAATATATTAAATCTTAATTTTTAATCAGTAATATGCATTGCTAAGAACTTCATTTGGACAGCTTTAAAGGCGATTTTCTCCATTTTTAGATTTTTTTTTGCATCCTCAGATTTCAGATATTCAAATAGTTGTATCTCGAACAAATATTGTCATATCCTAACAAACCATGCATCAATGGAAAGCTTATTTTTCAGCTTTCATATGATGTATAAATCTCAATTTCAAAAAAATTTACCCTTATGACTGGTTCTGTTGCCCAGTGTCACATTTCAGTGTTTCTACTTAAATAAATAATTAAATAAATAAACAAATAAATAAATAATAAACAGATTTAATTTGCTGCTCTTTCTTTGTAATTAATTTTGAAATTTACTTGTGAAAATAGATTCTACACCGAGGTTTTTTTTTTTTTTTTCATTGTTGAAATTATACTAGTCTGCAGCTAGACTTCCATTTATACGACTGTAAATAAAAGGAAATACAGTTGCTGTATTTGCTGTTTAAGCACAATTAAATAGGGCAATTTGTGGCAATGCTTTAAAGGTTGTGGTAGATGTAGAATTAGCCATATAATGGTCATGTTTACAAATTGGCAGCTGAAACAACTGCTAGTTCAAAACTTTGCTTTGCTTTCCTGGGCTTTTCCCCCTTGCTTATATCCAGCGCTCATCTCTGCAGATAATGCTGTAATTTCATGGCAATTCTTAGTGCTGAATGGTCTAAATGATCCACATTAATGCCTCTCTCTAATGCTACAATCATGCTGATAATAGCATTATCCAATCCTGCCACTGTGAGTTTGTACCTTTCACTGGCGGAGGAGTTATCCAGATAATTCCACTAACTAATGCACAAACCTCTCCCTGCTCGCCCCCGCTAAACTAACTCTGCTCTGGTCATGGCCTTTTATCTCACTGCCAACAAACACACACGCACACACACGCACGAACAGATGTGCGGCTAACATGCTAGCGCTTCTGTTATTCTTTACACAACATCAAATCAAATGAATCTGGTTGAGGATTCATCTAAATTACATATTTTTCTACCGGCTAATCATTGCTACTTTACACAAGGACCTTTGAGAAATTAATAGTTTTACTGAAACTCTGATGCATGGCTTTGCTTTCACAACAGATTGTGGAATACAGTGGAGCCCTAATGAAGCATGCGATAGATCAGCAATCATGTATTAATAACACTCTGTATTAATAACACTCTACACACTGTACTGATTGGTGTTTTGAACCATTCTGCCTTTAACTAAATATTTAATTCCAAGCAATGCTAAAACCATTTGGGAAATGTCCTTAACTACAGAAGTCTTCTATAATCAGCTGTGCCTTTGGGGAATGCAAGGAGAAACCCTCACATTCATGCAGTTCAGATTCATGGCTGTCTCTGTTTGGCTTGCCATTTCCTAGTGGAACGACACTGTTTTACTTGGCTCCTCCTGGAACTCCAGACAGGAGGACAGTTGTCCTCTCAGCCCCTAGTTTCTGTGCTTACTTTTCCCCTGCTTTTTACAGGGAGAGAAAGAGAAAAATAAAAGGAGAGAGAGGTGGGAAAGAGTTATGGACTTACAACGAGAAGAGCAGAGAAAGAGAGAGAGTAGGAAAAGCTCCATGTTTGTGTTTTCTTTTCAATTTCCACAGCACAGTAAATTCTCACCTCTCCCTCTGACGTGGCCAGAAAGACCAACTGAAACTTATGTTGCTTAGTGACTCACTTTTGATAAACTTGGCCTTCTATAACCTGCACATGTTCAAATTTAACACATTTCTAATGAAGCACCAATTGTCTTTAAGTATAAATGCCAGAATGTTTAAGATGCATCTCTTTTTCTATGTGAAAATCTTAGAGTGCTTGTTTGCTGGTTTATGCACTTGACTCAACATGGCGACACAGTTGTTACCTTTACACCTGGAATTAACATGTTTTGTTTCAGAATAGTGTCTGCATTGCTTTTACACCCTCATCCCAATACGTCTGAAATGTGACCGCATTTGCCTGTGCAAAATACAAGCTGCCATTTCAATATTACTTGAGTGAATACGTTAGCTAAAAACGCAATGCATAAAAACACAGTAAAAGTCATTATAATCAGTAATTATGACCCCACTGGATGCAACAAATGCCTCATTTATAATGGATTATATTTTTTTTGTCTTGTCATGTTGGGACATGGCATCATAGTCTGGTAAGGCAGCGTTTCCCAATCCCAGTCCCCTTATCACGTACAACGTTTGTTCTGTTTGACCCTAAGTGCCCTGCAAAGTGGACAGCACAGGATATTCCGTCATGATTCCAGTTCGAAACGAGTGTAGATGTTCCATTCAAAGGGCATTAAAGTGTGCAATACATGAATTTAAATTGTATTTATTTACAGAGAGGTATATGATGTCACACTCACCTGTGTGTGAACTTGCTGCAGGCAGCAGCGCAGCGCAAATCTATGAATGAATGTTCGGAAATGAAGTAAACTTCAACGGATTTCCCCTGCTCAGGCAGTAGGGAGCAATGAACACTGTGCAGTGTGCATGGATCATATCAATCGGAATGCAGTTCATGCACGTAGCTCTCTTCTAACGAGCTGATTATAAGAATCAGGTGTGTTAACAAAAGCCCCTTTCACACTGCACGTTGGTCCCGGAAAATTGCCGGATTGCCTTCTGTGTGAATGCAAACACATCCCTGGATTGATTCTGGCATCGATCCTGGGTTGGGGACCTAGTAACATTGCCGGGTTCAGTCCCGGAACGAGCTCTGTGTGAACAAAAGCCAGAACCAATGCCGTAAATGGTGTGTCATAGTGACGTAGACGCACGTCATTTTGTGAATCTTTTACCGGGTGTTTGGAAGGCAGATCAACGTTCGAGACAAAAAGTATGTGCAAACTGTAATGAAACAGAGATCAGTTAGCTCCTCACTATCAGCGCTAAAACTGAGATCTTTCTCCAGCTTAAGTGAAAGTTAACGTGCCTAGCGTTTTCGACTTGTACATTACACGTCACATCCTGATGTCACCTGATGTCACCTTTACGGGTTGTGTATGAACGCACACACAGATTCCGGGAAATCACTGGCAGTGTGAATGAACCAAAATCTTACAATCTAATAAATGCCGGGACACATTACCGGTGTATTATCCGGAATCTCAATGTGAAAGGGGCTTAAGACAGACATGCAAAATATGCAGAGCAGGAGGGCCCAAGGACTTGAATTGGGAACCGCTGTGGTAAGGGGCGTACCATTTATGCTTGAGGCATTCAGGCAATCACAACGCACTGCATAGCTGGCCAATCAGAGCAGATCTCACTTTTCAGAATGATGAGCTTTGTAAAAACTGACACGTTTTAGAAAGGCGGGACAAAGAGGAGAAACAATAATGTTCATTATGTTGAAATGAATGTGTTTTTTGAACCTTAAACTGCATAAACACATTGCATTACACCAAATACACAAAATAATGTTCTTTTTAGCAACGTCATATGACCCCTTTAAATTTGGTTTTGATTATTTATTTTGATTGGATTTAAAGTTCATTATGGCATAATTCAGTAATAATGTCAATTTTTCTTACCTTGCAGCTGTTGTAAATTATACATACATGGGACTTAATACATTACATTGTAATACATTACAAAGAATTGTAAAAAATAAAATAAAATAAAATAAAATAAAATAAAATAAAATAAAATAAAATAACCACAGGGGACAAACAGAACAAATGAACAGTCGAATCAAACAATCAAACAAAAACTGTTCTGTTGATTTAAACTTAGTAACCTTTAAATTATTTGTGTGTGTGTGTGTGTGTGTGTGTGTGTGTGTGTGTGTGTGTGTGTGTGTGTGTGTGTGTGTAAAACTATGATATTATTACTGTTACATTACTCTTGTATTGTAAGAATGAATCAAATTATTTAAAAATTGTAAACTCAAGAACACGTCAGGCATAATCTTCCATGAAAGAGTATAGAAAGTTTGTGAGCCCTTTTGAATGAGTCATTTAAAGTATTTGCTCATAATAATTGGTTTTAAGAATCAACATTGAGTTCAAATTATGATTTTGATTAATCTAAACAAGCTACTTTTTTACTAGGCTGCATTAAAATGCATCATTTTCAGTAATCTGAACACAATCCAATTGCACTGCATCTTAGGTGCATTCAAACCTAGCTTGGTCACTTATGATCTTTACCTCAATGCATTTTACACAACAAGAAGTTTCTTTACTCACAAAATATTCCATGTGTATAACACATGTAAAATCATCTGGGAATGGCCCAGAATGCACCCAAACTGCAGAGAGGATTCCCAACTAGATGTCAGAGCTCAACTCCCCACACAAACACATTTAATCTTACTGTCAAACTAGACTTCAGCACACTGCCATTATGGCTCTGGGGAAGAAGATCCATTCCTTGTCATAGTCTGTCATGTAAGTCAGGGGGTAACTGACATCTCCGCTGTTCTCTGTCCAAATGGGAAAACACAAGAGTTCACTCAAACGATGCTGCTTTCCTTCAATGTTTTCAGCTGAGCTGAGCATCTCTGAGAACCAAATCAGTTGGCTCATTTTCCTTTTTGTATTTTCTGCTTTTCTGGCTTACGGTGCGCAGATTCAAAAAGACAGGGGGGCTTTGGCCTGTGTTTGAGAGAAAGAACGAGTTTACCGCAGACAGTTTGCTTACAGCTCAGCGAGAACATCACTAGAGAGTTATTTTGGGCTTTACCTGTGCTTATGCTTGTGTGCGAGTGTGCGAGCTATCCGACATGTGGAAGAGAGAGTACCATAGACAGCAAGAAAGAGAGCAGGGAAAAGGATTGCGAAATCCCATTAGAAAGCCGTGTTAGCGCCACGCTTCTCCATACACACTCTGAACCGTGTGTAATCCACTCACACTCTCGCTGTGCATCTCAACACCCCAACACACACTCACAGTCAAACACAAACACACTCTCAGGAACACAAATCTGCCTCCAGACTGGGATACCAAGGCAGCAAAAAGGGTATCGCTCCCCTCTACCGCTTTAGCAGCCGTGTAACATGACAGCTAATCACATCAAGCTTGCTTCACAGTTTAAGGGGGTGTTGGTGGGGGAGGGGAGAACTTCTTTTCTACAATGGCTACTAGCTATGTTACAAACAATCTTGTGGTACTACTAAAATACAGTTTCAGACTGCAGCTGACGTCACTGCAAACAGACCTTGTGACTGCAGAGAAAGCGTCCGTGTTTGTGGGTTAACTGTTACACTCACGGAGACTTGTTTGCGATTGTCTGTTTGTGTGTGTCTGGTTGATTCCCCCATGACTGTAATTAATGATCTCACTAATGTGCCGTCTCAAAAGGCTCTGCAGCTGTGGCTGTGCTGAATCTATAGGGGGCGCTGTGCATGCATTTGCATTTCTTCTGCAACAGGAAAAGGACAAGTCAGCTAAGATATGCTCTCAAACATCCAAGTCTGTGAGGTTTCTCTCCTTCTTGCTCTCCCTTTCTCTCTCTCTCTCCCTCTCCCTTCTCTTCTGACCTCTCCACCATCCTTCAGTCTCATCCTTTATGCACACTGACAACATGCCTCTCAGTTTATGGCCCTGCATACCATCCCTTCATTACCACCTGCAAACCAAAGTATTAAATAAATTCAGTGCACACAGACTGAAGTAGTTTAAGTCTTTGGTTCTTTTAATTGTGATGATGTTGGCTCACATTTAACAAAAACCCACCAATTCACTATCTCAACAAATTAGAATATGGTGACATGCCAATCAGCTAATCAACTCAAAACACCTGCAAAGGTTTCCTGAGCCTTCGAAATGGTCTCTTCACTTGGTTCACTAGGCTACACAATGAGGAAGACTGCTGATCTGACAGTTGACCAGAAGACAATCATTGACACCCTTCACAAGGAGGGTAAGCCACAAACATTCATTGCCAAAGAAGCTGGCTGTTCACAGAGTGCTTTCCCTGCTGAAAAAAACAAAACAAAAACACATATGCTGGTTAGGTATGTTTTGACGCTGGGATGCTGGTTTACGCTGGCATATGCTGTTGTTTTAACAGGGGTATCCAAGCATGTTAACAGAAAGTTGACTGGAAGGAAAAAGTGTGGAAGAAAAAGATGCACAACCAGCCGAGAGAACCGCAGCCTTATGAGGATTGTCAAGCAAAATTGATTCAAGTATTTGAGTGAACTTCACATGGAATGGACTGAGGCTAGGGTCAAGGCATCAAGAGCCACCAAGGAATTTGGCTACAGTTGTCGCATTCCTCTTGTTAAGCCACTCCTGAACCACAGACAACGTCAGAGGCATCTTACCTGGACTAAAGAGAAGAAGAACTGGACTGTTGCCCAGTGGTCCAAAGTCCTCTTTTCAGATGAGAGCAAGTTTTGTATTTCATTTGGAAACCAAAGTCCTAGAGTCTGGAAGAAGGGTGGAGAAGCTCATAGCCCAAGTTGCTTGAAGTCCAGTGTTAAGTTTCCACAGTCTGTGATGATTTGGGGTGCAATGTCATCTGCTGGTGCTGGTCCATTGTGTTTTTTTGTAAACCAAAGTCACTGCACCCGTGTACCAAGAAATTTTGGAGCACTTCATGCTTCCTTCTGCTGACTAGCTTTTTGAAGATGCTGATTTCATTTTCCAGCAGGATTTGGCACCTGCCCACAAAAAGCACCAAAAGTTGGTTAAATGACCATGGTGTTGGTGTGCTTGACTGGCCTCACCAAAGTTTAAATCTTTTTAGACTTTTTAGATCTTTTTAGTTTAAATCTTTTATTTAATCTTTTTAGTTTATTATTAGTATTATTTTTTTTTTTTTTTTTTTGAGTTTTTAAAAAATTATTATTATTATTATTATTACGACTAGCTATGGCAACATTTTGGGTGATATTTTGAGGTCTGATTGGTTAGGGTTGGGAAAGTATTTTAATAAATATATAATATTAATATTGCTCATTTGACAAATTCAGATCTGTCGTCCTTATAATTTGTTGGTTCTCTCTCTCTCTTTCTGTGTATTAATCCTTTTAGTGTCTTAGATGACAGAACTGGATGTGTTTCAGAAGCAACAGGCACACACACACATACACACACACACACACACACACACACACACACACACATTAGACTGGGCAGCTTGTGTTGCGTGTAAACAGGCATTCAGGCAGTCTGGATAAATGTATCTCAGTAAGACTCTGCAATCTCAGCCAATCAACCCCAAGGCTCCTGTACCTACCCTGCCCCTAAGCATCATTCAAATGCCAAACAGATGCTCTCTCTCTCTCTCTCTCTCTCTCTCTCTCTCGTTCTCTCTCTGTTATGGTTTGCATCTATATTTCATGGGACTTTCTCTGGAAAAGCTTTCTGTTTCACAGAAAAGAAATCTATCAAAATGATCAAGAGAAATGTGGAACACTGAGCTAAAACAATATTGTTTAGACCTGATGCTTTAATCATTCTTACTTTGCAAATGGTGTGTGAAAACCTGCACCTGGTTTATGTTAGACGCTGTGTCATACAAAAAAAAGCACACACACAGTGACTGGACTAAATTACCCATTTGTCCAATATAATATGCATAATCTCCTACAGGACTCTTGTCAGGAGTACAACAGGAACTGGCCTAGCTTGCGTCATCATTTAAGACTCTTTGACAAAGCTGCTGTTGTGTGTGTGTGTGTGTACTGTATGCATTTGCATATGTCTGTAAGAGTATATGAATGAAGCAAATCTCCTCAGTTCCTGTCCCATACCGGAATGAGACATACTAGACACTGCAGAGCTTTGTCAGTGGCCACTGACATCACCCTAATAAAGAGCCTGTCTGTTTCAACACTCCAGCCTATTAGCATGCTTGGAGAAAGCCTGGCTCAGACCCAGGAACTAGTCGGGAATGCATTTATATTTTCAGTCAAATCAGCTGTTAATGTCCACATAGGACATGTTGCTGGATCAACATTCTCCAATTTCCCTGAAAACGCTAACCTAAAATTTGATCTGTCTGATTCTATTAAAAACAATCAGTTAGCATTCCCATTCTTCTCAATGGTAGTTGCTTGGCTGGTGCTGGGACCCCTGGAGGAACATCATTTGAAATTTGCAATGTCTATGACAGCTCATTTTGAGCCTGTCCTCCAACAAAAAACGACCATATAGGTCGTTTGTGCAAGCACCTTATTACGACCTATATTTACGTTTTAAAGTTAAGCGGCCTCTAGCGGGCGTAAAAATAATGACAGTATCGCGTTGCGTCTGTCATCATGAAATGACGTATAACGTCATTACCAATCAAAACGCACGTTTATTTAAATGCAATGTGTGGACTTTTTACACCAATCTCACAGTAATTCATACATATTTTACTAGGTGGCTTATTCGTTCGAATGACCACACCTAACCCCACCCCCTAAACCTAACCCTCACAGAAATCATGCTAAATTATGATTTATTGAGCATATACATTTTACGTGCACGTCCATTCTCTGGGATCGAACCCATGATTGCATGATTGCATATCAAGGTATAACGCAATAATCTACCAACTGAGCTACACGAAACACAAATCACAGTGCAAATAAAAGAGTACAAAACATTAATATGAAAACGACGTTTTGCCGATAGGGGCGCAATTGTAGTATACGCTCTGATGGGTCGTATTTCAGGGATTTGGACAAACGACCTATACGAGCGTATTAGTTGGAGGACAGGTTGGGATTAATTTATAGTAACATCTTTACATAGTTTATGTTCATTCTATCTGATGTTTTCAATATTATCTGTAGTCATTTTTTGAAAATCTCTCCCTCCATGACTATTTATAAATAAAAAAAAAAAAAAAAAAAAAAAATATATATATATATATATATATATATATATATATATATATATATATATATATATATATATATATATATGATTTTAATATAGGTCTACTGTTACTTTAGAAATTTTCATTTTTTTTTGTACTTTTTTACCAGATTTTTAGAAAAATGTGTTCATTGTGATATATATCATTAACCAAAATTAAGAATATCAGTATATAAATTTGTCACCCAACCCTACTCATTTATGTAAGCCAGCTCGATAAAACATTATCTTGACAAATTACCTGAATTTTATTTTGCAATACTAATGTAGAGTATATAACACAAAGCCAAATTTTTCAAAGCTTGTAGGGCATAAACCTTGGATGGACAAGACTAAGTGTTAGATCCATACTATAAGTAATGTAAGAAAAATTACATTACAATACTAAATATTGAGAGTGATTTTTGTATATTATTGTATGTATATCTGGACTAATTATACAGAATCAGATGATTTTAGTCAAGTTCACATGTAAAGTAATACATAAGTACCTGTTAGGAGGAAGAGGTTTGGTATTAAGTCTTTTGACCGTTCCCATATATATATATTAACCTGACAAACAGAAACTGTTACACTGCAATTTTATAGTTTTACGCATCAAATCCTATCCTAAATCCGACTCCTATAAAATTGGCAGAGAATGGAAAAGATTACAGACAACTATTACACTAAAGATAGTACAATTTTATGTGGCAATACTCCTTTTTGAGCCTTGTGCACAGTCCCAAACCTTTCCGAACCCAGATTATCCAGAGCTTTGATGTCAGATGCATCTAAAGGCATATAATAAAATACTTATAATGAAATAAGTAATTATAATGTCATAATACTTTTGAATGACTGTCTAAAGAGAAAGCGTTTTGATGATGTAGTTATGACATATACTTACCAACAGTCACTAATGGTACAAGCAAAAGTTTGACCTCTTGGTCCTACTTGAATAAATCATTAAGTCTGTTTATACCCTTTCTCTTTTGCAGTTCAAATATCAAGGTTCGGTTATAAAATGTTCACATTGAAAAATAAGACAGGTTTGATCGGACTGGCAGTGGATTTTACACAGAGGGACAAGTGCATGAAATAATCTCAATGTGTGTGAACAGCCAGGGGATTCTGCAGGTGTCATGTGGATGATTAGGCATCTCTCCACACCGGCCCAGGAAGACCGCAACCCTCATGGCTCTCTTTGATCCATCATGGCTGCCAACACAGTCTCATTCCCTGCTATGTCACCCACCCTTACCACACGTTGAAAAATGGCACCGACACTAAGAATGATTGCAGAAAGCAAGAGGAAAGGGAGAGTAAAAGTATGGAGAAAGTAAGTGAGAGGATCAGGGATGGGGGAGGAGAAAGGTGAAATTGCAGGAAACTCTCTGTAGATTAGGTCTGGGTTAAGAGAGTATCGATTTGTGTGCAGATGACTGTTGATCTCTCTTAGCAGCCGATGACAAATGGCAGCAAACAGAAAATCGAGCTCTCGTCTCCTCCAAGGACAATGCGTCTCGTCTCTGTAGAAGCTCGTGTTGGACTCAGGTTGAGCTTGCAGAGGCTGATGAAGGGCGGAAAAAAAGTACGGTTTGTCTGGTAGGGCATGGGGCCGGTCGGGTGGGAGCCCTCTCAAGTCTTGAGTAAATATGTAAATTGCAGGACGGTGTATAGTCAAGAAAAGGAGAGACAAGATCTAGACTTATTTTTGCTCCAGGTTCTTCTAAACACTGGATTTCAGCTGTTTTTTTTTTTTGTTTTTTGTTTTTTTCTGACCCTAATCAATCTATATTCAATGTTTATATTTTTTGGTCATATGATGAGGGGAAATATTCATTTCCTTTGGAATTTTGACTTAACATAGTGTTTTTGTATATATTTTTTGTCAATATTTATTTTGAAAATTTATTTAAGTTTTGCTCTGAGTCAAGAATTTGCCTTAGACACCAACCTTGTGTCTGTATACCTTGTGAAAAGCCTTATGTGAAATGAGTAGTACAGTATGTCTGAATTTACAGTATTCATGAAACAAAATAAATAGGCAAAAAATAAATAAAAATAAAAAAATAAATTTGAATGCCCTACTACTATTAGACTATTAGATTTAAAAATTTCACATACAAAAAGTGTCCAGAGACGTGGATAAGGGGTGCAGTGGTTGGATCTCTGACCAATATTGGCACTCCTTAGCTGTCTAAATTCAATTTGTGCCTGAGGTCACTGTCAAGCCTCATAGGTAATGTAAGCAAACAATATTTTTTTCAGATATACCATCATCTTCAGAAACTGGCCATACAACATTATTTCTGTTTTTGTTTTAGTTGTTATTTAGCTCTGTGTTCATTCTCTGTGTGAATGTGTTATCTATATTTGAGATCTTTCTCAGGTTATTTATAATGACTGAGTGAACCCTTGTCTTCACTCCAGATCAAACAGAACTTTGGCCTAAGTCTGCAGCCCCAGGGAGAGTCCAGACTCTGCTTCATCTACACCCAGCCTTCTGTAGGGGGGCCTGGGCTCAGAGCCCTGGGGAGAGTCCTGCTACCCTCTCCTCCCTCTAAACTTCCCCAGCATGCTGGAGGGGGTCTGGACCTTTTCTTGATCCCCACTGTATGCTATCTCACTCTCTCCCTCTCTGTCTGTATCTCTCTCTCTTTATCCATTTGCACTGATGTGAATACTGTGAATGGAATAGAGGTTTCCCCCACTGTCAATCAAATTTGTAGCTTGCTGGTGTGCTACAACCTGCAGGATTTAGAAAAGGAAAATCTACCATCAAGTTCACGGATGTAACAGTTGTAGTTTGGGTTTTTTATTATTGTTGTTGTTGTAGTTGTATTTTTTATGTATAAAACTAAAACAAGCTATCACTAGGTCGGTAATTCATAAAATATCAGATTGATACCAGCTTATAAAATATCTGCTTGACCTTTTTATACTGTTACTGTCAAACTTTTGGACCTGTTTTGGCCCCGTAGTCCTTCCTGGGTTTCATTATTTGGTCTTGTTCCTGTCCTCGTTCTCTCTTAAAATGTTTGATTAGTCATCCAATGCACCTGTGTTTCCCCAATCATTCCCTGTATTTAAGTCCTAGTCTGTCCAGTCTGTCTCTCTCGGGTCTACTCGTTGTCTACATGTGTTGGCTCAAGGTCCTATTGTGGATTATCCCCTGCGTTTCCTTGATTAAAGACTGTTAAACGTTTCCTCGTGACTCCAGCGTGTTCCCTCAACAGCGTATCGTGACAATTACTAGGTTATTTCACTTGTAAAATGTGATGAGATGTAACTCCCCAATAACTTTGTTTATAATTTAATAATTCTTCATTTAAAAAATATATATATATTTTTTACCTTTTTATTATATTTAAAAAATCTGTATACACTTTTTATATGTGTACATGGTCCTGACACACTAGTAAAGCTGGTCCCCACTCATACTAAAATAGATATTTGTGAATTAGTAATTCACAACTTGAAAAAAATCTCCAACAAATCATGAATTAAATTTTACCTTACAAAAATAAATGAAAAATATTTAAAACCTTTTTTTTGTCATTAAATTTAAACTTTTATTGAAAATGGTAAGACAAAAAACTCTATAAATAAAAATGGTGGCACTTTATTTTTCAGTCCTGTTTCTCATGTACATACTTTGCACTTATTATAGTAATTACAATAACCAGGTACTAACCCTGAACCGAACCCCTAAACCTAATCCTACCCCATGTAGTTATTATCAGAAATGAGTAAAAATGAGTAAAAATTTGGTTCTTTTACAAAAAACTTGTCAGATGTTTTAAGATTTTTTCCCCTTCTGTTTTTACATTCTTAGACTCTCAGTTAAAAAAATAAAAGGCCCAAAAGCTGTTGCTGAGTTGATACTATTTCAAAAGGTATTGATATGTACCATTTAGGTACTAATATGTATACTTTAGATACTAATATGTACGGTTCCAAAATGGTACAAGTATGCACCCTTTAGCCTTAAAGAAGATAGATACTGCCCCAGTGGCAGCTTTTGTGCCTTGAGTGTATTGCCATTGAACTTAGATCAAATAATGGCTAAATTAACCATGTGGAATGTGTTTACCATGAATAAAAACAAATAAAACAAACAGCCACTAACTAGTTTACTAGCATAATGCTGATATCAAGAAATCCGGTGGTAATGGTGACTAAGGGGAAAAGGAGCTGATCTTTGTGCTTTAATGGTTTGTAATGGTTGAGTTGTGTGTATTAGAAAAGCTGTGTGTGGAGAGAGAAGAAGTGAAGGCTTATTTTCTGCTTCACTATGTCTTCACACTGTGGTCGGTCAGGGGAATACAACTGTCCATCAGCTGTTCTTAGAGCCTGTAACTCTCTTAAATTAACCACTGTCACTGATACACACACACACACACAGATGTTCATCCGGCTCTATTGTACTGCTTCGCCTGTAAATCCTGACAGTCGTCCATCAAGCCTGCTGTAGAAGGAAACAGTGGCTAACCTCGCTCCATCTGTTAGGAACAGTCTGCTTGCTCTCTCCAGGCAGGATTTAGTGTTCGCCCGTCCCCTTCTCCCAGCACCACCAAAGGCATCCAGACGTAACTATGCCTTTAGTGACTCCAATTTATCAATCTTGTGATACATTCATGTGTCACGGATGATATCAATCAGAGATATTCATAGGTTTTAATCGAGAGTTTGGGTGAAATACTGAAATTTTGCTCTCTCAGTAAATCAGGCCCAATTGAGAGTAATGCAGTAAATTGGGAGCTGGAGATTGTTGGTATTTCATTCAGTGCCAGAGTAGTGATTGAGAGCGTCTGGAGCCTGGATGGCAGCGCCAACTTGGTCATGCCAGGTGAGCAGATTCACAGGGAGTTTCAGCTAGCTGTTTGGCATGGGACCTCTGTTTATTGACACCAAGAGCTTACAGTGCAGCAATACACTGCACGACTTCAGAAGAGATCTTAAAACAATAAGGACTGTACACTTGCTGACTTTGTAAATGGTTACTGAGAAAAACTAGGCATCACACACTACCAGACTCTGAAGTCATTCTGAACACAACCAACTCATGCAGAGATATGTGCCTCGTTACTAGGAGATGCATGACAAATTAAACAATATGCACAGGGTTGGGCAAAGATACATCACAATGTATTTTAAAATAAAATACCAAATGCCTTAATTTTAAGTGCATCAAAATAAAGTACAAAATACAGCAGCCACACAAAGTATCAAAATAAACTACTGTATTTTTATATTTTAAAAATGCTAAAAAATACTTTAACATGGGAGCATGAAATTTCTTTGCAAACCTTCCACCAATTGACCTATTTGATCTATCTCTTCACCATTACATTGACTACAAAATACAAAAATTCTAATCTTAAATGTATTTAAATACAAATTACATTTGAAGTCTTTATAATACAATATATAAAAAATAGTATTTTATATTTTAAATAAATGTATCTGAAATACTGCCCATCCCTGAATATGCATTCTAAAATCGTATTCTAAAATGGCTGGATGTAAGTCTGAAGTAAAAAAAAATCAGCATAAATCATACGTTATGTGATTTCTGTGAAAATCTATAGACTGGTTCTGACTTTCAGCAACTAGTATTTTGACTTGTCCAGGCTGTAAATCAGGGCAAATAAATAAATAAATAAAAATCTGTTGTGTAGTTCCAGCCTTCAGAATCACTGGTATACCACAGAGACCAAAGGAGATAAATACAAGTAGCACAAGTAAGCAGGGGATAGCGTCTTGGAGGATATTTGCTTTTTATTATATCTGTCTTTTTCTCACTGCGTGAATTCATTGTTCCCATTAACAGAAGCCCCTTAGCGTGGTATAATTCAGGGCAGAACACAGCAGTTGTAGATGTTATTAGCATAGTTATCCATCAGGGTGGGAGAGTATGGAGAGCAGGCTAATGCCTCTGTTACATCCCTCCGTTTGCTGTATTTATGGCCTCAGATTTGAACTTTATGACTGGCATGGTACAGCCCTCAAATAATAAAATAAATCAAAACATAAGAGTTTTGTCTTTTTGCAATTTCCTTTTCAGTCTTCAAATATGAAACCAGATGTTTCCGGCATGCTAAAGATGCTTTTCATCTTTTTTTCCCTTTTTTCTTGTTCCCTCCTGTCCCACCTCCCCTCCACCCCTACATGCTTTCAAAATACATTTACCTCTATAAAATAAAATGTAAAAAATGGAGAGGAGGGTGAGGTTGAAGGGTGCACGAAAGCGGGTGGCTTATGAAAAGTGAAATGTCCTGTTAGCCTCAGGTAGTGGTCTGTTTTGCATTGATAGAGCGGCTGGGAGTGCCTCAGGCTGTTATGAGGAGTGTTTTCCCTCCGTGATATCCTCCTGCACCATCTCTCTCTCTGGAGTGTGCCTCTAAGTAAGGCATGTGGGTCAAAGCAATACGCCTCTCATCCCTCTTTTTCCCTGCTCCCCTAATTGGGGGAGTGGAGGTTAAAGAATGTCGTGGTTATCACAAAGCTGGCAGAGAATACATTTCAGGAATATAATTTAAGTTATGAGTGACCTGCATTTTAAAGCATTGCATCTCTGAAAATGTTTACTGAAAACACAAATGCGTAATCGCTCAGTGTGCATTGATAAGTACAATGACAGTAATGAACACAACAACATAAATTTGACAGGATATCGGTAGAAAGCAGGGGGATTGGGCTATAAGACGTCACCTATTCACCTAAGCCTCAAAGGGAGTGCAGATACGCCACTGGCATTTGTAGCAGTCTGGCCTACGTTCTGTGGTTCTTCAGTAGTGCGTGCTCACTGACAGCCATATTTAGTCTCTCTGAGCCCCTGAAAACATGCTCGCTCTCACTCTCTTACTCTGTCTCTCTTTCTCTGAAATCTGCCAGAAACAGCACATTTCCTGGCAGGCTCCAAATCCAGGCTGATTCCAAACAAACACGTCCTGTAGCGCTGGCTGCAATCCAGCGGGCAACTCTCACCTGCACAGTGTACCGGCAGGCCGACTGCTCTGTGACATGCTAGATGGACTCTTTGAGGTTTCCAGGGATACAGTCAACGCCCATGACTGTGATGGCAGCCTGGGCCAGGCCAAGAGAAACTCCTGCGGTGAGGAATTACAGTACGATAGCACAATGAGCTAACAGTCTAGTTCAAACTAACTGTTGTTCTACAAATAGCTGGATAGTCTCACTTGCTGAAAAGAAATATCAGGGCAAATATTGATAGACCGAAACAAGGGGTGGCTGGTAAAACAAAACTTCACATGGCACAAAACATCATTTTTTTTTCTTCCTTCAAGAACGTGGGCTATTCAGTGTGTTGGTAAGACGTTTTTTCTAAACCTAAAGAAACGTTTTTTCTATTTCTAATGAAGAAGAGATTTTCTTAGTTAAAACTACTGAATAATCTTTGCAGTGTTAATTAATTTGTAATTGCTATGTAATTTTCATTGTAATTAGCACAAGAGGCATTCACATAAAGATTTTAATGTACAGAAACCCAGAAAGTTTCAAAACTGTTGTGGCTTACAGCTAGAGGAATCAGGTGGTATTCAGCATTTGAAATTGTATTTATTGCTTTATGTTTGTTTATTTTCTTCATACACACACAATAAATAAATAAATAAATAAAAGTAGTTAGAAATATGATTTTATTTTAAACTTGAGAATGACAGTCTTCTGTCGTCATGGCAAACAGTTTGTTTATTCTTGCTAAAATTGTTTTCTGCAGAACGATATGTGGAATGTTTACTTGACCAATGTTCAAAATCCTCTTCATACCATCTCTGTTTAGATAAGATCTTCACTAGCTGGTTGTTTTGGCTGTGGAACTGTGGAAATCAAGACTTTTGGTGGAAGGATCTTAAGTTTCACAGAGAACATTTACTGTAACAAAATTTCCCAATTCGTTCACAAAAGGCCAAAAGATATGTGTTATGGTTATCCATTTGAACAACAGGAAATGTTCCTATATTCAGCTAAAACTGCTCTGTGTGCAGCAAATTTGACCAAACTGCACTAGACAAAATTCTCTAGAACACATGGAGAGAAATATAGTTGATGAATTCTTAAAAAACAACAAGGTGTTTTTCTTCCGTTTATGTACAGGTATGTCACTTTGAACATTTGGGGAGTGTTTGTTTCGGGTTTTTGATGTCTCTTTCAAAAATGATTTGGGGGGTCAGTGAGATTCTTCAGTGATTACAATACCACCACTTCTAGTTCTAGTATTATAACAAGTATATATTTCTCTTGAGCACCTAAACAAGTTGAAATCGTTTAATACTTAAATCTGGCCTGATATAGACTGACACTACTCAAAGGAAGCCGCAGTTTGTTATTGCTAGACCTAACCGTTCATGTTAAAACTGGAGTGTATCCATCCCATGCCAAAAGCAGGAGTGGAGAATTTACCTCTGGCAGACCAAAACAGCTCATAACAGACATGTCTGAAAGAGGAAGCAGACCAAACATTGAGCGCTTTTAGCAGCGCAGAGGACTTACATAGGAACACTTGACCAATTAGGGGTACATTCTGCAGGTACCTCGGTATGTGTCATACCTTAGCGTAATGGCGGTTGTCTCTATTAGCATGACAGCATGTCAAACAACCTCTTCCTGTGAATGGAGGCTTGTCTTAATTGGCTCAGTCTCTGTGGATTGTCTGTGTGGTGTGGTACAGTGGCCGAGAGCTCTGCTTAATGTCTGCCCTGGCCACCACACACCAATATTTCATGTCAGACACCCAAAACGAGTAAGGCATATTTCATCAGATGCTATAAGGGGGAAATTAGCACTGAGGCCCATTTATTTTACCATTATATGGATCCTACATCAATCACTGGAGTTTAACAAGAAATTCCAAACTCTATGACAGTCCAAGTCTATAGCACCCCTGCCCTAGAATACATTCCAGAGACATACAGTTGCAAGTCGGGTACTCTTTAATGTTGAGTGTGTATTTTTATTTTTTAAACAAACCCAGCTTGTGATAATCTTAGATTACTACTGTATGTATTATTATTATTATTATTATTATTATTATTATTATTATTATTTACTTATTTATTTTATTTTATTTTTTAAGATTTTTTTTTATGTAAATTGTCAGTGTCTTTTTTTCATATTGTGAAACATAACTGAGTGAAACAGCTTATCAGATGAGTAGAAAAAAAGCTGGACATGAATTGTTCATTGCTGACAGAGGGTGTGGGGGTTAAACTCGTCTGGCTATTGGACTATTGGATGTGCATGGATAAAAATTTTTCTAATTCATCTATAAACTCTCCAATAGATTTTTTTAATGTCAAGTTTTGTTTGTATTGTACAATGAATTGGTGCTACTCTCCAAAAATGAAATGATATATGTGAGTTAGCAGTATTTTAACAAAATTAAAACTTTAATATATTAATAAAACATTAAAAATATACAATAACTTAATTGTTATATAGTGTAAATTAAGTTGTGTAAATATTGTCAAGCTGAAGGGAAATTATTAATTTAGAACCAATGAATGCAAAGAGTACATTTAAAAAATAAATAAATAAATAAATAAATAAATAAAAAAGAAAAGAAAGAAAAGTCTAAACTTTATTTTCTTTTTTTTCTTTTTCTCTTTCTTTTTCTTCTTCTTTTTTTTTAACTTGGACACTCTTAAAAGGACACACATATCACATTTGGTAAACACAGAAGCTTGTGTGTGTGCTTAGTGTGTACAAACCTCATTGGTTCTTGTGCATGACGCAGGCATGTTTGAGCTTCTGTGTTTACCATGTGTGTTGATCATTGTTTAGACGTAAATTAAAGCAAAAATTTAAATCTATTCATCACATAAAGCGATTAAGTCTCTTCAGAAGACTTGAATTAAATGATTTGATTCATATGGATATGTTTTACGGCAACTTTATAAGCTTTTGGGATCTTTTAAGTTTTGATTACCTGGACTTTCACTGGAGGGACAAAAACCTCTCCGGTTTTATTAAAAATATCCTAATTTGTGTTTCAAATACTAACCAAAGTCTTATGAGTTTGGAATGACATGAGAGCACTTAAATGATGACAGAATTTTCATTGTTGGGTGAATTATCCCTTTAATGACCATTATGTACATTTGGCAGTTTAGTCGATATGAAAAAACAAACAACTTTTTTATAGTGACAAAAAATGTCAATGCTCACATCAGCGTGATTCATCACCTGCTCATTTCACTTATGTATTCTCTCTTCTGTTCTCTTAGTTGTTGCCACTTCCTCTTTAGCAGTCCTTGGCTCCCCAGGGTTTAGGGCAAATGTGGTACAGAGTCAAAGCTCGGCTCCTAATGAAGCCTTGCCTCTATCTCCCCCTGACCTCAACGAGATGGGGCTACAGAATAGTTTTATAATACACTATTCATGTCTCTCTCTCTCTCTTATTAATCTCTTCTTTCCTCTAGCCATATTTTTCAAATCACTCCTTTTGTTTACTCATGAATATTTTTGCGGCTCATTCCTGGGTGGCTGCAGGGCTGTTTGGCCGCTGGCCGTGCTCTGCGGTTCGAGGTAGGAGAAATACTTCTCTCTTTCCCTGGGTAATTTGAAGCAAGAAGGCCCTGTATTTCATCATAGGATAATCTAACCTTTGAGGTGTTCTCTAGTCTGCTTGTGAGCCTAAAATAGGTCACTTAAGCGGGCTTAGCTTGGCAGAGCAGGCAGATCCAGCAGCCTGATGCCCAGGGGAGGGAGAGCCACAGTAATTGGTAGTTATGACTCCAGGGTTCCATAAACGAGGAACAAAGCTGGCCCACCTATTGTCACATTTAGGACAACGCCGCTCGCGGTGATGATAAGAGCAAAGGATTCATTAGATCTGCACGATTCTAATTACTGACTATATAAATAAATAAAAGAGGGGTCACCTGAAAAGTCAGTGTCCTTCATAGGTGCGCTGGTGTTTTTTGGATTAATACACTTTCAGCATTTATTATGGAGGCGTAATAATATTATCCATCTATAAAAAGCACCTGACATCAGGCTAATCTGTCATTCATTCCAGTTTCTTCCTGTCTGTCTGTCTGTCTGTCTCATTCTCTCTTTAATTTAGGGACGTGGAGAAAGAAACGGAGGGGGGCTAAAGGCATAATGAAAAGGCCTAAATGACAGAAGCTTGACAGTAGGATTGGCTGGTAAATGACTCCGGAGTGGCTCGCCTGCAGAGAGCGGCTGAGGGAAGTTCCCAGAAGGACTGATTAATTCCAGTCGCAGTGGCTGCCGGGGGAGCAGCAGGGTTAGCGGCAGCGCGTAGAGGAGCCTATTACCACTCCACATCTAATCAGAGCCAGAGCGACCCACTCCCCATGACAAACTTTCCGGGGCTCGCTCCCATTCATTCCACACGGGGACTTTAAATACGGGGGAGGTGAGCCCAGGCCAGGAGTTTTGGGAGGGGTACAAAGGATTTGCTTTTCATAAAAGATGGTTAGGAGCTTGCTAAGAAATCCTCTTCCGTGGCTTTTGCTGGGAGAAGATTCCAGGCAGCTTTGATAGTGACAGACCTTTCTGCACCGCCGCTGAGCATGTGACCCGATATGAATGTGCCGTTGTGTTTAATCCCAGCGGTTTCACTCCGAGCTCTGCGAAAGTATGTCACTGACACACGCGCAGCTCGCAGACATACGCCAAGTGGGCTACGGATGTGCCAAAGACAGACATAAATAAATGAAATAAAATTACACAGCCCATCCCTGTGAAAAATCCATTTTTAACACTTATAAGCAGCATTAGATAAGCACCTGAGCTTTGATGGAATGATGTAAATAACATATAAATTAAATGTACTGTACAGGAAACAACAGCTTTCTACTTTCTACAACATAATGCAGAAGCTATTAACAATGAGTTGAATGTTTGAAGCTCAGAATGGCATAATGATATGCTTCACAAGGGCATTTGGAGGTGTTTTGTACAGCAGTACAACAGTACACAAACATTCTGTCATCTGAGGCAATCAGAGACAACTCAAAGACAACTGAGGTGTGTTTTGTGATTGTAATATATATATATGTATATATATATATATATATATATATATATATATATATATATATATATATATATATATATATATATATATTTGTGTGTGTTATATTATATTATATTCGGATTCATTTGATTTTGTAAAACTATTCTCAAGAACAGTTTCAGTTGAATGCTGTTTCAACCGAGAAATGTCACTGTCATCAAGTAAAAAAGTAAGAGGATGTTTTCCTTGCATATAAATTTGGAATGTTTTAATTAAGCTTTTTTTTTTTTTTTTTTATCAAATATATATATTTCTTTAACCAACCTTGACATATCACAAAAATTATCACATATATTTAAAGAGACTTATTAACCTTGACAAACTGTTAAGGTACACTTCTGATATTATCAGAATATATATATATATATATATATATATATATATATATATATATATATATATATACATACAAAAGATTTTTTTTTTTTTTTTTAATGCTTATCTTCAAAATATTTTCTTAAGAAATAATGATAAAAAAACCCTTTTAATCAGGCTTTTTTTTTTCTACATTATGATATCCGGAAAGTTGTATCACCCTTACATTTTTGACATTTATTCCATCCCAAAAAGTAGCAAAATAAATTTTTATTTAAATCATAAAAGATGTCTATTCAAGTCATCGTATGTATAAAGCACAAATTTAATGTATTTTTAATTAATTAATTAATGGATTGATTAATATTTGAAATGACTGTATACCAATATGGTTTATATCAAAGTACCACTTTTTTATTATTTTTTCTGATATCAACAGTGTATCATGGTAACACCAAAGTACTGTTTTGTAAGGATGTCTAGCGAGAATGTTCTCAAATAGCAGGTTTTTTTTTTTTTTTAGATCACATGACCACTTTTTATGCATATTTATAGACCAAGCAGCTATATTCAGCAGTGTAGAATGGAACATTTTCCATCTGTAAGTATTTCACATCCCTATGTGCTCTTTTATTCCACTGGCAGAATCATAAGTATCCTTCTCTCTCTCTCTCTCTCTCTCTCTCTCTCTCTCTCTCTCTCCACTCAGTCTGAGACACGCTGCCCTCCTGCGCTGACAAAGGTTATGAATAATACATATTAAGTACTGTACTAAAGCCTGTAACCGAACTGTTAAAATATTGATCTTGCCCAATCATAATAAAGCGGAATTACTGAAAGTGATCCATCATCCTTAACGCTTAGCGTCCCTGGCTTCAGCTGCCATAACTTGCTCAATTTCTCCTCACCATGAAGCTCCATCACAACTCCATTATGACGAAGATTGTATCACAGTGGAAATTGCTGGTTTACTAGCAGACTGTTGTCATGCAAATTAAGTGACAACAAATCCATAGAATTATTAAATATATTTAGATGCATGCTCTGTGGACAAATGAAGTACTTACTGTACCACTGCTCTATGGATTCCATGGGTTTTGTAGGCTGTGCACATGTTCATGCATATATGTATACTTGTGCATGTTTGTAAGCATCGACAGATGTATGCAGTTTGTGTGTGTGTGTGTGTGTGTGTGTGTGTGTGTGTGTGTGTATACCACTGATCGTGTTTTAACGCATCTTTGTTTCATGTGGTCTTTAATGTCCTTGTGGGTGACTACATACTTAACTAAGCCAGACATTTCCACATCTAATGACTTTTTAAATATTAAAACTGGTCCATATCGTCACAATTGTGAGCTCTTAATTTACTGAGCAATTAAGTCCAGACCCTCATTTATCAAGGGCTGTTCATTTACTCCAAACCTAGTCACTTTTTATTAATTGATGCTATAGAAAACACTGAGGTAAAATTAATGTGCACACACCCGAGGTCACACCGGCAGTCGTTGGTAACTATTGCTGAACTAGACGTGAGATAAATAGTAACGTCATTTCGCCGATTACACCTGAGATACGTGAAGACATTAAGCATTACTCTGGGGATCATCCTCAGCCGAGAAAAACGTCTGGAAAAGACTAGCTGGCTTTTTCTGTGACCATCTGTTTTGCAGGAAAATTATCTTAATGCTGCTAAGAGGCAAAACAATTATAGCCTTAACCTTTGAGCCCACACCACTCTTCTATTTCATCCTTCGTTTTCCGGAACACTTCTTCAGTTCTATGGAACAGAGTGCCAGAGGATGGTCTGTCAGTGCCAGTGGGGTTTTCCAGTTTTTGAGACAAAAGGTTTATACCATTGAATTGTGGAAAACCATAAATGCAAGTATGTGTGTGTGTGTGTGTGTGTGTGTGTGTGTGTGTGTGTGTGTGTGTGTGTGTGTGTGCAAATGCAGTATGTGTTTAATGTGTTGCCCATATAAGCACATGAACGCACAGCGGCAGAGCTTATGTGTGAGTAATAGTGTGTAATGTGCTGAACTCATCAGAAAATGAGGCTAAAATGCACTATAAACCTATTTATTAACACAATCTTTTGTATTATCAGCTTTTATAAAGCAACAAGAGTGAACTACTTACAAATTCACTGAAGATGTGAGTTGTGGACATTTAAAGTTCCACAAACACTACAGTGCTTTCTGTTCAGTAAATTTGACTGAATACAAGTGATATACTCTGCAGAGTTTTACAGCCACAGTTTAGGTTCTATTTTTTAAATTGACACTTAATTCATTTTCAGTTCTTTCCAGGGAACCCATGTAATAATTATTTGTCTTTCACTTTAAGATATTCCCTTTAAGAAATAATTATAATTTTATGGTAAAATTGCTACAGTAAAAATCTGTTAATTGGTAAACAGTACGTTCATAGTTAACAGTACAGTGAAAACCTAATAGATATCATGGGACATTTAATGTAAAATTTACAGTTAAATACTGTTGAATGTACAGATTTTGGAAGTAAAAAGAACAAGTGATCTTGTAATTTACAATGGAAAAAAATGTAAACTGACATTCCTAGAAATCTCTGTGTGACTTAATATTTGATGTTTTTCATTGACAAATATTTCTTGGTTTTTTCTTCTTCTTCTTCTTATCAGTTGTGTACATTAAGGTTTCATGTTACATCTTATGTTGTAAAATGAGTGTTTTTTGCATTATTTTTAGTGTAATGTGTGTTATCATGATGGTGTTTTGTGTTTGTGTGCATGACACTATGTGCACCTTCTATATATTAGTATTTACTTTAGCTTATGGAAAAGCTATTTGTGATAAACTTTAATTCTTCACGTGGCTTTCTCATTACCACTTTTGTTATTATGGTGGTTGTCAGAATATGTTAAATGTACAAAACAGAGTTTAGTAGCAGCATGGTTATGCTAATTTTGCAGAAATGAGCTGTGGATTTACTAATCCAGAAATCCCATATTTTATATAATATACTAACATAAGAAATAAGAAATTTACAAACACACATAATATGAATATATTATAAATTGAATATAGCTTGCTGTATTTTTTTTTTTACTTATTCTCTGCTTAAATGTGCAGTGTGAAACAGGCCTAATACCAATGTTCAAAGCCATTGTGGTTTTAACATGACAGGATGTTCTCAAGACAAATGCTTTCAATATTCGCTGCTATCTCAGTCTTATACCTTGTCAGAAGCCCTTTCTGAAAACACTCATAATTTCTTGAGGACAGCTCTCGGGCTGTTGAGAGCCGTGGAAGAGCAGGCACTAATAATAATGTATCAATCTGCGACAGCGGAAGACGAAACAACGTACGGCGTTCTGCGAGCCTCAGTCGCTGCTCCGCTCTTGACCTCCGACCTTGGGCGGTATTGGGGGCTGTGATGGTTCGGTGCCAGGCAGAAGCGAGCCCATGTGCTAGTACACTCCCATTCCTCATTCAGACAGTCAACAGGGCCAGCAAAGCACTGGGGCAAAATATTCTGTCTCCCTCAGCAGACGGTAATAAATTGCCCTTTCATCGATGTAGAAGATACATTTTTTCTCTTTCTCTCTAACACTCACTCACACACATACTTACACATTGATGTTTTTTTTTCGCCCCTCGGGAGGAGAACCTGGTCTGGGTTTTTTGGGCCACTAGGCAGGTGAGGAATGGGACACAATCTCACAGTGTTTCTGGAGGAAATGTGTGTGTTAGAATCCATGTCCAGTGGGGATCTCGTGGGGAAAGCCTGGGCTAACTGAAATAAGCGAGTGCCATATTTAACAGCGCCTCTACTAAAGAACGTAATTACCTAATGAGAGTGTGCGCGAGGACTAGAACTACTCCTGTTCCACAGAATAAAAAAAAAGAGTCCACGAATGAGAAACAGAATGAAAAAGAGTGGGAGGGCCTGTGTGTATCACCATACCCCCTCCAGTTTGCACACCCTGCCTCACCACAGCTCGGCTTCCGCTTTGTAATTGTGCAATTAGTGCCACAGCTTGGTTTTCATATATCACAAATGGCTGAGTGGAGGTATTACAGTATGAAAAGTTCCAGCCTAGCGGTCTTGGCTGGGAGCAGGGCATTAGGGCCAGCGGTTTGTAAAATGTGAGCCAATTTATCATGATCTGTTATCCTCTCACGCCCACTACTCTCAACCCCAATGCCTCGTCTTTCCGCCTGACCTTGTGCCGCTTTTTGTGGGGGTTCAATTTGCTCATTGTTACTCGCTTGCATAATTTCAGCAGGCGCACACACGCACACACACGCGCACTGGCGGCAGATAAACATTCCTGCAGCTGATTACCACTGCTGCCACTTCCCTACCTCTGTCACCCTCTTTCTCCTTCTCTCTCTTTATCTTTCTCACTATCTCTCCCTCCAAGTGAACTCTATTTATTTACATGCTGAGGCTAAACGGGATTCATTTGTAAGATGGCAGGCTGCATAGCTCTTGTAATTCTTCCTAACCGGTCGCTTCCTCTCGCCACGTTAGCTGTCATAAGCGGTGCGCCAGAGGAGAAATCCTCTGTCGTTTTGCAGCCGGCCTCTCTTCTTCCTGTCACCCACACATCACACCGATCTCCACAGCTGCAGGTTGCCACGGCGAAGATTTACAATGCACGCCTATTCACTCAAGCGTCTCCTCTCTAACCCTCCCCTCGTCATCTCCCTCTGCTCCTCACTCTCCACGCTCCTCTTCTTTTCCTTTGTGAAATCTGTCGCTCTCTTTCTCTGCTCCGACTCCCTCGGCTCACGCTGGCTTATCGCCCCCGGCAAGCCCCCGCGGCTCCTCACCATGGCAACCAGCTGGCCCTCGAGCAGGGAGCGGGGGGTGAGGGGTCTGGGTTTAGGCTGATACGACGTTCCAGCTCAGGATCCCTCCTGACCTGCCAGAAGATCAGTCTCTCTTTTACACCCTTATCTGCCATCTTAAAGCCTGCTTAGAAACACCCGTGCTCTCCTGTCTTTCTGCGCTGTTCTCATTTCTTTCTTTCAAAAAGCCATTGCAGTGTTTTATCCTTTGGGGTTTTTGTTAGCCGGATCCTCGAGGCCCCCACACTTACGTGATCGAGGGGCCACTGTCTCACCCTGCGCTGTTTTCCACAATCCCCTTCCGTGAGGCAGAATCACCGTTATTAACTGATTGTAATCTGAGGCAGAACCTAAACTGATCACTCACTGCTCTGGCGATGAGAGGAAAAAAAAAAAAAAAAACTAAATAAATAAATAAATAAGGCAAGATTTTTGTTTACTCCTCCGTGACAGACTCTCTATCAAGTGGTAACATTTGAATTCAGCAAGCCTACACAGGTTGTCATCTTTGCCAGAGGAAAGGAGAAATGCAATAACAATAACAGTAATAGCAATAATGATAATAATTATCACAAAGAACATGCCCATCTTGACAGATTATTTTCAATCACAACTTTCTGAATGTCATTGTGGATTCATGGCAGGAGACGAACAGCATGATGTCTGAGTGGGATTCTGTCTGGCACAATATTGTTATATTTCTTGGCTGATAACTTTTTGCCTGTCTGCCCTCTATGTAATCTGTCTGTCTGTCAGGGTTCAGCCATATGTATGATCTGAATCTGATATTGTAGATATAGGTTCCCACTATAGATGTTCCCACTTTTTATGTTCACACGGAATTTTAAATGCTCAAATGAATTGTAAAATAGTTGGCTTCAGATACAGGTGTAGCTGTAATTTGTTTCATGTAAAAACTTTCTTTCCATCTATCCCTCTATGCTTAAGTTTTCATGTCTGTTCGTTCTTTTTTTTCTTTTCTTTTATTATAATTTTTTGCTTTTTTATGGACATGAACAATAAGTGAAAATTGAAATTTTTACAGTGACATGTTTTATTTTTTACCCCTTACCGTAACTTTAACAACTCCCTACCAACAAATAACTAAATAAATAAATAATAATAATAATAATAATAATAATAATAATAATAATAATAATAATAATAATAATAATAATAGTGAGATAAAATAAAATAATAATAATTCAATAAATTAAATAAATTACACAATATAACAGAAAATTATATATTGCCAATATTAAGGTATAGATAAGGTATAGATAAAAAAAAAAATAGCACATACACAGATCAATAAAGGTTGGGTCAAAAAAAAAAAAAGTTTGATAGTTTCATGTATTCTTTTCTCACCCTAAATGACTGTCATAGCATATTATCGCTGAATTTCAAAATCCTAAAATGCATCAATACACAATCATGTTTCATTCTATTTTATCAAAAAGCAAACATATGTTGTCTTTAACACGGTAACACAATGTTCCCACTGTTTATGTTCACACTGAATTTTAAACGCTCAAATGAATTGTAAAATATTTGGCTTCAGAGACAAAAGTGAAGCTGTAATTTGTTTCATGTAAAAAGTTTCATTCCATCTATCCATCTATGCTTAAGTTTTCATGTCTGTTCATTCTTTTTCACTGCCACAAGAAGCTTCACACCTTAGCAGGAGCAAAGTGAACAGCCACAAGTCCATTTAGTGTCAAGTGTGGTTAATACCATATTATTGAGGTGTTATTGTTGAAATATAAACATGGGTCTTTCTATAAAGCATCACATCAAATGACATGAGTATGGTGATGATTTATAGCATTTTAAACATTTTAGAATGTGTTATGGTAAACTGAATCTCTAAATCAGTTGATCGGAATAAATGTTGTATATGATTGTAGATATAGCCAAATCTAACATGGCTGATAGTGTTATTGGTTTACTTTTTTTAAATTTGCAAACAATCTGCTTAGAAAGACAAAGTTTTTTTTTTTTTTTTTTTTTTTTTTTTCTCACTCATCTATTATTGGTTGTTTGCTACAAAATCATGGTTGACATTTTGAGATCATCCAAGATAAATACAAGTGGGCTTGGAAAGTTAACTTTTTGAAAGGACAATGATGTCATTATGACTATGTAAGTATGATTGTAAGTGTTTATTTATTTGAGTAGTTCATTACTTTAACAGAGAAACATATAGTAGTACGGAGTTAACATATAACTCTAGAACATCAGGACTTTTAGTTGTTGTTGCTGTTTTTTAAATATTTGCATTATTTAAACTAATTCTTGAAGTACTCTATATATCTGGAGAATAAAGACAAAATGCAGGCCTATACTTTCTGTATATGTATTTCAAAAAATGTCTCATGACAAAAGCAAAACATACAAACAAATAAATAAATAAATTACTGTAAAATTTAGCATCAGTTATTCATATGCATATAGGGTACTGTACACAAATGACACCTGCTTTGTAGAATGACCCACATATTAATAATGATAATGAAATAATGATACTAATCTCAGTAACAAAATGATCCTTTATAAAACAAAGAAGTTTTTTTTTTTTTGTTTGTTTGTTTGTTTGTTTTTTCATAAATGAGAAAGTCCAAATTAACATGTTGAACTGGATCTATGTTTTTATTTATTTTTTTTTTTTTATCCTGTTGATGTTAGGACCTGGCAGACAGTGATTCTCTACCACAGGTCAAAGGTCAGTCTGTCCAGTGTTGTGGCTGACCTGTTAGATGACATTGCTTAAATATTCTCCTCTCTTCAGCTGGAGGAAAAGAGAAGTGAAGAGCACACACGGACTGCTGATCAGAGAAGAATACTAAACACCTTTCCACTCATCTCCCTCTCCTCTCCTCTCCTCTCCTCTCCTCTCCTCTCCTCTCCTCTCCTCTCCTCTCCTATTTCTTTCCCCATCATTCCGTCCACATCCCTCCTCCTCCCCCTTCTGTCTCTTTTACATGCTGGCATAGTAAACATTCTATTCTTTGCAAGTTATTTTGAATCTATTTAATAGCCCCCAAAAAAATCTGCGGAAGAACTTGTGGGAGTGACCTTGAAACCCCCATCACCACCTCCCGACTTCACTGAGAAAAAAAAAAAATGCATAGAATGTCAAATCCGGCCAGTTTGGTTGTCATTTTCTCCTATTCATCCAGGGCTAGACGACACTAGCCCACAAGCTCGCACTTACAGGGGTGACACGCCGGCTAATTGAAATGTATTTGCAATTATGTGACTACAATAAACACAATCTTCCTTTTCTTTCATTAATATCTCCATGGCCCATGAGGAACAATCTCCTCGCTGCTTTTTACAAGCCAAGGAGAAGCAGCCCGCGTTGTAATAGCATGGAGAGTTAATGTAGCTTGAACAAGGATCCTAATTGTCCCTGTCTCTGTCATATTTGTCTACTCCAACAGGCCTAAATACCACAGCGATTAATTACCAGCGGGCAGGTAGTGTTTGTGTGGGTGTGTATGTTTATATGTGAGCATGTGTCTTGCTGTATAATCTGGTAAAATATTCCCTAACAAATAAACATGCGCATATACACATAGCCATCATCGTTCACGTTCAGCTCCTAGTAAAATTTTCTGTGCCACACAGGTGGGCTGGAATGGGATAGATCATTTGGATGATTATGTTGTGACTGCACGTGAAGTTCACGAGTCTCACCTCCTCGAGATTTCTGCGTTTAAATTATTTTCCCACCATGCATCTCTCCGCAGTGGTAGCTCCCACCTACTCATCACCGTGTGCATTAGTTGTGATCAGGGCGATGACTGCATGTTTACGCACCTCCTGAACGGCTGCAGATCGCAATTTAGCCTTGACCTTTCCGCTGGGCCACCGAGGCTAATGATGGTGCAGGGACAGCAGGTGTGTTGCATTAGTCCAACTTCACTGGCTAAACAAATGAACACACACTTTATCACCAACACTGCCACCTCCTGACTGTCAGCATTGAATCGTACCTTCACACAGATGCACACACACACACACACACACACACACACACACATACAAGGAAAAACTTCTCTATCAGATTCCATTTTTATTCTTTCCACCACCTGACAAACTGCGCGCTCAGGATTATGGGATATCATAACCAGCGAAGCATACATCAGTGCTGCCTTGAGTGCCTTTAAACACTTACCAGAAAGTATATAATGTATCCAATTTTAGAATGCTGACTGATACTAATAAGCCAATAATTATGTTCATATTATGGCTAATAACCGATAAATGGCAGATACTGATTTGGCTAAATCATCTAAATAAATGTCTAATTAAGTAGCACTCCTTTATAATATACAATACAACATGAAAGATGTATATTTATTTTGAGATTTTCTAAAGATTACTTTTGAATGGTTTTTGAATAATAACTTCATAGGAGCATTAAATGGCTGCAAAGGAAATTTAATTATAAAAATGAGAAATGAGTGTCTAGTATTTGCTGATATATATCCAATATTAATGGATATCATCATTTTTAATTTTGGACAGAAACCCTTATGGTACTGATGTATTATGTGTAAACTGAATTTGAACCTTAGTATGTTGCTTATAAAAGTTTTACAGATTTAGGAAGAAAAATATACAGAACAGGCTGGTCTATCACTACCACATTATTAATCATAATTACAAACACACATAATATAACATTATTGAGATTATGCAGGAATACTCTGTTTTTGGCTTGTTTTTATCCTTTGTCTGTCTGAAGAGAGAAATAGACTAGCATGCTAAGACAGAGATCTATTGCACTGGCTTCTCTGTTGCTTATTTTCACGTTATATTATGCAAAACATTCCCCTCCACCACTTCATTTCTCTCTCTCTCCCTCTCTCAGTGTCCTCTCCTCTCCTCCTCTCTGAAATCCAATCTGAGCTGTGCTCCACGTCTGAATCAAAGAGGAAAATCAGCTTGATTTGGACTCCTGCTGATCCAGAGGATGTGTGTGTGTCTGGATGTGCATGCGCGTGTGTATGTGTGGGGTGGGGGGAGGCTATTGGTATTCTGATTTTATGTGAGAAAAATAGAGTGTGTGCGAATATGGGACCTGCTCCCACAGCCAAATCAAAGGCTGTTTTAATGCCATTGTCTCCTTCCTGAAAAACAGGATCATATTTACTGTCATAATTACTTGTTGATGTTTTAATGAAATAAGAGAAGCACATAAGCTATCTGTCTGCATGGATGCTCGTCTCAAGAGGCTGACAGTAAGCTCATGGGCTTTCGCCTTATTCTCCCTGTCTGATACTCAAATCCCATATTAGGCACATAAATAAGAGATGCAGTTATTTAAAATGGCTTCTGCACAGTTAAACTGATTTTGCTTTTTCTTATGCTGCTTGTACATATGTGTGTGGTCTCGCTACATTACTCTCTATTGTCCGGCAATCGGAGTCTAGACTCGGTGCAGAGGTGGATGCCAGTGGTGGCGTTTTGGCAGGCTTTGGCGGAGCCCCGGAGCCAAGAGCGCAGGTCAGTGAGGCGTGGCGAGCACATCCAAACATGGCTCCTTTCCTCCACGGCCTTGGCAAAGCCAGCACCTCTGTTCTCTGCCCAAGCTACACACGCTCCACGTCGGGATCTGGATGTGCGGGCTGTGAGCTACCCAAAATCAGATTTGTAGCCTTAATGATGCAAATAAGTAGCGTCCCATGACATTTTTTTTTCCTTTGTGCTAGCCTGTGGTTAACAGCTGGTTACAGCTGTACTAACTTAAGACTGGCAACTGCAGACACAACCGTCATTTTTCTTTTCTGGGTCAATTAATATTTTTTTTTCTGACATTATTCACAAATACATTCAAAATGCAATTCGTACATGCAATAATTTGAATACATTTCTATAATGAACATTTTTCATTTAAAAAATTTAAATTCAGATTTTTTGAAGGGCGTGAAATCAAAAATGTGACAAATGTCACGGTGAATATCATTATATTCATATAGATCATACATCAAAATATATCATTTTCAGTCATGAATATCATTATATCATATGGGGTAAAAAAAAATCATAATTAAAAGAATGAAACTCTTGAGATGAAAATATAAAAAACGATTTGTCACCATATTTTATTATTGTTCCTATATAATATTATTAGTTTAGCCATACTGCTTCACTACAAATCAAATGTGTAATGCGAAGCAACCAACAAAGTCATGTGATCCAAAGAAAGTAATATCCACTGAAGACCTGAAGACCCTTATGACAGTGTCAAAGTCAATAAGTTTCATGACTGTGTTAAGCTTAATAAGTCATGGTAATGACTTAAAATAGAATTATTAAAGTTAAAACAATTATTATGTTTTGATATTTAAATAATAATAATAAGACACCCCAGGTGAATTGGGCAATAAATAAATAAATAAATAAATAAATAAATATCACCATGCTTCCCCAGTTGATTGATTACATTGGGAATTGCAAAAAAAATTAAAAATAAATAAATATATAAATATGTATATATAAATATATAAATCTAATTAAATATGCACTATTTTGCATTTCCAAACATAAATCTGAACACTGGATAAAGTTAGATTCAAAATTATTTTCTTTAAAAAAAAAAAAAAAGGCAAAATCCTTTCAAAATATGTATTTTAATTATATATGTATTGCAGATATATAAAGTTTTTCAGTAACCTTTCTGTGCATGTTGTCTTCACACAGCAAACAGAGGGCATATGAATGAATGCAGTCAGCCTTGTAACTTACAGGTACCATTATTGAACGTTCCCAATCATTTGTGATGTTAACCTCAATTACAGGCTTCCAGAATGTTCTAAACATGCTCATTCCACTGGCAGATTGGGAGGAGAGGAGAGGAAATTAAACACAATTTGACGGGGTAGGAATTTTCCCTCTCTCTGTGTGCCATAACTGCTTCACCTCCACAAATCACCACCTTGCATTGTCCAGCATATCTCCTCTTATTTCCTATAGTGTCAAGTTCGGCATTTTAGCCCATCACATCTGTATGCCGCAGCTGTGATTATGGGCATCAAAGATGCTTGTTAATATATTTGTGCGTGTGGACAGTGTGTTTGTGTGTACCATCCACGTATGGACAGTCCCTTGACTGACACCTAATCTGCATTCAGCGGGATTGCTTTATTCTCTTCTGTGTGGTTAAAGGGAGGAGGGATACAAATGACAGCAGATCTCCGTTCACCTACTTAGACATCTTTGACTGATTTGCCCCTATGGCTGGCTGTGATTGGTGTCCTGGATGGATAGGAGATGGAGAAGCATCTGGGTATTTGTTTCTCTTCTCCACTGTAAAAACTGTTAATAAGTAGTGCAGTAAACAGCACATTAGAATAGAAACAGAAGAGACTTAAACCAAGCAGGAGAGTTGCAGAAAGGGCAGACTGATGGTTTTCGTAGGTCTGACCTAAATCATGAAAACTCTAGGCTCACACCTAATGTGTTGGGATGACTATGATAAAACAAACAGGGCTGGTCAGGAGAGTGTGATAACCATTAACATTAATAGTATTAAAGTGATTATTAAAGTAATGTTTATAATTAAATGTTTGACCTGTTTTGGTAATTTAAGATGCAGTCATAGAAAAAGTGAGAAAGACCTAATAGCAAATGCTGTTTGGGGTCAGTTTTTAAGTATGTATGTATGTATTTAATACTCTTATTCAGCAAGGACACGTTAAATTAATGACAGCCAAGACATTTATACTGCAAACAAAATATTTCTTGAAATTTCTATTTATCAAAGAATCCTGAAAATAAATCAATCAATTTAATTAGCATCATTTAAACAAGCCTGAAGTCATGGTTAGAAGTTTTACCAAAAGTGACCTGAAATCTTATTACTTTGTTAGATGGTGGTCAAAAAAATATCAGAATATATTTACTTGTATATTATGTAACTATATAATATTTGTGTTAAGTGTAATGTGTACCTTGTTAGAGATCTTGAGCTCCCCAAGTGGAGGGGGGGTTGGGGGGGGATACTTCAATGGACTTGATATGTTTTTCTTGATACTTTTCTACATTGCCGGTTTCTTATAGAAAGAGCAAGAAGCACAGCAATTTCAGTTTAAAACGGTGTTTAATAGCATGACATGCATGAGACATACAGTAGCTAGTAAAATTGGGACTGTTCTGGGATGTCTGATCACTCTACACATGCCTGAGAAGAGTTTGTCACACACTCTGGTCCACACACTGCCTTCACTGTATAAAACACATAGTGTCCTTAGAGGGCCTCTCTCCACCTCACTTCACCTCTCTCGGTTCCACACCAACCAGCAGTGTCAAGTTAGGGGATATATTTTCACATGGGCCTCAAGAAGTAGCGGTCTGGCCCAGCCATCATGTGGGGACATTTGTATGTTTATGTATGTGAGTATTATTCACTGAACTACAGTTACATTTTATTTTATAGTGTCCTTGTTGCAGCAAAATTATACATTTAAGTACTGATTAATATTAATTCACAGCAAGTACTTACTATATGGTTAGCTGTATGGAATTATGCATAATTTACTGTTATACTATAGTAAGTACATGTAATGTGTAACAAGGATATTGTAAAATAAAGTGTTACCTAATATACCATAATCTACAAAATCTTCAACATGCAGTCTATAAAAACATTAATTAAAAACAAGCAGAAAAACAAAATCTATTTTTGCAATGAAGCATGGCAAGACTTGACGTACTGCTAATACGTCATAGCCACCATGAACAGTTACATTTATTTTACCTGATCTTCACTGTTAAATGCGTGAATCCCGACAACTGAATGCGATCAGACCTGTGAATGATTAGATGGATTTGCTAATTGTGCTGTCAGATAGTTTTCAAGCTCATTAAGGTCTAGCTCAGGTGTGTTTAAAGAGTTCGTTTCAACAGGCAGTTTGATCAATAACCTTGTGGTGTAGTACAGCGGTGATCAATTTCGTAGTATTGACTATGTTCCATTGTTATGTTTTTCTGGGTATGTTTGTGTGTGTGATAGAACGAGGATCTATTAAAGCATAAATATAAACATAGCTTGAGTGCTGGAGAGATTATTTCTATGGTTATTTCGGGTGTGTATGTTTGTGTTTATGTGTATGTTTGTGTGTGTTTTCTGTAAACATTGCCAGGCTGGCAGTAGTTCTGTGCCATATCTCTGCTGTGAGGAGAGGCTGGTACCTGGCATGGGGGCGCTGATTACTCTTATTAAAGCCGAGGAAGTGGGCTGTGTTCCAAAGCCTACCGAGCGGGCCGCTTCACTCCACTCACCCACACTGGCCCGCGAGCGGAGCAGGGATGGAGCCAACCACCAGACGGAATCCCACTAACCTGCCATCGCGCTGCCATGGGCTCTGGGGGTGACTGTTGTAGCAGTTGTCAGTTGTTTAACCAATTAATGTATTTTCTCTCTTGTTCCTGTGAGTGGCATGTTATGTCTTCCACTATAGATAATAGCAGCATATTCAAAAGCTTCCAGAAATGAGGATCTCATTACTAGACTGTTTAAAAGAAACATGTACAGTTGTTTATACCCTGTTAGAAGTGGATAGACACAAGCAAGCTGCAATAAAACAATGTGCGTTTTGTCAACATTTAGACACATATCACTGGATGCTGTTCAAAATAGCTGCAATCTTCTATGTTGCATAATCGTAAAATGTAAACAGAAAGCAATTTGAAATATATATTGTATGTGATAAACATTTAACTTTCATCAATAAAAATCCTCCTTAGTGCAGCATAACACAACTGAGAAGCTGCCAGACCCATTTCTCTCACTTTTGTTTGTGATGTTTTTGTTTATTTATTTTTTTTATTTTTATTCTGAACATTGCAGTGTGACTGTGTATTCCTTCAGTGAAAGGTGGTTCTTTCTCTCAGTGTAGATTGGCTTCCAGAGAAGTTATTAAACATAATTGCAAACTAATTAGTACAATGATGGCTTGGCACCCCAGTATTGTGTGAGCCACTCAATGTGTCTATACAACATGCATTTAAATTTTACTCTAATTAGTGATGTGTGATTTATGCATGGCTGGGGTGTACTTTGTAACAGTTATTAATAGAGCTGTATAGATTTCATTAGTAATGAATTCACAAATCAAAACCAAATGTAGCATGATCGGAACATTCATGTGGAACTGCGACTGAAATTGCATTGATGATACTCGTGTTTTGCGTAACTTGACATAATCAGTGCTGGAAGTTCTCTGTAATGGCGAATAATAAGTGAACTTAGCTTGATGTGGATCGATGACATATAAGATTTTCCACAATAAAGAAAATGCTTTCATTTTTTTTTTTTCTTTGTATTTATATTGGTTTCATATGGTGTTTCCCTTTATTAAATTTTCTAGAAATGTTTCAATGTAATGATGCTTAAAAATGTCATGAGGTGTAATCAATTAAAAATTAACAACTTATTTCCCTTACACATCAATACATGTAAGTTTGTGTATCTTAATAATTTTTTTCAAATTATGAATTATTATTTTGAAAATATCTCACCAAAAAGTCTCACCAGTTAAATTTTAAAATCAGAATTAACTTGTCTTTAAAAGTATTTGATATTTTAAGGGCCTTATTGACTTTGACATGAGTTTTTATTATTATTATTATTATTATTATTATTATTATTATTATTATTATTAATAATAATAATAATAATAATAATAATAATAATAATAATAACATTTCTATACAGTATACATAATCAGTAAATAAAATAACTTTATAGTTATAATACTTAACTAAATAAATAAATACATTATATTTATTTATTTATCTATGTATTTATTTATTTATTCATAAATACATAATCAGTAAATAAAATAACAATAGAAAGATAGGTAAATAAATTTGTTCATTCATTTTTGCATATTAGTTGCACCACTTGATATGCTGGATGGTAGGTTTTCAAATATGTATACTTTAACACCTGCTTTGCTGCCTAGAAATAATAAGAACAGTTATGACTTTTTTTTTTTTTCATCCTGAAGTTTCTGACTCTATGCTCCCCAGAAATATCATCCACATCATAGAAGACTTGTATTCAAGTCATTGAATGTGTGAATCAGATTTGTTATATAATTTAGAATAAATTAATAGATAGGACAAAACACTGAGCGTCATATCACTGTGGCCTGTGTTTGGCAGTGAATATCTCTTTTCTTAGTTACAACTCTCCAGTAAAACAACAGGGCACAGTGCATTATCATTTTTGTTGTAGTTAAACCGCATTGGTGTTGTGACTCGCCATGTTACAGTATTGAGGGTCTATTAGGCGGTTCTCTGCAGTCTCATTAGAGTGGAGCCCAGTCTCTCGGTTGGAGGCTGACCTGCATGAATCCCCATCTTGTTCTGGAGGGATTAATCCTGCACGACACTGTTCAGCTTTCCCTCATACGCCTTAATGAGTTCAGCATGGACCTCACAGCGACTCCTTAATTTCACCTAATTGAGCAGTCGTTAGCGGCCATGTGCACCAGCTCTGGCGTGTAAGTATGAGCACGAATGTGTGCGTGTCGGATGGTCTGGCACAGTTGAGAGAGAGATCATTCATTTGCCCTTGCCTTCCACATTGATCTTTTTTATGCTTACATAATGAGTGTCTGTTAAGGAGTATAAACAGTAGGAATGCTGCTGAGCTTGATGATGTCATACAGTGGAAAAGGAGCCCGAAGCGGTTCTAGTGGAACCAGAACCAGCTTCTATTGTGAATGTCTGCCGCACCTGCTCTGTGCATTAGCAGAACTAGCTACAGTGCTTCTTTTACACTTTCTGCACTATTTCAGGTGAACTTGTAAGATTTCCAATCCGTTAGCTGCAGTAAACAGTTGAACTATTTTGTGATTATGATAGTAAATTAAGATAATGTGTTAACAAATATTGTTTTTGTAGCTTTTGTAAAGCTAAAACAACTGTGGGATGCTGACACCAGAACCCTTGCATATCCCTCCCAAAAAAAGCCTGTGTTCACTCTTACGTTAAAAATAAGCTGCTTAACAGCAAATTAATGAATATTTAGGCTACCTTGTTCAGTCAAATGTTCTTTTAACAATCAGTTCAAAAAGTGAGTGTGAAGAAAACTATTGTAGACATCTCAATCTAAATAACATTTCTGTAGGGCCACACACTGAGAATGACTGTAACAATTTTAACTTTAATATCCATAGCTCAGTGTTTTTGTGCTGTTTACTTTTATTTATTTTTTTTTTTTTTATAAACTTTTATATAATTTCCCCAAATATGTCTGCTTCAAATTAAAATTGTTTTTAAATCTACAATTCATACATAAATTGTTTAAAATAATGTACACAGTTTAAAAGTATACATTTTGCAGCTGTTACAACCTTGTTGTAGTTGTACCGGTAGATGTAACTGTTGGTGCAATGTAACATGAGCATCAATTAAATTTTGTCCACATTTACTTAAAAATATTTATTTCAAGATATTGTTTTTATTATTATTTATACATGCAGGTGAAACTAAATATTCTATATCAAATTATATATTAAATTAAACAAGAAAATCTGCTGCTTTGCATTGTAATATCTATTTACCTGATTTTATTGCAAATAAAGTTGTACCCAGATGTTAAATGTAGATTTTTTTTTTCTACTTTTAAATACAGTACCTTGTGAATTCTTTATATTTGTGTAATTTCACTGTCACCTTGGGGTGATAGTGCTTATACTGTTTGATGTCATCCTTTTCAGTTTCATCCTGTTTCAGTGTTATGACTGTTCTTTCCCTTCTCAATCTAAATGATAATCATCCTGACTACTGTTCTATTACAGTTCTAGTTTTCAGAGCAAAAATGTTAGATAGTGAGATATAAGAAGAAAACAATGGTTCGTCCAAGGGAATGAGACACTGCATCGGAAACGCCTTGGGAACATGTCTGTGTGACTCATGTAAAATCAGTCCTGTAGAGTGGTCATGTGCTGGGTAACATAGTAACCAGGAAGCTTTAAATACGCACCCAGTGAAAATGGGGTATTCAAAAAATACCACACAAAAAAAAATCCTATTACCAATACTGAACAAACAACAAACACATAACCAATCTAAATCCCACATCAGTAACTCAAGCTGCATCGGAAATGCTTTGGGAATAAAAAAATGCCAACTCTGCCATGCTGACAAATGCCTATGCACATCTAAGACAAAAGATGTGGTTCCCACATCTAGATTATAAAACCTAACAAAGGTAAGCGGGGATGACCACCCTGCAGCATCGCAGACGTCGTGTAGTGAAACACCTGACAGAAAGGCTTTAGAAGACGCCTTATCTCTAGTTGAGTTGGCTCTGACCCCCAGAGGAGAGGGGAGAACAGAGGACTCATAAGCCAAGGAGATAGCCTCAATTATCTACCTGCTTGATATCTGCTTGGTTGTCAGAATAACTCTCTTGGGTGGACCAACAGCAGACAAATAGTTGATAATTTTTCCTCCACAGGTCAGCTCAGTGGACATGGGTGTCAAGTGCTCTAAGCTTCTCCTGATTTGGCTCCCAAAAGGGTGGAGGACAGAATGCCTGGAGCACTCAATTCGTGGAACAATAGGTCACCAACGCTCTTCAGAGGTTCAAAATGGGCCTTATTTAGCCCATCTAGGACCAAAGCCAGATCCCATGCTGGGACCCTAGTGCGTAATGTAGGCTTCAGCCTCAAGGCACCATGAAGGAAACGTGACACCAACGGCTTCCTTACCAATGATTGACCATCCAAAAGGGTGTGGTAAGCAGATATACAGTAGCTGCCACGTTTACCTTAAGCGTGGAGGGAGATAACCCTGTGGAGAAATGCTCTTGCGGGAACTCCAGCACTGTAGCAACTGGGTCCAGGTGACAATCTCCGCACCATGAATTGAAAAGCTTCCACTTCAGAGACTACAGTTTTCTTGTGGAGGGGGCACTGGAGTGGAGAATGGTCTCAACAGCCTTGTTAGAGAAACCAAAAGCTATGACTTGTGGCCCCTCAGAGGCCACACCCACAATTTCCACATCTGTGGGCGAGGATAAACAATCGTGCCACCAGCCTGAGTCAGAAGATGACTCTTGATCGGAATCTCCCATGGAGGCCTGTCAAGAAGGTCAGAGAACCATACTCGCATCTGGCCAGAACGGGGCTTCTAGCAGTAGACAGAACCTATCCCGGCATACTCTTTCCAGAACTCCTGGGAGCAGAGCAATTGAGAGAAATTCCTCTGTGGGCAGACAGTGAAAACTGTGCTCGCTGGAGACTGCTGTGCCCTAAAGCACCGGAGGTGGCAGGGTTGACAAACCGATCTCCTGAGGGCCCTGATGAGAGACGGGCACCCTATGATGAGGTATACACCATACTTCCCCAGAGGAGCTTGCCCTCAGAAGCCTGGCACCTGAGGTGTCAGGACTTCTTTGCCAAAGTCTTTTGAGAAAGAATAACGGTCCTCAGATCCTCTATCTCCCTGGAGGATTCGGCTGAGAGAGAACCCTGATCTCTATGTGAGGGAGTATGGGAATTGATGCTTTTCTTTTTCTGCATCCTTTATGAGGAGCTGGAAGATGGCTGGGGATGCTCCTGCCCAGCAGCCCCTAAGATTGGACCTCGGTGAGAAAGAAACCACTGGAACGTGGCCGCCTGCTTCTTCGCCTCCTGAAACCCCTCGATCACAGCACTGACAAAGTCACCAGAAAAGCCAGACGGATTAAGCGGGGCATCCAAAAGGAAGAACCTGTCCTTGTCCTTCATATCAGACAGGTTCAATCAGAGATGTCTCTTTGTAGCCACCAGTGAGGCCATGGAGTGGCCAATAACTTTGGCTATTTCCTTGGTGGCCTGGAGAGACAAATCAGCAAAATGCCGCAACTCCTTAATATAGAGTGCAACTTACATTTTTCCAGGTTTTTAAGCAGGTCTGCCTGGTATGCCTGCAACACTGCCATGGTGTGTAGACAAGCACCAGCCTGATCTGGTGCCATAAAAGCTTTACCCACCAAGACTGATGTTGTCTTTAAAGGCCTGGTGGGCAGATAGCTAGCAAGGATCTGTTCAACCCAGGGCATCGTCCCATTGCCATGTTCCCTTAGACCCATGATGTTATAATAATTACTGACAATAGGCCTGAAAAGACAGGCTGAATTTCTTTCTCATGATCTTGACACCTCTAGGGGGAAGAAACTACAAAACTTCTAAACCCTGAAAGTGAGCTCTGGATCTAGAGGGTGAGGACGCAGAAAGGGTCATGCCCCTCCACTAGATCCATCTGCAATCCCCACGATCTCAATCACCGCTTTGCCTTGGCAGTGGGACCAGAACTGCAAGGACTGCAAGGCGTGCACCCTCCTCAAAGAGCGGCAGGCAGGAGTGGAGCGCAGTGGCAGCCGCTCATAATGCGCACAGTCAGCTCCCTCGAGAGCTGCTTGTGCATGCTCTGCTCCCAGACAAGCAATGCAAAGATTGTGTGTGTCCCCGCCTGTACTTAAACGTGAGCAGGGAGTAACACACTGACTAATATGCTGCTTGTCTGACTTATCACTCGCCTTTTCCATATGTCCACTGACACAACACACATACTTCAAACACACATTTTAGACGGATACACCATGCTTGGTGAAGACCAGAAACTGGCGTTGTTTTCACCGGAATCTTCCTGGTCACCCCGCCCATGACATCTCGCCATTCTATTGGACTGATTTTACATGTGCTTCAGTACACGGTCATGCAGACACATTCCCAAAGCGTTTCTGAAGCAGCTTGAGCTCCTGAATGCACAGCACACTGTCTATTTGGTGTGTTAAGTTCCGCAAAATACTTTACAAAACAACAGAAGGGTGACGTTCTAACTTCTTGTTGTAGCGCAAACTAAAGTTCAGGGTGATGAGACAATATTATGCAAATTCAACCATCCAGAATCTCTGGGAAAATGGTCACTTGTGATAACGAGAAGGTGGCCCTCAGAAAAGGGTATCATGATGGGAGGCGGTGGTGATGTACAGTAGCAAGAGATATATCATAACCTCAGCAGGTGTCTAATTAATGTATATGAAAGGACATGGCATGCCTCTCTCAAGGTTAGACAGTCTCCCTGAGATGTGGAAAATATTCTCAGTCATAGCAGAAAACAATACCGCATTGTTTGACATCTAAATCATAGTCATTCAGACCACTCTACTGCCCACACACACACACACACACACATACACTTTCCTCACCCTCAGCTGTAATTGTTCCTGAATAGTGTAATGTGTAATAACTCAACTGCCTGATGATCATTCTGTTTTTCTTTTGTTTTACACCCTTTTAAAATCATCAGTAATTCCATAATTTCATGCAGTCTAATGCCTTAACTACTGTCACTTTTGACCCAGCTTCTCTCAACTTTCATTTGCTTTTTTTCAGGTCTATCTTTTTCTCTTTCATGTTCCTGCTCCCCCCAAAGTATTTGTAAGGCTGTTTTGGCCCATCAGTGTTTTCAGCCTAGTTTTGAGGTAAATGATTACTCCGGTGACTGCTGTAACTATCACAGCAAATCACCCTGTCATTTCTCCCATTGCCAGCATTCTTTATAGCCTTCCTTTGATGATGTCTTCACTGCCAGGGCACTTTTGCATCTTTCTCTCTCATGCTGTTTCACTATCGTTGTCATCTGTCCCTGCAACCTGTCTTACCTGCAAACAAATATCTTGATGAAAATAATAATCTGAGCAAGTTTTTCATTTCCTCATTTTGATTTCTTGCATCTGTCCTGTCTTGTGATGGGTCAACATTTAAACTCCTCCATCATTAAGGTGGTGCTTTTTACCTAGCTGGAACAGACATTTAAATACTTATACAGCAAAAACTTCATATTCATTCTTTTAGTTCACTCATTTACATCAGCAGATTGAATTGCATCCATTAAGTCTAATGTATGACTTACTAATTTGTCATTCCAGAACAGTCTCATAAAGTTTTATTCATCCTGATATTTTGTAATATTTGCTCTTTTTTTCTGTACTGCCGGTTAATTTCTCTTCTGCCTCCTTAGAGAAAACAACTTTGATGGACTGCCCTCTTTTAGTAGTTTGAGGTTAAGTGTCTTGCTCTGGGGCACAACAGTGAATAATAGTTAGCCTTTGTGGAGTTTAAACAATATATCTGAGACCATATGAGACATATAACAGCTAGCTAACAGCACCCACCGAATGCAAAACAATTTGGATTATCTTTATATTGAATGAAAATACAAATCAAATTAGATTTCTCCTAATTCATATTTCTTTTGGTAAAATAATAAATTATAAACAAAAATTAAATGCACTAAAAATTTTAAAAATAACAAGAGAATATGAAGACAGAAAAGGATGATTGTGTGATTTTTCAAAATATGGCTTTGCTGTAATCTCAATAGCATAACTCATTTACTTTATAAATCCCTAGGAACTTGAAAAAAAAAAAAAAAAAAACTGCCAGGGTATGTGGTCCTTATGAGATTCATTAACAAAATGATCTATCTGTTTGGATGATTTTGCTGACCATGTCTTTATAAATAAGATTTTTCCCACTGAGATCAAAGCTAATGAGGATTGACAGACAGACAGAAAGACAGACAGATAAATAGATAGATAGATAGATAGATAGATAGATAGATAGATAGATAGATAGATAGATAGATAGATAGATAGATAGATAGATAGATAGATAGATAGATAGATAGATAGATAGATAGATAGATAGATAGATAGATAGATAGATAGACAGACTGAAGCTATAAATGACTTGCTGAGAAATGCGGTACTCTTGCTGAGGATACTTGAGCTCCCTATGGGGGAATGAGGATGAGACTGTTGACTGTCACGCCCCACATGGCCCCACTACCACCCCCCACCCCCCATCGTCCTAATCAGTTCCTCTCTCACCACAGCAGGGTCTATAAATTGCACCTCCCACAGCTCCAAGGACATGCAGATTTAGTAAGAGTCATATGATAAGGAAAGAAAGAAAATGGATGGATGATGAATGAAAGAAAGAACAGGCAGGTATGTACAGTAGTTAAATAAATGGATGGATGGATGATGGATGGATGGATGGATGGACAGACGGACAGACAGACAGGTATATAGTTAAATAAATGGATGGATGGATGGATGCACGGACAGACAGACCGACAGACAGATAGTGAGTCTTTTTCCTTCATTATATGCTTTAATTCTCTACTTTAATTTATTATTTTATTGTGAACACTCCTCCATCTTTTCACACTGACAGATAGTGGCAAAGGAAGGTCCAGCCAGTTCATGAAGAACACAGAGAAAGACTGACAGACCAACAGAGAAAGAAAGTCAAGGATGAAAGAAGGTTCATCCCACCCAGCAGCTCATTTTGCAAAGGAGATAGCGGTTCTGCCCCATGCTGCTGCAGACACAACATGTGAGTGGTGAGGGAGAAATTCAACTCTTTCTCAACCAGGAGCTTAATGCAACACATCTGCACGCACAAACCTACGCAAGAAAATTTGCTAGCCTGTTGGTTGCATGGGCATGACATGAAATATACCAGCTTGGCTCATGTCTCCAAAACTTCTGTAGATGAAAAAAAAAAAAAAAAAAAAAAAAAAACATGGCTTTGTCAGCAACATGAATGAATAACTGAATTGTCGGATAATCTGGACACATATTGGATAGAAATGGTCAGAAAGATGCGGTGATGTCAGATTTTCGCTTTTATGCTGCATAAGCACATTTACATGTCAAGGGGTTTTCTGAGCAGGTGATGTTTATTTATGCAAAGATCTTTTTGCACCATGGATTCTGTGTGAGAGAAAAGCTTTGTAGAAAAGCCGGAGTGATTGTTTTTTTTTTCTTCTTTTTCTTTTTTTTTTCAATGAGGTAAAGATCTGACTCAAGACATTTAGATAGATCAATCCAGTTACAATGCTGGTCCAAATAGCTGATAGTTTGTGTGTGTGTGTGTGTGTGTGTGTATGTGTGTGAATGTGAGATACAGGGAGAAAGAGAGACTGACACAAAGATGTGTCATAAATGGGGGGTCACCCCCATCGCTGCCTCCTCCTGATCTCGGCCTCGTCTTTTAATGAATGTCATTTTCTTGAATTAACCAACCCGACTGCTGGATAATAGTCTCCTCAACAATAACATTTAACCAGTTCCTCCTATCTTTTAGGCCACGGCGGGGGGCAGTAATTGATTGTATAATTCCGATCACAGGCGTAAACAGAGCGCAGTCTCCTTTATGCCTGTAGATTAGATCGCAATCAAAGTGCCTGCCATTACCAGCTCCCATCCACCACTTACACTGTAAAACAAAACACCACAAGAGGAAAAAGTTTTCATCTGGTTTCCTGAGTACATGCCTTTCAGATGACCCTTGAACTTCATCTATGTTAGCATGTTCGGCTTTCCTTTTTTTTCTCGGGATTTTCATCAGCCCATTCACACAGCTCTTAGACACTCTGCAGCCTTCAAAAAGGGCCGACCTCACCATTTATACTTATATAGAGCTGCACATTAAAGAACTGAGAACACTTTGAGGGTTTTGTATACTGAATATGTGTGAAAGTGAAAGACATTTTCTCTGTTTTGGATTAGAAAACACTTACTGGCAACATGAGAATAAATGCATGGTTCATCAAGACAGTGTGACTTAATTGATGACATCATAATATGCATACATTGCATCACTTGCAGGCTATACATCAGTTTAGCTTGTTTAGAAATGTTAATTAAGTAAACATTTCAGAATGTTTTATTATCACAGACAACTTGTGATGCTCCCAGGCCTGTTAATAGTGAGTGAAATAAATATTGTATTGTATTTATGTATGTATGCATATATGTTTGCTTGTTTATTTACACTGTCATATATATATATATATATATATATATATATATATATATATATATATTCTGTGAAGTTCTGTTTCAAATAGATACTGATTAACCTTTTATCATCAAAGAATCCTGGAAAAAAAAATGTATCAGTGTTTACACAGAAATATTTGCTCAGAAAACAGCACAAATGTTCTCAACTGGTAAATAATATGTTACTTGAGCACCAAATCAGCATATTACAATGATTTCTGAAAGATCATGTGACACTAAAGACTGGAGTAAAATTCTATAAAAACTCTACCCTGATGTACAGTACAGTATATGCATGTATCAGATGTCTGTGTGGGACAGTATGCGTTTACAGTACATTTGTGTGTTAATGAGGCTCTGTTTTAACCTGCATTTTAAGCAGTAGCTTTCATAATTAACACAAGTCTAATCTGATTGGTGAAATGTTCTGCTTTGAGCTGTCAGCAGAGTCCTGTCAACAAGTTTCTTCCTCCTCTTTCTCACTGTGCACAAATCTGACAGATCTTTAAAGATTTATGAAGTCCAATCTCCACATGCCTGCTGCATATCACTTCATTTAAAACCAGTCCACCCTCTTTCTGCTGACCGTGTGTTATTCAGCAAGGCTGGGTAAATCTAATATAAAGCCTTTATTGATCTTCGGGCCCTTAATCACTTTGATTTTTGCCCCTGTTTTGAGTGACCTCTGCGAAGCGTCAGGCCTCTGGGGTTTGGATGGAAGATTAGAGCTCTGACATTGCATGCCTGTCATTTTTCTGTACATAGGGAGTTTTTATAAATAATGTCACATGGGTGCATGTTTCTTCTAGTGCTGCATTAAAATTAATTTTTACCAAAACTCAAATTAAAGTTTAGCCGAAAACCAAAAACTCTTTATGCTGTCCAGAGTGTCGTGCTCTCGGGTGATACATTAAACCAGTTGTAATAAAGTTCAACAATGAGCTGCCTCTCTCTATTTCATCTGAACAAATTTTACATATTGTTACCGTAGCATATTTTTTGGTCACAGTAAAGTGTGTCCAAACTGCTAACATGTTTACCAAGTGTAGCTTATCCACATCGTGTAAGAAATAGAAGTTAAAACAGTCAAAGCTCGAAGCTAAAACAGTAAAACATCAATGTTCGGCAAATAATTTCAGCCATCCAAGAACATTTTGGCTATTTTTTTTTTATTACATTTCCTATCATTGTGTCATTTCCACCTTGTTTAATAGTGTTCTGTGATGGAAATCATGCTTGCAGAAATAACATTTTTGGAATAAAATTACTGACTTGTGTACTTGCTTAAGGTAATTCCACAGCTAGTGTACTTTGTATACAATAAATAATATTTAAAAATGTTCTAATCACAAGTAATATTTACCTTGATTTTTCTTTATTTCACATCATGTCTCATATTTCATCTGAAGCGTGATCTTTGTTGGCACAGTTTATTCAGCAATTAAATTCAGGAAAAAATTAATTTGGTGGAATGACAATCATAATTTCATATATATATATATATATATATGTATATATATATATATATATATATATATAATGATATATATATATATATGTCTGTCAGAGAGGGATATATATATATATATATACCGGTGGCGGCTACTGGTCTGTCAGAGAGGGGAAGCTCATTTTCGGCCTACATCATAAAATTGTCTATTTATTTAAAAGTAAATTCTGCCCTACGTTCCTTTTCAAGAAAATGGTCTGTGACCCTGTCGTACCAACTAGGAGTCTTTTCAAGTGACTTGACCAGTGTCCTCTCAATGGCCAGCAGAGCTAGGCTGCTTAAACGGCCTTGGCCCATTGTGTTTCTGGTGTAGGACTTGAGTCGCTTTAAACAGGAGAAGCTCCTTTCTACACCTGCAGATGTAGCTCCAATTGTTGCCACTAATGAGAACAGTTTGATCAACTAGGTGTTGATCTGCCCTGCTGTTTAATTCTAAATGTGGTGTATAATTGTGTGAAATGTATGATGAAAATCAAGCAATTTCGCCAAGCAAATATCAAAGAAATAGGTTGCAGCAGTTTTTATTTCGACTAAACTTGAGAAATCCGCGATGGGACTGAGCGCGAATAACTTCAGTGATTCCTTATAGTACAGAATCGCTGTCAGTCAAAAGGAGATGCAGTCTTTCGACAGACCCTCCAATCATCACGCAGAAGCTCGGAGTCCGGGCCAGCCCACTCCCCATTCACCCCCAGAGACGCTGAGCGTCCGTGGGCGGGACATAATCGCAGCGTTTATCCAATGACCGTCTAGTTTCGAAGCGCTGAAAAAAACCGTTCAAAGCAGCCCCATTGAAGTCAATGGACGCTGGGCTTCAATAGGGAAATGCACTGTGACGCTGCGGGAATGTATGAGAAGGAAATCGAGTCAGCCGACCTGCTATATGTAACTGATTCTGAACGAACTCGTCTTTGAGATGAACATTTCTAACGCATTTTTAGTCAATAAAATGTTAATACAATAGTACATATTTGACCATTAAATTTGTTTCATTATAAGGGAAGCCGAGCTTCCCTTGCAGTCTTAAAGAAATCGCCACTGATATATATATATATATATATATATATATATATATATATATATATATATATATATATATATATATATATATACGAACCCAATTCCAAAAAAGTTGGGACACTGTACAAATTGTGAATAAAGACAGAATGCAATGATGTGGAAGTTTTTATTCAGAATACAACATAGATGACATATCAAATGTTTAAACTGAGAAAATGTATCATTTTAAGGAAAAAATAAGTTGATTTTAAATTTCATGCCATGGCATCAACACATCTCAAAAACGTTGGGACAAGGCCATGTTTATCACTGTGTGGCATCCCCTCTTCTTTTTTATAACAGTCTGCAAACTTCTGGGGACTGAGGAGACAAGTTGCTCAAGTTTAGGAATAGGAATGTTGTCCCATTCTTGTCTAATACAGACTTCTAGTTGTTCAACTGTTTTAGGTCTTTGTCGCATCTTCCTCTTTATGATGCACCAAATGTTTTCTATGGGTGAAAGCTCTGGACTGCAGGCTGGCCATTTCAGTACCCGGATCCTTCATCTATGCAGCCATGATGTTGTAATTGATGCAGTATGTGGTCTGGCATTGTCATGTTGGAATGCAAGGTCTTCCCTGAAAGAGACGACGTCTGGATGGGAGCATATGTTGTTCTAGAACTTGGATATACCTTTCAGCATTGATGGTGCCTTTCCAGATGTGTAAGCTGCCCATGCCACACGCACTCATGCAACCCCATACCATCAGAGATGCAGGCTTCTGAACTGAGTGCTGATAACAACTTGGGTTATCCTCTTTAGTCCGGATGACATGGCGTCCCAGTTTTCCAAAAAGAACTTCAAATTTTGATTCGTCTGACCACAGAACAGTTTTCCACTTTGCCACAGTCCATTTTAAATGAGCCTTGGCCCAGAGAAAACACCTGCGCTTCTGGATCATATTTAGATATGGCTTCTTTTTTTAACCTATAGGGTTTTAGCCAGCAACGGCGAATGGCACAGTGGATTGTGTTCACCGACAATGTTTTCTGGAAGTACTCCTGAGCCCATGTTGTGATTTCCATTACAGTAGCATTCCTGTATGTGATACAGTGTCGTCTAAGGGCCCGAAGATCACGGGCATCCAGTATGTTTTCCGGCCTTGACCTTTACGCACAGAGATTGTTCCAGATTCTCTGAATCTTTGGATGATATTATGCACTGTAGATGATGATAACTTCAAACTCTTTGCAATTTTTCTCTGAGAAACTTCTTTCTGATATTCCTCCACTTTTTTGCCGCATCATTGGGGGAATTGGTGATCCTCTCCCCATCTTGACTTCTGAGAGACACTGCCACTCTGAGAAGCTGTTTTTATACCCAAACCAAACCAAACATGTTGCCAATTGACCTAATAAGTTGCAAATTGGTCCTCCAGCTGTTCCTTATATGTACATTTAAATTTTCCGGCCTCTTATTGCTACCTGTCCCAACTTTTTTGGAATGTGTAGCTCTCATAAAAACCAAGAGCCAATTTTTGGCATGACATTTCAAAATGTATCACTTTCAACATTTGATATGTTATCTATATTCTATTGTGAATATATATATATATATATATATATATATATATATATATATATATATATATATATATATATATATATATATATATATATATATATTTTTTTTTTTTTTTTTTTTTTTTGTTAACTTGTAATTCATATTTTGATGATGGATTTCAATCTTAAGATTGAAAGTCTAGCTCTTGGACAAGAGTAAAATTTAAATCTATACAAAAAACTAGTATTATAAAAGTAGTATTATAAAAGTAGCAAATATAAATTATGAAGGCATGATTGCAGTTTCAGAACAGTTTTAATGTGACCTTGATATAACAAAAATAAAAAAAAGTTGTTATTATTTTAAATAAAGAATGTGCCTGGAGTTAAAGAAACATCCAAATATAAATGCTTATATTTGTCATTCCATATATTTGTCATTTTGTTTGCAAAACATCCATTTAAGTGTCTGGATAGGTATGTGTTGTCATTTTTGCTATGTGTTCCAGTAAGTACAGTGTGTGTTTATGCTGTAGAAGGGGATGTGTTGGTATACGGTAGTTGGGCCCCTGTGTATTGAAAATGAATTGTGTCACTTGGTAAACAATCCTAATTAAGAGCGTCAGTGTAAGACTCCCTCTGACCCACACTCTCTTACTGTTTGTTTGTTGTTATTGTTCATGCTAATTAGCTCTAATCTCTGTCTCTCTCTTTCGTTCCCTCTTTCTCTCCTTCTCTCTTTCCCAGTGTGATATGTAATTCTTACAGCCAGCCTCAGATTGTGTGTGTTTGGGGGTGTAAGGGTGATGGAACACAATAGAGCTCCACAGGGGGAAGGGACTCTGTATGTGTGTGTGTGTCACGGTGGAGGTCTTCTCCATTCATTGTCTAGCTGTACAATGATTTGCCTAACAAGTGAACAGCCATTAATAAGGCAGCGATATGTGTAATAGCACTTTCCAGTAATTGTTCTATGGAGAGAAAAGGAATGAGAGAGAGAGAGAGAGAGAGAGAGAGAGAGAGAGAGAGAGAGAGAGAGAGAGAGAGAGAGAGAGAGAGAGAGAGAGAGAGAGACAGGCCACATCCCCACACCCCCATGCCCCCCACTGGGACTCCCTCGTCATATCTCTGACACTAGGAACATGTTAACTAATAGCTAATTAAAACACATTATTAATGAATAGCCAGTGCAATGAGATATGGGAAGCAGGCTAAATTAAAACATATCCTGCCGTCCTTGACAACAGCAACATGAGGAATTTGTCAGGGCCACTGTGCCAGGTGTACCTTTCAGTTCGAGTAGGCGGAAATTTTTTGGTGTGCTGGTTGGTTAAAGCCCAAGGCAGAACACCGAATTATTTTGAATTGGGTTTGGAGGATTGGTGGTCCCAGTGTTCATGTTCTCACTCACTTAATTCTGGTATTGTGCTTTTGTTAAGCAACAATAGTTTCCATGTCACAACATTTAAATCATATCAAAGAAGCATTAAATGCATTATAGTGTTTTTATGTATTTGTATTACCATATCACCGTATCACAAATAAAAAATATAAATTAGTAAAAGTGAGTCACATTCAAAAGTTTAGGGTGAGTAGGATTTTAAAGAAAGTAATACTTTTATTCAGCAAGGATGCATTAAATTGTTTAAAAAGTGTCAGAACTTTCTATTCATTTGAGAGCCCTGTAAAAATGTTTTATAGTTCCCACATAAAATATTTAGCACACCTGTTTTCAATGTTGTTTTGATAATAAAAGAACTTGAGCACCAAATCAGTATAATAGATATTCAGAATTCACAGGAATAAATTACATTTTAAAATATATTAAAATAGAAAACAATTATTTTAATTGTTAAAAATATTTCACAGTATTACTTAGATTTTGATCAAATAAATACAGCCTTTCTGAGCGTAAGAGCCTTCATTAAGAAACAAATATTGATCCCAAATGATATATATGCAATGCCTCTAAGACACTTGAAGAAACCTACTTGCAAAGCTACAGTACTGTGAAAAGTTTTAGGCCCTAAATGCTGTAAAGTGAGGATGCTTTCAAAAATAATGTCATAAATAGATTTTATTGATCAGTGAACTTCTATTAACTAAGGCTACGTCCACATGAAGCCAGAGCTTAACCTGTCTGATGACATTGTTTCAGAAAATATACGGATTCGCTGTCCACACAAAAACGCAAGGGTGTCGTTTTCAGATTTATCCAATCTGGGACACTGTTTCAAAAAATATCAGTTTCAAATGCCGGATCCGTGTGGACGATGTTACAAAATTTATGTATATACAGCTATTCTCATCTCCCTGTGGACGGGGCCTAAGTCAAATTATCATTTGGTGTGACCACCCTTTGTATTTAAAACTTTGTCTTTCTCCTAGGTGCATTTGCGCATAGTTTTCAGGTAGCTTTGCAGGTAGGTTTCTTCAAGTGTCTTTCTTGGAGACGTTGCCACGGTTGTTTTGGATTTAGTCTATCTCATTTTTTTCTGTTTCTTCATTATAATCTCAAACTGACTATATATATATATATATATATATATATATATATATATATATATATATTAGTGGTGGGCCGTTATCGCCGTTAATCTACTCAAAGTTGGGTTGGGAGCTGGGTCTATACTACGCAAGCTATGATGACTTTCACCGTGATAGTTTAGCGCGGATGTATACCTAGACGAATTGCACTGTAGGGGACGAGAACGAGTCTTCGAACATGTGTGTATGCCTACTGTGAAATTACCAAGCTTCCCAAAAAAAACCTCGACAAGACTCACACCTATTTCACACATACTCCGTCTGCAGTGCGTATGCAGTCCGTGTGCGTTACGTATGTGGTGCAGAAGCAGCACGGACTCTTTGTGCTTTCACACAGGACGCATTTGCAGTCCGCTACTGATCCGCGGCTGTTTAGTCCACAAACACAACATTTGTTCATTATTCTATATTTAAAACCGTTTTAAAAAAAAAAATTTTTTTTTTTTTACTATTATCACAGAAATGTAACAGTCTTTCATAATCATAGACATTAGTTTAAACTTAATAAATATAAACAACATATTATTCATGCATTCGACTTCTAGGTTTGTATAATAAGCTGCTCAAGCAAGCGGCAAAACATTTAAACACAACAATTAGCCTACTTTTCTTGTTGGGATATCGCAAATATTTAAAATAAAAGCACCACTGACAGAAACAGTCGACTCTCGTGCCTTTTGCATTTAAATCTTTATCACAAGCAATCGCACGGTTCATGAACTTTGTTTTTCTGCTTCCATAAAAGTGCATAGGCCTATATCATGTTGCCTCGTTTATCTAAAGGTGCTCTTTTTCTTGTTTTAAACCTAGCCAAAAAACCCATGTGTTGCGTGTGAAACACAGTAGGCTTTAATTAGTATACATTTATTGTGAAATTACTGCATTTCCGTGTCAATCCATGTTAATTTTTACCGCGAACAATGTGCTGTCATTTTAATTCAGCGCATGCAGCACAGCAAAAATAGACTCAGTATGTAAACAATCGCTGCACTGCTGCAGACACACCGCTCCTGGAACGCATTGATGGACCGCAACCGCGTGAACGCTGGAATCCATTAACATGGGTGCGTAAAAAAAAAAAAAAATGCAACGCATACGCACTGCAGACGGAGTATGTGTGAAACAGGCGTAAGGTTGTTTGCACCTTGTGCAATGCAGAATTAGTTTACTGTAGGAGTTATTCCAGTCTCAAGTACCACCTAAACGCAAAGCATCTCTTAGCTAATGCGGAAGATGCCGGGCCAAGCAATGTAGCACAGGGGAAGAGTCGTCGTCAAACTACTATGTTTGAGTGCAGCAGAGCTCTATCAGTACTAACAAGTACATCTTATTGAACATAATTTGAATGCCTTCGGCAGAATTCAGATGAGCCATTTTAATCTAGATTAATCTAGATTAATTCCAAGATTACAGTGAGATTAATCTAGATTAAAAAAATGAATCTATGCCCACCACTAATATATATACTGTATATATATATAGAGAGAGAGAGAGACAGAGAGAGAGAGAGAGAAAGAGACTACATTTATTGATTATTGGACTTATCCCTGATTTCTCAGACTGTTGTGTTGTGTGGCTGTGTGTCTTTGTAGTTGACCATTGAAGCCTGTCCGTGGAAGTGCGCCAGCCTGTGGCACTGAGACGAGATAGAGTCATGGTAGAGTGGAAGATGAGGTCAAGACTGGGAGTCAGGATCAGCCATTAAAATCCAACATTAAAGTCAGACATAGAGTCCAGGAAATAGAATTACAGGCTGCTTCCTGTGATTTAGTGTGTGCACCTCTGAGGAATGAGGGTCAGGGCAGGTCATTCACGCCCTACTGAATGCCCACTGAGGCCTGTCTGTTTTAAAAGTGCTTCTGTGTTCTAACAGATTGCTAAATTCACAGAGGCATGTTTAACTTTTCATTTCACATTTCAAGCCGTTCTGTGATGGCTAATACATAGTAATAACACAATTATAACATATTAATAACTAGATTTGTGTTGTGATTTGCAATCTTTATTGTAAGTTACTTTGGTATGCAAACACTGACAATACGCTGAATGTTCATTTTATTGTGTATACTATAAGGAGATAAAGCGTCATTCTGTACATAAAGTGTCCATGATTTGACTCAGCTTACTAATTCAATTATTTTGTTTATTATTATTAGTAGTATTTATACATTATTGCTCAATATTAATTATTAACAATAGTTCTGTTTTTATGGCACTAAATGCATCCTTGGTGAGCATGGGATATTTCTTACAAAAACATAAAAAAGGAAAACAAATAAATAATAATAATAAAATCTTAAAGATGACCCCAAACTTTTAAATTGTAGTATATAGGCATGATTTCATTCAACTGAGGTTTATTCAACCGGGAGTTATTTAATTTCTCTGAGTTATAATCTTGAGTTATCTAAAGAAAAACGAAGAAGAAGAAGAAGAAGAAGAAGAAGAAGAAGAAGAAGAAGAAGAAGAAGAAGAAAGAAACAGGAAATTTACTCTGTGATTTTTACTTTAGCTTCTTTGCAAAAACACTTGTTCAGTTTGGATGTGAAACACAAATCTAACAGGGAAACAGGGAAAACTAGTCCTTTAAGAATAGGCCTTAATTCTTTTTTTTTTATATTATTCTTTGGATGCTGAATAAATGATTCAGTTATCTGGTATTTCTTCGGAATAGTCTATTCAGTCTATTCAGACTATTCAGTTTTTGTTCAAAAACTTGTTTTTGAATATCAGACTTGTTCTGGAAAGGCCGTAAGATTTCCTCAGAAACATTTCTTTACTAGCTCTACAGTTTCTGGTCTTTCAACTCTTCATATTTAAAGAACTTTATATGCTTATTTTGTTTGTGAATAACACATAAGCCTCTCTAGCCAGATCTGTTTTGCAGGTTGTTAGGGTGAAAACATGGCAAAGTGCTTTGAGAAGACATTTAGGTTAGTGTCAAAAGTAAAAAAAAAAAAAATAAATACAGGACACAGCAGAAGGAGAACAAACGTTCAGTGACTACTTTAACACTGCCACTCTGACCTGCTCTGTGCATATATTACAGACACCCTTTAATAATGGGGTTAAAAGCGTGACAGCCGAGAGATGCTGCATGATGATGACTCAGCACTTACATAGGACACTTCTGCAATCCTTCATAGCCTGCCTGTCCCATACCAAAACCACACACACGTACACACACACACACACACCGCTAAACAAGCCCAGATATTTATCATTTTTGGTTGGTGTTAGATTATAGAGATGCTCATGTAGAGACAGTTTGACAGAGTGAGAAGGAGAAGAGAAAGAGGGAAGAGGGAAGGGAGAGTGAGAGAGAAAGTAAATGATGGCTGTCAAGAAGTCCTGGAAAATCCATCTTGAAAATACTGTGTAACAACAAGGACACAAGCAACACGCTAAAAAAAAAAAAAAAAAAAAAAAAAAAACAATGGTGGTACACAGGTTAAGATGAGCTGTTGAAATAAAGAAGATGTGATTAAATGTCTTGGCCTGTTTACAGCTGGTATTAACAGATGTCTCATATGTATCTCTGGTGACCACTGATCAGTCTCTGATTTCATGGCTTATTTCATCACTTAAGAGAGAGCAGAGATACTTAAAACTCTCAGTAAATGTAATAATGGTAATTCCCCCCCCCCCCCCCCCCAAAAAAAAAAAAAGTATTTCTTTCAGTAGCAATCAACACACTTATTATTTAAAATCCTGGTTTGAGATAAACAAGATTATTGCATAACTCAGATCTTTAATTACCCAGGAACTCATTTTACTTTTTGGGTCTGGAAACAAAAAGGAGTATTTAGTATTCTTTAACTGTTCTGTTATATGTAGTATAACAATAAACATCTTAAATCAGCCTAAACCTGGTCATGCTGGTCTTTTGGCTTATTTTAGAGGGGTTTGGACACTTTTTAGCTACTCAGGGGTGTGTTTCCCATACAACGACGTAACTGATTAACCACGATAGTACGATGCATTGTTGTGGAAACAAACTAGCTAGTCATGACTGTTTCCCGAACATGGTCGCATCTCCATCATTTAAACCATATTAGTTCAACAATATAAGCCATTAAGGACGCATGTGTTGGATTAATAACTTCTGCTATTTGATTGATTTGATATCTTTGAGATGCTGCTGTTTTGAACACTGAATCGTTGAACTATGTTGGTAACAACGAAACTTGGGACCATTGGTGACTAAAAGTGCTTTAGGGACTCACACACCAGGCTGGAAGACCAGCTGGCTGCTCAAATAAACCATCAAAACACCAGCATGTTCAGACCAGGAGACAAACTAAACCAGCTGAAGACCAGCTTAGCCAGGTTGTGAGACTGTATATAAATTGTGTATAATATTGTTGTTGTTGTTGTTGTTTGAAAGTGACCTGTGATATAAGGTATAAACATTTAATAACATTTATGCCTTCATAAATCACACTTTTGTGGTCATTTCTTATGTATATAAGTTTACTACATATATTAATTTGTTTATTATCTTTTTAGTTATAAGTTTGTTTAAATTTCATACAGTGCATATTAACTTTTCAATAATTCCCTGATGTATTTTGTTGTAAATAGTGTTCTAGTATGTGAAGTTCAGTATGTGTTTGACAGTCAGTGTGTCAGTATTTGTAGCATTATTTCTTTGATAAGTGACAAATATAGAATACCAAAAATATAACATTATATTATAATATTATATTATATCATATACAACGACTCTAACAACAGTGAAAAAAAAAACATTTTTGACGTCAGATGATGTCAAGGACATTAACACCCAGGACACATTAACATTTACACTGCAAATAGATGTGGCCACATGTAATCTCTACCACCTCCAAAAATGGTATTTTGTACTTTTAAAATGTTTAGATTTTCTTTACACTATTTAATACATCTCTTTCTTCTAAATATTGCAAACATCCTGATTTATGTATTAATGATTACTGAAATACTGGTGTATTAAACAGTTGTATTTATTCATTTTTTTAGGCCATAATTTTATTTAAAATTTAAACTGGTATATCTCTTTCAAAAGTTATATATGTGTTGTGTTGCCTTTTCAGGTCTGCGTTGAAAGCAGTGTTGAGGGGGGAAAAAAGTGATGGTCCTACCTGTATGACTGTTACAACAGACTCTAACAACAGTGAAAAAAAAAACATTTTTGACTTCAGATGATGTCAAGAACATTAATACCCAGGACATGTTAACATTTACACTGCAAATAGATGTGGCCACATGTAATCTCTACCACCTCCAAAAATGGTTGAGTGATCAAATGTGTTTCCACTTTGTACCTCATTTACACTTGTGTTTAGTGCAGTCCACTTGTGATCAGATGAGACAGATGTTAATACCAGGTGTAAATGAAGTCCTATAGTCTGACACCATTACACACATAAAACCACCCACAAATCATGCATTCAGCCTGTGTCAAACACTAAAAGATTTCACATCCATGAACAAGCAGACAAACAGTGCATTTATCTCACTCACACATACACCAACACACGCAGACTGTAGGCAGATTGATGTGGGTGTTGATCGGTAAATCCATTCCTCCCTCACATGGATCAATACAGCTCTGCTCAGCACTATACGTGGTATGCCTGTTCCATGGGGTCAGATGTCACACTGTCTGCCCGCTGTCCCCGCGGTAATTTCTCCCTCCCCGGGCGCTGCCGCCACAACTATATTAAATCACATCTGACACACCTGAAGCTCCATCTCTTCATCCATATTTCATCTCTCTCCATTTTAATAGCACAGCACTTTTTATCTTGATATATTTATTAACTGCTCTCTGAAAAAAAAAGAACTTTGGTGAGGAGATGAGAGGGTGAAATGAGGAAGGTTTGACAAGTTTATGGAGTAAGAACAATGCCTGTTCATTATGTAGTGTGTGTGCGGCACTTGGCAGATGGTTTTGGGTAGGTGTGGATCTCTTTTGGTCGATAACGTCCTGAACACCGATAACTTTAGCTTTGGGCATTGACAGATTGCAAACTAGAAAATGTAAAGGTAATGGAAAACTAAATAATTTGATTGTTTGGGTCAATGACAAACAAGTGTGTCCATGTCAAAGAAAAGGAAAAATATTTTACAAAGTAAAACAAAAAAAATTTTCTGTAGATTTTGAATACATACTTAGCCATAATAGATGTGTATGTGTTTAAAGGTAAGAAGTATTGTTTATTTAGTTATTTATTTATTTTCATAAACATCATAAATAATTAATTAATAGATATTCAGTTTTGTGAAATCATACCACTTTTTTTTTTCAACTTAAACCAACCTTGCCTTGACATAAAAGGTCAAATTAACTGTATTTTAAAAGACCGTGACGTTTAACTTTTCTGCATGTTGTATCACATGACTTTGATTTAGAGGACAAACTTTTTTTTTTTTGTTTTTTTTTTTCAAAGCTTTATTATTTTGCCAGGACCAACAGAAATCACTTTATTTTCAGTCTTCTTTTTCTGCCAGCAGTCATCTCTTTAGGAGTTATGAGTGAAGATGTGTGTGTTTTGAGAGAGAGAAGGAGTCAGAGTGAGTTTTACAGTGACTGAGTGAGTACATCAGCAACAGAACAGCACTAAAAGGACCTTTGTATTTTGTCTTCTACAGAAACCCATAAATTGGTCTATAAATTAAAGGCTGTCCAGCAGTGTAGCAAAGCCAAGGTCTGGACCAGCACTATTACTCAGACCAGAACAGAATCCAGACAGAGAAGTGGGAAACCTATTCTGCATGATTTATTGACATTTGATCTATTCATATTGTATTTCTTGTAAGAGCCTTATGTGTTTTTATAGCTTAGAATAATTTGAAATATTGTTATGATAAACACAGTATTTTACCTGAGATCTATGATGACAGCAGCACAGAGCTGTGAAGCGAGTGGTACAGTTGGAGACAGATCACCAGATCTTCTGTGACATTCCAGTCAGTACTGACTGATTGATTGATTGGATTAACTGCTAAGGATTTTAATCACTGATCAATTTCCATTTGCCACAATCAAAGGCCTAATAGAATCCTAATGGAAGGCATACGATGTAATCTGTAAGAAATCCATGTGATACAGATTGTGTAGGTGTGTTTTTAAGGGGCTTCAGTCACTCTCCTGTCTATTATGGTGCCCTAGATGAGATAAAACATGATGAAAAAGAAGAAAAAAAGAAAGAAAGTTAAAATGTGTATTATTATTATTATTGTTGTTGTTGTTGTTTTTTTTGTTGTCTTGAAATACTGTTTAAAATATTGTATGTTATATATTTTTTTAAAACAAAACTGAATAAAAATGGCAAATTCACTTGACACTAAATCATCACCGTGCACATGTTGAGATATTTATAATAATTTATTTGGGATTCACACACACACATACACATAAAGCATTGGTAGATTATGGCAGAATTTTGAGTTTAAAGGGATACTCCACCCCTAAAATGAAAATTTTGTCATTAATCACTTACCCCCACGTCGTTCCAAACCTGTAAAAGTTCCGTTCGTCTTCAGAACACAATTTAAGATATTTTGGATGAAAACCTGGAGGCTTGGGACTATCCCATAGACTGCCAAGTAAATAGCAGAAATAACAAAAAACAAAAAATAAAAACTTTTTTCAATAATTCCTTTGTCAACGGCCTCCTCTGTGTCTCTCCATATCACCGTATGCTGTTTATGCTCTTCTGCATCATCCGCGCCACAAGGATGCGCTGTTTATTTTAAATCAAAGCTTAATACACGTAGAAAAAGCGCATCATTGTGGTACTGATGACACAGAAGAGCATACACAGCAAACAGTGATATGGAAAGACACAGGGGAGACTGCTGACAAAGGAATTATTGAACTGAAGTCATTATTTTTGTTTTCTTCGCTTACAAAAAGCGTTCCCATCGCTTCATATAACCCAGATTGCACGTCTGATGGCAGATGAAATATTCTGACGATGACTTTCATACGTTTTATGCACTTTGACACTGCTATTTACTTGGCAGTCTATGGGACAGTCTCAAGCCTCCAGGTTTTCGTCCAAAATATCTTAAATTGTGTTCCGAAGATGAACAGAGCTTTTACAGGTTTGGAACGACATGGGGGTAAGTGATTAATGACAAAATTTTTATTTTGGGGGGGAGTATCCCTTTAAATTGCAGTACCTCTGAACTCTGTAATTTGAATCTGAAATAAATAAATAAAGTAAGTAAGTAAGTGTGTGCAGGACTGATCGCTTAGATGAGAATTTCAACTTTAATTTAACTTTTTAAAAAAAAAAAAAACAATCAGTTTCTGTAACTTTATCTAACATGATGGACTGTAATAATAATAATAATAATAATAATAATAATAAAATTAAACAAAGATTACACGTTTTACAAGAAAATACTATTTTCAGTCTTTTTACATCAAAATGTAATGTTTAATTCAACATGTTGTTGTTTCTTTAAAACTGAAGCATCACTTTATTCATAAAATGGTTACTTTCTAATATTTCTGCTGTTGCATGGTGTCACTTCATGGATGATGATGTTATTCTGGGACTGGTTAAAATGATATTAGAGATGCCTAACAGGAAGTAAAATGTAATTAAGGACAATTATTTAAAATTAGAATTGCTGATTAAAACAATATTACAGTATTTAACATTAAACTTTTTGAATAGAGAAAGGATTAAAGAATAAAAAATATATAACATTTCTTAATAAATTGCCAGTTTTTCAGAATTTGAGTGACATGTCTCCAACAGCTCATGTTCTGCTTGTATGATGATGCTTGTATGTTTGTGCTAGCGTGCAATATACTTTAGTCTACAACCCTGTTACAAACCCTATTGCTCTCGTTACCTCTTTTCATCAACTCTGACAGACACTTCTGTCCGCTGTGCTATTTTCCTCACTCTCCTCTCATCCTGTCATCTTCCCGCTCTCTCTCTCTTCCCCTCTCTGTCTCTCTGATCGCTCTGTTGCTCTCTGTTGTTGTCAAAAACAGTCAGCAGGGGGTTCTGGGAAGAAGCGGGCTCCTGCTGGCACTGTGAGTCATCGGTGAAGAGAGGTCGACCAGACAAGTTGTATATATATGTGGATATGTACATGTGCAGTGGAGATGATCAGAAGAAAAAAGTGGGCTGACCCACTGTGGCTAATACTCACAAACAATCATCATAACACTGCCCAGAAAGGGCACACGGAGGCACATATTTGTTTTTCTAACAAAGTGGGGACTTTCCATGACTTCTATTGTTTTTATACAGAGCTAAAGATGTTTTCTGTCCCATAACCCAATACCTGTAAACACACACAGTGTTTGGTCCTTAGCGTGACTGAGCATCTCTTCATCTCTCTCTCTCTCTTTTTCTTGTCTGCATTGAAGGAGTGATCAAACTCATTCAGAACCATAAATGAACCATAAAAATATAATGATCTGAGTCCATGTAATGTATTTAGTATTATTTTACCTGTTTAGGTTTGATACTGTGGCCCTAATTGACATTTTCTCCCTCTAAAAGAGTTTTATTCATTCAAAACCACTTCTTATTTTTGTGTTGCAAAAGCTGCACTTGTACAGCTTTTATTTTATAATATTATTAACTTATATCACATATAGTTTTATTTGTACCATGTTTATAAAATTAGCATTTCACAGAGAGAAGCCAGCTGATGTAACACAGAAACACAGAAAAATCAATTCACAGAGACACTAATATTTTATATTAAGTATCTCTTTTTTGGACAGTAATGTGATACAGATTTTAAGTTGTTCAGCTCTGTACCTGCCATAGATGCTGCATCCCACATCAATTGCTCTATTGCTGAAGATTTCAATTTTCTAACACTTTGGCAGAAGTAAATACATTTATTCTGATGCTCCATAAACAAGGCATTGATACATAAATTCTTCAGATTAATGTAAATGTAAGTAGAACAGAAGCACCCTGCTGTATGTGTGTGTGTGCATGTCATTCCTTCATTCTGTGCATGTCATGCTGTGAGGGTTTGTGGAATGCAGCCATATTTATCTTCAAACAGCTTTCAAGTCTTGATTAACTTTCCTTTTTTTTCTTTTTTTTTTCTCGGATCAAGTTTAAAATTCAATACAGTGACAGTTGGAAAGAAAAACATTCATATTTTATAAAACATTGTCTGTAAATATAAACAAACTGGCTCCTTTTACATTATGTAATGAATTTGATCAGTTCCCTCAGTTGGTATTGTAAAATGAGCAGTACATGCATTTTGCAATACCATGTTCTGGTTTAAGTATTATGAGATAGAAAGGCAAAATTATGACATAAAAAGACAAAATTATTAGATAAAAAGTCATAATTATGAATAGAAAATTCTAAATTGACCAAAAAAAGTAACATATGACATAAGTCAGAATTATGAAAAAGTCTAACTTATTAGCAAAGTCAAAATTTTTAAATAAAAAGTTAATAATTATGACTTTTGACTTTTGATCTTATGATTATGATGTTATCTCATAATATATATATATATATATATATATATAGAGAGAGAGAGAGAGAGAGAGAGAGAGAGTCATAATTTTGACTTTAAGAATTATAACAGTATTGCATAATTATGACTTAGTACTTAAAAGGTTTTATGTCATAATTATGTCTATGGTTATTTTATTTTTTATTTATTTTTTTATTTTTTTATTTTTATTTTTTTTTTCCATAAAGAACTTTAGTGTTGTGGAAATGCCTACAGTAGGCTCACTAAATAGACCAATGAAGTAAACTAATAATTAAGCAAGTATAACAAATACTTTAAATAAAACAAGAAAACAGGGAAATAAAAAGTCAAAAGAAAAAAAAAAACGCAAAGAAAAGATAAACAAAATGAAGATCCATAATTAACTAACAAAAAAACGCAAACCTTTAAACCGCACTCATGTTTTATGAGACAGTTTATCATAAGTTAGGCTTCCCCTTCATTGCTCATAACAGTAGGTTGCAAATCATCAGCTTTGTAAAGTCTTATTATTCTAATTATGGCCTTACCCTGTTGTTAAATACCTATATTACAGAAAACACACTGAGCTTTTATAGATGACTCTTTATTTGTGCTAGAGTGTCCTCGGTATGTCAGGCAGCAGTGCTCTACAATCCAGCTGTCAAACACAGTGGTACAGTGCTACTAATCTTTCCCGGAGCAAGCCATGAAATATAATCTGGTGTGTAGCACTGGACTGGACTACTCAGTCGTTTGTTGTTTGAAAGGATGTGTGTGTGTGTGTGTGTGTGTGTGTGTGTGTGTGTGTGTGTGTGTGTGTGTGTGTGTGTGTGTGTGTGTGTGTGTGTACAGGGGTTTCCTCGAAGACCCTGACAGCATAGAGCATTACATCCCAAATGAATGAGTTCTCTGTGTTCAGTAAAGACTGTTAAAAAAGAGGAGGTAGAGCTGGGAATGGAACAAGGAGAAAGTGTATGCACACAAATACTCATTTACAGTGTTCTCGCAAACACTTAAACACACATATACGCGGTCGATATGGTATGAGTCAATGGCTTTGGTCATTAGCTAATTAAGAATTTTACTGCTTACAATATTCAGGCACAGCGGGGCATATCCCAAAGGAGAAGAATGTTTATTTTCCAAACATGAGAGCGAGAGAAAGTAAGATGTAAAAAGAAATGTCTCAAATGTTTTGGCTTTAAACACGACTGAGGGGTTTGGAAAGTTTCTCTACACTGTTAAAACAGGCCTGCATAGATAAAATGCCTGCACGCAGGTGCACTTTGTACTGTTTCCTCTTCGAGCACCAGGGGCTTGGACCCTTAGCCCCTCGTTCTCCAGCCTTTGTGTCTCAGGACACCTCCCTCCACCAAAGGCATCTCTCTCTTTCACTCTTCTTTTCTCTCCCTCTCTTCTTCTGTGGTGAGTCTCATGAGAGAGAAGTGGTGTGTTGTCAGTGTGGTCGGCTCCCCCGGTGAGCAGGAGGAATGGATGCGGTATTGATCGACCGGCTCCCTGGAGCTCCGCTTTGGGGGGGTTGAGGGGTGGAGGGACAAAAGGCACTGCTACACGCGGCCACCCTTCAACACAAACTCCCCACGTTAATGCATACAGAGGACCATCTTTGTTCCACGCGTCATCAAGCGTTGGCTTTTATTTACCTTCATCTTCTCTCTCTCTCTAGCTCTTCTCATGGAGTTCCAAAGATTGTTTTCATTCCTTTGTCTCTTTGAATTGTTGATGCAGAAGTGCAGCACTGATAGCCTGAAGGTTCGGCAGTACAGGGGAGACAGGGATGGGGGGATGACGCAGAGACAGACAGAGAAAGATGGAAGTTTTTTGGAGAGGGAACAGACTCAGGCCTTGCCTCTTCATTCCTCTCTAGACCTGAAGGAGACCAACTGGGTCACCTAACTTCTCTGAGCCCCTCTCAATGGGGCGGCACTCGACCAATCGCGCAACGTGGTCATGGGACCTGCGACCGGTCGGGTCAGCAGAAGTTCTAAGACAGCTCCGTGCCCGCAGGCAGGCTGAGCTTCTTACACCCCACCGCCAGAGCTGTTTAAACAGCCCAAATGATTTACATGCTGGCTTGGATGTGAGCAGCACTTCCATTGATTTCCATCTGCCTGCACCCCAGTGTGGAGATCATGGGAGCAGGCGTGATGTCATGCAGATGAAGCTCGGATAAACAGCAGCTGAAGGTCATGCTATCGCTTTTCTCGGGGAACCTTTGAGTGTCCAGTAGACTGGGTGAGCTTTTAACTCTGCAGGGAAGCCGTGGAAGGAAGCAAGCAGGGAGTTGACTGACATGGGTTGGTGTCTGGACTCATCACAGTGTATATAGGCTCAGATTATCTATTTGAGACCATTGAAGGGGGCTTCACATGAGTACTCACTTGCAAAATCTAATCTGCCCTCAGAGGAGCATATTAAGGCATTGTATGCCAATGTTTAGGAGTAACTAACTAAAAGTAGCAGCACTTAACTACATTAGCATCACAGTAGTTTTGCTATTTTCACAATAATGTTGCTCTTCAATTTGTTTTTTCTCTCTCTCTAATGTAGTGTTAATTTTAGAGAATCTGTTTGTCCTAAATGGTCCTTTGTCTCATATGTATAATACTGAAAAGGGTTCATTCTAGTGAATTGTTCATTAAGACGGTTCAGATGTACAGATTCAAAAAAATATTTCACAATTCCTGTGCAATGTACTAAATTTCCGTTTTGGATGCAACTGAGCAGTTTTTATTGTATTCAGTATATACATACTCGCTGAAGATTGATACTATCACTGATTTAAAGATTGTGGATTAAAAAAAATATCATCACACTCTCATGGCAGTTTGTAACTTACATTTAGGTGAATTGGTGGCTAACTCTTACGAATATACTACATACTATGATTTCATACGTATGTTTTCATACAATCTACTTTAGTGTTATGAGTGCAACTTAATGCTTAACTTTTCACTGAGAGTCATACATTTTCGTACGAATACATACAAAATTACCATAAAATAGCTTTTTCATAGGAACGGTTGGAAATACAGCTCTGATTAAATTATTATAATAATATAATTGGTTCAGTATTTTGTTTTTTGTTTTTTTTGTTAAAACACACACAGACACACACACTCCCTTTGACGTATTTGTAACTTTAATACAGCTTTTTGAACTGTTTTTTTTTTTCAAAACCGTAGCTTTAAACTGTATAGTTTAACTACTGTACTTCCAATTATGATTAATATGTAGCTTAGCAAACTACACTTTTAAAGTTGTAAGAAAGTGAAGGGTTTTTCTACAAGATAAGAAATGTAATCATGCTGCCTACTAAGATACATCACTTTTGCCTGACTCTGAAACATTATATGTATCCTTTTCAGAGAAGGCAATAACTGAATGCATTGTCAAGCTCAGTGAAAAAAAAAATTCATGCAAGATGCCAGATGAAGCAAGAAAATGTTGATTTATACCTAATTTTTATATTTAAATATTGAAAATTATTAACAGTAAACAACAAGTGATTAAAAATGGACTATCTTGCTGTTAGCTTAGCAACACGCTAACATAAAACTCTGTCAGTGCAAAAAGCTATTTGTGTGGCAAACAAAGCTGCTAATAAAAAGCTACAAATCAGTCACTTGCAAGGTTCCATGATATTTAGGATGCTATCTTATAAGGCAGCTGCTTATGAATAGACAAGTGGCAACAAAATAGCTCACTAGGTTTTAGAACAGAGCTGAGGTATCAAAAGGTTTTCAGTGAAAGATACTGTACTTTTCAGTGTGAAAACATCGTAATATGACATCAAAATTCACTTGGCTTGCCTGCTTTGGCCTAAAGCAGAGTTCATGCTGTGTTCCTGCATACAGATGGGCTTCACTCCTCAAATTTGTTTCAGTGGCTGAGCACAGGTTGATGTGAATGATTTCAGTTTGGGTTGGATCCTACAGAAAAGACCATTTTGTAACCCGGCCCATTTTCCTGGCTCACAGTCCTTCTCTAGTACATCAAGCATGTCTGTATTACCAAAACTGGCAGTAAAATGGCACATCCACAGTGCTCTTCCAGCAAGCCAAGGGGGTCAATCATACACTAGAGCAAAAGAAACCAGGGCAAATACATTAATGAAAGTACTCACACTGTTTTTTCTTTCCTTCTCTCTCTTCTCCCAGCAGCACAGGGAAGCTGAGAAAATTTTAAAAGACCAGGATGAATTGTTTGTGTCGAGGGGCAAGATATTGAGGGAGCAGGTTGTGGAGGTGAGGGCAAAGGACTAAGAGAGTGGAGAAAATTGAAAGACTGCTGAAGATGCAAGGATGCAAATAGCCACAAAACCTGAGAGAGCACTTCCACCCTGCATATATGCCGGGACCTTCAGAAGGAACGGGGGGATGGGTGGCGTGTTTGCGAGCTAGAGGGTAAGACAGTAAAGGCTGTGAGGATGTTGAAGGGGGGAGGTTATTAATTTTCAGTGTGCAGTAGAATCCAGCTGGTAGCTGTGACTTGCTTTCTGGTGTAATGAAAATGGCCAGAGTGGAAGATAAATGGCTCATAAAGAGAGACCATTTAAATGCAGTGGGGCCCAATCTGGATGGTGACTAATATCAGTAACCCCCCTCTTTTTTCTCCAACTCGTTTATGCCAATGGATTCTCTCTCTTCTATCTCACTCCTTTCTTTTCTTCCTATCCCTATTCTCTCCTTTCCTCCCTTCTGCCATGGCTGCTGCTGTCCCCATGAATTGTGGTAAGGTCAGAGTTCAAGGCTAGCAGAGAATTATCTTGATTTATGCAGGCGCAGGGCCGGTAGCAGAGCGAGCGTGCTGTCCGCCGCCAGGCCCTGCCGGGGCTGCGTGCTTGTTTTACGGCTCCCCAGCGGCAGAGCTGCAGCAGCTCCGTGCACGGCTGGAGAAATGGGCTGCCGCTGCACCTGCCGTTTTTCATCCTTTGCGGGTCGAAGGTGTATGATATATCTCTAAAGCGCCTAATAAGTTTCTGAAAAACGTGTTTTTAAAACAAATTGATTTTGATGCTTTATGAGGCCCCTGCTGCAGTTCTATGAGAGTGACCAAGCGTGTCCATGCTTGTGAAAGAGAGAGAGAGCAAGAGAAAGTACGATAGGGATTTTCTTCACAGTGTTTTGGGTCGACTGACAGCAAAAAACACAACAGAGTACCTGTGGAATGACAGCCATTCACGAGCTGTGATATTTCAAAACACTTTAGCTTGACTTTTTCATGTGAAGTATACTCCCACACATACAAATAATACCACATCCTATAGTGGCGCCATGCTTTGTCTGAGGGGCAATTGCTCTACACATCAGGGTGCTCCGTTCAGAAATGAATTGGGAATGCATTTGAAATCAAAGCTCAGTTCCTGAATTTGAAATGAGGTAGCAAACATGATACAGAATTGCAAGTTGAATTGGAATGTTTGGAAGCAGAATGAAAATGGACTGAAATTTAAAGAAATTACTGTAATTGTGTACTTTTTTTTAAATGAAGGTTTTAAAGGTAGGTAATATCAAATACATCAGATTTGTGAACAAAGCAGGGTGATAAAACCCTTTATTTCCTAGAATACATTACATAGTTTTTTTCATGTTAATTCTTTAAAAATAAAATCATTTAAAATAAATGTTTTCTATTTTAAAATGAAATGTATTACTGTGATTGCAAAGCCTAAGTTTCAGCAGCCATTACAGTGTCACATCATCCTTCAGCCATTCTAATATAATATATTTCATATTATTACCAATGTTCAAAAGAGTGGTGCTGCTTAATATTTTTGTGGAAACCATGATACTTTTTTTTCAGAAATGGAAAGTTCAAAAGCATTTATTTAAAACAGAAATCATCTCATAAATGCCTTTACTATGACAATTATAAAATTCTATCAAAAGAGTAACTTTTGAACAGCAGTGTACCTGTATGGATTTTTTTTTTAATTATTATTATTTTTATTTTTTTTTTCAGTTTAGTCTTTCTGATTTCAATTTAAATGCAAGTTCTTGTGGTGTATAGCCAAATCAAATCATATTTATGAACTGGGATCCAATTCTTCAATTTGCACTACCTAATATTATAAAGTCCCAGAAATGTTTAGTAACAAGTTTGGTACGCACTGGTAACACTAGGTCATGATGGTGACCCATACTCAGAGTATCTGCATTTAACCCCATCCGAAGTGCAGCAGGTAACAGTGGGCAAGGATTTTATGCTGCGGCGCCCGGGGAGCAGTGGGGTTCAGTGCGGGGCACCTAAGTCGTGGTATTGATAGAGCGCTGTACATTCACTGCACAATTCCTGCCGGCCCGAGTGTCACAACCCTGTCAGTCCGACTCTCTCTAAGTCCCCAGACTAGGTCATGAACGAGTTCCGTGCAGGGGGCTGAAACCCACAGGAGTAGATCATCATGATGAGCTCAGATGAAATCTCTCTGTCTCTGAACAGAGAAGGAGGCCAAAACCCATCTCAGCAGCCACTTAATGCTACGATGCGCTTCGAGTCTCGACTCCCACTGTGTTCCTCCATTACATTTCCACTCAGAGCCATATATGACTGTGTTTATGTCACATGTAAAGATGAGAGTTCTTATGTCAGATTCATCATTCATAGAGTGCTCGGCGAGAGGCCCATTGCCGTTTATGAGTCCTGCAGCAATGTGCTGTCAGGGAAGTCCAGGCACAGATGTGTTTTCTGGCCGATGTGGTGACAGCATGACATGAAAATGGATTTGTTCTGTGCTGTAGAAGTGCAGGAGTGTGGAGGGAGGTGTCAGTCAGCCAGCTTTTGGTGTAAATGCTCCCAGAATAGGGTGCCTTCCTGGCAAGCCCCACCTGGCCCCGTGCGCTTCTCATGTCTGTTCCACCCCTGCCTCCCCGGCCCACACAGCCAACCAGACGGCAGAGGGGTCAGAGGTTGTGTTGTGCTGTGCGCTTCTTATTTTTCCTCGCTCACTAGTTTTGACAGGAATCTGTTTACCTCTCCCTACGGCTGAACTTCCTGTCTGACACATTTGGGAGGAGAGAAGCTGAAGAAAAGGGGGAAAAAAGAGTAAATAAAGACAGAGACAGGTTGGGGAGAGAAAGACAGAGAGCTCCCTGCTTCTATTTAGAAGTGTGTTCGAATCTAAGACATCTGAGGACCTTATGAAGTGCACTGTCTCTGTGCGAGAGCAATAACAGGCAGAGTGAATCACGCTGAGTCAGCTACTGCGTTTGGATTTTCATTTCTTATTCCTAATCGGCAAACACGTCAGCGCCTCCCCTCTTCTGGCCGATACCAGCCCGCCCGCCTGAGCGAACACAAGCCCCTGCCGAAATGAAGTTGCCTCTCCGCAAACCTAATTTTCCCTCCAGAAATTTATTATAAGCATTACATTTTCCTCGCTGCATAAAATCCATGGGATGGGGTCTCTAAAGGAATCAGAGCCGGGAAACAAAAGACAAATTGGATTTGCGTACGTGGACTCTGACCTGGGGACGGGAGGGAGAAAAAAAAAAAAAACTTCCATGCCTTCAAGTCCTTCGGTGTTCTTTGGGGAATGTTTGATACAATTGTACAAAGCTTGGTGGTCTCTCTCTTTCTCGCTCTCTCCTCCCTCTGTCTCCATGATCTACAGGACACAAAGGCAAGGGATGACCATAAGTGGTCCACTGGCGAAGTCCAGAGTAGTGCAGCCTGAGACTTCAGTCCAATTACACAGTCCCAAAACAGGCTATTCATATCCAGGCTAAAACTGTGCGATAAGGCTGTGTGTGATACAGTAGTTGGAGGCCAATGATTGAATTACAGGGCATCCCCTGTGACTAAGCGGCTGTAATTAAACTGTAATTTAAGATTACATTATTAAACGGAGGCTTTATTACTACGCATCCCCCGTAACCTCACCTCTACTGCTATATCCTTATCAAAACCAAAATGATTAAGAAAGTGAAAGCGTTCTCATTGTCCGGCTGTAACAGTCTGCTGGAATACGATCCGGACTAATGAGACATAATCTAATTGAGCTTTTATCTATTATAACAGGCCGACGGAGGTGGTTATCGATGCCGATCATTCCCAGCAGCAGGTGGAATTCCATTGGACTCAAACTGAAATTCCACAATATGCTACATTTTAATGCAGTTTGGCTTGATTTTGAACTTTATTAGCTCTACCTTATTCATTTGTTAGTTCACCTTAAAATATAAAATCTGGGTAACACTTTAAAGAACACATATTATATATTAACTGAAAGTTTTCCCTCTCTAAACTCCTAATTTGCTGCTTATTGATAGTAAACATGGTTGCTGTTGTAGTAGTTATGTTTAGGTATGGGTAGGGTTCAAGGATCCAGAATATGGTCTTGCATTAATATGTGCTTTATCATTTCTAATAAACAGCCAATATGCTAGAAGTATGCATGCTAATAAGCAACTAGTTATTAATGAATAGCGTTCCCTAATCTAAAGTGTTACCAAATTATGTCATGTCATCCCAAATCCCTTTGACTGCCCTTCTTCTTTGGAACACAGAGAGATTCTTTGGAGAGATTTTGGAAATGTGCTGGTTGCTCTTTTACAATTACAATTAATGGGAACTGCAGATTTATGCCCAAAGTATAGTATATTTTTTATGCATATGGTATGCATACAGAGTGCTTGACATACATTTTGCAATCAATATAGTAAGCAGATCAACAAGAATAGATGGCTGTGTTGATGAGCACTTGTGTGAGAGGGTTAAGCAATACACAAAACTCTTGTTTAAGACAACATATGGCATTTTTGTCCATAAAAAAATAGCACCGACACTGGACAAAGATTACATTTTATAGTGTGCATGTGTCAATTGCCTGTGCTTGTGCACACTATCAGATTGAGTATTCTTGGAAAGGATTTGTGTTCTGCTTTACATATAAGCGTTCACACCAAAATGGAAGTATACTCTGGGCTTTACAAAAAAATAAAAATAAAAATAAAATAAATAAATGTCCTTTCAACTCATAAAAGTCATTTTCAACTATATGCAATTCCATTATAGCTTTGTAGTGGCAAGTTGATTTGTGATCAGATAATTTTAAATAAATAATAAATAATCAAATATATTAAATTTTGTGTTCCACAGACAAAATAAAGTTGTATGAGCTTGGAAATATGTAAATGTGTTTAATATGTGTGCAAAATGTTTTTTTTTTTTTTTTTTTTTTTTTTTTTGGGCAAACTATTCCTGTATAGATGTTCCAGCCACAATCTCAGAAGTAATATAGCGTATGTCTGTGTATACTGTTTGTTCAGTGACTCTTTGGCATCGTGGGTAGTTGGTGCTAGCTCATAAATGGCTCTGTTGAACCTATTTAAGCATCTCCAGTGAAACAAGGAGGAAGACTCAGTGCACTGTTATGCAATTAGCAATTACATGTCCACACATTATTGTTTTTTCGCCATATGGTTTTATTTATAAATGCCAGCCTCTCCTCCCACAGTCCCCTGCTGGGAGAGAGGGAGAGAGGCAGAGAGGCAGTGGCACATGGCCAGGGGAGGATGTATGCGGTATCGCTGTCTATATCTCTGTCTGTCTCGATCTCTTTTTTACTCTTTTCCTTTCTACCTTCCCCTGCTCCTTTCTCCATCCTTACTGTTTCTCTCTTTTTCTCCCAGATAAAACTTTAATAAATTGGCAAAATATTTATGCTTGCAGCATGGCTCAGAGGAAGCAGTAAGAAAAAAAAAATCAATATTGCTCCACTGAGCATGTGTAATACCTCAAATGAAAGAATTCCTGAGTTCTCTTTCATAGATTGAGTACAGTCACTGCCCCAGGCCTGGGTTATCATCAACTGCAGGACTGTGCCCAGCTGTCTTTACGCTCTACAGATGTGGGTCAGTATTTGCCATTAGCTCATCAGTACAGAGAGTGCAGCCTCTTTCAGGGCAGATAGGCTAAAGATCACATTCTGACCTCTGACATTTGCCTCTCAAATTATTATTCTGACCTGAACCTCTGAAACAAGAAAGGCAGAAGGAAATTTTTTTTTTAGAAAAAGATCGGGAGAGAATGAGAGGTGGTCACCTGTGTTATGTCAATAGCGCTCTGGTGACGGAGTTGTGTAAATTGATCTTTTACAGTTTGTGGAGGTGACGGTGCCTGTAGGAAGGCAGATAAATCAGGCAACCTGGGGCTTGGAACATTGATTGGTAGGACTTGTGACAGAGTGAAGGAGAAAGACAGAGAGAAAAAGAGTCTTCCAGCTCAGTGTGTGTGTGTGTGTGTGTGTTGTGTCAAAACTCTTGCGGAAAAATCTATTGTTTACAATTTACTACATGCGTTCTGTCTTCTGATTGATAGACTATACATTTTTAGCAAATTAATGGTTTTAGTATCTTTATGAAAAAAGAAGAGCCTCTCCAAGTTGTGGTGCACATGCTGCAAAATCTCTACTGGTTTTCAAACATAAGAAAGTAATCGTAATTTTTTTTTTTTTTGGTAGTAATATAAGTGAACACATACAGGACTCAAATTGCATATTTTTGCTTAGTTTTGGGCCTCTTGTGTATGAGCCGCTTATTATCATATATCATACTATATGAGCCATAATAGCTTGATATAGCATGGTATTAAAAAAAAATAATAATGATTTTTGATTATTTTCCTAAATTATTATTCTAACTATTATATCATATGTCATGGTTTACAGTGTTATTACATGTTCCTGGTTTATTGTGAACAATTCTTCAGTCCACATCATATTAATTACATTATCTAATATCTTGCAATAATTTAATGTTTTAAAGAATTTGAAATAGCCGTCACAATGCATCTTTTTTAATTGTCATTACTGATGAAATCAGTGGCCTCGAATTTTTCAAGTATTTTTATCAAAAACTTTATATTGATGGGATTAGTATTGTTCAACTGACCGTTTTTAATTGCCTCACTCTTTTAAGACTCTTTTCTCATTCAATATGTTTCCTCCACATTGCGTCACATTGTGGAAGTTAAATGGGTTGCGAATGTTGCGTATATATATGTATGTGTGCGAGGCCTGTGTGAGTTAACATGATCAGATGACTATGTTCATCTGTTGTTCAGGCTCATGAAGATACACACACACACACACACACACACAAATTACAGTTTGTAAAATCTCATTCAACCTCTACACATCAGAGCTCCAGGCATCAACACCTTAAAAATATGAATGTGATATGATATTTTTAGCATTAAATAATAATGATTTAAGTTCCTCTCCCTGCATCCCCTCCTCTCAGTCTCTCTCTTTTCATTACTCTCCTGTCCTCACTATGAAGCATAGACTCTCTCTCTCTCGCCTCCACTCTTCTGTGTTTGTGTGAGCTGAAGTGTATGTGTGGGTGTATCTTATATATTCAGTTTTACAGTTATCCGCCAGTGCAGAAAGAGCATGCCTGTGTGTGATAACAGTGTGGTTGTCTAAGGCTTTGTTTGCGTCTGTTTGTTTGCCTGTCCGCACAAGTTTCATTTCAGCTGAAAACTAGCTCATTTACGAGGCTGTGGTAACACCAGAGCAAAATGTCTAATTGTTACTCAAATTTTCTTTACAACAATTTGTAAGGATTGTACATCCTCTACACGGTGACACACACATGCACACATCTCTTGCTCTCTCAAGACCCGGCTCTGTAAACATTACCTCATAGCTCCACGGTGCTCCTGTGGGAACCAAGCCCTCTTCTAATAGAGAAATAAAGGGACATCCACCCCAGCCCTGCCCACAGCCAACCACCATACAATCCACAACAAAGGGGTCGGGGGGTCCTAATTCCCTGGCAACGATATAAATTGTGCCACTTCTGGGAGCCGTGAAGGAAACGAATAGCATACCATCCCCCAATCCACCCCTAAGTAAAAAAAAAAAAAATCGAATAGGATAAAAATGGCAAAAAAGTCATGAAAGGGCCGGCTGGGTGCAGAGTGTGGAGGGCCAGAGGTCTTTTGTTTGTGCAAGCCGAGGGAAAAGGGTGAGAGAACACAAGGGGCAGGTCAGACTCTGAGTTTGGGGTCAGCTTATCCTGAATAGGAGGTTGCACTTGGGCCGCACTCTTTCACAAAGGAAACTCACTCAAGTCAGAGCTGACAGGCAGATGGGTGCTTTCACACTCGCTCTGAATCTACTCCTGAGTGCTCTTATGTGAAGGTGCGAACACAGGAAGGAGTTGTTTGGATGCATATATGGCCGTCACTCAGTTGTTCTTATTATAAATACATTTTGTATGTTTAGCTTGTTCTGTGGTGGACTGGTGGTGAACTGTTGCAGTGGAAGCTTTGGAGATAATTTGATTGAGAAAGCTGGCCGTCCTCGATTGCTGATCTTAAACTGTGTGCCTGTGTGTGTGTGTGTCGAGACAGAGAAAGGGAGAGTGTGCGGATAATTGGACCGCTGTCTTATCTAGTGGCTCTGACACAGTGGAGAGAGGGTCACTAGCAGGGGAGTGAGGGAGAGAACAGTGGCTCAACAGTTACCAATCATTTTAAACCCCACTAAAAGAGAGGCGCAGAAGAAAAGCATTGTTGGCCGGCTTTCTCTAAGGGTTCAGCCCTGCCGAGGTTCAAAGGGCCGGTGGCCCCACAGGCATGACCTGCTGCCATAGGATGGAATAATAGAGCTCAGAGGCCATGACCCAGCACAATTAGAGCTATTTCACTCTCCCACACACACACGTTCACATATGCAACATAACGTCATGCATACAACTTTACAAACTATACAAGAACAACACACACTGAAATTTTCAGTTACAGATGTTGCATGCACTTAATAAAAGTAAATTATGTATAATAACAGTGCTTGTCAAAAGTTTTTTAAATTAATTGACATTTTGTTTTTAATGATGCTCACCAAGGCTGCATTTGTGTGCTCAAAATATATTAAAAACACTAATATTATGAAATAGCATTACAATTTAAAATTATACCCATTATACCCTGTCATTCTCGAGAGGAGTAAGCAAAGAATTTCATTGTACTGTAGTACATATGACAATAAAGTTCTTGAATCTTGAATCTTACCTGTAATACCACTGAAATAAATGGGGGGGGGGGGTAATAAAAATTAAATAAAAATAAAAATAATACAATAAGCATATATATTCATTAAGCTGATCAAAAGTTACAGTAAAAACATTTATAATGTTAGAAAATATTCTATTCAAATTATTTTTCTTCTTTTAAACTTTCCATTCATCAAAGAATCCTGAAAAACTTTCTACAAAATATTAAACTGCAAAACAGTTTTTAACATTGATAATAGTGCTGTCAAATGATTAATCACGATTAATCACATCCAAAATAAAAGTTTTTGTTTACATAATATATGCGTGTATGCTGTGTATATTTATTATGTATATATAATTACAAACACATGCATGTATACATTTAAGAAAAATATGTTGTTTATATATTAAATATATTTATATATAATATAAAATATAAGAATATAAATATATAAATGTATATACATGTAAATATTTTCAAAATATTTACTGTATGTGTATGTATTTATATATACATAATAAATATACACAGTACACATACATATAGTTTGTAAACAAAAACTTTTATTTTGGATGCGATTAATCGCGATTAATCATTTGACAGCACTAATTGATAATAATAAGAACCATTGTTAATAACTAAACACCAATGATAATTGAGCAGAAAATAAGCATATTAGAATGATTTCAGAGGAATCATGTGACACTGAAGACTGGAGTAATGATGCTGAAAATTCAGCTTTGCATTACAGGAATAAAAAAGCATTTTAAAATATATTCAAGTAGAACTAACCCTAATCCTAACCCTTGCTTTAATATTACTCAGTACTTAATTGTGTAATTACACTGTAACAAGTTCACCTTAAATAAAGTGTAACCAGAATTTCAGAGCATATTGCTATTTTCGAGCACTGAAATCCACTTTCAATGCTTTGTATTAAACATAGCTCCAGCCTCGCAGTGTCATGCTGCCCTTTTTCCTCTTCCCTTGGTAAAAAGGATGTTTCCCTCTCAGCAGCAGTTGTGGTCACAGATTCTGTGGAATGCAATTAGGAAGCTTAAATGAACTGGTAATGGAGAACCTGGTCTCCAAATCATGGTTGCTGTGGCAACAGCTGCACACAACACTGCCTCCAGTAGTTTTGTCACTTTATCTGCAAAATGCACAATTGAGCCCTAAACCAGCACTCTGCTGGGAAGAAACAGCTGTGTCTCTCTCTCTTTTCTCTGTCTCTAACACTCGCTCTCTTTCTTTTATTGAAGACAATCATCAAACACATCTAAGCTCTCCCTTAGTTATGCCATGGATGAGTGGGGGTCGCACGCGATGCCTTTAAACCCGTATAAGATTATCTGTGTGTGTATATCGCTTTGGTTGGAAACCTCTGAGCTCTTAGAACACAAACGATGCTGCCATTACTCCACACCAGAAATACTGGAAACTGTGACAGCATGCAAATATTTAGTACTTTATAATAATAATAATAATAATATACTTTAACAAAACTACTTCGTTTATTTTTAATATTTCAAAAAATGTCTGTCTGCATTATCAAAGTCATGTGGTCCAACCCTTATGCAGAAGAAAAAAGATCATAAACATACAGTAAAACAGGAAATTTGATTATATCAAGGACCCTGTAGGCACTCATGACTGTGTGGCAAGGTCAAAAACTCTTTAAAAACAGATCATCTGAACTTTTTAGAATACTTGATACTGATATTGAAAATTTGATGTACCATGTTTGTAATAACATACTTTTTACCTTGAAAAATATATTTCAAACCATTTTTGTAAGTAATGATTAAAGTACTCACATTTATTCAAGATGTTATGAACCCTTTTCGCATTTGGGTTCTCAGAAGCGTACAACATCATAGTTGGGTAAACTTCTATAATGGTAAACAAATATGATTTTTGCATTCCCACGTTGGTCAAAAAAAGAAATATTTCAAATTTGCTGTCACTCCCCAGATGTTATTTTAGAAACACTCTTGCAGCAGCATTAGCTACTTTTCTGTAATTTAATGCAAAGGTAATTTAACACAAAGTGTAGTGTTCTAGATATGTACATATTTTAAAAAGTTCTAGAAATACAATGTTAATAACTGGAAACACGTCATAACAGCATTATATGTCATTGACCCATTTGCCAGTTGATATGTTTATAGCACTAATTTAAACCCAAACAGCCCAGCAGAAGAGCTGTCTCAGAGATCCTGAGCCTTCAATATAATTTTAAATCACTGCACTACACTGAAAGAGTGAATCTGACGTTAAATGTTATTTTTATCTGCCAGCTCATTGCATTTAAACAGCATCAGCTGTGCTTCTGCTCCAAGCAGTTTATGATGTACAAACAATCTCCAACATACCACCTCCTTCTTACACACACACACATACACACACACACACACACACACACATACACATAATCACATGAGGTGTAAATGAACGCAGTGGAGACAGATAGCTGTAGGCTGCAAGCAGGCGGGATTGGTTTGACCCGCTGACATGCTGCGTGCAGGTATCGGTGGCTATGTTTGGGCCGAGCACTTATCCCCTCTTTCCACTGTCAGGAGGGTCCACATGGGCTTCACCGTTGACCTGCAGCTGCATGAGCGCCGTCTGTCTCATCCAGGTGCACTATGTATAGCCCCATATAGATATGCGTTAACAAACACATACGTTTACACATGCATACACTATCGCAAATACACACACGCAAGATGCAATCATGAACACAGGTGGCAAGTGAACCCACAACTGTATCACTGCCAAGATATGATCAGGTATCCAGCGTATGTGCGTATGGTCCACATATGTTCACTCAGATTCGCTATTTAATAGAAGCCCTGCGTGACTCAGGGACAAAACAGCTTTCCTCCAAAATGCCCTTTGACTACAGGGAAAAGAGTTAAGTACACCTAACAAAATGCACGTGTGTGACTGAAGTGATTCTTTTGTAAATTGCTCAAGAAAAGAGATCGAGAGCAAACAGGAAGGAAAGGAAAACAGCATGGAGGACTATCAAAAACAATCCAGTCGTTTGGGGAGGAAATACACGTGCATGACATTTGTTTGACACTCACAAAGATCCTACAGTATGAACCTTTTATGTGGCACTCGATGAGACAAATGCACCACTCTGCTATCACCTGGACGTCCTCAGGTGTCAGCTGACAGATTTCTGTCCATATCTGGCTTGTTTTAGGCAGTCAAGGAGGGGTGAGGGTAGACAACGTGTAACATTTCACGCTCTTAACTGGGCTGTGCTCTCATAGTCAAATTGTTAAAGCCAAGGAAAAAACATATGATGTGAAAACAACACCTGTTATTGGTGCGAGAGTGAGTAAGCGCCAAGTTCCTGTTGACTGACAGAAGCTGCCAGGGCTGGAGAAAAGAAACGTACTTGATTTCAGTCCCGCTCGCAGCAACCACATTCCTGGATACGATCCTCGCTAAATCCTTTACTCCTACCAGTTGGTGCTTATGGACTCACCCCCCTAATGGTGTCCAATACAGGTCGTCTGCACAGGGGCTCATTTAACGGGAAGAGAGAGCAGTAAGCACACCCAGAGGAGGGATAAGGCAGCCAGGCTGGTGCCTGAGACTTGGCTCGGGGCCCTGGCTCTGAGACTGAAGCTAGCTCCTGCAGCAGGTGGCTGCCTACCTGCCTGCAGCAAAAAAAAGAGACAGAAAACAGGTTCTCACGGCAGGCTCTGGTGGAGCCAGAATTGCCTGCCAAGGTCTTCTGTCAGACTGAGCTGGTTTAGAGAGAGAGAGAGAGCGTGCATTGAACTGCTTCATTACTACGGTAACAGCCAGATTTAAAAGTGGTTCCTGCCAAGAGGCCCCATTCAGCCATCCCACAATACACCACAATTCAGTGAGCACATTCCTCCAGAACAGGAAATGCAGATGTGTTTTACTTTACCGCTTTCTGATTAAGCTCCAAACAATGTTTTACAGAATCATCTGTAACATGCCAAAACTTTGTTTTATCCAATGTGCCGTTACGTGTTCTAAGCCTTTCTGAGACTAGTTCTAGCAGTGTGATATAGTGTGTGAGGTCATGACTTAACTTTGTGTTGGGCAACCTGCTTTAAATTTGTAAAATCCTAATGTGGTCATGTTACCCTAATTAACCATTACTTAAAATGACATGGTTTCAGAATTATCTATGAAAGTGTTACATTTTAAAATAATTAAAAATTACCAAGTACTAATCAACCATTACTTGGAATTATGTAAGGGTTTGGATTTATATATTTATTGAACTTCTTTGCCTTAAAAATCCAAATTTTAAGCATCAAATCATTAAAAATGATTTAAATGACTTTCATTAAAAAAAAAAAAAAAAAAAGATTACAAATTAGCCGTTACTTGAAATATCAGGGTTTGGTTTCAGAAGACATAACTGAATGTAACATAATGTTTTTTTGGTGCGAAAATTAGATTTTATGTGTTAAAATAACTCAAAATGATCAAGTCTTATCAACCATTATTTAGAATTTCAGGGCTGTAGATTTGTAATTCAGTTATCTAAGTGCATTGAATGTCTTTGGCTTAAAAAATCCAGAAACAGTAAGAAGTGTTAAAATAACTTAAAATAAGTACTAATCAACCATAAATTGCAGGGTTATAGATTTATAATTCAATTATCTATGGTAATTATTTATTATTATTATTATTATTATTATTATTATTATTATTATTTATTCATTTATTCATTTATTCATTTATTTATTTATTTATTTATTTATTTATTTGCTTAATAAAATAAAATAATTAAAAATAAACACATACTTATTCAACATTACTTGAAATGTCAGGGTTTGGGTTCACATAGATATTTGAATGATGGCTTGAAATTTTAGATGTTAATATAATTAAAACATTATCACTTGGAATGGTAGAGTTTGGATTCATAATTCAATTATCTATATTCATTGAACTTATTTGGCTTAAATCATAAAATTTTCAAGTACTCAGTTATCATTAATTTACCAGGGTTTGGATTACTAATTCAATTACCTACATTCATTGAACTAAGTTGTTTTCAAATCCCCCAAAATAAGATTTTAAGTGTTAAAATAACTCAAAATCTTTAAATATAAGAAATTAGTGCAGAGGGGAATAATACCCAAAATCCCTTGTGCTTGAATAATTTAATTGCATGCTTGGTCAGATCATGGGAATTTATGAAAGTATTTAAATAGTTCATAGATTTTTTTTTAACTCTTTTTTTAAATTATTGAGGTTGTTTTGTTATGAATTGTTGTTTTTAGTGACTAGTTTTTCTTTTGGTAAACTTTGATACATTTAATTTCTTTCGCTAAACGAAAGTGAATAACAATTGTGAATGTATAGGTAAAATTAGGTAAACTTGACAAAATAAGGTTTGAGAGACACAATTTCCTACACTGAGGGCAGGGGCGGACTTACCCTTTAGGCAAAGGTAGGCGACTGCCTTGGGCCCCCAAAAGCCAAGGGGCCCCCTAAAATGGTTTTCATATACGAGATGCGCATTAAGCGCGGACACGCGAACGGTTGCTGTTTACGGTGTTTATTACCATGACATCCGTCTGCGTGTCCGAGTTGAACGTGCTTCTTGTGTATCCTGCTTGTAGCAAATGAAAATATTATGCATCAGAAGCTGACTGCCGCACGAGTGCGAGGTCTCTCTTTCCCAGCGCGCGCACACTTCTCTCTCTGCGTCTGCTCTGTTCAGCGAGCGGGTGAAAGGACCTGCGCTTTCAGTTAAAACACAGATATGTTGCTTCTCTAATTTTACATGTAAGTATAGCCGAAATAACAGCAAAGCTATTGTCTTTATCTAATGTGTAGCCTATTTGATTTTATCAGACGACGGCACGATTATAAATCAGGATTGTTGTGCAGATTAACATCTTGGAAGGGAGAGCTACAGTAGTTAGTCTTAATGGGTCGCGTTTCAGTCACTATTTCATATTCATCCCGTTGTTTGACAACAGTAACAGTCAAATATATCAATGTAAACAGTTTTGAGAATTTAGCTGAATCAAAATACAGTATGTGCCACAGAGAGGCAAACAAATGTAATAATAAATAATAAATGTACATTTTGCATGTTCAGAAGAAGTGAGCTGCCCTGTCCTGCGAAAATGCAAACACCTTTAAGTAAATTGCTCAGTGCAAAGAAAGAGAAGTAATAGGAACCTAGTATTTCTGGAGTTTTTTTGTTTGTTTGTTTGTTTGTTTGTTTGTTTGTTTGTTTGTTTGTTTGTTTGTTTGTTTGTTTGTTTTTTTCACGTGTCTAATAGACATGAACAAGTCCTTTGAAAAAAATAAATGACCTATGAAACATGTCTACTCTTCATGCTCTGTTAACTATCCATATTTGTCCAGGCACATGTTGATTAGATTAAAAACCTGAAGGCCCGGTTTCACAAATGGGGCTTAGCTTTAGCCAGGACTAAAATTAAGATATTTAAGCAACTTTTACAAAAATGCCTTATAAGAAAATGTTACAGGTGTGCATCTTGACACAGAACAATGATTTTTAAGATATGTCAGAGCAAGATATTTTCAGTTGAAACAACTCAAACATGCATTTTAGTCTGGGACTAGCTTAAGCCTTGTTTGTAAAACCATGGGGAAAAGTATTAATTTAAGGTACATTTAGAACAGATAAAAATGTGTGATTAAGTTGTGATTATTCACAAATTAACTCGTGACATTCATGCGATTAATCACAATTATATATTTTTAATGATTGACAGCCCTAAGTTAAAATGACTAAAATAAAATGTAGGCTTACGCTGGTAACTCATCAGTGGACTTTCCTCATCAATATAGGCTATATTTTTTCAAAATGTTCTCATTCTCACTAATTCAAGTTTTTATATATATGAACCTCTGAAGGGAACTGATTGTCTTCAGAAAAGTTTCGATCGCATTTTCATTTTACTTGATAAAGTATAATTTATGAGCTGAACTGATTTGTTTACAGCCATTACTGGGGAAACCACTATATTTCTGACTTTCAAAAAGCACCTCCTACTGGCGGAGAATAAATGTGCATTTTCAATAATCCAGTCTGAAGTTTTTGTTCAGACCAATGCGAAAATTCACCCACATAAATCCGTTTTAAATAATATAATAATTTATACTTCCGACTCATCCCTTTTCTTAAAAAAAATGGTTTAAAGATTAAATTGTGAGGTTTATCATTTTATAATTTATTTTGTTTTTTGTTAAAACTTGTATCTCAACGGCAAATCAGTTGCTATTTTGTGGTCTACAACATAACATAATAAAAGTGTCTGCTAAATTAATAAATGTAAATGTAAATGTAAATGAAATAATCCCATTATAACATGTACATAAAAAATGTAGAAACATTGGACACAACAATGCGGCACCATTGCGCAGCAGCAAGCATCACGACAAAAAAGGAACCTCAAGGTTGATCTAGGTAAATGTGTGCAAATGTATAGGGCCCCATTCCTATATTTGCCTGAGGCCCCCAATTCACTAAATCCACCCCTGACTGAGGGAACAAGTTTACTCAGATATTTTTAGTATTCAACATAATATTCATCATTTTAGGGTTTGCAGAGAAGCTATGTATTTAGATATAATTCATATGAGTTAAGCTATGGCGTTAAGTAGTTGTTCACTGAAATACACTATCCAAACTTACTTGCTAATTTAATCACATGTATACATGTATATATTAATGTATATACTCTCTGAGGTGAGGACAAAACATGTATATTTTAATTTGTTTTTAGATACAAGTCTCACAAGATATAGAATTTGTCGTAGAATTTGGCATCAGTTATCTGTACTGGATCAAAACGAGTGTGTTGTCACCTTTGTCACATTCAAGAATATTTTGTGCTCTATATAGCACCTGACAAAGTAACATTGCTACACACACACACACACACACAATGTCTTGACCTCATCAAAATGTGAAATCGACATGTTCATCACTCCTACAATCTAACACCAACCCAGTGGCAGTGTTAACAGACAGCTTCTCACCACACTGTCTCTGTCTATTTCATACTCTTTTCTTATCCAGATTTATGGCCTCACACCAAGGTGGCTGGGTCATTCCTGTTCAGCTGTAAAGCACTGTAATGAGTTTGCCTTATATTTCTGTAAAAACAGTAAACCGCTCCCTTGTAGAATCCTTGGTAAAAACAGTTCTTAACAAAACTGTTGGTGGGTTTTGATGTGAGAGGACTACAGAGGATGGGCATTTTCTTTGGAGGAAGTGATCTTATGAATTTTGGACTGGTTAAAATACCTTAATGAGGTATTTTTTTATTTTTTTTTACCCAGACACAGCTTTTCATTTCATTCACCAGACATTAATTGATGGAGTCGTGTGGATTACTTGTGGATTATTGTGATGCTTCTGTCAGTTGTTTGAACTCTCATTCCTTTACTGCAGAGGATCCATTGGTGAGCAACCTATACATATATATATATATATATATATATATATATATATATATATATATATATATATATATATATATATATATATATATATATATACAGGTCCTTCTCAAAAAAATTAGCATATTGTGAAAAAGTTCATTATTTTCCATAATGTAATGATAAAATTAAACTTTCATATATTTTAGATTCATTGCACACCAACTGAAATATTTCAGGTCTTTTATTGTTTTAATACTGATGATTTTGACATACAGCTCATGAAAACCCAAAATTCCTATCTCAAAAAAATTAGCATATCATGAAAAGGTTCTCTAAACGAGCTATTAACCTAATCATCTGAATCAACTAATTAACTCTAAACACCTGCAAAAGATTCCTGAGGCTTTTAAAAAACTCCCAGCCTGGTTCATTACTCAAAACCGCAATCATGGGTAAGACTGCCGAACTGACTGCTGTCCAGAAGGCCATCATTGACACCCTCAAGCGAGAGGGTAAGACACAGAAAGAAATTTCTAAACGAATAGGGTGTTCCCAGAGTGCTGTATCAAGGCACCTCAGTGGGAAGTCTGTGGGAAGGAAAAAGTGTGGCAAAAAAACGCTGCACAACGAGAAGAGGTGACTGGACCCTGAGGAAGATTGTGGAGAAGGACCGATTCCAGACCTTGGGGGACCTGCGGAAGCAGTGGACTGAGTCTGGAGTAGAAACATCCAGAGCCACCGTGCACAGGCGTGTGCTTTTGAACCAGAAACAGCGGCAGAAGCGCCTGACCTGGGCTACAGAGAAGCAGCACTGGACTGTCGCTCAGTGGTCCAAAGTACTTTTTCGGATGAAAGCAAATTTTGCATGTCATTCGGAAATCAAGGTGCCAGAGTCTGGAGGAAGACTGGGGAGAAGGAAATGCCAAAATGCCTGAAGTCCAGTGTCAAGTACCCACAGTCAGTGATGGTCTGGGGTGCCATGTCAGCTGCTGGTGTTTGTCCACTGTGTTTTTCAATGCGCAGGGTCAATGCAGCTAGCTATCAGGAGATTTTGGAGCACTTCATGCTTCCAGCTGCTGAAAAGCTTTATGGAGATGAAGATTTTGTTTTTCAGCACGACCTGGCACCTGCTCACAGTGCCAAAACCACTGGTAAATGGTACTACTGACCATGGTATTTTAAGGCCGCATTGGCCTGCCAACTCTCCTGACCTGAACCCCATAGAGAATCTGTGGGATATTGTGAAGAGAAAGTTGAGAGACGCAAGACCCAACGCTCTGGATGAGCTTAAGGCCGCTATCGAAGCATCCTGGGCCTCCATAACACCTCAGCAGTGCCACAGGCTGATTGCCTCCATGCCACGCCGCATTGAAGCAGTCATTACTGCAAAAGGATTCCCAACCAAGTATTGAGTGCATAACTGAACATAATTATTTGAAGGTTGACTTTTTTTGTATTAAAAAACACTTTTCTTTTATTGGTCGGATGAAATATGCTTATTTTTTAAGATAGGAATTTTGGGTTTTCATGAGCTGTATGCCAAAATCATCAGTATTAAAACAATAAAAGACCTGAAATATTTCAGTTGGTGTGCAATGAATCTAAAATATATGAAAGTTTAATTTTTATCATTACATTATGGAAAATAATGAACTTTTTCACAATATGCAAATTTTTTGAGAAGGACCTGTACAGTATATTAAATTGCCATATGGACATACATTAAAACCTGAGACTTTGTTTCATGTTAAAACCACCAAAGCACATTGCTTATAGCAATTTATTGGATGGGAAGTGCCCTTCTATGTTCCGACCATTAACTGAAAACAGGCTAGACTAATCGAATCTTGGGATTTAAGAATCGATATCGTTCGTAAAAAGAGAATCGATTAGTATCGAGATATCAATATTTTTTACCCAGTCCTAGTACATACCAACCAAAGCATTTATGTCTGCTAGGCAAATGACACATCACATAATTAATATTCATGAACAAAGCTGATGTATTTTATATTGTGGCCCTCCTTTTTCAGATCATCCCTGATTTTAAATAAATAGATATATCCTGAAAATTTAAAGAATTAGCTTTAACGACTAATGAGAGTGAAATGTTAAATGTTAGCTTTAACAACTAATAATGTGAAATGAGAGTGAAAGTTAAAATGTAGCAAATTAATTAATTGTCATATGAGACCATTTCTGTGTTTCACTGCTTTTGGTTCTTATTTAGGAGCGTGCCTACAGCAGTAATGACTGCAACAGCCCAGTTTTAGTTTGCCTGTTCACACTCTGAAAAAGACTCTGAAACTATACCATGCCTTCATGCCTGTTCCACTAAGTGTGTGTGTGCCCATCTTAACGGCAGTTTCTGAGCAGGGCAAAGGGGTGGGGGGTTAACAGGTGACAGTGGGGGGCAGAAGGCGGGCCAGGAGAGAACATGCCGACAGCACAGTTTGAGCTCCAGAGAAATTTTGTCACTCTTGTCACTCTCTCCAAAAACCCTTGAATCAAGCTCACCCCCTCCCTGCATCCATCTGGACCCCTGCAGGAGACCAACCGTGCCCTCAGCTGCGCCTCTATCTCTTCATACATGCGCACATATGCATACTTACTGACCAAACCCACACACCAGTCATACACGCAGCTGTCTTTCCCTTCCTCATGGCAGGTTACCCCCCAGTAGAGTGTCAGTCCACCGTGTTCACTTCCCCAGCCAGCTGGCAGCTCGTCAGGGGCAGGGCGGATCTCGGCTCCCTGCTCTCATCACTCGCCAGTGGGGAGGACAGGCTGACTGGCTGGCATATGCTGGATCCGACCTCCACACACCACTGCTGTGCTCTCTGTCTCTCAGCCTGGCTCAGTGTCCATCAGTCATCGCACAGATCACACCGTTTACCTCTGCTGTGCGTGTGAAACGGGGGCAGCTGTCGATCAAAACATTCTTTTTAAAAGTTGACAGTGGAGTGTAATAGGGAGTTTCTGATCTTGCAATGCTTTCTTCTGATTTTCGTATTGCATATTAGCACTGGCATGCATCCAGATGTCCTACACAAGACAAGAATGCCCTGTATAACCCTCTTTTCCTCTATCAGATCAGAGTCAGCTGAAGTCAGAAAGATTTATTCTCCCCTCCCCACTAGTGTTGGTTTTTACCTGCGTATGTACTGATATGCTTTCGACTTCCAGAGGTGGTATATCAGGTGGGTGGTATTAGAACAGATTATCACACCATACTTGATGCTGTTTTTACACAGCATACCCACCATGAAAAAGCCAGTTTCACCATGGCCCTGGTAGACCTTTCATCTGCATGACTGGCAGCCGTATTCCACCGCCGTTGGGCCTGAGTGATATATCCAGGTGTAGCAAGAGGAGACTTTCCCTAAATGAAGCCCACAGCAGGGGGATTCCTCACAGGTGTCTCCCTGGTTAGTGAAAGGTCTGTGTAGTGATGCCGAATACCCCAAGCACTGCCAGGTTATTTACATTGTCTGTTCATGTCCAATCAGACTGGGCTTCCAGGGAAACCCGTTCTGCATCCAGCCTGGTGCTCAGTAGGCACTGCTCTCTGACTGATGCAATTCTCCCAGAGCTTTGCCAGCAAGGAACACACACAAATACTCTGCTGTAAGATTCCTGCAGTATCAGTGCAAGTACCATCACTTAAAAATTAGTGATGGTACTTCACTGAAAAATTAAAGGTTTCCATTTGCTGTTATCTGTCTCTATAAACTGTCAACAGTTATTAGAACGTAAACAATAGTTTGAATGATAATATCAATGATGTATGATATATTATTAATATTTAATATATATTATTAATTATATATATATATATATATATTATATATATATATATATATATATATATATATATATATATATATATATATATATATATATATATATATATATATATATAATATTATTAATATATCATACATATTAATATATATTATTAATATATCATACAAGGGAAGTTGGCAGGACACTGCGAAGATACAAAAAATTTATAATAAATAAATAAATAAATAAGCACTGGAAAAGTGTTCTAAAGTGATCAGAATACATATGATAGCCTTGTCTGAGGAACAGACAAAAAATGGACCCCTTATTCACCGAACTATTACTTTAGGAAAACCAGACACAAATGTAAACATGCAAACATTGTCTTAGCACACACTTTGCACAATATCTCCTATGCAGCTGTGGTAGACTGGCTTTCAACATGCAGAGGATTAGGTCTGCTTTTACTGTTCAGTGTTGCATAGTAATTACCCCTTCTGTATGTGTGTCTCTCAGAACACAGAACACTGATCTAAGAACCCATGCTGTTGCTCCACCACTGCAGGACCCTACTGATCCAGAGAAAGGAGAGAAAGAGGTGGATTGAGCCTCAGCCTTGTCAGGATGGATTAAAGGAAAGACTTTGAGGGTTTTCAGAAATGCTGAAACTGAGCTCCCTGCTCTCCACAGTTCTTTTAGTCCTGGCTCTTGCTTTTATCCTTTTTTTTATCTCAAGCCATTCATTAATAGTCCTCGAAATTAATGAGCACGTCATACATCCATGAACACCTCCAATAAACCATCAGGGAGGCCTCGGAATGACAGATGACATCCATCCGTCTCTGTATGGGGAACCACGGCCTGACAGGCTGAAAAAAAAGATGTCACTCATCTAATGGAATCTCTTAGACCTGCCCACTTCAGTGAGCAATAAACAAGCAAACGTGCAAAGAAACACTCTGAGTCTCTGAATTTCAAACCTGACCATCTTGCTCACACACTCCCAAAGCACAGCCGTGGGTAATTAAGCTCTCCATTGTGAAAGTAGGGTTTGATAACGTACTTCTCTTTATTCAGCAATATTTATGTCTCATCTCTGCATAGCGCAAGGCATATTGTACACTTGAAAAGAGCCACAAAGAGCTTCAATCACACACAAGACTCACATAAGCATGCAAACACACACCCACCACACAATCACACTCATCTCCTCAAGAGGACATTATTGGAAACTCCCTGCAGAAAACATTATTTCAGGCCTGCGGAATAAATGAGGATGGTTTTGTGGAAGGCTGGTAACTTGCGTGGCTTATTTTAACCCGTCTCATTACAACAACCTTTGGTCCTCATTTCCTGGCAATAAAATCATATTTTACTGAGTGGTACCTGTCAAAAAAGAAAAAAAAAAAGGTGGTTCAGAGGTTCTCCTATCTCTCTCTCTCTCCCTGTCTGATTGATGTTGTGAGGAGGCATTAACACTTCTCTCCATGCCTGTACTGAAGTTAATGCATGGGAAAGATGGATTACGCCACGTAATGGCGATGGCTTCCAGAAAGATGGCTCAGGAATCAATAATGAGTTTGTCCTCCCCACTTTCTTCTTCGTGCTCGTCGCTTGCTTCGCTGCAATTAAATAAAACCACATTTGCATATGGAAAAATAATTAAAACAAACAAACCGCTAGGACTGCACTCTCTCCCACAGGAGAGAAAGCCAGAGATGAGGAGGACCCAAAAATGAAAAATGCCCCTCACTGAAGGGTGTAATTGCACCGCTCAGCTCCTCGTCCATTAATCCTGTCAATTCAGCTCTTCACCAGTTCTTCCTTCTCTCCTTTTACAGCTTCAGCACAGTCATGAGGCACAAATGCACAGATGATGTGGGTCTTGATGAAGAAGTTTAACGAGTGAAACTACAGACCAACTTTACTCATTAGGACAAATGTGAGTGATCCATTAAGACTTGTTTGTAATATGCACTAATGCTGAAGCATATATGAGGGAGGCTATTGGGGACTTCAATCATAAACACACCAGTGTGTGCGCTGTGTGTAATCTCCCTCAGAGAACTCTGGAATAAGCTTTCTCTTTTCCCAAATGTGCATGAAAGTTACTCATAGAGTGTCCTCTGCCTGAAGACTTCTGTGTGTCTTTTTGCATGTATGCGTTCTTGCATTTGCTGTGTTGGAGTCTTTGAAAGGACTCCCTGCTGATGCTACAAGCAAGGAGCCATTGCTGGAGAGTCATGCAAGCAGGAGAGAAAAAACAGCTAAAAACTCCATTTCAACTTCATTTGAAGCCCGGGGATAAAAGATAGACGATCTCCCAGCATTCCCGCAACCTCATTGAGGCCCTATCAGTGCACAGACGCATGAGCCCTGGCACGGTCTGTGTGGTAGTGGGCAGGGTACCAGCCACAGAAACACATGTTAGTCTAGAGAGAATACCACCTCCTGGAGAGACTGCCATGCTGTGAATGAGCTGGCCAGGTTGGCAGCTCAACCGGCACTGCACACAGTCCAAAGGGGGCAACTTGGGTGTAATCCTCCATAGTCATGGGATGGCAAGCCAGGCCTGGTTCTTCAATTGCTGACTGTGCAGATGCCAGTGATTCTTTTGGATCCTCTTGATGGGCAAATATGTACCAAAGTTAAGGTTAAATTCATAAATTATTGAATAAATTAGCATGATTAAATTTTCATTTTAAGGTGAGGGAATACCATACCACCTGGTTCTTTTGAAAGCTCTTCGGTTATATTTTCCCTCAACTAAGGGTAAAAGTATCACCTCATGTCCAGGCTTGTGTATTATTTAAAGGTTTCCACATCAGACACGTGCTCCTAAAGGGGCAACTGTGCTTCCAAGCCCCATCAAGATCCCTGCGAGATACACAAGGTACATTTGCATTCATCGAGGCCTGCCATGTTTTCTCTTCCTCCCCTGAAAGAGCAACATGATCCAGTGGGCTGTAGCCCCAGGCTAGAACAACACTGCTTAAAACGCATGCTTTCTGATGAGGAAACACTTCCAGGATTGCAAAGCTTGCTCTGATCTGTCCATCCTCTGCGCTGTCTACAGACACTGCCTCATCTCCTCTGTTTAAAGACTCCTTCAGCTTTCCAAGAAGAAGACTGCAGGTTGAGTTGGACACTGAGTGGGAATTACAGTTCACTCTTACCAATTTGACTTCGGAAACATTGTTAAATATTAGTAAAATTAGAAGAAATAAGCCTGGCATTCCTGTAGGTTGAACATTAAAGAATGGCACAAACAAAGCCATAATTCCCAGGGAATGCAAGAACTGAATGTATGTATGTATACCTTGAATGCAATGTAAGTTCTTTTGGATGAAAGTGTCTGTCATGAATGTAATGCATAAATATAAAATAAATTAAAATATTACATTTAAACATCTATTTAGGTAAGAAAACTGATCCCACGAAATAACTGCCGGATCATCCGAAGTTGGTTTTGTGCTTGTTGTGTTTCACATCTTGAGCATCTGCGGTTGAATTAACCAAAACCAAGCACTTGATTCTAATATGAAGGTCTTTAGCACAGAAGGTATTGACTAGTGGTTTCCAAGATGCCCACCAGTTTCATCTGTTGTAAAAGAATCGTAAGAGATATGGATGTGCATCAGACCTCTGTCAGAAGAAAAAGAAAAACTGATCTTGTGTTACATAATGAGGGATTTGGTCTCATCTCTGAAAGCAGATGGGGTGTGTGAGGCACAGCAGCTCCCCTGCTGTAAATAACTTGTTGACTGCTTTGACCTCTCTTTGTGCTGTTCTGGATGAGTGGACCTGCGGTGAACATGTGCTTGGAAAAGTAAAGGAACAGCGAAGGAGGGGGAGGAGGTTGTTGGGAGGGCATATGGCAGCAGCCTCTTCTTCAGAACTCAATGTAGTCTGCTCTAACACCCCCATCCTCCCCCCACCACTCCTTAGCCAAGGCAGTGCTCCGTCCTGGACTGCAGATTGCTTATGACAGCCGCACTATTTCAAGTGTAGATCTGAGCTAAATTGAAATGAGCAGTACCACTTGTGCCGGTGGGGGCCTGTGCTCAAGTCTCCTGTAGTGGTGCAGGGAAAAACCTGTTACCTACAACCTTCAAAGCCACCGCCTTCTGCTGCAATCTGCTTCCGCTCTTCTCCCCATTCCTTCAGCTGCCCCACAAGGATCCTTTCCCTGGAGCTCAACTCTCGAGCTGCCAGCTTTCAGATATTTCTCACGCTGCTAGACTCATATGGTGTTGGTTAGCATGTAACAGACCCATTTTCTTTAAGAAAATAAGGATGAAACCTGATGGAAAGAAAATAAACTGTATCGTAATATGACACTTCAAATGCGGAATCCGTTGCCCGTTTATAGTCAAATGTACTAGTGTTGAATTAAGAAAGTGCTCAGACGAGGTAATGACAGAAGGGAAGTGACTCATTGCAGGCAGGATGTAGTCGGTGTCAGTCAGCCATAAGAGTTGGGAGGGTGGTGTGAGGACAGACATGGGGTCAAACACTCACCGCCTCATCGAGTTCATTTCCACACTGTCCTCTGCAGGGTACTTCCCCTCTGAGGGACTCACCAAAGAAACGCTTCATTCACTCACTGATCAGTGGCCTTTTCCTCCTCCTCCTCCTCCTACCCTCTCCCTGCCTCCCCCTCCTTTCTCACTGTCTCTTTCTCACACACACACATACTGGGGTGGTGCGAGGCTCTGAACTGGAAGCCATGCTTTCTAATAGCGCAACAGGAGGTGAGCAGTGTCACTCGCAGACTTTCAGCAGTGGGTGTCGGACTACTGTAAACTGTATCATCAGTGGGACTGTACTGGCAGTCACACCTGCCAACTGTTCTGCATACGGACATCTGCTAAACCATCAGATATGAGATACATTTCCTCATAAAAATCCATGTCAGACCCTTTCCGAATCGCACAAGCACAGCAGATACATGAAACAGCCCACAGCTGGGTGTAGTTATCTTAATGCTGCTGGCCTGCAGTGACTATTATGGGTCAATGAGTAGCTCCGGTCACTCGATGGCTGTTCGTTAAAGAGAGGTCAGATGTTCCGCGTTGCAGTTAACAGTGTTTGCGGCTATGTCGCCACTCAGCTGGTCACTCCTAATGATCAGGCAATCGATAGGGCTTGCAGTTCCCTGTAACCAAGCTGTCAAAAGAACAAACACACACACCACACACACTTAGTATGAGGCGGCATGGCACTGCCGAGCGCAGTGGTGTCAGATGATTATCCGTGAGAGACTAGTCAGTGGGAGTTTCTGCTACTGTTGAAAGAGACATTAGAAAGCTTGTCTGGAACAATTAGGCATAAATGTCTGACAAAATACCAAATTGAAAATTTTAAACACTAGAGAGGTCAATATGCTCAGATTATTAGCTCCCCTATGCAAGATATGAGAAGAATTAGGAAATATTAGTACAGAATTTTGATTAGAAACTGTATAGCCTGGCGCAGTCACTGTCTTTGATCATAATGCCTAAATAATGTTGATTTTGATCATTCTTCAGGAATTAATTTTTTAGCTTGTTTATCTTGTAGCCTATCAGGATTGTAGCTCTTCCACCCAGAGAATGATTTACATGATTGAACAAACAAACTGTGTGTTTAACTGTTAAACTGCAAGTGTAGCCAAACCCAGAGTTTCGGATTTTAACTTCCATGGTTAGGGAATGGCAATGCACACTACCTGTCTGGCATCATTCTCTGTATGTGTGTGTGCTGTCTCATGGTTAAGTGCACAGGAAGGCTCATTGTAGTCCACTGGGCTGGCAGATAAAAGCGGATTCATTCTCTGTGTCTGGCGACACAAGAAGTTCCTCCGAGTGGCTGGCTGGCCCACCCCATCTGCTGTCCACACTGAAAGGCCCATTTGTTGGCTGCTCTTCAGAGACTGGGCCACTCGGAACCCGAGGGTTCTGGAATTGATCCAGAGAAGACTGTACCAAGCGGTTAGTTTGAGAGAGGCGCTGAGTGGCACCGTAAACAGGAGGCAGAGAGGGGACTTGCTGTCACACACATTTTATTGTTTCACATCAGCACCAGTGCAGTACTACAAAACAGTAAATACACTGACGAAAGCAAAACTTTCAGTTAAATGACAAAACAACAACATGAAAGGGAAGGACGGTGAACAGGTTCAAGCTGGCAAACTGTTAATATATTAACACATGACTTACAGTGTGTGCATATGTGCATGACAACATACATTTTTCAAATTCTATGATACAACTTGAATACTTAAAGTAAACTATTAATATTGTTGTTGTTTTGTTCAGAGCTATTGTGTTTTCTTATAGTGTTAGCAAAATAGTGAGCTAAATCTAATGGCCGTCTGTCTTCAGGGCTAATGGAGCCAATGATGGACATTTGTTACAATGCTGCCTAGCAGTTACGCACAGCAGAGCATATAATTATATAAAAATATAAGAGTTTGACTTCAACAAAGCACTTTCTGCTCACTCTCCTTTTCTTCATCTTTTTTTCCAGCTTCTTATGGTTTCTTTGTGAACGATTTAGGAAATTATGTCAGTTAATTTAATGCATTTGATATGTTGAATATAATGGAAAATATTACATATATTTAGGTTATATAACGATCTGCTTTTTAAACCATATGCATGGAATTTAATTAATTTTCATACATTCATATTTTTTTCCCTCATCTCACTGACGGTGATAATTAATATCAACCTGTAAAATGTTTCACTTAACACTTTGGTTATATTGGTGCATTTAAGTCTGAAAACTCTAATCCCATATTTACTTTCCAGCCGTTTTCTGTCCCCTGATAATCTGTTTATGCGTGAGTGTGGCGTTGCGTTCTGCCGGGTGCTGGAGGGGTGTGAGCTGAGTTGTACGGAGGGCTCTGTGTGATTACTGGGGCTCAGTCTTGGCGGGCACTCGGAGTTGTCAAAGCCTTTGATCTGAACTGTCTTCATAATCACTTCAAAAAGTGTTCGTGGCACCATGAGAGGTTTACAAATTCGCCCTGTACTTTTCCTACACTCTTAAAGCAGTTGATGATCTGTGTTTAAGGCCTGTCCGCCATGATGAGAGGTAAAGAGAAGGAAGGCATTTTAAAATCACTCACTATCCAAGTACAGTTTGAGTAGAGCAGGATATTTTTTAAATTAATTTTATTCTCCCCTATCTGCACGGTCATTTCAAACATGTTTATGATGTGTCTGTTGCTGTTGCTCTCTTTTATAATTCCTGTCTTTCTATAAACAAAGTGAGGGACAAAAGTGAAATCCTTCCGACTCACAAGGGGCTCAAGCAGAAAAAAAAATTCGACTGTGCTCTTTAACAAGAGCATTTGCATATTTTTATAGTCTCTAAAAGAAAAATAGCCGGCAGGCTAACAGCTCCAGCAGCAGTGTAAGCTGAAAACGGAAGCAGTGAGATCTGTGTGTGTGTGTGTGTGTGTGTGTGTGTGTGTGTGTGTGTGTGTGTGTGTGTGTGCGCTCACAGCGTGGCCACTCTGTCCCTCTGCAGCAGATTGAGTCTGGGTCTAACGTGGAAGGAGGCCCTTCTCCCTGGAGAAGTGAGGGAAGGTGGGAGAGTTGAAGCTCCTCTTCTGCAAGAGAAATAACAATGTTAGAATCAGTTTGAACTGCATCTTGAACAAATATTCTTTCTGCGGCACGTAATACACATTTTCTCTCCTGGCGCCTTTTTGCCCTCCAGTTGTCCAGTTCCTCACTATGTTCACCATGTCTGTGTTGATATCTGATCATACCCCTTTCACTTTATTTATTGAGGTGAGTGACTGATCCTTGAATTGAGAGGGACTGTACTTTTCTGTGTATAGATAGATACATTTTTTTAATGTATTTTAATGATAATATTTTAAATACATGATTTACAAGTATTAGCTTCCACTGAGGTACAATTTTAAACAATCTTTTCAGCCTCTTTTTGTGAGGTTTTGACACCTTGTGACCCAATTATCTATATACAAATACCACAAAAACAGTCTGTAATTGTTAACTTGTTAATTTTCTGTTATGCATATACTCTCACGTCGCCACGACTGCCAGTATAAATGATATTACTTCATCATTTCTCCAGCATATGCTATAGGAGGCCTGTTTGCATGTATAACATGAGGTTTAGATAGAAATATCCAGCTCTATCACCCACTGCGAGTGCACTGTATAGCCATTATTGTGCATACCAGAAATTAGACTCATTGACCTTTCCACCTTACACATGAGACACATATGTTTCCTTAGCTTAACCATTATTCACCCTCTAAGCACTGCAGTGCACCCTTAGCATGAGCATTTTAATAAAAGTGAGTGAGAGCGAACTAGAGGAGTTTAGAATGATCCATTGCATGTTGCCTGAGTTAAGGGCAGCATTTTAGCTGTAGGGCTGTCCGTGTGCCTGGCCTGAGTAATAAGTAATGTGTGGTAGGCAGTTTGGCAGAAGGTCAGGCCACTTCTAGCAGGCTGGTGAATGTTGCTTTTGTGACCCTGCGGGCTGGATGCGTGAGTGGACCAAGAGGGAGAGAATTAGAGGAGGAGACAAAGAGAGGTAGAAATGGTAGAGACAGAGAGTGAGGAAAGGCCCAGAGGTTTAGGAGAACATATAGGATGCCAAAATAAGGATACAGATGTATGTAAACCCATTTTTCCTGCAGTTGGTGGGAACGTAATTAAGATGAAACACACAAATGATTTTCTGACAACCGAGCATGCCCACACAAACAAAAACAGAAGATTTTATATAGTTGCTAACACGTTTACACTGTCATTTGTCAGTCATACACCACCTTTTTGACTGGCTTGAGCCACAGATTTCTCTAATTTTCTCATTAACTCAAAATAGATACACAAAGGCTATTTTTATACCACTTAAAACTGTGACTTACATACTATGACTTGTATATTTTAACAAAAGTATCTACAGCAAAATGCTTCTGTTTCTATCACCTCTCAAGCAGAGTCAACGTTCCCGTCTGGTAACCCACTCCAGGACAGGCTCCATCATTTATCCCTGATCGGGCTGAAAGCAGCAGAGCTGAATTTGTGTTTCGACGCACTGCACTGCCATAAACAGCCTCACATTTCCTTCCCATTTTCACCATGAATCTCAAACCGTGCATGCCAGTTACATTAAAACAACACATGAGGAAAATTACAGCTGTATTATTTTATTTGCAGTACCTGTAATAGGCCTCGTATTACAAGCAATATTTATTGAGCCACGCAGCTTTGCCGTGGATTTATTGTGTTGACAGTCAAATGTAGTTATTTTGCATAACTTGAGCATAAAATAAATTATTTCATCCACATATGATCCTCTTTTTTACTAAGGGTTGAGACAGCTCTCAACCAATGGGTTTGTCTAACTTAACAGTTCGCACTTTCTGCAACCAACAGCAAATCCTTAAATCCACAGATGTGCTGTTGAAACCAAACTTCTATGTTTCATCACTAAAAACCACACAATGTCTGGCCACTGGCAAAAGATTTCCATGTTTCTCACAGTCAACATAACACCCTCAACATAGAAACTCTTCTCCTCTTCATCACAGAGAAAGACACTTTTGCTTTTGTGAGTGCAGCTGAAATGGCAAGAGACCTGTTTTCTCACAAAACGAGCAACTGATAAAACAGAGAGGTCACTTCCAATGCGTGGTTCCTCTGTAATTCAATTTGATTGGGATTTTGTGTGATTTGTGCTATGCATCTCTGGGGAAATAAATGCTTTGATTAATGTAATCCTGAGCAGGGAGGTACGACAAACCGCACTCCTCAGGGAACAGCGCTGTTTGACAAACAAAAACACGCAGGGCACTACTTCAGTCCACACACAGTGGATACATTTTAAATGGCAGAGGGCACGTCGCAGTGCTCTTGTAACTTTTTCATCAGATTAATATGTCGATGCATAATTAAAATGGAATATCTGACAATCCTAGCATGTACATATAATCAAGTGTTTCATGAAAGTGCCCCTGACCCGTAATGGGACAGTAGGAGTTAGATTATTGCAGTGGCCTGCAGCAGTAATCAGTGCAGTGTCTGTTATAGGATGTCCGAGAGATATTGTTAGTCCACATGGGACAGTTAAGGGTGATCTGTCAGTTGCACACACACAGACAGACAGACAGAGAGAGAGAGAGAGAGAGAGAGAGACGTACACATCGAAGACTAGCAAGGAACAGACAGCTGCGTGTCGCATCACACATCTTGAGATGAAATTTGAGGCTGGGGTCCTGACTGAGTTGGGGGATAACATCAAAAATATGTCTGCTGGGATTCATATATGCGTCTTCATTTTCTATTTAACTGATTTTAGTCTATTTATTGCATATTTGTATTTGTGTACATAACATATATTTATACTATAGCATTAGATGTTGCATCCACATATTTTAAGCACATTATGACATTTGCATTGATTTCCAATGGGAGAAAGCACAATCAATAAGGGGCTGGCTGGAATGTTTACGAATAATGAAGCTCGGATAATCTTCGTGTAAGACATAGAGCTCTGAAACATTTCTCGCCATTTCGATCATAAGCTGCGCGCCTCCTGAGCCGGTGCTACGGGAAATGATGCACAAGGGAGCAGTGGAATATACAAGGCGGAACGGCGTGACGCACTCTATGGGCTACCATGTAGGCTATAGAACAAGGGTATAAAATAATGTCACAAATTATGAAATAACATCGTCCAGTCGATTACTCTTCTTCTCTGACCAATTATCACTGAAGACTTGATCCTGTGTAGTTTTTATCCCAATTTTGGGAAGGAGGAGAATTTTAGAAATGCAATAGCCTACCTAAGTTTTTTTTTTTTTTTTTTTTTTCGATTATTATCTTTGTCCCAAATAACTCTAAATAGTTTACCAATTATTTCGCATTCCAGTCTGTATATCAGACAACTGAAAGCTCAAGACTGGCTATGCTGAAGGATTACAGATATTGACATGAGCTCAATTCCTCTCTTTTTCGATGACGAAAGTAATAGGCTACTTTAATGATAGCAGTTAGACAAATAATATATATATATATATATATATATATATATATATATATATATATATATATATATATATATATATATATATATATATATATATTATATAAGGTTTAAAAATAAAACACAACATATCATTATAAAATAATAATTATACTTAGTATAAAATAAACATCATACACATAAACCATCCCACTATGACATTTTATCTTCCGGAATTAAGAGAAAATAAGAGACTTCGCATTCTTTTTTTGGGGGGATGACGCCAGAGCTCTGGCCTACGATTTCACGCTGTCAGACATGAGCTTAGCGCTTTGAAGGTTTTTTTCTCAAATTAATGACAATTCAGCAGAATGTTTATATAGCCTATATTGTATTTCTTCATAACCAACAGATATTTCATTTAATTATAATTAAAGCTATTTTTTTTCTTTGTAGTATTTTTTTAATCCTCACAAACCTCTTAAATGATATTTAATTAAAATTGTATTCAGTGTTATTTTTTTTTTCGTCATCTTAAAATTCCCGAAATTGTTCAAATATCTATCAAACACGCGCGCACTTTTATAATGCTTTATATATGAATTTATTTATTCTGTTTTATTTTTGTTGTATACATTTTTCCTTGGATTTGTGCCACTAGCCTATATATCACACACTTAGACAAGTTTTTAATATATTTAAATACTGGTGTTATATCAGCATTTTACGCAACAACATTTATATAAATGTCTGTCAAAAATAATAAACTGACTGTACAAAAAAGTTTTATTTATAAACTTCCTAAACCTTAACGAAAAGTTTTAATAAACTAAAAACTGCAACGTTATCAATCAAATACAAAATTACAAAGGCTTAGGCTACACATTAAGATGAAAATCCGTGAAAACTAGGCTACATTGAATAAAAAAAAAAAAAAAAAATATATATAAAAAAATATATATATATATATATATATATATATATATATATATATATATATATATATATATATAAACCATGCAACTAACAGCATGGTCTACATTGCTTCTTTGAGCATTAACAGTAATTTGAATTAATGTCTTATGAATTAGGCTAATTAATTGTGCGGAGGTGGTTTTTGCATTATGATTTCAACATGTATCAGTTTACGATATCAGTACCCTATGCTTCTCCTAAAAATAAATAAATCAATAAATAAATAATAATAACTGAATAAATCAATAATCAAGGACAAACCCAATTACTCACCATTAGCGCTTTTACCATACTGACTAAGCGCGACACCTGCTGGTGACAAAATACGTCACTATCAAGCGTGTAAGTGTGGGATCTAATCTTTATGATTGTCCTGATTCCAGTTATTTTATGTGTATATCTTTTGTATACGCTTGTATATACGAATTTAAGATGTGTGTTTGGCGCATTGGTAGATGTTCTTGGATTGACTGGCTCTTTCATCTCGACTCCAGTGCACAAACATATAGCTTAATGCGACCAGTGTTCCTTCTTTTATTCCACTCACCATAGCAACCGAGAGGAAGGGTTCAGAAATGCTTTGCCCATGAATGAAACAAACGGTCTTAGTGGGGCTGCGAGAGAGATAGCATCTTCGACCGGGAGGGCACATAGAGTTATCCCAAGAAATATCGAAGAGAAAGGTTTTCGTTATGTTTGCATAAAGGCTATATTACATTTAAAAAATATGATCCTTACATCTTTTACAATTTAAATCGAATTAAATCTAACTTTAGTTTTGTAATCTGTAGGCTATATTTTGGTCACCCCATACTCATTTAAACTGCTTTTATTTCTGGCTCGTTTATTTTAATCATATCTCGCTCAGACACTTGCATATTTTCTTTGCTACCGGTCATGATGTGCTAGACTAGTTTCTGCTCAGTTGCTCCTCATGTGCAGTGTTGTCTCTCACAGTGGTTCGGTAACACCTAAAATCCTTGCCGTCATTCACACACCGTCTCGCGTTATACGTCGCGCGCTCCAAAATAAGTCAGTCCTGCAGACCAAGTTGCATCAAACTTTGGCACAGAAGTAAAAGATCGATTTATGTAAACGACCTGATATCCACTTGTACGCGACTCCACCGAGAATTCCACCGAGGGTCTCCTGTTTGAATTTGATTGATTGCACATTCTCCACTGGACATTCACTACAAAACAGCAGCTTAACCGTCTGCTCGCTATTTCATGCAAATGCACACATTGTGTGAAGAACTGAAAATGCAAAAAAAAAAAAAAAAACAAAACAAAAAAAAAAAAACACACAAACAACACAAAAAAAATATATATATATATATATAATATATATATATATATATATATATATATATATGAGGTATATAGATTAATGTTAAGGTAGCCTATATTATGCGTGGTAATACAGTTATAACCCCGCTGAATGCTGATTTATTTTCACTTACCGTAAGATTCCATGATAACTGGAAAAATGTCTCAAATACTGCATTGTTCGTCCATCAGTGACCGACTCTCTCCCTCCGTTTTGGTCCTTCCTAAGATTTTCTTCCCTCTGACTCAACTGAGCGGAGCTCTCCTCTGCACCGCTATTATTTTCACTAAAATATATGAAAATTTATGCAAATGAAAATCAGCACTAACTGTTCGTGTCTTGTTATACTTGGGGATTTTTCCCTCTCTACTTCCACAGAAAACAAATGATCCCCCCAGCAGGGAACACGGGGACCTTGTTACATAAACAAATAAATAATAAACAGCCTACTTTTCAGATAAAAAAACATTAAACTTCAAAAGTTGAAGGCTTGAACATTTGAAATTGCTTCGACTCCTCAGAGTGAGTGAATCCCTTTCCTTGTGCTGGCTATCACGTTTCTTTTGGCCGCACGAGACGTTCTTTGAAAGCGAGCAGTATGAAATGCATAGCAGTAATTTAGACCAAAATCTACTGGAAATTAATGAATAGACAGCCCCGTGGCGGTGGCCCTACTTTGCCATTTAATGTAAACAAATCCACGAGGTTCTCTCGGTTTTTGAGTCTGATCCAAATTAAATCTTCTGGGAAGGGGAGTGCGTGGTCCTCTCTTGGGTTTTCTACAAAACCTGATTCAATGTTGTTATACATCAATACTGCGTGAAATCTAAAATAAGCTTTTCTGTCACAATAGCTTTTTAGAACGATTATTGGTGTAAAATGTATCATTGGTTAACATGTATGTTTTGCCTGTCTTTGTTATGATAGCCTACTATTATTCAAGCAGTAGCCTACACTGTAGGCTAGTTCATAAACAAGGAGATCCCTTGAAACCATGTGTCACACCTCTCTTGAAGATGGGGTTAGCCTTACCGTATGTCAGTCACTCCAAATTTTCTTTGGACTTTTTTATTTATACCACTGGGTGAATCCATATGTTGTAGGGGTCTGATGGAAACGTCTAAACAATTCAGCGGCAAATTTGAAAAGGAATGTCGTGTTTGCCCTATCGTCAGTCGATCTTCGTAGTTAAATTAAAAGACGTTTCTTGCAAATCCCCAAAGGACTGCTCAGTTTCCTTCCGTTTGGTTGCCACTTTCTCCACATGCCTTTCTTGCGTTGAGTTGCCTTGCATTCTCTGTTTCCGTTTGGAAGCATCGAACAGTCATCTCGTTAACTCTTGAGAGGCCGACGTTTCAGAAAAATAAATAAATAAATAAATCTATAGTAGCGATGGTTAGCTATTGCGTCGATATATTTATATGGTCTTGCTTAGTTGACTTTAAAAATTGCAACAGACTAGCTAGACCTCCTTTTAAATGAAATGATTGTAGCTAAATAAATGCAGTCAGTACTATTTCAGTGATTTCCAAAGGACCTATTTCGAAATTTCAATTACAGCAAGATCAGTTGTATTTGTTAGAGGTCACTGTTCATCACTTTTATCTAAGGCTTGGAAATAGAACTAACTAGGCTATGTGTTATTTTATTATGGCCCTGAGAAATAGCCCACTAACGGTTAGGCCTACATTGTCTTGTCAATGATTCACTAAAATAATTCACCAAAACTATGGGAAAATTTACTTAAATTGGGATTTATTAATACATTTCCACATTCTTTAGAGTTTTCAGTCATTTATCTTGAATTATTTATTTAAATTCTAAAGCAACCAATTGGAATAGTCGGAAGGGGGGCCTAAGTGCCTGAAGCGGCCTGTCAATCTTGCCCGTGCTATCCAATCAACGAGAGCCGTACACCCGACTTCCTTTATTTGGGGAAAAAATACGTGGACGACGTAGCCTACGCAGCACCGGGTAAACACTCGTGTGTCCTCGAGCTCTGAGGGAGGGACTGAGCTAACTGTCAGAGAGAGAGAAAGAGAGGGAGGGAGAGTGAGCGAGGGAGAGGAGAGAACAAGCGAATGAGAAAGAAGGCATGCAACACTGCTCTGCACTGTAATACTGGATTGTACTTCAACTGGAGCGGTTTGGCAGGTTTAAACACATCAAAACCGAACAAAGAGACAGACTTTACAGCACCATAAAAGAATCTGCAAAAGAAAAGAAATAAAGGGACGGCGCAAGTGAAATCGCTGCTGCTAAATAACAAAAGAATTGAGGAAGAACCACGTTTAATATTTTTCCACTTGGTAACGGAACATACGTTTGGACTTATTATTTTTAAGGGCATATTTCAACTTCTTCCAGCGCCAGAAGTTTCTTTGAGGACAAAGTTTTGAAACAATTTTTAATCTTTCATTTTTTATATTTTTAAATTTGTTTTCAGACTATTTAAAAAGAAAATATAGATCGAAGGACTTTTTGACTTCCGAGGGGTTTTCAACGCTGACATAAAAGTGGAATTTATCGTTTCAATCATTCATATGTTCGAAATATATGAATGCACAAACTATTCAAGAAACGGATTTCGTCCTCTCGCCTACAATAGGCTATCTTTCTCTTTGCTGTTTGTTGATGGTGTTTGCCAAAACACAAGTCAGACTTTCAAAGTTTGAATAATTCATGAGATATAATTTGCCTGCATTAAAAAAGTTTCTGCGAAAAGGGAGGGGGTGATCTGCAAACATATTCATAAGGTTAGCGGAATGGCCACAGCGGCTTCCAACCCTTATCTACCCAGCAGTATATTATCGTCCGGCTCGATCGTGCACTCGGACTCCGGAGGTGGGATGCAGCAGGGCAGTGCTGCGGTAACCTCAGTGTCCGGTGGGTACAGAGGAGACCCAACGGTTAAAATGGTACAAAGCGATTTCATGCAGGGCGCAATGGCAGCGAGCAACGGGGGACATATGCTGAGCCACGCTCACCAGTGGGTGACGTCCTTGCCTCACGCTGCAGCGGCGGCTGCAGCTGCCGCAGTGGCCGCAGCTGAAGCTGGATCGCATTGGTCGTCTAGTCCCGTTGGAATGACAGGCAGTCCGCAACAGCAGCAGGACGTGAAAAATAACTCGGGGAGAGAAGATTTGCACTCTGGTACTGCGCTGCATCACAGGCCCCCACATTTAGGTCCCCATCAGACTCACGCGGGTGCCTGGGGTAGCACAACCGCTGCCCACATCCCTTCTCTAACCGGGAGCCAACAGCAGCAGCAGTCTCTCATTTACTCGCAGCCTGGAGGTTTCACGGTGAACGGCATGCTCAGTCCGCCGGGCAGCCAAAGCCTAGTGCACCCGGGTCTTGTGCGTGGCGACACCCCGGAGCTCGATCACAGCAGCCACCACCACCACCATCACCACCAGCATCAACATCACCAGCAAGCACACCACGGAGTGAACAGCCACGACCCGCACTCTGACGAGGACGCACCGACATCGGACGATTTAGAGCACTTTGCCAAGCAGTTCAAACAACGCCGAATAAAACTGGGCTTCACGCAAGCGGACGTGGGCTTGGCGTTGGGCACTCTGTACGGGAACGTCTTCTCGCAGACCACAATCTGTCGCTTCGAAGCTCTCCAGCTCAGCTTTAAGAACATGTGTAAGCTGAAGCCATTGCTCAATAAATGGCTGGAGGAAGCAGACTCTTCCACAGGCAGCCCCACCAGCATCGACAAGATAGCGGCTCAGGGCAGGAAGCGCAAGAAGCGCACCTCCATCGAAGTGAGCGTCAAAGGTGCGTTGGAGAGTCACTTCTTGAAATGTCCCAAGCCTTCGGCCCAAGAGATAACCTCTCTAGCGGACAACCTGCAGCTGGAGAAGGAGGTGGTGAGAGTTTGGTTTTGCAATCGGAGACAGAAAGAGAAAAGGATGACGCCCCCAGGAGTGCCGCAGACGCCGGAGGATGTATATTCTCAGGTCGGCAATGTGAGTGCAGATACACCGCCCCCCTCCATGGACTGCAAACGATTGTTCAGTGAGACATAGAACAGCATAGAAGACTAAAAATATTTTATATATATCTGATAAAACACAGACTATCATCAAGATAGCAAAACATTTTGATACTGTGATTGTGAGGGAATATTGAGACTGCAGATGTGTTATATATTTTTTTTCACAAGAAAAAATCACCCCTCTTCCTTTCCAACCCTAAACCGCCCGCTAATCTTCTTCCAGGCCCTTAAATGTCTTTACCTAAAAGGTTGTGTCTGCTCTTTCTTTCAGGGACATTTTTTAGTAGATTACTTAAAAGATGCAAGTTTAACTGGGCCGAGCGAACCGGGCGACCAGAGGGTGACAACTACAAGTTCGTTCCACCAGGTAATATTGGCGCATTAACTTCAACTGAAAAATAACAGAAATTAGCAATGAACAACAAAATCTTTTACCCCCACATCCTGTTACACCAATGTCTTGTTTGAGAGGCAAAAGACGCAGGCAATTGTGTACGTTGTTATGGGACATCAAACCTCAAACAAAGGGATGAAATTCAGTTGAAACAATGCGAAGAACAGTGGCATCCACGAAGCTTCCATCCAACTTGGCAGAGAGGACTGCATGGTTTGATATTATCCCAAAAATATGGAATGGATTTTTTTCCCCCTGGCCTTCCAATCCTCACAAAATCAACAAAAGACTGCCCACAGTTTCTGATCTCCAAGATCACATCTTTTGAAATTGTTTTTAATTTTATTTTAATTTTATTTTTTAATGTAAAGAACTGAATCTTACGTGGATTTTTGAGGACAAATTTAAATCAAAGATGACTTTTGAAAAGACTGAATATTCCGCAGCTGCACCTCTTTGAAAATCTTCTGTGCGAACATCCGTTGCCAAGTGGGCCAGAGCTGATGCTGTGGATGTTTTCATGTGCTGCCATTTCCAAGCAGTATTCTTTGGTAGGTTTTAATAAACAAGACTATGTAAAGTCGGCAATATAGATTCATTAGATCAGATGCTGATCGGAATTATTTACTTAATATTTTTCATTAAAATGCTTTGTTTTAATATTTTATTCGGGATACACGAACTATTCCAAACAGTTATTTATTTCCCCCAGACTTGTGTAAAATGTTTTCCCCTGTTTTCGTTGTTGACCTTTTTGTTTTGTTTAATTTTGTATTCTCATTTTTAAAAGAGCACAAATCTACACGAGCTGACTTTGACAGTAGGTAATAAGGGTATATTTTGATGTGATGATTTGACTGTAATTTAATTTCAGTAGTGATTCCGTAAGAGATGATCGAGAACAATAAATTTGTTAGAATGAAACAAAGTTGTGTGTTGTGCCTAAGATCGTAGCTGTTTCAAAAAAAATTAGGATGCAATTTTTGAGCAATATTTAGCCAAATGCATTTTAAAATGATATGCTAAATATTAATAACCTTGTATAATGACACGCAGAATATAAAATAACACTCGAAAACCAAACCTTTCTAATATTTTGCCGGCAACATAGAGATGCCTGATTATAATATAACCGTCATATAAATATGTCATACAATGCATTTTTATAAAATAAATAAATAAATAAAAATAGATCAGTGTAACGTGGCAATCGTAGGCCTCGACAGAAAGCATTAACAGGAGTTTTGCATTTCTACAACTTTAAGAATTTATATTAAGCTAACATTCTCCTCTTAGACAAAGCAGCAAAAGTGTCACCGCTGTAAATTACAACCATTTTGTTAGCAGGATGAAATGTGTCTCTGTGACAAGTAATAGCGAAAGCAACGTTCAGTAAATCTCACTAGAGCAAGCACAGAAAAGTTGATCGCTTGTGGAGGTGGAGTGTTTACAGTGTCACGCGCTTTTGTGTAGTGTAGGCTACATGTTTTATAGCGTTCACGTCAACTGTCAAATCCACATGCCTCATATCAACCCAATCACCATGTTTTTTGGATATAATTTTATTCAGCGTTATACTAGTCTGCTTTTTGCATTCGCCTTCTATCTATCTATCTATCTATCTATCTATCTATCTATCTATCTATCTATCTATCTATCTATCTAAATATAATATTGCTAAACAGTCCCCGTACATAACCCTGAAAACTAAAACACGTGTTTACGGACATTTTGCATATGCACAGCTTTTTATTGAATTTTTAGCATTCAGTCAGTCGAAGTGTTTAGGAATAGCAAAATATTATAACATTTAGTTAGTCTACATTATTATTATTTTTCTCAACAACTGAATTTCTTAAGTTCTCTCTGAATTTAGCGCCTGCTTCATGCTTCTTGTGATGACTTAAATATGGAATTGTTTTTATTAGGGCTATTTATTTTTATTTTTTATTATTTTATTTTATTTTATTTTATATTTACACTTTCTAATTTGCTTGTTAAAATTACTTGATTACCAGATTACTTGATTTCATAGCGGATTGCCAATGCCCCCAAGATTAACAAGTAGGCCTGTGTATAATTTATGCTGTAAACTTTAGTCGGTAAAAACATGTCATAAAATGATTTTATGTTATATCCCTAACATTATTCATGTAGGCCCAAGCCAAATATTGAGGATGAAATTATTCTGAGCTAGGCCTCATAAATAAAACAGACTGTGTTTTTGTACTCGGGCAAAAACGACAGTGTGATCGCTTCAACTTTTTCTCAGGATGACTATTCAGCAATCTCTCTAAGATTTAAAGTTGGCGGATGAATTCCTATACACTAGTTGCTTAGCAACTAAATTCAATCAATGTTATAGAAGTATGTATCCCTTCTCTTTGTCCCTAATAATAAGAGTGCCAGTATGACATTCAGACTGATTTTGTGCGCCCCGAGTTAATTCTGTCTTTGAGAAGTAGGCTAAATTAATTCATAATTAAAATGTAGACATTTTGAGGGGGGAATCAGCTAATGTGGATTATTGCTGCATGAAGATTTAAATGTCGCGTTGTTTGCCAGTAATATTTATTTTTAATACATTTTAGGTTTCGAGGAAAATGTCTGGATAAAGAATATTTTTGTCCAATGACCCTAGTTTTCTTTCGGTTATTAGCATGGCGTAAATACAGAAAATAGTATTTTAATTTTCTAATTTACTCAAATTTAGCTTTCTGTAGTTAGCAGGGAGGCCATGAATATGTTAAGCATGCACATGACAAACTGCACTAAACTCCATAGTACTGTCACATGACTTTCGACCCACGTGCTCAGATGTATTCAGTGCTGATAAAATCTAGCAAAGAACTAGGCCTATATGATTAGAAAAATTACCAGGTTATTTTATTTCTTTCTCTCTCTCATTCTTTCTTTTGTTTTATTTATTTATTTACTTATGCTATTTATTTATTTATTTATTTATGTAACTCAGGGTCTGAAAAAAATATTTGTAAACTTTTACCAATAAGATTATAAAAGCAGTTCAAATTATTATAAGCCTTTTAGTTTTGCAATTATGATGGTCTTTCATAAATAATCGAGCAGTTTTCGTACATGTGCAGTCGCATTTATTCCATTTATGCTTTATTGACAAACCTTCCTATTAAAGAAACCACAATTGCGTCACTGTCAAAAGAATGTTAACACTGAACCCGAAGTCCAAGTAACTCTAATATATGTGTATATTAGTAACAGCCTAATATATAACGTTACACCGGTTCTTTTTTGAAAAAAAGACGCTTCAACTTGACCAGTGACTGAAAAATCAGAATACAGCTGTACGATAGTGGCCTACCTCGACTACTACATGCTAATATGTCACACTACACAAACTTTTCCAGAACTCACACTGAAAAGATCAGTGACGAAATGTGTAATTTTAAAATAATAATAATAATAATAATATAGAATGAATGCCAACGCGCTGGGAATCCAGCTGCTATCGTAAAATTATTTTTGATAAATAAATAGCATACTATTAAATGTAGGCTAATATGGGGCCATAATTACTTGTCAATAGATCTTTAACGAGTCATTTTCAACAGGAAATCAGACTGGTAGACACCCACTAAGTTATTTATGTGCTATAAAAGCAATCTACAATGTGTATACAGAATTCCACTTTGAACATCTCATATAACACCACAATAACCAACAAGATATTTTGTACAGAATGAACAACGTGGTCTCTTAACTGAACAAACGAACACAAACACTTGTTTTGATCAGTGTCAAAAATGGTAGACTAATGTTAATGTAATCGATGAGGTTTCCACACTTGATTGTTTACAATCTTTTAGACGAACAGAAACAGGCCAGACTGTTCGAATGTCTTTTTTTAACTTGGGTGTTTCTTTTTGTTTCTTAACCCCTCGTGCTGTGCACATTCATAATGCTCTTACATGGGACATTTCTCAGTGGGGAGACGTCCTCCAGACCGCCTCCGTTAATCCATGTTCTATTGTCATTATGTTGGTAATAAACGGTAATGGTCGTAACTTTCAAATATCTGTATTGCTCTAATCCAAAATCTCTGCATTTTGGTACTCTTGGAAGAATCCTTGGTTTTTTTATATTCGTCATTCGTCACAGTTTATTTGTAAATAAGGTTGCCAAATTACAGAATTATTATATTATATACTTATTACTATTACTTTTACTATTTATTTATTTTTTTATTCTTATTTTTTATTAGTATTTACTTCTCAAAATATTCGACCACTTAACACAGGGAAAAGTTAGTACGCGCAAGTGGTGTTTAAAACATTCATGAATTCTGTATAGTAATGAAATTATTATTGTTGTAATTTGTATATATATATATGAATATGAAGAGTTCATAATTTTCTTCTAAAATGAGCATTTTTGTCAGGCTCTTATATTTATGTTCAGTTATTTCACTTTAATTGCATAGAAAAGCACCGATACATTGCCATTAGAGTAAAATTGCTGGTCTTAATCATAGGAGCCTGATGAAAATGCTAATTTTAAAAGAACATTTCAGACGGCACTTGGAGGCTTTTGGAAAAATTATTATATTACACATATATAATATATATATATATATATATATATATATATATATATATATATATATATATATATTGCATACATATATATATTTTGCATAATTTTGCATACTCGTTACACATATTGTGTGAACATATTAAAACAGGAAAAAAATAACGATAATAATAATAATAATAATAATAATAATAATGTCAGCTTGGTTATTAACAAGTAACAACAGTATCATTTTTGCTGTGTTTACTTAAAATATATTAGCATTAAAACGCATAAACATTTAAAATCAAAAATAGGTTTCAGAGCACAAAGTCTCAGTCACTGTACTTGCAGTAAAGCTGTAGGCCTAGACTAACTTCAGCTGCCGCAGCGTGTCATAAGTAAGGGCCCTCAGAACTCCATGGAAGTCCCCAGTTGTGTTGTCTGGAGGACCAGCCACTCCCAGTCACTCTCTCCCTCTGGAGACACACTGTAAACGCCGTTCATGTTCAGCGGGCGCAGGTGCTACTACCCTCTGCAAACCAGAGATTACATTTCCATCACATACCTCTTGAAATCATGTGAAACAATAACCAGACACATTTGCGCTTTGCTCAAGCCACACTAGACCACATGTGGTGTCTTTATTGTTAAGTTGCAGCATTCCTATACCAAACATATAGGCTATATTTACACTTCATTAGCCTATTTTATTAATCATTTATATATATATTCTGTGTAGGCTATTAGATCTGTGTCTTAAGAAGTAGCATTTTCCGCCTTCCTATATAGTAACGATTTGCATTACTGCATAGTCGTCTCACTGAGATCCCAGCCTCTTTAGACAGAGAATTGTGCAGACTGCTGTCACTTGGGTCCCTGGTGGTGTCTAATGAGTTCTTATGAGCTAAGTGCGACTACCGTAAATGAATGTATATTTTGATAGCCCAAATCAAATACGCAAATAAATAAGTATCCTTTATTCATAACTAATACGGCAACAATAAAAGAAAAAAATAAATATAAAAAAAAAAAATGTAAGACTGGACCATTCGGACCACATGGGAAACTGATCGCTTCGGATCTTGGGCGCGAGAATAGAGCTTAATGAAATATGTATGCAGAGTGACGTGACGTGTGGGGTTTCCTTTCTATAGAATGAGAAGTTCAAGTCTCTCTGCTTTGAGGGACAGACGAGGAGACGGACAGGTGAGAGAAAGGGCCACTGAAATAGGGTTGAGAGTATTTTAAATAGTTTTTAAACGGTTAGTATTTTAAAACGGTTTTTAACCTACAGTGAAAACATAGGCCTAAAGTAAAATAACATAAACAGTCTTTATTATAATCCGTTTGTTTGTTTGTTTGTTTGTTCGCTTGTTTGTTTGTTTTAAATCTCAGGCATTTTTACGATGTTATGAAGCTAATCTACATTTATAAAAAGTAGCTAGTTCGTTGCAAACTCTAATATAGGCTACCGACATTTAATTTAATTAGCCATTGGCCAGAAAGAGTTATTCTATTGTTCTGTAAATTTAGTTTATACTCGAAAGTAAATTAATCTTACAATGAATTGTGGACTCAAATGACCTATTTTTTAACTAAAATACTGTATTCAAAAGTAATACAAATAGGCTGTTATCGTTGTTGTTAGTAGTAATATAGTTGTAGTAGCAATTAGAAAATAATATGTACCATGTTAACTGATTTTACAAAACACAAGGCGTTTTTATATTGTAAAATCAATAAAATATAAAAATATAATAATATAAATTATATATATATATATATATATATATATATATATATATATATATATATATATATATATATATAAATTCCAGGCTTTATTGAAAAAAATAAAATAATTTTACACTTGAGCCGGAATAGTCAATAAAATATCTCTGTTGTTGGAAAGATTTTTGTGGGTTGACTGCTAACACGAAGGAATTCCCGTCTTTTTCAAGGCATTGCTTCCTTTAAGCTCAACAACACATATGTAGCTCTACTACTGTACACTCTGTTATGCAGCTGGGCCGAACACTTCCATGGCCCAACAGCGCCATCTGCCGGTTTGCACGGAGGCGTTATATCACGGTTATTTACTTAGATGAACCAGTTAAGAGTTGTTTTTTATGTAAATTGAATTCATAAGGATTTATATACTGCTTTTGTTAGTCAAATTGAACTTATTTGATAATATAGAAAATAGAAACATTTACATATTAGGCCTAATGTTGCCATTTTTTATTTTTTATTTTCAAAAGATTTTCAAGTTCAATCCTTGAGAATGACACTTTACTTAAATGTCTTAAATTTACTTATGTCAAGAGGCCTACTTTCGACTGTACGCTACATTTTAATCGACCACCTGGTAACCTATCGAAAATCCGCTCATAAGTCTATTTTTTGGAGAGAAAGAACACAAAACAATTCAAGTTAATGCATTTCTATTTTTGCAAAGCCTCTGCTCATTAGAGTGAACGAATGAAGTGTCAGTAAAATTGCCTTTAGCAGCGTGCATGCCACGTGACATTTTTATGGGTAGGCCTATAACTTTACTTTAAAGAACAACTTAACTAATTGCAATAGAGGGATGACATATTCTTAATTATTATATTAATTTCACAAGAAACACCTGCAAAATTTTGTAGGCCTCCATAAATAATTAAGTACATTCATACATAGTATTGACTATGGGCCTATTTAAATGTTAACACAGGACATTTGAGCAATATGTTGATTAAACATATTAAACATTGTCCATATTTGGTGGTACTTTTTCCAAATAATTTTTTAAAGAAACATCATCCGGAAACTGTCTACTATGTCACCTTGACAGAACATGATAGTTTATTTTATTTTAGTTTTTTTTTTTATTGTTGGATGCAGAGATTATTTCTTATGAGCTTCATGTTCATATGAAACTGAAACAATGTAAATTGTATTGTATATGTATTCTATATACAAAGTTAATCTATTAAACTATATTTCACAAAGCCCATAAAACATCTATGAGATATAAAAACTTAATAAAATTATGATAATGTATATTTTGGTCTGAAATCTTTGTTGGATTTTGGGAATGTTATTTATATTGTATTTTTATTATTGACCTATAAATGTTTAATACACACAAATAATGTAACTAATATTCACCTTGAAATGGATGAGCATATTTCAAGAAGCAAATCAGACTCATCATTATACAACATCATTTACATTTATGCATTTAGCAGATGCTTTTATCCAAAGTGACTTCAGGCTATACATTTTTATTTTTATCAGTATGTGTGTTCTCTGGGAACCAAACCCACAACCACTGAGCCACAGGAACATCATTTTGTATGACCATGTGACTGACAACATTCTTATAACGTTCTCCATTTAATCAATGTGATTATGGCCAGTTATTAGTATTTATTATGCCATTGCAAAATGTGAAAAAAATTGCTTCCTTTTTAACAAGTTTTTGCAAGAAGCCTTCATCCAAGCCATAAGATTTGTTCTGTCCAAAATACAGAAAGCAATTTATTCATTTTAACAGTGTGCGGCTTTAAGGTAAATGTTAGTTTATTGCAGTTTTCAGTGGTAAAGTGCTTCTCAATAACACCAAGTAACTTTGTATTTGTTCCCAAGTCTCCGGTTTTGAGGATCTCTGTGTTTTGCAGCTCCCAGACTAAGGATAATTGGAGTTCCATTAATCACTCAAATCCATGGCTTCCACGTGCGGTCCGATCACAAATGTTAAGTTGCCACGCTCTTGTTTGAGAGGAATAAATTTAGCCTGGATCAGGATGGATTGTGGTGGAAATGTGGGGGGGATCGATGGTCCTCAGGGGGCTGGTGACATCTCCAACCATACGCCTGGCTTTCCGTTATGGCGGTCCGCCAACCGAGGTCAGCTATCCTAGCAGGCCATTCACTTCTGCAGCAGTTACCAAGGTGACAGCATGTCAGAGCTTTGGCTGCTTGAAGCGGGCTTGTAGGGAGCTGATGCATCACCTCCTTGATGGATTTGTCAATAGTGCTTAGACCAGGAGGGGCAGCAGCCCGCATGACACCCACTGTCCCAAAACACACACATGCAAGCAACATCCCATTCCAGAGATCATCCCTTGGTTTGGATAGACGTGTTGTCCTATACAGCCATTGATTAAGCAAAGTATCGGCAGCTCTTGGACAAGAAGGAAAATGGAATTACAGTATCCTCAGAGGCCCTGGGAGGGGGGCAGAGGAGCTGGAAGAGGGGCTGTTGGGTTCAATGTCTCATTAACCAGGTAGGGATTTAGAACATAGAGCATCTGAGCCATCTTTAGGTCAGAGGGTTGCAGTGTAACCATTTATAGGTTTCAGGGTTTAATAGATTACTAATAATTGGACCCACATATCCAAGGTTAGGTATTACTGCCTAAAGCCAATAAATAGATCACTGTGAATGGATGCCACAGCTCTTTTGCTTAAACAGAGATCAGTAATGCAGCACTGGAAAATCTTTTCCAGATAAGAAGAGTAAGTGTGAGAGAGTAAGTGAAAGTTTGTTTGCATGGATGTGCAGCAGGTTCAATGGGTTTTCTACAATAGAACAGAAGATAATATAATTGACTTCAATCTCAAGACAAAACAAGTCAATCTCAAGTCTTGTTGTGAAAGAAAGTTGTCTATAGCTTAAATAGGTTCTGTAACTCTTTTGAGAAGGGGAGATGAGGATAAAAGGCTCAAAGGTGCTCTACAGCAGCCCTGGTTAGGACAACTCCAGGTGTGGGAGAGTTAACACCTGGTCACTCATTCACCAGCCCCAGATGGCAGAGATTCAACTAATCCACTCACCGTTGGGCAGACGGACAGTGTAAACTCACTCACCGCGGTTTTGATTCAAGGGTGATTAACCTTAAACATCAAAAGTGACCTGCCAGAAATGCATGAAGAAAAAAATGAAGAGAAGAAATGTAGAAAACTTGGTTAGACATCTGAAGTGCACTTGCAAGTGTTGTATGTGCAGATTTTCAAGTCATTAAAGGCTTTACTGCCAGAAATAATAGTAATTAATTGGTGTAATACACAAAGGACATAATTATCTTTTTTTTTTTTTTCTGTACTGGCACATATTTAATTACCCGTAATTGTTCCCCGAGCCTCGTTCAATAGGGGTGTAGACTAGACAATCATAATGCATTATGCTCTAATCCTATATTTGGTTTTGTAAAGTGAATATCACTATATCAAAGAATATATACAGCAACTACTTAATAACAAAGTAAAACATCTAGGAACTCATTCTCAGGTCAGGTTTACATCATCAGTAGACTGTCTTACATAAAGAGCATTATATTTGTTAATAACTGCCAGATTTATCCCTTTTCTCTCACAGACCAAAGAACAAAACTACTGATTAATGTGAATTCTTGTGAAGTGTGACGATATCTGAGAGTGTTGGGAGCTAAATTTGCCCCCTGTGCAGAGGGCTCCTTGAACACAAGATGGAGTTTAATAAGTAAACAGAACAGCGAGAGGACAGAGACTCTGATCATGGGCCTGTTCGCCAGCCCCGGCCCCCTGCAAGCCAGGCGAGCTGATTAGCTCTGCCGATTGTACTTAGTAATTGCAGTGCCATGACCCCCTCCAGGCAAATATTAGATTTTAGTGGTTTAACCTTTGCAGTCTACAGTGGGTTTAAATTGCCTGTGCAGATGTTGGGGAGCCCAGCGGTAGCCAGAGAGCCTGTGTCCTCTCATCAGCAGAGGGAGATGTCTCAAGACTCCCGGTCCTTGTTATCCCTGTCTCATTTAGAGCAATTTTTTTTTAATATCTGATTGGTAGCGACTTTTCACCGATATCACTGCTGGAATCAACTTTGTTGTTTAAAGTGTTTATAATAGTGTGCACAAATGCTGCTGTGCACTAGAGATTAAAAGATGGAGTGCAAACATTATCCATGATTGTATGAACAAATCCCCGAAACTAAAATGTTGGTTCAAAGAAGTATATTATGCTGGGAATGTAGTTAAAAGTAGCAGGACAAGGGCAGCCCCTTGCAGGCCAAGTCCATTAGCAGGAAATGTTCATGAGATGAAGCAGTAGGAAGTTTTTCTAAGGTCTTTCTCAGCTACTCCAGAGGGTCGTATTACTCCCGTCCTGTCTGGGGTCTTGAACCTCTTCCTCCCAAGCGACAGGCAGCTGCATCCCATGGCCTCTTTCTCCACACTGCGTAGTAATGGCTTCCTTCCTGTAGTCACCACCGGGACCCCACCTCAGATGCTTACCTGGGGAAAAAAAGACAGATGCAAGATGAAGGAGGGGGGAAAAGACACTGGGACACTCTTTTCATCCATGGGAAGCAGGGAAGGAACCCTTCAACATGTCTCAGGCTGGAAACCCTATATAGCCATTCCACTGGTGTGTGTGTTTGGGGGGCTGGGGGCGCTGAATGGGCCTACAAAGTGGTTCCATCTGAGAGTGAAATAGACTCACATGTGATACGGCTCGCACACGTAACACAAAGCTGACAGATCCATGTTCTGATCTATCATTACTGTCTGTGTAACAACTATAGTGTCTGTGAACCGAGGTGTTCAACATGAGATGAATGAGATAGAAATACGCTGAGAAAAACTGTGCAAGTTTTGGCACATATCCCCATGACCACATAAGCCTGCAAAGGAGGCATTAGCAGAGCTGGCAGAAGGAAAGCACTTCACTGATCTAAATCACCCCATTCTTCCTTATCAGCAGTGTGTGGGGAGCAATACTCAGGTAGCCCCCCACAGGCCCATCGTTAAAAGCCCTAATATCTGTGGACGTCCGTGGCCACGGCCCAATCTGCTGCGGCGGTCGATTTGTTTCACGCACTGCCAGAAGTGCTTTGTAATTAGGCTGATATTGATGAGGCCTGATTCCAGCAGGTAATCACTGGCAGTTCAGCTTCTCTCCGCTCCTCAGCAAAACGTCTCTATTTATTATAGAGCTTTTGCTATCAGTTAAAGGCCACTCCATGCGCAGCTCTTTGATAATCAGTCAGATGATTTCCATGGCTGTGGGAGGGCAGATATGAAATCTGGATAAGCCTTCTCCACAGATGCCTTGGGAGCATTATGTTATAACAATACTAGAGGATTCGGCATTAGAAAGGCCTCGCTTGAAGGACTGTTTCATCAAAAGTCCATTTCCCAAATTAGCCCATTCTTGAAAAAACTATGTAAATAAAACAGTGATTTCCTAAGAGTGCCAGAGTTACGCTTTTGTGTCTTGCTTTCGCTCCTGCATACTTATTATTTAGGCTTAGTTGATTGTGTGTGTGCTACCTATGTGTGCATTGTACCGCTCCCTCTGCGTCCCTGGGCAGTGCGTGTTCTGTTTGGATTACGTCTCTCCTGGATTCTGTCTGTGTCTCCAAAGAGAGGACACCATTTGGGTACCACTCGTATCCTCTGGCTGCATTTTCCAATCACTGCCTCTCTACCTCTTCTTTCTCCCTATAGATAAGCAGCCAATCAGTGCAGGTGCTAGTTCATGCAGGGTAGGGGCATGGGGCGGGTTCCATGGCCCCGGGACATGAAAGAAGCACTGGCACCCACGACAAAGACTCTCTCTTTCTCTCTCTCTCTCTCTCTCTCTCTCTCTCTCTCTCTCTCACACACACACACACACACACACACACACACACACACACACACACACAGATACTCACACAACTGCACCCGAATGCAAGTGTGTGTTCAAAGGGGAAAAGAGAAATCTGTTATTTTCTTTCACTCTTTCACAACACTCACTCCCCTCCAGCTGTTATGTCTTAGTATCGATCAATGGTACTCCCTGCATTGGCGAACTATTCATATTTGATTCATTATTGTAATATCGGCCTGTGTTGCGCCTTCCTAAATTGTGGCTTACGCTCCATTATAAGTGAACGAGTTATAAGTATGACTGAACTTGTACGCTAGATGGTTAAATAATAGCCTTGTTATATTTATTGCTATCAAAATAGCCACTTTGCATCACATTATGCAAACTCATAAGAACACATTTGTAGTATTTGTTGCAATATTTCCTTGTTTTAAATAACGCCTATTTCAAAAATCTCTGGACAGTTGCCATTTACTTTGGCACTGGCCCTGAGTAAACAAAATCATTAGACCAAGTCTTAACAGAAAGCATGTGCTGTTTGTTACCACTAAGATGTTTTCACATAAATCCCTCATGAATGGAATGAGAGATACAGCGTGCAAAATACCAGAGGAAAAGCAGTTTTAAGCAGACTGCCCCTATGGCTGATTGTGTCAGCCACAATGGACGCTGTAAGCAGTGTGAAAGCTTTAAGGTGAAAATGACACACGCTTGAGATGTGCTTATCCCATCCCGAGCCAGTAAGGATATTAGGAAAAGCATGATGGAAATTATGACTGGAATAAGCCTGCATCTTACCACTAAAGCTTAAAGAATCCAGGCCCATCTCTTTCTCTCTCTTTCTCTCTCTCGCTCTCTCTTTCCCTACTTTTCTTGCCCTCTCATGTCATGCCACTTCTAGCCCTTTTTTCCCCCCGCAGTGTAAATCTTTATTTCTCAAAAATAGACAATTTCCACATTTCAGCCTGTGGAATTTGCTATTCCTTTCTTGATTTCTAAAACCACACAGCTCTTTTGACTTTCAAGGAACTTTCTTTCTGGACTACAGCCACTTTCCAAAATTCCCAGAAAGGAGGAGAACATTTGTTAAGCTTTTTGAAAAGACAACAAAACCATCTTCATGAGAGAGTGAAGAGAGTCACGAGAGAGTCACAACGTTATGCTCTACAGTTAAGGACAATAAAGCAATCACAATTTGTTGGTCTTGCAATAAATTTGACATGATCCAGGTTCAATAAAAGCTATAGCTTTGACAGCATTCGTGGCACAATTGCACAGAAACAAAAATTATTTCAACTTGTTGCTTATTATCATATTTTTTTTTTTTCATGCATCTTTCAATTTTGGGCTTTTTATAAGTTTTTTTTTTTTTTTTTTTTTTTTTTTTCTTCAGACTAGTGGAAAGAAAACATCCAAAATACACTTGTAAGTGTTTCTTTTATAGCACTTTATCTCTATCTATATTCTAAAGGTTGTTACAGAGGGGCTTGTTCACATATAATTTACCTGAATTTACATTTTATTCCTAAAAATGGGGAAAATGTATTTATTTGTTTATTTGAAATGCATTTATTCTTTACAATTTTCTCATTTATGGAGTGATAAAAAGAGAAATCCAAAATCCCCTCTGTAAACCTTTGACTAATATGTCAGCAAAATGAAACATGAATTTTGAACCTGGATTCATCAAATGTTCAGATTTTTGTTCTAGAAATGTATGCATATTAGTGCATATTTAATTACATAATGCATAATTTGCATATTTAAACATAGCATTTCAGAAAACTTGTAATACATTTTTTTTATGCAATCAGTCAACTGTATGAAGATATCTATTAGTTTGTTTGTTTTCTTCCCATTCACTTGGGGTGTTTCGCCTTATAATTATATACATGCTTATAAAGCTTATAATTTTATAAATGTACTTGTATTAATTATTAGGCTAAATGTTGATTATTATTTGTTATGTTGTTTGTTATGTTGTTATGGCAAATAAACATATGTATTTTACTTTAATCAGAAATGTTGAGTAAGCCATTTTTCCATTTAGATTTTTTGTGCTAATTACCATTATGTCAAGAGTGTTGTATTGAGCTGAGTTGCACTGAATGTGAATTATTCCTTTAATTTACATTTTGACATTTTCGTGTAACTGATATGAAAAGTGATTAAGAAGTGTAAAAAGCTGTCTAAATAGAGAGAATGTTAAAAGTCTTTACGTCTGAATTTTTTTTAAATAATTTTTTTATTTAATAGAATTCTTTAACCTTATGCTGTACACCTTTGTGACATGTGACATTTTTCATATTTGCGAGGGTGGCTCACACAAACACCTCCAGCAGGCATGTTATCCCTGAGTTAACTGAGTTTGGCCAGAACTAGCATGTGATTAATGTGAAGCTCACTAACCCCATGGTGAATTGGAGACCAGGGGTCGAGTCTATTTTTCTTTGTGAACGCTTGTGGCTAAACCTGAGCACAAACGTTGTTCATCATTGCTCCACATTAGCTAACCAGAGCATTGACTGGCACAAACCAGAAGCGTGTGCCCCTTCACTTTGATTAATGTTTACAAACATTTACTCCAACTCTATCATGAGTGAAGACCTGGCATCTATTAGAAGTGGTACACACATACATATAACCCCTGGAATAAATGTTGGCCTTTGGCTCTGAACCCTCCATTTGATTTGTTCATATATAGAATAGTGGAGATGAACATAAAAATCCCTGGATGAGCTGTTAGTTCTGTAAAGATTCTGAAGTGCACATCTGATGGACATTTTACTATCCCACTATAGGCCATGGGAGAGGATTTGCCAATGGCAGAGAACAGTAATATGCCTGACATATTAGGTCACATGACAAATCCGACCTGTCAGATGTAGCATGTCCAGATATTTATACTTCATATAGTTGAAGAACATACTTTTTAACAGATCAGAAGTACATAGGCTACCTTAATGCTTTACTTGAATATTTGTATTCATCAGTTGTACCAAGAATGTTGGTATTAACACCCATCAGTCTTTATTCTGACAGCTATTAGGCCATTTCTCAGAGGTGGTGGGAATAAAGCCATTATTTTGAAAGTTTCTGGTTTGGTGCATATTGTTGAATAATCAGGCCAAGAACAGTTATGAGGCTATTTTACATGACATTTAGGGACAGGCATCAAAATAGATTCAATGTGATCAAAAATTTTGTTTATTTGCAACTCCCATAAATTCTACTTCATGGACAGACCACCATTTCATACAGCAAACAAATTGGGGGCCTATAAATGTAATTAATTAGTCTACCTCTTTTTTTTTTTGGAGTTAATTAGTTTATCTTAATTTTTTTTATGTGCTGAAAATTTCCTTAGTGCAATCTGTTTTAGCCGTTTTTATACCAAATTTAATTATTTTAAAAAATATAAGCAAATGTATAATTAAAACTGCTAGAAACACAAATGTCATGGTACTATTCACAAGGGAGTGCATGAAGTGTAAAATGTAGCATGAATAACTTGAATGCAGTGTAAGTCATTTTGAACAAAATGTTTGCTAAATACATAAAAATGCATCTATAAAGCAATAAAGTACCAATATACTTCAGTACCAATATTTGCACTGCATCTTATAAATAAATAAACAAATAACACTCTTACTAGAGATGTATTTTAGTACACTATTTTAAATATTAAACATTCTAGAAATTGTAATCTAAAGTTTTAAAACTTAAATTGTATTGTTTAGCTTTTATGTTAGAAATATTTAAAGTCTAATTTTGATCAGAAAGTTGGTGTTTTCTTCCAAATATATTTAGTGTCTCTGAGAATTGATTTAGTTACAGTGTACCTGGAGGCATATTTTATATTCATATTTTATATTTTATTTTGTATTTTTATATTTTAAAGTATCATTACAATGTTATATTTTTATTTTCTTTAGAAAACAATACACAGACAATAATAATTTAAAAAATAAGTATTAAATACATTATAAACTGGAAATAGTTTAGAGAAGTCATCGAAGACAGGAAAAAAGACTTTCAAATAGATGTTTTTTACAGCTTATATATATATATATATATATATATATATATATTATATATAATATATATATATATATATATATATAATATATATAATATAGATATATATATATATATAATTTAATCAATAAGAGGTAGGCCTATTGGTCAGATTCTTTATGATAACAAAAAAGTGAGCTCTGGAATCTGAAAAGCCTATGTGGATCTGTGAATGTGGAATTTTGCAAGATGTATCACTACAGTGTGCCAAAGGTATTTGTGTGAGTAATGAACGATCTGTATTTTTATTTATTTATTTATTTATTTATTTATTTATTTATTTATTTATTAATCGCTTGAAGTAATGAACGACCTTGTTTGCTTCCAGGATGTGATGTAGTCTTCGCTTCCTGTCTAAGTGCGTGTCGTCGTGCAAACATGGCTGCCTCCGGTTGCAGAGGCGTGAGGTCGATTTTATGGAAGTATGGGAGCTACGGGAATAATTTATTTGTGTCCCGGTCAAAGATGGTCCCGCAGGTGAAATGCTTTCTTATTTTTGCTCCGGCACAGAGCTGTATTTGCGACTAGTCAGTCGTGTTCGGTAGTGATGCTGCTGAGAGTATGCATCATGTCCTTGTAACAGTATTGTTTTGGAGTCTGTATAAAACATGTAGATTGACAGGATGGAGTGCTATCCTCCCGTTTCATTGCATAAATGTTGCATTAATAACCTGCACCATTTGAACGGTTTATATAGTGCGTTTTATGCAATACATAATGACTTGACGTCTCTGCCCTTAGCCAGCTAGTAGATAATACAGATGCAGTAGAATTGAAAGCAAGACTATAATCATTACTTTTATTTAGAATGTTATTTATAATAGAATAAAAGTTTTATTATTTAGATTATTTCTTCTATACTTATTATTGATATTTCACATGAGCTTGATCACCAAAGTTGCTTGTAGCCTTGTTCTTTGTAGCAGTTGGCAGACATTGGTTCTTATTTGTTGTTACTATTTTTTCTTAATTCCAGCTGCCACTCAGACAGATTTACGTGGCATCCTCTTTATGGAAGAAGAACCTGGCAGCAGCAGGCCCTCAGAAATTCACACAGGAGTTCATCGACAAACAGGTGGAGGAGTTTGAAGTTGGCAAACGACATTTGGCCAACATGATGGGGGAAGACCCGGAGACATTCACACAAGAGGATATTGATGTGCGTTACATTTTTATAATATTCTGCAACAAACAATTATTTTGATAATCGATTAATCTAATGCTTATTACGATTAATTGACTAAGTGTTGATTATTTCACCAGTTAATAAGTAGGCTTTGTTCTGTTATTCTGCTTTTACAATTAATTAAAATACTGAGTCACACACATTCTACCTAATAAATAAAACGAGGTAATCACTTCAGGTTTGAAGTAATTGTCAAATGTCAAACAAGTATATTACTATATTTTTTACCATACAAATACATATATTTGGCACACAAAATGAGATAACAGAGAGACCCTCTCATTCACCATTCAGTTAACTGTATGAAGAAGTTATTGACTGACTGAATAATGCATCATTCTGCCTAACATCTCCTTTTGTAAGTCATATATGGAACAAAATAAAGTGCTAAGACATTTCATTTTCAATAAATTGTTTTATTCACAACATGAGCTCTCTTAAAACACCTTATAGTGTTATAGTTATCAAAACAGTCCTGAGCTAGATCAAGCTTTAATCTATGCAAACCAAACTATCATTTACTATTTATATGTACTTACTATTATAATAACAATTAATTATACATAATTATATGCAAGTAACCCTAAGCCAAACCCTCACTATATAGTAAGTGCATGTAGTTAATTAATATTACTCCGTACTTAAATGCATAATTACACTGTAACAAGGACACCTTAAAATAAAGTGTACCCAACCATGATTTATTATTTATTTATTTTTGTATTCAGTAATAAAAATATTCTATCATTTGTTGCTTCACACTGGACAGCTACTTTTTAGCAGAAAATCAAGTTAATGAGACTGACACTCTGAGACTGCTTTTTTTCCGTTTAATACTGTAAAGCTGCGTACTTTAAATCAATCTGTTGTATAAAGCGCTATATAAATAAACGTGATGTGACTGGAGTGCCAGTTGCAGAGCTGGTGCAAACTTATCCATATTGATTTGTTCAAATGCTTTCTTAACTGTGTTTTTTTCACAGCTGTCATTTTTGTTGTGTGTTTATTTCATTATTGAGAGGAAAGCGCACAGCACATATTTGCATATTCATTTAAACTCTGCTTTCAGCAGCGTCAGGTTCGGCTGCTGAGTCTGTGTCTACTTCTCTTGAATTTCATCCGGGAGAGCTGAATTGTAGGCTCTTACATTAGGTCATATGAGATCAAATGACTATTTGACAACAAAAAATATTTTTTATGGTACTGGTACAGCAGAAAGGCTGGTAATGTTATGTTTTTAAAACTGAAGTGTTGACTTGATACCAAAGTACCAGTAATTTTGACAACACTAATGATAAGTAAATTACAGTGTGAATAATTTCTAAATACTACTGTTCATTAAGATTTTATTCTATTATTATTTTTAACCAGTCTATATCTTCTGTAATAACACAGAAGTTGATATTCTAGAATAGTGTTTCTCAACCTTTTTGAATCCAAGCCCTTCCACTGTCCACAACAATATTCAAAGGCCAGCTAGTCCTAGTTTTGTGGTTATAATCTACAGGAACTTATAGTTTCTGTAAATGAAAAAAGTAACTTATAATTATAATGTAAATAATAACATTTCAAATTTTAAGATCCAAATGTTATTCATTTTCCAACTTTTTTTAACCAATAAATTGACATGACTCTTAGTCATTTGTGATTTACTGGATAAGATAAGAATTTCTATATATGTTTATTAATTATAGAATGACCATGAAGTTTTAAGTTTTTCCTAAATAACATGACCTTTCCAGGTATTGAAATCACATGCATATATTCCTTTTTTTCCCTTAGACTGTGAGAGCTTCTTCAACTACTTTTTGTAAATTAAAAGAAGAAAATAAATATCTTTATCTCGTTAAGTTAATTTAGCATATTTTATTGTTTTGTCTTATTTTAGCCAATTTTAAGTCAATCTGAGGCCCCTTAGTGGGCCCCGGCCCTCTAGGCTCCACTAGCTATCTAGGATCCTGCTGTTCTTTGGTGCCTCTCTTTTGGTTCCCTTACATGTCTCAAAAGAAGGAAGGACGATAAGAAAACTCGAAATACAAAGACTGGTACCATCAATGTCATCATGACTCCTCTGAGATAAAAGTAAAGTCATCAGCTGGTTTCACAGCGAAGCTTCTTGTACCTGCTTAAAAATTGGCATATATTTACAAACAGTATTTATGTCCAATATATAGACAGAAATGGCCATAATTGTTTTATCCAACTAATTTGGTCCAATTTCTCGATTCTTAGCATTATTCCCCAATCTCTGTCACCATTAATGAATTGAGTCCTCAGAGTAAGTGTGGCTAAGAGAAGCTGACACGTACCGTCCCTCTGCCAGCTGATCGGTGGGTAAGGGGTGGAAAATGGCTGTGACTGCAGGGCACAGAGCAAGTACAGGATGGGGCGTCTGTGCCGGAGCTGGCACCGGCGTGTCTGCCAAGCGCTTCAGCCGACATGACGTTCCCGTGAATGCGCTGAAGGTGTGAAACAGCTGCACAGCAAGCACTGCCAGGAGGAAGTAATTAATACAGACTGCAAGCCTCACCTGCCTTCCCCCGCTGTCTTTCGTCTGCTCGCACACACATTGCATTTGCACCCATCAGGTGGGCTCTGACGTTCACAGAGCCCATGCAACTGAAACTGGGAAGAAATTTGCTGAGTTTTTGACAATTCCAACTTGAGCGAACCTTTAAAGGAGACTATCTTAAAGCACAGGTTTCAGAAATTTTGGAAAATAGTGCAAGTTATATAATTTGCGTTTATGTAGTGTATTATTGGAGCTTGGCAGTGTGACAGTTTATTTCTATTGATAATATCAGCTTGGGGATACTGCAAAAAAAAAAAAAAAAAAAAAAAAAAATATATATATATATATATATAATGCGTCAGTCTTAATGCATTTCTGCAGATTTGATGCTTAAGGAGCATTTATTATTAAAAACAGAAAACAGTTGTGCTGCTTTTGTGGAAACTGATATATATTTTTTCTGAATGTATAGAAAAAGAATAGAAAGTTTGAAAAAGCAGCATTCACTTGAAATATAAATCTTTTATAGCATTGTAAATCTCTTTACTGTAAAATTTGTCCTTGCAGAATATATATATATATATATATATATATATATATATATATATATATATAAATTCCAGGCTCCAAACTTTAAACGATAGAGAATTTTTTAATACATTAATAGATCAGGACAAAAATTGGGCATCATTTCACTGAGCCGTCTGGTGACTTAGATATCAACTATTCAGTATTTAGATTTTTTTTTTATTCACTATTCTTTAATTTTTGTTTATTCAGATTTTGTGTGTGTATGAACTTCCTTTAATGGTACAGTATTTAGGGGTCAAAGAGAGAGTACAAATGGGGATGTAAAATTATATTATGACTAAAAAAGAAACTACAGAAGCAACAAAAACAATGCTACAAAAGCAATGGGATGGCAGGATCAGTATGGGTTCAAACATGTATGTCCTTATCACTTAAGAAGGTCAGACACTTTTAGATTTTCAGTGCTACATTTTTCATGGCACATGAAGCAAGTGGTCAAATGTCTCAAAAAAAAGAAAAAATCTGTTTTGAGTGAGTGTAGCAAGTTTGTTTTCCCAGATTGGCCTTGTGTGAAGTTTAGGCAGTAGAGGTTTCTAGAACACTATGATGAGGCTAAACCTCCCTTAGGGAGTTGGGCCATATTGCTTTTCAAGGTATGAACAGGTGCTGCCTTCATCTGTCACTGCATCCTGCATCTATCTGTTCTTCTCTTTGTGTTGCTTTATTTCACTCAGTTTCCCTTACCCTCTGGTTTTGATGGCCCAGTACATGAATGTTTGTTCTCTTAGAGTGCATCTGCCATCACCTCACTTTTTTCTGTCTCTTTATCCTGAAAACAGGGTCAAAGACCCAAAGGTTGCCATTCTGATTGTCTCGTATTATGCAAATGAAAGTTTTATGCCCTGCTGAATGCTATCACTGGAATAATTTGGGTCTTTATGAGAGTATTTGAAATGGAAGAGATCAGTGTTTCACACCATAGTAAAAAAAAAAACAAAAAAAAACATCTGAGTTGCATAGAGAGACCTCTGGGGTGCACAATAAATATAAAATATTTTATTGTCATACTGGATGTATGTAATGTAATGTATGTAATTTAAGAACTGAAACAAGTTGACTTTTTTTATTTGCATACCATAACCGACTAGAGTAGAGGGGTTGAGCCCTGACTGCATGAATGCTCATAAAATGATTTCATAATAAAAAGTTAAATACAATCTATTTTTCTTTTAGAGGAGTATTGCATATCTCTTCCCTTCTGGACTCTTTGAGAAACGAGCAAGACCTGTTATGAAGGTGAGATTTCATCCAAAGTTGTATTTATTTATTTATTTATTTTTTATCATTTATTACACAGTTGATATGTTCATTATGTTCCTTTTTTTGTTTTAGCACCCAGAGGAAATATTCCCAAAACAGACAGGTATGTAAAAGCTGCCTTTTAACTCTTTCTGTGCTCTTTGACACCAAATATAAGCATGCTGATATCTGATAATGTACTACTCATGCCCTGTTCTCTCTTTTAGCTATCCAGTGGGATGCAGAAGGACGGCCTTTTCACTTTCTGTTCTACACAGGGAAACAGTCCTACTATTCTCTCTTGCATGTAAGTTCATTTTCATGTTAAGTGCTTACATTCAACAGGCAAAATGATATTTGAATAATAGGTGTTTATATACAATAGGTATGCATGCTCATTTCTGTTTTTACACTTTCAAGATTTTAGTCTCACTTTAAAAACACTAATCATTTTATTTAATAACACTGTCAAACACTGTTAAATGTAGACTAGCAAATATTCAAATTAAAATCCATTTTGCATCATGTGTATAATAATCATAGCTTAATTTTCTTTAAGATGACTGATCTTAGTTATTAGTGGGTTTTTTTTTTTCCTAATTTATTTAGACAAAAAAAGTGTAAAATTTTAATATCAATCATTTGGTGGCTGTTAATTTTTATATATATTTTTTAAAATAGTTTATCAACGGATGTACCACAAATTTGGTGGCTGGAGATCCATTCCATTGACCAAATGGTGAAATTTTATTAGCGCTTCTCTGATGGCACGTTTTAATTGTGTCAGTGTCTATTTCATGCACACAACTTAGATCCAGCTATAGCAGGTACTCATGCCATCTCTGTGGATGCTAGGGGATGAGTTGAAAATATTGATTTGATTTTGATGTACCGAGATCTTTTAGTCTATGCTGTTTTGAGTTGATGCCTGAACAAAACTTAATTAATCTATATTTGCAGTGTGCCTATCATCCAATAATCACAATTTTGTGATTTGTTACTTTTGATATGAAACAAAACCTGAGCTTTCTGTCAAGTTTATACAAAATTCAAACAATAAATGTCATTTTGATACTTTTTAATATGGCGTAACAAATTATTCTAGCCTCGTTTCTTCCTCTTTACTACTAGTTATAGCACAAAATAAACATTAATAAACATCAGAAGGTATGTTGACAGAACCAGTAAAGCTCACTAAATTGTATCATGTCTAATGTAATCGCTCAATCAGTGTTTCAGCCGTGATAAGATGTCAAAAAAGTCTTTAGAAAAAAGAAAGAAAGAAAAAACTCTAGAGAGGAGCATTTTGCGAAATATATGCACTATATTACATATTCATTACATTTTAACCCCTTTCTTCATTATTTAATGTATGTCTGAATAAATCTGTCATTAATATGTTTTATTACTTCCACTGTTTAAATGAAATTGGAAAATAAACAATTCTACCATTAAAACGTTGATATAAAATCAGCTATATGTGCATTTTAATTGTTTATATACCGATATCCAGAGTTTGAAATAAAACTAGATTTAATTCATGTTCATAATTAAAGTTATGTTTCAGTTTTTGGCTAAATAAATAATAATAATAATAATTGGTTCAATAAAATAAAATGTATCTGTATCGGCCATAATTTTAATTTTGTTGAACTGGTTTGGGGAGAGATCCTGCTTTGTCTGGTCAGTGATTGAAGGAAGGGAGTGGCACAGACAGAGAATAAGTGGGGGCACATCACAGAGAGCTGGGCTAGAGGAGGGGTGCAGACAGAGAGAGATGGGAAGGGAGGCTGCGACTGGGGTCTCTGATCCCCTAAACAGGGCCTGGATGGGGTGACGGGGGGACAGCCCCTCTGCTCAGAGACAGGCTTTGTTTGACATTTTACACTTTGGTCTGGTTTCACAGACAGGACTTAGATTAAGCCAGGATTAGACTATAGTTCAATTAGGGCATTTAAATAGTTTTTATAAACTTACCGTAGAAAAAAATAAATAAAATAATGGTGTTCATCTTGAGACAAAACAATAGCATATTTTAAGATATGTCAGTGCAAGTTTTCTTCAGTTGAAACAGCTCAGACATGCATTTTAGTCTGGGACTAGGCTTAAGCCTTATCTGTGAAACCGGGGGTTAGTGTGCTAAATCATGAAATAGAACGGTTGGTGTTCAAACAAACCAATATAAACAGGAGATTGGAATGATTAAGGTAAATGCAAATGGCAGGTTTGGATTTGTGAAAAGAAGAGGAATGAGAGTTAGGAAGATGAGTGTGACCAAGCTCTTTCTCCTCCTTAAATCCCATTTACAACAGGGAGCATCACACACTTCACTAGGCACACCAGGGCTTTGTGATATTAGGTGTGAGTGTATATGCGTGCACACGTGCTGTTTTTTGTGTGTAGGTGTGCGTGCACATCAGCCTCAGGGGTTTTACTGTGATGGGAAGAGCCCCTGAGAGCCTCCTGCGTTAACCGCCTCTTTGTCACCACGGCTAATTCCTTTTCAAAGTTTGTTTGTTTTAGCGTATTTTTCCCTTCTCTACCATTCATCTATGGACTCGACCTTGGACTAAGACGTCTCTCAGTAGCAGTAAGGAGTTTGTGTGTGTGTGCGTGAGTTGACTTATGCGCCATTGTCCTCGGTGCGCCCAAGCCCCTCATCCTCTCCTTTGCCCTGCAGTGGCTGGGACCCCTGCTGCTAATTTAAATAGGTATGTCAAATCTGCCGGCGTGCACCGGCTCTCTCATCCAGCTTCGAATCACACGGAGGTGCTTCGTGTTCAGAAACCCTGCAGTGTGCAGAAAATAATGTACAACTCTCCTTCCTGCAGAGGGGAATATTTTTCTAGCATGAGTGAAAGGAAGCAAAACACAAACACTCGCAAACTCACTAAGATACACAGGCGGTAAATATGAACATTTAAGGAAAGAGCCTCTCACCTTTTTTATAGAGGTATAGCTGTTTGTTTATATTTGAATGTGCCTGTGCAACAGTTGGACAAACCTAAAAAATATTCTTATATTATTGCATAATTTGAGCTAAACAAGCATACTTTATGATACTGTTGTTGTCAGATTTATTACCTAATTTGAAATATATTATTTAAACTTAATTTTGACAGACAGTTCTAAAAATGTCAGTATTTCCCATTATCTGCCTGTGTGTGTTACCAAGATCGCCACAGAATGGACTGACTTTGGGTACGGCAAAGATCACCATCTGACATTTTATACTTAAACCAACAGTTATTTACAAAAAAAGAAAAAGCCATAAAAGCACAGGCTCATGAAATTAGAACTTCCTGCTTTTAGCTGTAGGCCCTTCAACTCTGATCTTAACTTGTGTTGATAATACTGTATTTTCTGCTTAACCTTCAACAAAAATCCCATGTGCGCTTTGGGAGGAGTGAGTCTGTACAATTTACCCGTGATTTGTTGAATACAAGGAGCCTCGGCCAACCAAAAGGCTACATTGAAGCTTCATATTAAAAGCTCAGACGAGGAGCCTCTCTCCCCTCCTAAAGGCATTTGAATTTTTCTGGATTCGTTATGCCGCTGTGATCACGAACGTGAAACGTGCATTCCCCCACTTTTTTTTTCTCCCTCCCCACCTTTCTTTTCTATTACTCCTCCTTTTTTGTGCTGAAAATTGGTTTTCGCCCGATGTTTGCTTTTTTGGCGAGTAGCGGTGGATTATACGCACTCTATCAGGATCGAATTAAACAAACAGCTGTGGGATAATTGAGGGGGAAATGAATTCTCGCACAGGCGTGAGGAAGGTGCCGACGTGAGCTGCATGCCAGCGTCGGGGCCCCGCGTCAGACCCCTGCTCCGCACCGCTCCAGCACCACCACGCCTGACGGGCACTCCAGGCTCACGGGCGCGATGCCAATTTAGACAAGTGTGCCCGAGGATGCCATCCTGCTCCGCATGGCAGATTCTCCTGTCAGGAGGACGTGCAAATGTGTGTGTGTGTGTGTTAGAAAGGAGAGAGAAAGTGCGGGGGGTTACGGCCCAAGTGCTCCCCAATTCAATTTTCCCTCCACACACACACACACAATTAAATCCAGCCAGAGCTGAAGAGAGAGAGACAGAGATGAGATCTGCCTTCATAATGGAGACTGTGTGTGTGTGCGCATGTTTGTATCTGTGTGAGTGTGTGTGTCAGGGGGATTTTCAAATCCCTGCTTTTGCTTCACTGCATCTTTTCTTTTGAGGGATTCCTGAATATCTATGAAGAATACCTCGTCCTTCATTCTGTGTATTATTCATTGACTTATTAGTCAACAGAGACCAAGGATTCTTTCTTTCCTTTTTAGTAGTAATTCTGCTTTTGGTATTGAAACTGAGCATTTTCCATTTCTCTCTTCTGTCATTCTAGGATGTCTATGAGAAGATTCTTGCAATAGAAAGACACCAGGACAAGATGAGAAATAAAGGCCTCTTCACATCAGATACCAAACAAATGTGAGCACTTCAAAACTGCTTGCAAGAAAAACATTTATGCATTTAACAAATGCTTTTATCTGAAGTGACATACCAAAGAAGAGCAAAAGCACTCTGTCAAAGAGCCAACGGTTTTTGTGATATTCAATGCTTGGTATGTTAGAATATTAACAAGCAATCTAGAAAATAAACAGTTTTTAAATGTTCTTTTTCTCTAAAAGTGGGGAGTTTAATGGATAAACTGTTTGTTTCCTCTCAGATTGCTGACTGGGAGCAGGTGGCTGTTAAAAGAGGAAATAGAGGAGAATCTGGTAGAGAACATTTCAGTTCAAGATGTAAGAACTAACATATTGTTCGAGTGTAATTCAGGATGGAAACACAAGAGGGTGCTGTTGGCAAACTAAGCGAGTTCTCTTATTTTGTGTAGTACATGCGGTTGATCCAGCTGATGGAGTTGTTGTTGTCCATGCCTTACTGCTCTCTGGAGGAGGAGTTCATACTGAAGTTTCGCAAACAGCTGGAGGTTCAGTCCAGTAAATACGAGATTCCTGCCCTGCAGTACGACCCACAAGGAGTCGCTTTCAGCGTTGCAGATGGTGCGATACTGACATTTCAAATAAACAGGCTGATTAAATATGTTATCAGGATTTTTTTTTTTTTTTTGAATACTCTGAATATGCCAATAAGCATCGTAAATGTAATCCATGCACATTTTTCCGAATTCTGCAGATGTGTTCTGTAATCAAACCTTAACTTTTTCATATGTAGTGTATACAGTAGGCCTGATAATTCTGAATCTGTGATTATTTGGGGTAACTGCAGTAAGTAAATATAAAAGCCATTTTTATGTCACTTTGGTCTAATAGTGCATTAGATGAGTGCCCAAAATTGTGAGACGTGAAAAACATGAAACGTTAAGGACAAAAATATATCGCTGTTCTGAATTAACTATTCACAAGACAACATTATTCAATTATTGTAATATTCTGGTGGGCTTAGTACCAAAAACCATTGTGAATTGAAAGTGTGATGAAGTGAAATATTTTGGTTTTAATATTATTCTTGTCTTTCACCCCCATTTTTTCAAAATCATCAGTGTTGTGTTAGTATTTTTGTAGGTACTGTTATAATATTTTCATTGAGCTTTTATTTTTAGTTATGTGCTTTTGTCATGTTAAATTAAGTTAGGTTATTTATTTTTAGTTTTACTAATTTTAGTATTTTAAACTTTTTTCAGTTAGTTAACATTTCTAGTTTCCAAGTTTATTAACATTTATATTTTATTTTATTTCAGCTTTATTTCAAGTACTGATTCACATAATAATTTTTTGTTTTAGTTACAACACTGGTACAGCACCACATTTATTTGTATGACATATTTGCGATGCTACTATAGTTTATTTCTTTTTTTATTATTATTGGTTTGTATTTTTATGTTTTAATTTTAGGTTTTAATAATTTTGTAGTGTTTTTGTAATTTTTAGTAGTTAATTTAATTAAAGTTCAGTACCTCAAGTTAAACAAAATTTAAATAAGAATTTTTTCCCTTAGAAAATAGCTGAAATAAATTATTATTATTTTTATTTTGTATATAGTTATTTCATTTAAAATTTCAAATAGCAAAAATGTTTGAGTTTTAGTTAATTATAATAACCCTGATTTATTAATATAATAAGATTTGACAGCTACAGCTGACTAAAGATTTTCAGACATTCTAATCATAATTCTGATCTGTTCCTCACAACATGTAAATTATGGCAGCATTTTAATATTTGGGTGAGCTATTCCTTTAAGTCTTGTATTCCTGTAAGTAAGACCTGAGAGTTAAATAATTTTTATTCTGCAAGGTTTCCACCTTGTCTCACTCTTCTTGCCTTCTCACCTAAAACTGTGTTTCTTCTGTGCACACTCACTTAATTCCCACATCACTCTAACTTTTCTCCTTCTCTCTCCTTCCCATAGGCAGAAGGAAGTCTGCCAAAGCCAGTATCACCCTCAGAGACAGTGGCTCTGGGAACATCACAATCAATGGCAGGAACTACCTCCACTACTTTCCTGTGCTACAAAACAGGTGTGTATGAAGGTTTCCTCTGTTATGCATCGCATCTTTGTGGAAAGATCCTTTTAGCATATCAAAAGCTTGGATATTTGTTTTTACTCTAGTTAGTATGCCATAAATGAGAGCCACACCAAAAATGTTCCAATCCGGCATTTGTGGTCCAGCATGCGTGGTGAGTGTGTTGGGTTTTTCTAATGTGGTTGAAAAGTTAATTACACAGATGAGTGAGCCGGAGACTTGGCGCTGTCAGCATGCGGCCGGCTGCCCGCCCTTATCACTCTGTCCGCTTCACACAGGCCTAATTGGAGCAGAAGGGGAGTGTTGCTCTGTGTCAGCACTGTGGGCCATCCCCGCAAGCGAGCCAGCGAGCACACACATAATAAAGCACACACTTGCATCACGTCCTCTCAATAGTTCTTACAGTGGTGGGATTATCACTTTGTCTAAATATGATGATACAGTCCTCAAAGGGAGATTTGCAGGAGTGTCATTCATACGGATGTTGAAAGCTTGAGTAGTCCAGCGGATAGAAACAGGTTCTTAATTCTCCCCACACATCTCTTTTATGCCTCTCACTATAAATATATATCTTTCTCTCTCTCAGGGAGCAGCTGATGTTTCCTTTGCTCTTTGTGGGCATGATGGGCCGGTTTGACATTGAAGGCAGTGTGGAGGGCAGTGGTCACTCTGCTCAGGCTGGGGCTCTGCGATTGGCCATCTCACGGGCACTGCTCAGCTTTGTGTCTGAGGGAGAAGTTGAAAAGATGAGGCAAGGTGTGTGACAAGAAGCCTAAAGCATTATACTGATATATGTGTATGCATATTCATATATATTCTCATCTGCAGTTTATTTACTTGCAACTTCTTTTATGAGGTAGTTATGCTGGGTTAGTTCATGTGTACTTCATGTTGAATACCGCAGAAAATAATTTTGTCCAAAGACTGAAAATGAACGGAAAACATATTTGTGATTTATGTGTCAAATAATTAAATTGTATTTATTTAAAATAATAGTTGGAAATTATGCATCTATAACTGGAAAGCAAAAGATTAAAAAAAGTAAATACTTTTTCATAAATGATACATTAAATTGATCAAAAATGACAGTAAAGACTTCTATATAACTTTATATTCTTAATAGAATCTTGAAAAAAAAAAAAAAAAAAAAAACTTTTTTTTCGAACTGCAGGCACTGCAATGCAGTCTCTTTGAGTTCTGGGAGGGCTAGCACTAACATGCTTTCGTCATCATACCAGTGTTAATTTTAACAGGCATTTTTGATTTAGTCTTAGTCTTTATCTTGAGACGAAAATGTTGAATACTAATGCTTAATAATGTTGAATTGCTTTGCTTGTTAAGATGTAAACCCATGAGGCAAGAAAAAATCAAAAGTTATTAAAAATCTTAAAACTTCTGGTTACATGAGCCTAAGCTCTTTTCATTAAAATCCATGCAAAATAGGGTTGCCAACCGTTACGTATAATATGGAATTGACCCGTATTTAAGGCATCAGAGAAGCATTTCGTATGAAAGCTAAACGAAACACAGTTTGTCCCGTATTCGCGGGCAAACGCCATATTACCATCTAGACCAGGGGTTCTCAAAGTTCCGAATCTGAATTCTAATCAATGGGAAAAGGTCTGAAATAATTGTTATTACAAAACTTGTTTTTAATAAACATGTTTATAACTTTATATAACAATTCAACTTTATATAGGCCTATGCAATTATCATATTCATTATGTCATACTTGCATTTACTCTCTGAACTATTAGCTACATAAAGTATTTTACTGTCCCATAGACTGCCAAGTAAAATACACTGTCAAGGTCCAGAAAAGTATGAAAAGCATCATCAGAATAGTCCATCTGCCATCAGTGGTTCAACCGTAACGTTATGAAGCGACAAGACGGCCTGTGTACTGCTCAGATTCTCTAAAATGGCGCTAAGCTGATTTGGAGAGACAGAGGAGAGGAATTGTTAAATAAAGTCGTTATTTTTGTTTTCTTTGTGTACAAAAAGGACTATTCTGATGATGCTTTTCATACTTTTCTGGACCTTGACAGTGTATTTTACTTGGCAGTCTATGGGACAGTCTCAAGCCTCCTGGTTTTCATCCAAAATATCTTAAATTGTGTTCCGAAAACGAAAGCTTGTATGGGTTTGGAATGACATGGGGGTAAGTGATTAATGACAAAATTTTCATTTTGGGGTGGAGTATCCCTTTAATGCCATGTTACTGTGAAGGGTGCTCAGTATAAGCAGAGATGGCGTATAAGCATAGCGACACTCAACAGCAATCACAATGCAGGTAACAGGCATTGTGCACAAGTATGCATAAGCAGCACATTCCATACAACAGCTGCTCACCGGAGCTAGATATGTAGTTGTGGAGCTGACCGGGAATAGACAGCACATTTACCTGGGGATCTGTGTGAAAGCTGACCAGGCAGCAGCAGCGCCGATCTCACCAACTATAGAAGTGGTGTTTTTTTTTTTTTTAAACTAGCGAACCTAGTGGAAACCCGCAAGTCTACTCCACTGCTGTATGAGCATGCGCACAACGGTAAGGTATTAAGTGGTGAGATGCAGCACTATAAAACTATCAGAAAACAGCTGTCATAGACAATATCACAGCAACTGCAACAACAAGTGGTGGACCCGGCACTTGGTGTACACTATCTGATGACCCATCATAATACAGCAGCCAGTTAGAAGAACGGGACAAGTGCAGTAAAATCACATTGTTCAGGAGCTAGTGGCCGCTGAAACACAAATAGAAAACCTTAACATAGAAGCAATGATTCAGCATTCATTAGAGCAAGCCATGCTAGACATCATAACAACTACATCATCAAGTGACGAAGCCGGTGCTATTTTGAAAACAGAACAGCAGGGTACAAGAATGTATCATAGCCAACACTAACAGAAGCAAGCACAAGCAATGGCACTGTCTTAAAGGAGAGCCCTTATTTAGAGGTCCCCAGTGGGGGGTTAGTTGACGGGGCTTCAGCTGCTTCGCGCCTCATAGAAAACTAATCACTAAATCATTCCTCCCCACTGACAATCTATCAATGTCAGGATGAATGCTGATATGATGGATACATACACTTGAGCATGGAGAGCGTACAGCCTTCATACGAATGCTTGTAGAATAGACAAAACTACTGATAACAGGCTGTTGACACGGTCTTGGCCTTCCGAAGTGCAACAATTTTTGGAGGATGTCTACCTATGAGAGGGCTGTGTGTGGCCGGGGAGACATCTCAACAGACAGGAGGTGCTGGTCTGCCTGTCTACAAGCTCATCACGAGCATGAGAAGAGGGCAAGAACGGGGACCGCCTTGGCAATTTATGAACGCCATGGCTGCCATGTTGTCCATGTGAACGAGGACGTGCTTGTGATGGACCTTAAGTGTAGAAAAATTTAAGAGACAGGTGAACTGCTCTAATCACCAGGCAGGTTCTCAGATACCTTTTCTCCATGTCGGTCCAGGCACGGAATGCCAGACGATTATTGCACAAGGCTGCTGTTGTAAAAGGCCATGCTGCCCCAGAGGGCCAGCACTTCTAGGCATTTGTGAATCACCAAGATGCATGTTGAGCTCAAGTGTAGAGCCCATGCAGGAACACATGCTTTCAACCATAGTTGAAGTGGTCACATGTGAAGCAGTCCTACCATGCCAGATAACTTTACAGTGCAAATAGAGAGAAAGAATTCTGATAGGCTACAGCCTAGTATCTCCTCTATTCTGTCTTTCATCTTGTTGCAATGCACAGTGGAAAAACCATAGCACAAAGAGATCCAGTGATCGTGCCTGCAATAGGCAGGGAAACCGAGAGAATAGTAAAATAGTGTGTAGACTTTATTGCCAATCTGCCTATAACGTTATGCGGCACGTTCCCCGTTCCAGGAACGGATGGCATTTTAGCCACAGGTTCTCTGGTTTCGCAGCTGGCTCAGGCTTTATGCAAGCATTGAAAGCTAGGCTATACACTTTACATGCAGTAGCAAAGAGGTATGCTAGCTGTAACGCCAAACCAATATATTGGTTGGTGTAAGCAACATTACATATCTGTATAAAGAGAGTGGCACAGCCGGCGCTTATCACAGAAAGGCAACGTATGGCACCAGCTCCAGCATATAGCGGTCAGTGTAAGCAACACATCTGTATGAAAGACAGTGGCACATCCGGTGCTTATATAGAAAGGTAACGCGCTGCTGCAGTGCCGGTATATATTGCAGTCAGTGGCCAGTGTACAGCATAGTACACATAGTGGCCAGTGTAAGCAACACTATGCATCTGTATTAAAGACAACGGCACAGCCGGTGAAGGCAACGAGTGGTGGCAGTGCCGGCATTATATAGAGTGTAATTACAGTTTGCACTTTTTTTTTTTTTTTTTGTCGCAAACGCTGATCCGCCTTTAAAACACCTGATAAAAGAGTTGCGCGATAACGTGCATCATCACTACGACACCCTTTATGGCATTAGTTCTGGCTTTTTTCACACAGAGCTCGTTCCGGGACTGAACCCAGCAATGTTACTAGATCCCCAACCCGGGATCAATCCCGGAATCAATCCGGGGACGTGTTTGCGTTCACACAGAAGGCGACCCGGCAATGTTCCGGCAATTTTCCGGGTCCAGCGTGTAGTGTGAAAGGGGCTATAGGAAGTCAGTGTGAGTTTATGGTTGTTAGTATAGACAAGCACTACACTCCTCTACTGAAAACAACTGCTAAGCTGGTGTTTATACAGTGATGCGTCATAATCTTGTGAACGCTGAAGCTGCCTGCTCGGCTGCTTTGTACATGACTGCTCGCCACTGGGTCGGGGGAGCTGTTTATATGATTAAGTAAGTGGCTGGATTAATTTGCTTAAAATTAAGCGTTGAGGCGGGCACTGTTATATACTGCGTAAACAGTTGAAGTGCCTTGGCTGGAATATTTTGTGCTTTGTACAATACAGATCATTGCTGAGGCAGCAAGTCGTCACACTCATGGATGGATCGGAGAAGCGGGAGGCACGAACTCCCCACTTAACACTTCTGCTCCAAATCAGGATGTCGGTGCTTCTACCTCAGCTGCTTGCTGAGAGGGGAAGAGGGGGTGGCTGTGCTAGGGCTAACCGAACTGCGAGTTCTCACTTTTTTTAACATCACAATGTGGGCAGTTAGGGACCTTAGTGTCAGCTCCTGCTTGGTCGAGGCCAGGCAGAAAATGCAAAGTTCGAGTCAGTCTGGGATGCTGATGGGTCCCACACAGATTGTGTAAACCTAAATGATATCTCAATCCATTCTCCATCGGAACGCACAAGGGGATTAGCTTTGGGGATGAATCAATGGTGAAGACTTAAGCATTTATAATCGAGAAAGATTCTGATGAAATGCTGCTCAGTGCTGCTTATATTGGTTGCTTTCCCGCCCCTTTTTTGAATTCTTGAATACATACAGCACCTTTAATTGTGCAGAATATGCACACCCATATAAAATTTGCACTTTTGATATTGACATGAATAATGTATTATTATTATTTTATGAAATAGTTAAAAGAATATTCTGGGTTATTTAATGTGTAGTTAATGTTGCATACCACAAAAAATAATTTTGAAAACAAAAAAAATTAAATGAAATTGACCATCCCACTGCAGTGGCTGTGACCTCATAAGAAGAAGGAAAAAAATGTTGATCTAGTCAGATAAAGTGTAGAATTTGGCAGATATTGGGCAGAACGCATGCTATTATTTCAGTAATTAGTAGTAATTTTAGTAATCATTTAAATTTAGTAATTTACACCAATTTACCCAAATTGCTCCCTCAAATTAATGTTATTTTTTTCTTTATTTACCAACAATAGTGAGTGTTTATTTGTTTGTTTTCCCGTTGTTCTTGGTAATATGTGAGTTAACTCATATTACCAACACTGGCAGGCATATTAGACTGCACTTAAATGCACAGATCCAATATTTTGATGTTTGATTCTTTTTTTATTTATTTATTTGGCTTTTCTGTGGCATAACAGCATGTTACAGATGCTGTTCGTCAGTCATCATCTGTTTTCTCTGATTACCCAAACAGCTGGCCTGCTGACCGCAGACCCCAGGATCAGGGAGAGGAAGAAACCAGGACAGGAGGGAGCGCGGAAGAAGTTCACTTGGAAAAAGCGCTGAACAGGAAAGGATCAATACAGCACAGGAACCCTGAGAGAGGACACAACTTCTCCCTCTCACTGGACTATTGGAATATTCCGCAGACAGTCATACCCATAAACCAGCCCTGCTGCATCAAACCAGCTTGCATCAGTTAAAATTCACAAATTTCAGACTCTATTGGTTGGTGGCACTGGACATCTGTGAGCAAAAAGGAGATCTTTCCTTTTCTGAGATTTAACTGTTGTGTATATTAAAGCGGTATTGAAAATGTTAATATAAACATCTTTCAATAAACGTTTTGTTTTTCATATGTGAATATTTTTAGCTTAATTTTTCAATAATGAACCCAGCTGCCAGAATATTGGTTAGATTGTAATACTCTTAATCAATAATCTGTTTTTGAAATTAATTCAATTTATCAAATTATGTTGTTAAAATTATTGATTCAGCTAGTTTAAGATTTTATTGTTTAATTTTATTTAATAATCTTATCACCATGTTGGCTGGGGAAGTTACTACATATATTACACCTCAGAAATGTGTCTAGCACACAATGGTGTCTTCAATATAATACAAAATATGTTTAAAGTGCAGTTTCATTGTAAAACATTATTTTCATTACAGAAAAACATTTACTGTTATCTTAAGTACATACCACTGTTACAGTTATGCAGCATAAATGTTATAAATGTAACATGTTTTTTTTATATACTTTTAATTTGCATCCAACTGTCAGTCTTTTGAAACTATATTTGCATTATGTGCCATTATCACATTATAAATGGCTGCACAGTGTTCTCTCCATGTTAAGTATTTTCAGAGCTAGTATTTTTTATTTATTTTTTTTAATCTAAACCTTTATTACCCACACATGTATCACCTTTGAGAGAAAATTAGATACATGATAGCTCAAGTCACTACACTGTCTGCACTCAATTTCAAATATCTTGGGCACATAATTAAAAACACATAATTTTTGTCCTCCATTATATTATCTGGCAAGTAACTTGGGCAAGGCTCTGCGTTTTAGAGCAGTGACCTGGAGGACAAATTACATGCTAGTGTGCAAATATGAAGAAACATGACTACTGCCCTCACCTGTAACCATGACAACACTAAGCAGCAAGTTTGAAAAACTGATATCGCATATATCCCAAACAGTGTGCTCCGTTCATGTAGGCATAGTCTTGTTTATTAAAATGGACGTCTTTACATTCTGTACATTCCATCCACACTGGCATTGATTTACAAAGCAACAAACAGTTAATAATACAGTATGTACAGACCAGTATCTATATATATATATATATATATATATATGTATATATATAAAATACTTTAAGAGGATATAAAGAGATGTAGCAACAAGGGTTTCCATTTGTAATTGCTCAAGCTGAAAAAGTTTACACTCTTTTTAGACAGATTTGGTTGCATATATGACGAATGGAACTTTTTTCTAGGAAAAATGCATCAGCAATTCAAAGCAAAGACCCAGTAGCGCACATACACTTTACTACACAAGCATTGTGCCGGATTCACAAACCAAGATATTGTGTACGATACCCAAAGTAATTTATGTAAACTGTGGAACATTTTTTTGAATAGAATGTACCATCATCCTTGTAGCCAGTGACCAGAATAACAAACCGTTTCTTTAAAAACATCTCAAAGCAAATAGTCATCCTAACTTTCCCTCGTCATAGCCGAGGTCATTTTACGCATTTATATTAAGTAGGCAGTGTTTAATCTGTGCTTTTTCCCCATCTTTCACTCTTCACTTAATCCACCTTTAAAAATCCCACTTTTTTCACTTTCACAGACAAAATATTTTCCAAATACTTATTCGAATATGAGGTTCAAGATTATTCTCAGGCAAAACCTTCCACAGCTATTTGCTACCGTGCCTCCCTAAAAATCACAAATGACTGCTCATGTTAAAACATTTTTTTTTTATCATTGAAATCTCTTAGCATTCTTAAGACACGAGGACTCATGCCCATAATCACCACATGCATATGAGAAATGAACAGATTGGATGTAATATATGCATTTTACCATTTAGTTATAACATGTACACAAACAAAGCACAGGCCGAGTCCATTGGTTTGTTTGATAGAGCCACAATTTGACTAAATATCACTTAAACTTGACTTCAAAGGGAAATATCAAACCAAATCAACTTTTGACGTGCTAATGAGAGAGAGAGAGAGACACACACAAGAAAATCTTTCTTGAGTTGTGCTAATTATTCATAAATTTCATTGTAGAATCTTACATTTAACTCTGAAGTTTTTCCAGATTGAACTATAAATGAACATGGAAACTTCCCTTTTTATCTCTATTAAATGGTTTAAAATGCCTATGATGACCACAAACAATATTCATGTTGATGATATCTTTTTAGCATTTCTCCCTTTAAGAGCTTTGGTGTTTTGTTTGTTTAATGAAAACTATTGACCACAAACTAATTTTGGATAATTCTGCTTACAGAGAACAGACAGTCAAGACACTAGTATTTTGACCCCAAACAGCTTGAAAACAATAGTTATTATGGACACCATCCATTTAAAAGCAAAGACAGCCACTGGACCAGTCATCATAAGGCAATGCTAAAAAGACCAACCAAAAGACAATGTCAGATTTTCTTTAAAATATTCTCATATTCATTGTCAGTGTTGTGTGTACACACAGAGGGATTATGGAATAAATAGTATTTATCAGACACTCATTTGCTGACTGACTCCTCTTACACACAAGGAAAGTAGGTCCTGTTCGCACCAAGGTGTGGGCTCTGAACGGCTGCTCTATGCACTCAGCCTTCTCCCTGTGTGTGCGACGCCAGCATGTGTCGAGTGCCCCACGGTACTGATCAGCTTCATGTGTGGTTGCTGCGGTGGGCATTTTCATGTTGGCGCTCTACTGGTAAGTTCAGGGCTTTCTTGGCGACACAGTGAATGTGAACAGGCGTTCCGCCGGGCAAGCAGGCGCAGTCTGGCTCGCTAAAGGTATTGTGACACAGCTGGCATCCTTTCTTTTCAGACACTAATACTGGGCCTCCTCGATACTTTAGCTGTACAACACAGAATGCAGTGTTTAGTGGGTCAATTACATTTATTGAAAGAGTGTTCAAATATAAAAAAAAAAAATGGAATATTTTATACTAGATTAAAACACATGCTGAGTTATAATTGGGTTCACTGTTGAATTCTTTTGTTTTGAAAAAAACATTTAAAAATATACACTAACATTCAAAAGTTTGGGGTCATATAATAGTAATAATAATACTTTTATTTAGCAAGAATGCATTAAATTGATCAAAAGTGACAGAAAAGATTAAATGTTTTCTATTTCAAATAAATGCTGTTCTTTTGAGCTTTCAATTACATTTTAAAACACCTTTTAAAATATTAAAATAGAAAATATTTACTTTAAATTGAAAAGATATTTTACAAAATTAATGTTTTTATTCTTGATCAAATAAATTCAGTCTTAGTAGGCATAATATACTTCATTTATTTTTTTAAGTATTTAAAAAAAAAAAATACTTACTGACCCCCAACTTTTGAATGATATTGAATACTAAGAAAATTTAAATTTACCTAGGAGATGTAAGCATACACATCAAATTGTTTCCAAAAAGAGTTTAAAAAATATTTAAATATGGTATGCATTTAACAAATTTCATGAATGATAAATTTTTATGAATTGCTGGGGAGTCACACTGCATGACATTCTTCTTTTTTTTTTTTTTTTTTTTTTTTACAGTCTGAACTAATCTTGCCTTGTCATAAAACTCAATTATCTGTCCTTGTTGAACTTAACCCTCATATGGCTTTTTGCAGAATTATTTTTTTTTCCAAATATTAGTAAACAGTTGAGTAGTTTTTGTTTAGAAACCTCCAAGAAATAATAATACAATATTGTGCCAAACTACTCAATTAGGTTTTCTTTTTAAGATTTTCATTCTTTTATTGTTTTCCACCCCTTTATTATGATATCTGAACAGTTGTATCCCCCTTATATTTTTTTTTACTTTATGTCTTGCTAACTATTTTGATTTTGATAAAATCCTAATTTATTAGAACTCACCCTGTCATGCTGAAGCTGGAGGTTTTGTGCTCTGGCCAGCCCCACTGCAATCTGGGAAGTGCACCGTGCATGCACGCTGGCCCTCAGTGCCCCGCACAGGAAAGGACGGAGTAACGGTAGAGACCACTCTTCTGGGAGCAGCTTTAACACACGCACTGCATCAAAAACTTCAGCGTGCCGGTTAAGCAAGTCAACGGCAGATACTGTTTGTGCCCCTCCCGGTACATCCGGGTCCAAGTAAACACTCAAGAGTTGGTGGAAAAGGTTCTGACGGTAGGACTGGTCATGAGACGCAGAGGCCCAAGAGCAGTATTCCTCAGCTGCAGCCGAGTCTTTGAGCTGGTGCACTAGAATGTGCAAGGCCTTGTCATGTTCCTCTAACTTCCCATGTAGTGTAGCTCGCTCAAGCAGCAGCATCTCGGAATCCTGAATTTTACCTACAAGCACACAAGCATATGATACTGAAACCATATTACAGCTCTTTACACTATATCGGCCACTTTATTAGGTACAAATTGACCTTTTGACTTCAGATTCTCCGTGAACCCTTGAGTTGGTTGTGCATGAAAATCCCAGTAGATCTTTCTGAAATACTCAGACCAGCCCATCTGGCACAACCATGTCATGTTCAAAACCTTTCTTCCCCATTCCGATGCTCAAGGCAAACTTGACCATGGCTACATGCCTAAATACAGTTAATTCCATGTGATCAGCTGATTAGATATTTGCATTAACGAGCATTTCAACAGATGTGGCCGGTGAGCGTATACTGTGATTAGAATTTGAACTGAATTAAATTTCATTACTGTTAATACGGTTATCTCATAAAATCTCCTATGACTACAACTTATATAAGAAAAAAAAAAACACTGAAATAGAATATTCATTTTTTTTAAATATTATAATTATAGTTCTAATAATAAATGAATTTCTGCCAAGACTAAGAAGTTCATTTCTGCCTTAGTATCACTATTCTACTGTAAAAAAAAAAAAAAAAAAAAAAACAGCAACACCAAAAAATAATAGAGCATGTTTACTTTAAAATGCAATATTACTACAATAGTAAAATATAACTTTCCTGTGTTATTTTGATGGAAAACGGCATGAGTGACTGGCAGATGTGAGAAGATACCATTGACATGGAGGCATATAAGATGACAAGATGACATCTTTCATGGGAAGTCCATATTTTTTAGATCAAGAAAATGCCAGCTCTCATTCTGCATGGGCTACAACAGCGTGGTTTCGTAGACACAGAGTGAATGTACTAGATCAGTACAGATCTGTCTCCTATTGAAAACGTATGACCAGTCATGAAAAGAAAAACCAGACACTGATGATCAGAGATTGCAGAGCATCTGAAGTCTTGTATCAAATGAGATCGGACAAAAACTAAGCTCAAAAAACAAAAAACTAAACAATCCTCAATTCCCAAACAATTAAACATTGTAACTAAAAGAAAAGTTGATGTGACACAGTGTTAAACATGCCTCTGTCACAACTTTTTTTGGAGTGTGTTGCAGCCATCAAAATTAAAAAAAAATTATTTTTACAAAATAAAATTAAGTTTGCCAGTGAAAACATTGTTGTTTATTTCTTTGTACTTTAGTCAACTAAATAAAGGTTCAAGAGAATGAATAATAACATATTCTTGATTTTATGGCATTTCGCAAAACGTCCCAACTCTTCTGGACTTGGGGTTGTAGACTTATTTTAGTATTACATTCAATTTAGCAGGTTTTCATCACTTCATGAACAGACATTTGAGAAACCTTGCACTAGATGGCCAGAGGTTACATAGTGTAGCTTTTAGCTTTAAATATTACTAAAACACCTGAACAGTAAGACATTATTACTGTATGAACAATCAACAAATGTAATGAGCCATATCCTCAAGCTCAACAAAAACTACTAGAGATCAGCTCAACTCTGCTCTTGATACCCTTTTCCTAAGCATCCACTTAATTATACTGCAAACAAAGGGTGTCAGTGTGTCTGACATTAAAATAAAAACCTAATATGTCAAATGGAGAAGAGGCACAAATATTGGATACCTACCTAATAGTAACTGGACCCTGTACAGATTAGACTCTTTTAGTAACCGTTGTAGTTTCTGGCGGGAGGCAGACAGCTGGTCATCAGTGGCTGATGGTCGTGAGATCAGACCCAGCACTCTGTCTGCATACAGCACAGCCAGATGTGTGTGATACTTCTCTTTCTGTAACAACAGAGACAAAACACACAAAGTGTAGGGAAACCTTTAGCATAGGTACATCACTGGACTAAAGAATTAAAAATGCTTTGGCACAGTGATGATCTACCTGCAATCTCTTCTCTAGAACAAGGTGCTCCAGGTAGAACAGAAGGGCTTGACTGTGCTTCTGCAAATACGTGATCACGTCATCTGGGTTTAACTGGCCCGTCTTCTCCTCTGAGGTAGGCCGTTTGGTGAAGATCTGGACACCTGTCTGAAGGTGATTTTAAAGATAAAGACAGCTATCCAACATCCTCTAGACTATTCTGTGGGCAAATGTTAATATGAAGTACAAACCTTTTGATCCTTCTGTAGTGCCCAGTCTGCATGCCGCCACACAAGATCAAGGTTAGAGCAAAAACTAAGAAAGTCTACAACATATTCAAACAGATCTGGTCGTGTTGAGTCCTGGAGATCTCCGCTGACGATCTTCACCCACATCTACCAAAGGACAGGACCAAAAAATACTCTTAGTCATCTATTACATGAGAGCGTATCCAGTTGTAAAGTTATTAAAATAAAACTGCATTTTTCTTAAAATCAGGGACGAAAAGCGAAAAAAAAAAAAAAAAAAAAAGCGATGAATGCTTTTATTCAGTGAAAATGCATTCAATTTATCAAACGTGACAGTAAAAACATTTGTTACAAAACATTTCAAATAAATGCTGTTCTTTTTTTTTCAGAATTCTTTGATGAACTGCATCATGGTTTCCACAAAATATAAATAAGCCACACAAATGTTTTCAACTTTTATGATAAAAAAATAAAAAAATAATAATAATAATAATAATAATAAATTGTTTCTTGAGCACTAAATCAGCATATTAGTAATCTGGATTATTTTTCTTTGGTAATCAACAGCATGCCACATATGATGTCTTTAATTGTATTTAACCCAGAATATTCTTTTAACATTGGTTTCATGTCACCACAATCAAAATGTTCAAACAACACATCAGCAATCAGATCCCACCTGTAAAGCAGCAGAATCTTGACCATTGTAGTGATAAAGAAGCCCAAGAGCAAAATACCTGAATAGAGAGAAAAATCATTAACAGTCAAATCCCACACATTAAGAAATGCAGCAAAAGTTATTTAAGCATTGTCAAACACAGCCATGTGCTGCCATGGCAACTGCAGTGAATAAAACGACAGAGGGCATGGATGATTAATATATCATGGTTTATGATACCAAAAAAAAATAAAAAATAACTACAAAATGTGAATATCATCTTTAGTTTTCTTGCAAAAATAAACTGTCAAAAGTGGACAGAATCTTCTGTTCAATATCTACTCAAAGGAAAAATAAAAGCGAGTACCCACTTGTGATGCTTCTCCAGCCAGGGGGCGCTGTCTGCCAGGAGACAGGCATTATCGGAGGCTAGCAAGTCCAGAAGACTCTCATGGCCGGTCTCTGCGTAGAGCTTCAGCAATGCTGTATCTACATCTTCACGGAAACCATTAGCGCTATCACTGCTGCGCACCTCGTGCAGGTAGCTAATGAGGAAACGTTTGAAGCGCTGTACCTTCTCCTGGTCCCCTTGTGTCAGGTGGTTCAAGTCAGCAAATTCATGAAGTGGTGGATGGCAGCGTGTGAACGAGGAAGAGGCGGGAAGGAGCAGAGGATAAAGAGAGATCAACTCCCTTACGTCCAGCTGTCCTTTCCTAAAATGGGTATTGGAAAAAGCAAAATTTATATAAAATTATTGTCTGATATGAATCAGTGTATTATTATTATTACAAGGTTATTATTTTATCATATTTATTTTGCTGTATATACATACACATACATACACACAAGTAAATCAGCCATATTAAATTACAATAAATAATTAAATAAATAATAAAAAATAATTAAGCGAAATCTGTTGTTATTGGTTGTTAAACCTAAAACTGCTGAAAAAAAATTGTTAATTGAAATAAAGCTAAAGTAAAACACAAATATTACCCGAAATACTTTAACAGAAGTACTCAAAATACTTAAAAAAAAAAAAATAACAATAAATTGTTGCCTTTTAAAATTAGTACTGAAATTATTGCAAGCAAATAAATAAATAAATAATGACCAAACAAACAAATAAAAGCTAAATAGAAATATTGATAAAGAAAAATTTATAAAACTGACAAATGCACAAAATTAAGTCTGAAAATATTTAAATATTAATAAATACCATAAATCTATATTAATACCACAGGTGGAAAATGACCTGTCCAATTCTATTCCAGGTTTTAATGACAGAAGGCCATGCTTGTACATAGTAAATCATTCCAGATGCACCTTCTCCATGCCATCTCTATACTAAGTGGAATATTACGGTAGTACTAGCAATCAGTGATTTAAATAGATTACTATTTCTTGCTGTATGATAGATGTAGAAGTTTAAAATACATGCAAAATTCAACATGATATTTATGTCGGCCATTTATTCAGCTATTAGACAAGTTGCTGTTCTCCATCCATTAGCATAAGGCGATTAGGGTCAGCTGCGCAGAGGAATAAGAACCAATTAGCAAAGAAGTTAATTAACTCTATTCAGTCATCCTCTGAAACATCTGGGTCTGAGCGGCAATTAACAGTATTAATTACATGACAAAATCATGCACTTCACCTAAAATGTTCTTTTGCTTCTAAAAACTGAAGCTGGCCAAATTGGATGAATCCTGCTTGTTGGAGAATTCTTTTGTGCAATATCTACAACATAAAAAGAGAAAATCATCAATTAAAATCCTTTGTCCAATTGAGAGAAGCACCCTTGTATCTCCACCAATATCAGAACAGTTTAGTGTACCTGATATTTTTCTTTGGGAATGTTTCTCTGTGCCGCCTCGGTGAGGGTCAGGGCCTCTTCAACTCGATGGCTTACCAAAAGGTCTTGGATCTGATGCTCCAGAGGGAGAGGAACCAGTATATACACCGCTTTTGAAGAGGCCAGCACCACCTTACCTGAAAGAGAGGGCACCAGAAATAAAGATTTTAGAGGTTCTTTATAAAGTTGACACAAAAATACATTCGAAAAAGCTGATTATTATCAGAAATTATCAGAACTTTGAGCACTGCATTACTTGGAATGCTGTAGCTGAAGTAGGGATGGCAGGTGTTCACATAAAATGCCAATATCATAACAAGCCACATTCACGGAAGTAAATGCTCTAAAGTACAGCACACTGATAATACAAGAGAATGTGTGACTGCCAGTGGTCGTACATGATTTACCAACTGAGAAATAATCAAGCATGTGATCGGCACAATAATGAGTTTTTGACGCAAGAACGTATGGCGACTGACCTGATCTGAGCTTGTCATAACACATTACATCAGGAGCTCCTGAGTAAATTGCCCTTCACTACATTCTCTGCACTGCTTGCTTTATTAAATGTGAACAAATCTGGTTTTCTACATCCTGATTCAAGCCCTATCAAGCTTTAGCAAGACTTGTCAGGAGAAAATTTCCTTGCTGCTTTGTAGGGAAATTGACCTAATTAACACATACAAACAAAAACAAGTTAAACATTAAACAAAAACACCATCAAAAAAAAATAAAAATATATATATATATATTGCCATTCAGTTTTATAAGCCATTCATATATATAAATATATATATATACTGTATATATGGGTGTGTGTGTGTGTGTGTGTATTCTTTACAGACTCTGGAATACTGGAAAGACATATTTTGATGACTGACTACATGCCAAATAGGTACACTGTACCTAAATGTCACCAGTACCAACATTGAACACAGTGTAAGGGTGAAATAGATGGTACATGTATGGGACAACCCTCCTACCTTCAAAATCTTGTAGATGATGTCCATCTCTGAATGACAGAGTCTGTTTGAGCTGCTGGTCCAACATGCTGTGAACTGTCACAAAGTCTTCATCCAGTGCAACCACATACGGGAAACACACAGCCGCTGCAATCACACTCTCTGACCAGCTCACCGGAGCACGCTGAGATATTCCCTCTGCATTAGCAAACATACCTGAGAGATAAAGATACAGAGAGATGCATGACTTATCTCGAATGATTGCCATGACGGCAGTCACAGCCGAGAAGACAGATTCATATTTCAGGTGGGGTGCAGCTAAAGTTATAATAAAAATGACAAACAAACAAATAATAGATGCATTCACCATAGAAAACAATTCATGATACAGAGTCCTCGGGGACATATGAAGAGGTATTTCCATCTCAAATGCACTAGTGCAAATAGGGTTTTCTCGCTCAGACCTCAAACACTATATTCCAAAGTACAAAAGGGGAAAAAAGTAATACTGGCTTGCATCTCTTGCAGGGATGACATTTTTTTTTAGGCCACAACCACTTTGCATATATGGTTCCATTATTCTGAAGTCAATGGGGTTTTTAAGTGGGTTTTTGGTTAAAAGCCTGAAATAAGGTCTGTGGTTGACATAAGCAAAAGATATTTTCATATTTTATTCTTCAACATTAAATACATCAGTAATACCCCTTAAAAGCTTTTACTTGTATTGAAAAAGCTGGTTGCTAACTAGTGGCTAAATGGGGGACATTAAACATCACACAAAACAGGTAAACTCATCTAGCTACTCACTAATCACGCTCTTGCAAATGATTCTAACTCAACTTTCTGGGAAAATTTATCTTTCTTTCTTTCTTTATTTGAAATAGAGATTTAAAGATTTGTCGGAAGCTTAATGGTGGTGACATTAGTCATGCAACTAGTGTAGTTCATTTACAGATTACGTTTAGCTTTTTACTTCAAGTGATTGTTTTTAGGTTTAAAAACTCATTAAAGTTGGGTTTATTTGTAAAGATTATCACAATGAACAAAACAGGTAAGAATCAAAACTTACAACAAAAGTCATCACTGCAGCACACTATTTACAGCAAAATTTTAATATATTTTTTTATATAAAATTATTATTTTTTTATTAAAAAAAATTTCAGAATAAAATTTTATATTTAGCTAAGTGCATATTTTTCATTTATATTAAAGGGGTGGGTCACCGTGTTTTTTTTTTTTTTTTGGGCTTGATTGTGTCTATAGGTTGCAGTCTAACGTGTTAATGCTTTTAAAAAAAACATTATTTTTCACATAATTTACCTTTATTCCACACCACTCTGTCCCTTCTCTGAGAAATGCGGTGATCATTTCCTGATTTTATGAACCCCCTCCATCAGAAATAGGCAATGGGCTCTGATTGGTTAGTTAGCCCAGTGTGTTGTTATTGGCTAAACCGCCTGTAGTGCACATCTAAACGTCCCACCCCTCACCTCAGCGGCATGTGCTCCAGTTGTATTGTAAACAATGGTGTCGTTTATATCGCTTATCATTTTAAGCCCAATTGAGAAGCAGAGGATATTATTGAATAGGGCTGCACGATATATTGAAATTATCGAAATATCGCAACTATAAATATCACAATATGCATATCGTAAGAGTGTACGATATCTGAATCATTTTAATAATAGGCTACTTAAATCAAAACGTTGCAAAAGGTCAAAGTTTTAGTTCGATGCATATAGCAGAGAATTGCTTGACGTTAAAAAGAGTTAAGTGCAATAAGTTGCAGAAAACAACTCTTTGCCATCTCGTCTTGCTGTCTGACTCACACCTGAAGTGCGCACAGTGTCTCTTCAATTCTGTCCCATACATGCAAAGCACGCGCATACACACAGAGGCGTGAACACCAAGTTGATTCATCTTTTGCATCTCCTCATATTTGAACAGACACATACACAGAGAATTAGTCTCGACGATCATTCTCGTAAACGCAGTCAGTTATGTTTAAATGAATGTAAACAGCTGAGAAAGAAATCAGATGTCTATCATTATACATTATCTTCAAATCGAACGCGCCTAATGGCGGAGGGAGGGCGAGACGCGAGTGCGAGTAATTAAAAATGCTCCAACTACTTAAAAAGTCAACATTTGAGTGAGAGTGTCTTGAAAACAGCGCCATCTGGTGGTTAAGAAACCACGTCCGGTTGAGTTCATATATCTAACTGCTTGTATTTATTGACAACACTTTATAAATGTGAAGTAAAATTGAAAAAACAAAGTTTTGTGATGCATGGTGATATCGAATTGAACAGAAATGATGACATGATAATCGTAACCTAACCGAACCGTGAGACCAATATAGGTTCACACCCCTAGGCGCGATGCAAGGCAATGGGTAAAAAGACAGTAAAAGTCTTTATAATCAGTAATTATGGCCCCACTGAATGCAACAAATGCCTTGTTTGTAATGGGTTTGTTGGATTTGTCTTGTCGCACCGGGACACGGCATCACAGTATGGTAAGGGGCGTAACATTTCCGTCACATGCTTGAGGTATTCGGTCAATCACAACGCATTGGATAGCTGGCCATTCAAAGCACACCTCACTTTTTAGAAGGATGAGCTTTGTAAAAAATCGATGCGTTTCAGAAAGGCAGGGCATAGAGGAGAAACAATAATGTACAGTATGTGGAAAATAATGTTTTTTTTTTTTTTTTTTTTTTAAACTTAAACAGTATAAACACATTTCATTACACCAAATATACAAAATAACACTAACTAAAGTTTAAAAAGTGAAATCACAATTAACCACCCCTTTAAGGTGCCACAGAATGCAAAAATCACTTTTATATGGTGTTTGAACACAGTTGTGTGGCTACAGCCTATAATGGTAAAAATCCACCCACTCGTTTTATAATCCTAATAAATCATAAACAGTCTCTCCACACTAGCAGTTCCAGATTTCTCAGTACTATGACATCATACTCGGGGAAAGTCCAGCCCATTTGTGACGCTCTCTGCCGTATTAGGATCTACATAGCCCTGAGTGAGAAGAAGCGGTCCGCCATTACTGTTTTCTTGCCATAGCTGCTGGAGGTACAATTTCAGTGCCAAAGAACCATTAAAAGTGTTGTGTGTTGGGATGCACCAATGAACATAGGAGTCTCCATAGACTGCTGAGGACACAGTGGTTAAATTTAATTTTTTTTAATTTTTTGCAAACGTCCAGACTTCTTGGCTTTCTGTAAGGCTAATGTTGCTAAAGCTACCATTGTCTCTGCCTGTTTTCACCGATGCTGCCTTCACGTGCTACCAGAATGATCGTGAATAGGAATGTGGCAGTTAAAAATTGCATTTGAAAGCAATTTGAGGTCAGTAACACGGTCACCACCAGTTATATCGTAACACCGGTGGTATGCCTGTGAGCATGAGCTCTTGAAGCACCGTACTCTTCTGAAAAGGAATTCAGCACAAACACCAAAAATACAAATAAAAACAACAAACAAAATATGATCTGTGAGGTATTTTTGGCTCATACCCTAAAAATATCAATTTCAACAAGCTATAAAATATTATCTGTGGGGTATTTTGAGATAAAACTTCAAATACACATTCTGGGGACATCAGAGAACAATTTAAAATATAGTATCAATGTATTCTATACCACCTTTAATATCTCCTAAACCATAACAGTTATGACAGCAAAGAAACAAAACTCAATCTAAATATTCAGCCAGAGATCTGACTGAAACCCTCCAAATTTGCTGAAGGTTGATGACTAAAATGTTTCAAGGAAAAGAAAAGAAAAAGTTCATGCTGGCGCAAGCTTACTGTATGTTAAAATGGGAATAAACAAAAATAAATGTAGAAGTGCATGTACTGATCAATGCCATTTTGGTCATTTAACTCACCAAGCCCGCCTGGAGCAGCCAGGAGAAACTCTTCCCGGCCAATCCTCTTAACAATGGGTTTCCTTTCCTCACAGTCGTAAGGGAACAGGTCCTGTGAGGCTCCTGTGCTGTAGTTGAGAATCATATACTGTGTGGACAGAGCTAGACAGATATTGTATCCGTCCAGGCTCAGGGCACAGGGCTGCTCTGGAGTGGTCACTTCCTTTAACAACTGCACTCTGTCCTCATGGACTGTACAGATCTGGACGGCCCGTCTGCGTGCCAAAACCACCGCCATTTCCACACAGAAGGCGTCCCCCGTCACTGGATTCTCGTTGATGCAAAACGCAGTTACACCTTTGAGCTTTGTGCCCCCGGTGGGCACAGGCTCCAGAGTAACCATGTCCACAACAGTGATTGTTGAGTCACAGAGGACGATTAGACGTTCTAAAGCAGAGGCAGCCTTCAGCTCTGCGACTGGCTTCTTCAGGCCCAGGTATTTGTGGAGGAGCTTCTGGGCATTGTAGGCCAGCTTACCTTTGGATGTAGTGTGCTCCTCTAGTAGGAAGTGATGGATGAAGCAGTCATTAGTGCCAAGGTACAGGTGTACGCCGCAGCACTCGATGCATTCGATGTTTATTTGCACCTTTTCACCCATCACTTGTTCCCGCTCCACGGCGGGAACCAGCTCAAAAGCTTTCACGCTCATAGTGCCACCCACATCTACAGAGATAGAGAGAAAGTCCAAGTTTAGACAAAGTCAAAGTCTAAGTTTAGACTTGTATTAACAAGTATGAGCTATATTATAATTATAATATACACGGTAAAAAGACAATATTATAGAGAAAAGAGTTTCCTCTATGTTGCTGTACAAGTCTAAACTAAAGGTTTATTATAACAATAATAATAATAATAATAATAAAATGCTCTATAATATTGATTATATTTGTTATCAGTGCAAGTCTAAATTGAAGGTTTTGTTTCTGTTTTTGCCAAGATGTGGCAAGAGAGAGAAAACAGAAACAAAACCTTCATTTAGACTTGCACTGACAACAAATATGAGCAAAATTGTAAACAGAAACGCTAAAGGGCTTATTAATGCTCATTTACTGGTATAATTTATCAGCATATTCTTAAGCAATAAATCACAGCTCTGACAGTCAAGAATAAAAACAGGTGCCTGTCAACCAGTGGTTTGTATTACACAGGGTCATTACAGATCTGTCCCAGCAACTTCATCTACAAAACGCAAAATATTATTTTAGTAATAGAAAGTTGTTTGCGAGATAAATTTCTGTCAACGCAGCTAAAGACTACGCTAGCAAAACCATATCATTTAATTCCTCTTTTAAGCAAGAGTACCTGCTACACATCCACAAGCCCAGTCTGAGCATTTACATGAACGACGGACAGAAGTGAATTCATGGGAGTCTATGGCTGTATTTCAAAACCTAGTTTAGGTGCCTAAAAATCTAAATATAAAAATCATTTTTGGGTTTTCGAATATGCACCTTTTATGCCATAAAATCTGTGCTGGTCGACAGTTCGCTAGGTTTTAGACACAGCCTACGTGCCTCATAGTGTGTATGTCTGTGTGTCTCGGCATGCAGAGAGCGCAGGTGATGTAAAAGAAAGCCGAGCGCATATCGTACCCCAGCCGCGGTCAGTGCTGTCCTGATTTGAGAGATTGGCAGCGTTTCACGGCCTGCCCGTTTCATTCAAGCGCCCCACTCCACCTCCCTCTCTCTCTCGCTCTCTCCCTGCGGTAACGCTTCCTGTTTCTCCGCCGAAATACATCCGGCCACGTGATGAGGGTGGGCTCTGGCTTTCTTATTTCTTCTTCTTTGGATTTTTTTGCGTAGTCCGCACCATAGGCGGCGTTCTTTGAAAACCTTTATAATAAATGTAGTTTTAGCATTAATGTAGTTAAAAAATAAATAAAATTACTCAGAGCTTCGTCAGAATGTTAGATTTTTACAATAGACTGTTACGTTTATACTCTTAAGAACGTCAGCATTCTCGAGTTATGGGCTTCCTCAGGATTTCCAAGTATTATTTATTATTATTATTATTATTATTATTATTATTATTATTATTAATATTATTATTATTAGTAGTAGTAGTAGAAGTAGTATATACGGGTTTTGGATGCACATTTTATATTACAACATAATATACATACAATCATAAGCCAAGGGATTGGTTGGTTTTTTGTAATATTTTTTTTGTAACAAGTCACTAGATACGAACAGCAACTACAAAGATGTGAGTTTACGTGATTGAGTAATCGTACAACTTGAATATCTGCAAATAACGAATGCGAATTTTAACATTTTACCACAAGAGGGAGCCATAAGCCAATTTCTTCCCCAGTTAACCAGTCTTAACGGTTCATGAGGATCTACACTGATGATTCAACATCTGACGACAACATTGTCTTACATTACTGCTAAATTGTTTATTTATTTGTTTGTTTGTTTAAACAAGGCTAATCACAAAACTGTTATATAATACTACTACTACTACTACTAATAATAATAATAATAATAATAATAATATATGGGTAAGGGTGGAAACATATCTTAATAATTTCACCAGCCAAAGTAATCTCATTATTAAGGGAATAGGCCAGAAAAGGTCAGAATAGGCATCAATACTAGCAAGTATTGCCATGGTCTGGGAAATAAATACACATTATAATAATATTAATAATTAATATGACTATGTTTTTTTCCGATTGAATAAAATTAACCCCTAGTAAGATTTGATTTGAATAAACATAAGTTGCTTTTAATAAGCTACAGAGACAGATGCAATGTGACAGATGCTGTTTTGGGTTTCACTGAAAGATAAGAACAGCTGAGGCATTTTTTTTTTGAGTAAATGCAATGAATGTAAGTCATTTTTTTATTATAGTGATCTCCTATAAGCAGTACTGAGCCTTACATGAATGCCTTTTTCATTCAGAAGTTTATTATGAGCTACAGCAAATTCTTCACATAGACTATAAGTGACAAATATTGACTGATGAGTCAAAAGCAAATGTTAGTCACAAAAAAAATTATATTATAAAATGTAACATTTATTGTACTTTATGGTTCTATATCTAAAATGAAAATAATAATTTTCACACTACATATGATTATTTTGGTTTGGCTATAGTTTAAACCCTGGCCACAAAAACATGACACAATATTATAATAATAGGCCTTGGCATGCACAGACCCCTTTAAAGTTAATTATCTAAAGAAAACTTTTATTAGACAAATATATTACCCTCGATAAAAGCTTTGATTGCTATTTAACTCTAAGAATAAATGTTATTTAATATAATAATACAATGTTAGGAATTGCAGTGCTATTGTCTGTCTGTCTGATCAGATGTCTTTGCCACAGTTAGGACAAAGGATGTCATCTCTCTCTGTCAGGAAGCCACGGCCCACCAGGGAAACCAAACACTTCTTGCAGTTGAAGCAGTCATTGTGCCACTGTCTCTCTTCAAAGGAGATGTATTTGGTGCCTCCCAGACCTGCAAAGGATAAAACACTAACAAATAACAAAGCTCATGATCACTATAGCAATAATGTCATGGTAAATATGATTATTATTTGCTAAAGTGTGGACAAGAAGATTGCTATGAGACTCATACAGGTCCTGAGAACAGAAAGGCACAATTTCAACACCAAAATAATCCTATTAAAAATTATTATTTTTTTTTTTTTTTTTACTCAACCTTATGTCATTCCAAACCTGTAGGACTATCTCTTTTTTCATGAAACACAAAAGGTGGATTTTGAAAAAATATCTTTGATATAATAATAATAATAATAATAATAATAATAATAATAATAATAATAATAATAATAATGTTTTTTGTAATAAAGAAATAACGTCTTGGATTCAATCAATACCTAACGGATAAAAAACAAATCCCTGTCCTACATTTTTATGTCATTTGAAAAGATATTAATTGTGTTTATACTGGTTCCATTTGGTCCTGATAAGCAAGATAAGGAGATGTAAATGTGTTAGTTGCTCATACCACTAATAGGGGTGGTGCATTCAGCACACTTCTTGGCATACAAATTGCAGAAGCAGTTGAGGCAATAGGGAAAGTCATCACGAGAGGTGAAGCGCTGGCCAGACAGCTGCTCCTTACAGCCAGTACACAAGAAGCAGTCCTTATGCCATGGCTGGTCATGGTAGGTCACGCCCCCAGTGGTGATTGGCTGAGAAGAAATGATAAAGGTGTGATGTCATATAATATTTTTCTTCAAAGCAAAATGTTGCATTCCAACTGTTCTTACCTTCTTGCAGTGTACACACTGCAGTGCAAATTGCTTCTCATAGCAGGGCACGCAGTAGTTACTATTGTCCTTAGGAATGAAGCTCTTGGTTCCAATAGGCTGCTGACAGCGCTGGCAGGTAAAGCAGGTCTCATGCCAGCTGTTCCCCTTGTGCTCCATCTTCCTGGAGCCTGAGAGAAATATAGAAAAATGCAGACAGGCAAACAAATATCCCATCACTTGGCTGGATAATAGAGATGATTGATTATAGCCTATGTATTAAAGGGTTAGTTTACCCAAAAATTTAAATTACTGGGAAATTTTGTATTTACCTTTTCTGCATTAAATTCAACATGGTTTTTATCTCTACAAAATGAAGAAGTGTGTTTTTTCTTTTATATGTGCTTATTAATTTTATGAAGGTGCTGTAAATTCAATCGTTATATAGTCTATCATAATAGTACAATGCTATTTCGTACTGTACATGCATATTGTAAATGCAAATTGTTTCTTACTAACACGCACCCAACTGTCCCTCCATTGAAAGAAAGTCCATTCCACCAATACTTTGAAACTTAAAAAAAGTTAATAAAGACAATGTGAAAGATATTCAATGAGTTTTGTTCATTCCAAGCATGTTTGAGCCTCTGCAACAACCAATAAGGTTTGTTCTTGCATGTCAAGCACAACAGTTGAACTGCCACTGATCGTGTTTGTTTTGCTCGATGAGTGTTGAGGGGTGGTTCACAGTTTTTTTCTAGGCTTGATTGTGTTTATGGGGTGCAGTCTAACGTGTTAATGCTTTTTAATGCATATTTTTCACATAATTGACCTTTATTCCACACCGCTCTGTTCCTTCTCTGAGAAACGCGCTGATCATTTCCTGCTTTTATGAAGCCCCTTTCTCAGAAATAGGTGATGGGCTCTGATTGGTTAGCTAGCCCCGTGTGTTGTGATTGGCTAAACCGCCTCTAGTGTGCGTCTAAACGTCCCGCCCCTCACCTCAGCGGCATGTGCTCTGGTTGTATTGTAAACAAATGGCATTATTAATATTGCTTATCAGTTTGAGCCCGAGAAGCAGAGGATATTATTAAAGGGGATTGTGCACAACCCTGTGCAAGCTCGGCTTTTAATGGTAGGCCTATGTTTTTTGTTTGTTCATGTCTCATACTTGTAGACACGCTGTTATTTGTAAATGCTACTGCTTACGTTAGCTTTTAATATACGGTTTTATCTAGATTAAAGCTTTAATACAGTACGGCAACTGCAAGCGAGTCCATGTTTAACGCTTCTCATAGCTATGTGAAAATAAGTGTATAATTGGAACAGTTCATTGTTGGAGCTAAGCTGAATGAGAGAGAGAGAGAGAGAGAGAGAGAGAGAGAGAACATTGAACATTGAACATTTAGAACATTGATTTTGTAACTTGTAAATCCAGTAGAATTGTTAGAAAACAGAATCGCGGTTCATATATGAATAGATTTTTACCTGCACCTCTAGTTTTCTCTTCCTTTTCTCTAAAAAAGCACAATCATGGCCACGCCCCCTTTGCTGCCTTTTCCCGAGGGTGTGGTTTATCAAGGTTTGTTACGTCATGAATCCGGGAAGTAACTTGTAGTCCCTACCAGACGTTTCTGAAGGCATTAAACTGTCAGAATTTTAAAAGACAATATTTCCGTTTGCATTGAACTTTCAGCTTCGTAACTTTGCAGATATTGTTTATGTTCAAACAGCAACATTACACACTAACTAACATTAAAAAAGTGAAATCTCAATCAACCACCCCTTTAATGTTTATATTAAATCTGTTTATCATAAAACATGATTGTTTCACTTCAGAAGATTTGGACTAAACCATTCAATTCAAGTGAATTAGCCAACTTTTACAATGTCTTTATGAACTTTTTGAAGAGTCAAAGTTTTGGTGGAATGGACATTCAATGAAGGAACAGAAATTTCTCAGGTTTCATTAAAAATATTTCAATTTGTGTTTCGAAGATGAATAAAAGTCTAATGGGTTTGGAATGGCACAAGGGTGAATAAGTGATGACAAAAAAGAGGTAATGACTTTTTTGGTGAACTATTACTTTAAATGGATTCTTTCAGTTTCTCAGCTCTCCATAGTAAAGTTAATTATTGCTATTATGTCATTAGCTGCTGTCCAACACTACAACTGTCTCATTGTGATAAACCTTACCTTAATGTATCATTTGGGTTTCTGAAGTACATGTGTGAAGAACAGATTAAGCAAATGTTTCACTTACCTGGCATGATTGTCTTCTTGCACTCAAAACATTTAGAGGAATACTCATTGGAGTAACACTCAGTACACAGTAGCTGCTCATCTTTGGTGGAGAACGGCTTGTCCACCAAGGAACGGTGACATTTGAAGCAGTGGAAGCAGCCATCATGCCAATGACGGTCCTTGTAAGACAGATCCTGAGGACAAACGCATACAGGTAAGGACAATTTGAACCTACAGTACATTGTCTCAAATGCATTAAACTTGGGTTTAAGGGAGAGTGTGCATGGCCTCATTGCTCTTTTTTAAGCCTCTGAACAGCTAATTAGAGAGAGCGGGAGGGTAGGGTTCCTCAATGTCAGCTTCGCAGGAGGTCACTCGCCAATGAGAGCCGCATGTGCTGGTGTCTGCGACCAATCGCAGTGTGATCTGCCAATAGAAGTATGTTAGTAAAAGTCTGTCCCAGGCTGTGAACACACACCGCCTCAGGAGGAGTGTATAACACCAGTGCTTTAATTATCCACCAATTTGGAGAGAGAGAGTGTGTGCTTATTAAATTGCTGGCCCAAGGTGCTATGAGGTCATTCTGATTGCCTGGGACCAGAGTGGGGAGCAGCAGCTAACTGGGCCAAGGACGGGCCAGACAGATTTGGCCCCACCCCAGGCCTGTCCTCTAGACCGATGACAGCCTCCTCATCAGGACTAATGACCATGAAATGTGACACTAACAACAAAAAGTCACGGAAGCACCACTCGTCTATAGCAAGGGCTGGGAATGTACTTCTAAAGTAACATTGTAACTATATGGTTCTCGTATATCATCTATAACATTTACTATGATAAACTATTTTTTTTGGTATTTTTATTTTTATCATGAAACATTGTCTTTAGGGTATTACTATGCTGAGGTTAAAGTGTTCTGAGAGGCTTTTAGCACTGTGCTAGGGTGTTTTCTATTTTGATCCCTCCTCATTTAATGCAAGTGGTGGGATTTTTCACCTGTTTTATCATCTGCAATTTAAAAAAAAATCATAAATTCAGTGCAATAGCACACTTCCTCTCAACAAGCTGCACAACTTGTGGTATGAATAACCTCTATAGCACAAGTCTGAAACATATCGTTTAAAGGGATAGTTTACCCCAAAATGAAGATTTTGCTGTTATTTCCTCACTTTCATCAGTTTCCAGTCATTCCAAACCCATAAGACTTCCACACATGCTTATATTTTTTGTTCATCCATTGAAAGCCATGCAACCAAAATGTTCATGCTTCAAAAATAAAAAAAAATAAAAAAATAAATAAAAAAATAAAAAATCATAACACAGTCCATTTTTAGTCTATTTACCCCTAAAGGAGCATATTTTTTTCCTTTAAGGCACACAAAAGTGTACATATTAGTTCCTAAATGGTACATATTAGTAGCACACCAGTGACGACTTTTGTACTTTTTTTTTTCTGAGATTGTACAGTAGTCCAGTAGTAATAGAGATGCTTGCCTTTACAATAACTTTACAGAATTTATTCTTAATCTAAATATACTAATATATTTTTAACATTTAACGCTGTACAGTGGTGTTGTGCATTGTTAGTCTAATGAATAAACTAATGATAACAAATAGAACAATAAATAAATTTTATACAAATAAATTTTATCTGTAGTGTTTATAGTAAGTAAAGGTTATAAAAAGTTTAAATTTGTCTTTGAAATGGCGGTGGAGGTCTGTGTGTCCATCACCAAGGTGAATGAGTGCAGGTAATTCCACAAAAGCTCATCTGGCCTCTTTTTTTTTTTTTGGTTTTGGACTCAGTCCCCAGCACTGATTTCCTGCTGGGTTGAGTCCAGAGTGCATGAGCTGGCATTAATTCTCCACGATTCCCCACCTCTCTCCTGGTGAACCTCCTCAGCTTTCAGAGGGTCAAACAAAGCTCCAAATCATTGTGTACAGTGTTACTTAATAAAAATGGTCAAATAGTTAGCGCTCAGACCATCTCATTCTGGATACTGAGTTCTGAGTTATATGGTGCACATTCCAGGCATTGTTAGTATGTAAGTGTCTTGTGCATGGAAGGTAAATTTTCTTTTACTTTATTGATATTCTAAAATGTTAGAGGGGAGAAAAACAGGGAGAGAAGCAGAAGAATTTTTTTTTGTTTTTTTTGCAGAAGTCGCCATCTGTTGCTTTGTTGTGGCTTATAAACTGGTTCCAGTTTTGGGACGCCGGATTGGTGCTTGCGCACTGTTGCTTTGAACGCCTTCAGTTCACTATTGTCTGTACATCGCTTGCTTGGGAAACGCAAGATCGTTGCCTCTTGTTCTGCTGCTTCCTGGTGGTCGTTTGAGCCAGTACATTCTTGATTTGTTGTATGTTGATTTGGTTTAGGGGTTTGTTTGAATTTTGTTATTGGGGTTGGTTGGGTACTATTTCTTTGTTTTGTCTCTCATTATCACCATTTGCTGTGTTTGCTCTTCTGTGTCATCCTTGCCACAAGGATGCGTTGTTTCTACGTGTATTTAGTTTTGATTTAAAATAAAACAGCACATCCTTGTGGTGCAGATGATACAGAAGAGCATACACAGCATACGGTGCTAATGAGAGACACATAGGAGACAGTTGACAAAGGAATTGAATAAAGTCGTTATTTTTGTTTTCTTCACTTACAAAAAGTGTTCCCGTCACTTCATATAACCCAGATTGCACGTCTGATGGCAGATGGAGTATTCTGACGATGACGACTTTCATACCTTTTATGCAGAGGCCTGTCTACGTGAAATTTGGCTGGCCACCCCAGGTGCCCCCCCACCCCCACCAGATGTCTTGCGATAGACTTGTTTTTAGTAAATTTCTAACTGCATCTGGCAGTAGCGGATCCTGGCATGTGTAGCTGCTTAGGGACGCTTTCTTCTCCTCTTTATACTTAATTTTAGGCTGTTTCTATAGCGTGATATTTGACATATCGAGAGTGCATAACGTTACATGATCCATATAATGCATGAGCACAAATCTCCACTCGCAAGTGGATTTCCTTCAGTCACAAAAAACTTGATGTGTGCTTTTAAATATACATTGTTCTTCTATGAATACGTGTATTCTCAAACGTTCTTGCATCACTGAAGACTAGAAGCACTTTTTTTCTAATTCAGATGAGGAGTAGGCTTATCTCATTAAATGGAAGCAAGCTGATTACAGTCAGCCTTCTTTAGTTATTTATTTTATTTATAGCCTACTTATTTTAGTTAAGTGCTTAACTTATAATTATGCATTTATTCAACTGTTTTATTAAGTGCATTTGTATTTTGTTGTTTTTGTATATAGTTTTGCAATAAAAGTGTATTAACCAGGTTCCAGAAATAATCACTGAGGATGCTTCTAAAATTAGTGAGGGTGCTCTAGTCTTAATGCCCATTTTCACATCCCGTCTATTGCTTTGGTCATCATTGTGTCACTGCTACTTCAAGAGTGAATCCCACATAAATATGCAGATGTCATTCCCGAAACTTTGCAACGTGTGTGTGGCTGAAAAAACAAAGTTCTACATTTTAAATGGATCATAGACTAGAAAGCTTGCAAAGAGTGCTCTTTACCACTAAAAAAGCTGTCACTCTCTGTTTAGTGAGTGTATACACGATGTATTTTAACATACATCGTGCTGCAAACCATAACCCCCCCCACCCCCGGCCACCCTCTTTTGAGCCAGTGCCCCAGACTGGCCACCCCATTTAAAATGCTCTAGACACGCCCCTGCTTTTATGGACAATAACACTGTTATTTATTTGGCAGTCTATGGAACAGTCTCAAGCCTCCAGGTTTTCATCCACAATATCTTAAAAATTGTTACGAGGACAAACGGAACTTTTACGGGTTTGGAACAACATGGGGGTAAGTGATTAATGACAAAATTTTCATTTTGGGATGGAGTATCCCTTTAAGTGTATAAAAAAAAGCTCTCCAATTGCATTAAATCCAATTGCATTAAATATACATTTAAACTAATAGCTAATACATTTTGATTTAATTGCAGTTAACCTGCAATTAGTGTCTGAAAACACATTCAGTTTGAACAAATTCATTTAAAGTATATTATTTAAGTGAAAGTCGTGATATTTGCCAAGTATGGTAACCCATACTCGGAATTGGTGCTCTGCATTTAACCCATCCAAGTGCACACACACAGCAGTGAATAATGAACACACTGTGAACACACACCCGGAGCAGTGGGCAGCTATATATCCAGCGCCCGGGGAGCAACTGGGGGTTCAGTGCCTTGCTCAAGGGCACTTCAGCCACTCGAACCGGCGACCTTCGGGTAACTAGTCCAAGTCTCTAACCATTAGGCCACAGCTGCCCCCATTTATTACAAATTAAGCATTTATTACAAAATAAATGCTTAAAGTATACTAAAGTGTACTGCTTTTTCAAAAGCGTTGGATCGTATCTTTAAAACATTTTGTATTTGAAAGTAGAAAGTGAGAAGATGAACATACTCTGCTGTTGCAGCCAATGGGTTTCTTGCACTCCTCACAGGTGTTGGAGTAGAGGCTCTCATAGCACTTTACACAGTATGGATTTTCACCATGCAGAACATACTTCTTCCCAAACAAAGACTCCTTGCAGTAGTGGCAGTCATAGCGTTCCGCCATCTTGGATTTAAACGATTCCTAAAAGATAAACATGTTTTAAATGGTGCAGACAGGTTAAGGGGGTCACTGAAAATGCCATTGCTAGGTACGAAACTTAACTTGTAGGCCTATAATACCATTGCTTAACATCTGCTAGATAAAGGCTAACTATATGATGTAAACTTTCTAAAGCAAGAGCGGAAGGCGTGCCAATGTATTAGTCCCAGCTGTTATGTCTCCCTTAGTAAAGCCCTGCTAATATTCCTGCGTTATCCCTCAGAACTGTATCCAGAATAGCTTTTGTGCACCCAGTGCTTGCCTGCTCTGAGCTCCAAACCAAACTTGTAGCTTCTTTTCTCAGTGAGTCTCATTCAAACACCACAAAAGTCTCTATAAAGCTCGTCTTGCAGTCACTTCAGTAAACTTTTCTTCACTATTCAGCGTTCAACCACTATTACTTTGCATTAACATTGTTTTTTTTTAAGTTTGAAAAACGTTTTAATACACTGTTTATTGTACAAATCGTGGCAGTTTGGAAATAAAAATGTCCAGTGAGTGTCTAACATGCCATCTATACTAGTCTACCCTAAACCTAACCAATGGTGTTAACAAAAACAAACATAAGCTAAAAACACATTTTCTGAAGCAAACATACCATTTTAGCTTGCTTCTTCAAGTCTTCGAGCACTTTCATCAAATGTCATGATTTGTGTTTCACATTGCAAGTGCAAAACCGTAGGCCTACAAGGTGAGCTACAGAGCAAGTTTACAATGTCAGAAAATCTATACAGCTAGTCCATACTTCTAGTTATGTGATGCAAACATGATAAATGTTACTTTACAAATCATGCACTATGGTAAAAGTGTTTTGAAGTCATTGTGACCTTCACAATAACTTCATAGACTCCTTTATGTAATGTATGTCTCCTACAGAAAGGTAATGGAGTCAGCTTAATCTGCACTGTGAACTCTTGTCAGATCACACTGTTGTATCTGAATGGATTCTTTGATGTGTCCTAAGCCTGGCTGGCTGGCACCAACACTGGGCACCAGATCAAGACAAGTCTCAGTGGTTCCAGCTGTCCCCAGTGTGTCCCTTCTATCAATAAAGAGACATATCTCCCTCAGTCTCCTTAGTCTCAAACAGACAGATATACACATAAAGGGATTAAACAAGGCTGACAAAAGCAGGAGCTTAGCTGGAGAATCTTTTGTGACATGTGAATTACTTTTGAACCTTAATGAAGCCCCAAACCAACCCACTTCCAATTAAACCAAGAGTGATAAAGTGAAACGTGCAGCTAATTAAAGACTACAAGAAGGCCTCTGTGTGTGGAACCTTTCAGCCATAACTGTATAAAGGAATGTCAGGTGGCTGTGGAGATGCCTGACACATTTATTTCCCCCCATAACAACTAGGAACCAAAAAAAAAAGAAAAAAAAAAGAAAGACAATCAAACTTTTCATACCAAAAATACAGACAAAATACAAATGCTCATATATGCTTTAGTAATCATTTTGTAATCATGTCAATTTTAAAATACTTTCCACAACAGTCCTTAGACTGATGCAATAATTTCTAATATGTTGTAATGTAATAAATTACCACTATAAACTATTAAAATATTGTGCAGAGAAAAGTATTTGACTCACAAGCATTGGAAATAACATGCCTAAAAGTAAACCATCTGTGCATGGACAGATGAAAAAAGAATCTGAATATTAAAAAAAAAAAAAAGATTCTGAAATTTTAGTGCAGATTAAGAAGTTGCAGGTTTCAGCATCAGTGCAGCTTTCTAAATGTTAATTTAAAGCAACATGCTAAAGCAGGTGGAATAGTGGGGAAAAAGATGATAGGACAAAGGTATAAAGCATCTAGCTATAACACACAGCAGAAGAGAAGAGAAGAGAAGAGAAGAGAAGAGAAGAGAAGAGAAGAGAAGAGAAGAGAAGAGAAGAGAAGAGAAGAGAAGAGAAGAGAAGAGAAGAGAAGAGAAGAGAAGAGAAGAGAAGAGAAGAGCCTTGCCTGTCCTGTGCAGTGATGTGGTGTGCTGTGCGTCTTTGGTTCTTGAAAGAGAGATGGAGGAGTGACTCCTGTGCTCCTCTTTATTGGAATACTCCCCCTTTGGAAGGAGCAACGGGGTGATTGAAATGGGTTGGACACTTTATCAGGCACTATAAATACATAGGCACTACTAAGCCAGTACTTCACAGTGCACACTCATATGTAATAGTAAACATATATCTCCACTCAATCCATAGCGGAGCCATGCATGTATTTTCTCAAACTGGTGTGAATCTAATCATTACAGCATATACTGTAGGACACTCACATTCTCATCCTAAAATTGTTTTTTTCAAACTGTAAAGATCATCTTAGGCCAGAACGTTTATCAACAAGACATATTTTGTCAGCAAAAGAAGTTCCACCCAAAATACCATGCTGGGTGATGAAGGACATATTGCTGGTTCTAAAGTTCTAGTTCTAAAGCCTTTTGGGATGCTGACACACCAAAACACAACATATGCTAATGATCAGTATTGCTGATCTATTCAATATATACACTGCAACGTTCAAAGTGAACAAACAAGAAATTAACATTTTCAGAATGTTAAATTTTGGACAAGCACCATCTTATTTCAATCATTCTTGCCCTAGAAATTCATTCTGTGCCTTTCATTCCACATGCAAGATATTAAATTTGCACAAAAGCAAATTAAATAATACTATTTCGATTTGTGTACTGTTGTAATGTAAGTGCTACTCAAATCTTTCCAAACATTAGCTGTGTTGAACCAAGTTCTTGTTTTATGTGTTGCTGTGTTTCAAATTTAATGTCATGCCATCATTACACTTTCTTAGGCTTTTGTAAGTTGGTGATTAGGTGGTCTTAAAAGTATGTGAACTAGCGGTGTGCCCGAAGCCGAATACCTTATTCAGAAAGGCACGGATAATGGCTTCAAAAACGAATAATGGATAACGAATAATTCTGCCCGAATATTTGGCTTAGGCTGCAAAAAAGTCTGGTTTGCTAGATTCACAGGTGAGCCAGGGGATCAGCGCAAAATTTTACACAAACCTCTAAATTCACTCAATGAGTGTGTGAAGTGAATGAACGTAAACTTAATGAATGAAAAGAGCACAAATCAAACACCGCATTGCTGTTGCCACTCTGTGCATCTCTCAGAAATTACCCTGCCCTACCCTGGCTTTTCTCCATCCCTTTGGCTATAAGCAGAGGCCTGTGTGTGATACTGTACAGTTGCTTAGTGACAGAGTAAAGGAATAGAAGGAAACTTTGGAAGGCTTTTGTCACTGCAGCTGATGGTTTACAATGAGATGTTGAGTCCCAAGACCTGTTTGCTCCAAACTTTGCCTATTCTCATCTGTCTCTCCCATGGGTACTAAGATTTCCTTATGGCTCATCAGTTTACACTTGAATTCCCATGATCAGATTGCAAAAGTAGGCGTCACTTATCCCTGGCTGTGACTATTATTTCCAGGGGATATAGTTTATAACTAGGCAACACAAAAGCCATGACCATTCTATATTGCTAATGATTTTTTTTTATTTTTTTGTGTACACATTCTGTACAACAAAACTGACAGGATTAATGCTTTTTCCACAGTCTAAATAATATTATGCCATCTCTGTCTAATAAACACCACTAACAAAACAGTTATTTTGACAATGCAAATACCTTTGCAAAACAATTCAAATACAGGAGTGGTTTTGCAGTGGAAAAAGAAAGACATCCAAGTTCATGTCATGATGTATATTTCAATCTGATTGAAACTTGAACAAAAGGCAATGTCAGATGCACTGGCCAAATTAAGTCTCAATATGTTAAAGCAATCAGAGAGATACTTATTTCAACCATACGCTAACCGTTTAAGCATTTCGAGCTGATTGTTCCAATTGTGGACTAGAGGGAAACCCAACTTCTTGGACTTCACGCCGCTGATAGTTCACACCATCAATACAACAAGAGAATGTGAAGACAGAACCATGGATGCCACCATAAGTGCACAGGTTAGGCTGATTATCACACGTACGCAGAGCTGCCAGTGCCACACACCTCGGTGTTGCTGTGCCAGCCTCTCTGCCCAGTGATAAGGCCTTGGATAAATCCAGCAACTGTCTAGATTACAATATGAGAGTTACAGCTCAAGCTCTATAAGGTCAGCAGTGATCCTCCCTGTTGGACCATCACACTGGCTGTAAATCAACCAGCACTTGATCTGACTGGTCAAACAACAGTGTACATACAGTAGCTAAAAAAGATGTGTTAATATCAGTTTATGATGCCCGTTTATAGTACAGTGTTATTTGGCCTAAAACATCTCCATACAATGTACCTGGCCTTAGATGTAGAATAGTTCAGTGTGTATATGAGTATTGTTTAACCCTGGTTCCCAAAACAAGATGAGCTCTTCTGAGAACATATGAGAACATTAACATCCATAGAACCTTTCCATTGCACGAAACGTTCTTTGCAATGGAATTTTTTTTTTTAGATTATTAAAATATTCTTTACACAAGAAAAAAAAAAAAAGAACTTTCACTGAAAGATTATTTAAAGAACCCAAAATGTATTTTTGATTACATTGCTGTGAAAATCCCATTTTGGGACCTATTTTTAAGAGTGTATGGTGGTAAATCTAAGGTAACACTAAAGTGTTCTTGTTACACGTTACATGTATTTACTATAGTATTAAGAGTAAATAGTAAATACTAGTGACTAACATTAACCAAACTTAACATTAAATATATAGGTACATGTTGTTAATTAGTGCTACTCATTAATTATTTGTGCAATTACACTGTAACAAGGACACATCAACATGACGTGTGACCACACCAATGATTTTGACCTATATTTTTGACCTATATGTAGCTACTTTTTTATGCTACACTTTTTTATGCTAAGGAATGTCAGATGTATCTTACAGGAAGTTGCTTTTAAATATTTTACTATGTAGCATTCATCTAAAAATGCCATCTAAAACCATCTGAAAGTTACAGCAACTAGTGCTTACCAACAGTGCACACTTTGTCCATTTCCATTTGAATGATTTTTACATGGCATGACAATCTTTTTATCCAATATTGCTGTCTATTTTTGTGAAAATTCACTTTTTATGAACTCATTTATGATGATAACTGATGTTTTTAACTCACATTATGCAATATGTGTTCTGAATCACCATCTGTGATGTGCTGTTGGGGCAACTGAGGTTTGCAGCAACCGTATTATCTTTTATTTTGGAACATAATGTTGCTACTCATCAGAGGTTGCACATACAAGAGGTCTATGACGCATGAAACGGACCCCCTGTAGAGGCTCTGTGTAAGAGACCACTGAAGTCCAGCAAAAATATCCAAATCTTTCAGTGATTGTACAAATTCCACAGCTTACAACTTGAAAGCTGCAATTAGCTTAGACCCTGATGTGTTTTACGTACACAGCATAACACAATTAGAGTCATAGTTTTCCCCATTGACTACATGGTCCTGCAAAGTACCATAAACACTGTCTGGAGTCATTGCAAATTAAGTTAGGAGAAGTTTAGAGACTCATGACATTACTTTTTTTTTTAAACTTTATAGTGTTACCAGACTTTCAAAAGAAGCACATTTAGGCATATTTTTCACTGCTGTTTCTTGCAGTTTTGGGTTGTAATTGCTTTTTCTTAAACTTAAAATAGCAATGACCGGCTATTGGCATAAATAATTTACCATGTAATTTCATTATAGTGATTTCTTTTGGAACAAACAAAATTAATAACACCCTAAGAACATTTGGTTACAAAATTATGTGTTCAGTGAATATCACTTAATTTATGTCTTTGTCATCTAAATATTTTCTACGTGAAGAGTTTTAAAATTGGACACCCACGGAAAAGGGTACTTGGGGTCTGCAGATAATTTGAGATACACATTACACATATTAAAGCCATAGTCTTTAAAAGCTAGAAAAAAACAACAACTTTTTACAATTATTTTACACATCTTACATTAATCCTGAAAAAAATTTTTTAACCATGGCTTTACTATATAAAAAACAAAACAAACAAAACAAAAACAAACAAAAAACATGGTTACTTTAATTAAACCACGGTAACCGCAAATTAATCATGGTTCCCTTTCAGTCGGTCACTTCGAAGTTGTGTCGAAGTTCGACACTAGGGGTCACACTTGGGAACCCGGACACCTCTGACATCATTTAAAAAAAGGCCAATGACAATTGGTGAGCAAAATTTGCATAGCTGGACACACCCGGATATCCGGTTATAAATTAGGGCAGCGTAGTATTAGCTCATTCGTTCTGTTCTTCGGAACCGATACAGCATCTCTTTGTGAGAATTGCAGCATTCATTCAACTCTTGATCTTCTTGTCGTTGGATCTACAGCACAGACAATGATCTCTCTCTCTCTACCCACAGCAAAGTGTTGTGAGAGTACTCCTGGGTGCTTCAGTGGTGATCTTTGAGAGCTATTTCCTCTAAAAGAGTATATCCTCTAAAAGAGCATTTTTTTTACAGGTGAAATTGTGTGGTTTACATCTTGCCTTTTCATCCGTTTCATTCTGGTTATGGGTTTTACATTTCACCTTCTGATGGACACGATCGCTGTGTTCAGTGTTTGGGCTGCACACATGCTGAAACATGCCCATGGTGATGCTCCGCTTGCGGCTTGCATTCTTTTCTAAAAGACCGTGAATCATCCCTTCTTCTTCCCGTTCTGGTCCTTCTACTTCCAGTTATGAGGCCGCAGCGATGTGTGATTGGGAAGAGTGTAGGGAGGAGGGAATGATTCCACCAGGTGATTCCCCATAGACGTCCCGAACCTCCTATGTGTCATGCACCCCGGTAGAGCTTCCAGATGGGTTTGAGAGCTCGTCTTTGGGTGAGTTAAATTTCTTATTCGGGGCTTATGAGGAAGACGAGGTATCACTCAGCATCGGAGGGTGGGCTAGAGCCATCTGACACAGATGCTTCACAGGGACTGAGTTTCAGTCTGAGACAGAAGTTGAAATGGCAGCCGTGCTTGCCCGGGCGGCCAAGAGTATTGGGCTGGAGTGGTCTCCCCCAGCCTGTCCCGAGTACTCACGGGTCAATGAATGGTTTCTGGGGGCTGGTTGCTGTTCGTGACTCTAAGTGGTCCCAAGGGCAGTCCCAACCCAGAGGCCCTGCAGGAACTGCGCTTGGTGACTGACTATGCTCTCTGGGCTACTAAAGTCACGGTGCAGGCTCTGGGATGGGCGATGTCCAATATGGTGGTCCAGGAGTGCCACCTGTTGCTCAATCTGGCTGAGATGAGAGAGTATGCTTTCTCGATGCCCCCATTTCCCTTGTTGGACTCTTCAGTGACCCAACAGCGGTCTTCTTCATCTTCAGGAGACTAACCCTGCATCTCAATGTTCATACTATCCATCCTAAATAGTATGTGAGATTAGAAGTGTGTCCCAAAGCATAGTATGTTGAAAAGAGTATGCCAAAAGTTCTCGGATGGTCTACTATATCAGGTTGATGTTTGAAGTGTGGATCTGTGCACACTCTAATGGCTAAAATTGTCCACAATCCATTGCACTTTGGCGAAGGATTCAGTCCAGAACTACAAACACGAATAAAACGCGTTAGAAAAACTACAAATGTGGCGGATGCGCGCAATCTAGGTAGAGAGGTTTAAAAAAGGGGTTTGAGTTACTAATAATCAACACTTAACCTGGTAAAAAATATTTATTTATTGTTATCCATGTTATATTTAACCTGCAACAGCAATGTGAACTTTTATAAATATCCATTTGGTCGTTAACTTTTAAATGCATCATTATGCAGAAAATATGAGCAGAGTTCTCTGCATGAAAGATCCGTGACTGGCAGATCAATGAGCTACTTCTTTTCTCTCCAGTATGGTAGGAAGTTAAATGAAATCAAAAGTGGAGGATGTTAACTGTTACAAGATGATTGACAGGCCAGTTTACAGTGACAGGTTGCGTGTAACAGGTGCGACAGAGTGGAAGACGCAATTGTGTGACGTGATCGTACATATGTCCCAAAGCTTGCCTACTCTTCAACTACACACTCAAAAGTGTGCACTTTTTCTTCACTAAAAGAGTACATACTTTAAGTGGGTAGTATAAGTAGTCACACAGTCCCCCGAAGGATCTCACATCCTCTGTTGCTGTGCCCTTTGTCCCACAAAGCCGCAGAAACCCTGCCCGAGGTACGTCAAACATAGTTCCACTGAGGCTGTTGGTGAGGTTTCTGGATGCTTGGCTACAGCTACCCAGACATTCCACATGGCTTCTCAGAACAGTTCCGCTTGGCTACGTGATTCAGTTCACCAGGCGCTCAACCTAAGTTCAGTGGCATTCTCTTCACCTCAGTGAGAGGCAAGGATGCTGCTGTTTTTCACACAGAGATTGTTACCCTTCTTCCGAAGGTGTTACCCTTCTTCATTTTTAGGTAAACTAACCCTTTAACATGTGTCAGGTATCAGGATTGGTTTGCGGCAATAGACCTGAAAGTTGCGTACTTGCATTTCTTGATCTTTCCAAGACACGGGTCGTTTCTAAGGTCAGGTCAGGCATATCAATAGAAAGTACTTCCCTTCGGGCTGTCTCTGTCTCCTCACGTCTTTATGAAAGTTGTGGAGGCTGCCCTTGTCCTTCTCAATAAAGGGGGCATTCGCATTTTCAATTATCTCAATTATCAATTATCTCGACTTTCATACCCTTACCAACTAGCTCATCTGGTGCTCAAAAACAAATAGAAAAAGTCCTTGACCACTTAGCTCGACTGAGGATTCAGGTCAACTGGGAAAAGAGCAAACTCTGTCCGGTACGGTACAGAGGATCTCTTTTCTTGGTGTGCAGCTGGACTCGGCCACTATGACAGCACAACTCTTGGAGGTTCATGCCCAGTTGTGCAGAACTTGCTTGAGGACTCTTGAGCGCAAAACAGCGGTTCCTCTCAAACTGGGGCATATGGCACCCTCAGCCATGGTGACACTGCTAAGGTAGATGCATATGTGACTGCTTCAGCACTGACTTCATACCAGAGTCTTGAGATGGGCATAGCACCATGGCACATATTGTGTTAGAGAAGTGTTGCTTTCGTCAACGAAAATTATGACTAAATATTGTCGTCAACAAACCTTTATCATGTGACGAAAACAAACGAGACGCAACGTAAATGCTGGTCATGTGACGATGACTATAATTAAATGTATAATGCAATATTGTTGACGAATAAAAATGAGACTAAATGTGGTTTACAAAATAAAAACTATGCTTAAATGTCTCTTAATTTTCGTTGACCAAAACGAGACAAAACAAAATGTTATAACGTATTTCATCTTGTTTAGTCGTTATTATTATTATTTTGCAAGTCTTGTGATGAATGAGTTGATGAATTAATAATTTCTTTATGTACAAACTTAAAACAATCTTAAACTATTGGCTGTATTACTCATCAAACAAAAGACAACTTTAAGCAAATAGTGTATAATTAATATCTAAATTAATCCTAATTCTATTTTATACAATAAAAATAAAACGTACTTCAAATAAGAAGCCTTCGACAAACTATGCAAACATTTTTTTTTCCAAAAAAAAGCGCTTTCCGTCAAAAAGCACCTGATGGAGTTTGAACTTCACTGCTTCTGTTTCACACAAATGCTGACACAGACGTGCATGTTTGGCTAGAATCGTCCTGAACTCGTGCATGTTCGGATGCGGAGCTATGCGGAAAGTTACAAAAAAAAAAATGCCGTGCACTCCTCCACGCGAATAGTTCGCGCGGACTCAAAGCGAACTTCCAGCAACACCGTGATGAGGAATCTATTACTTGCAGGATTCTTCGAGTGATCTCTCATAATAGATATGTAGTGGCTCCTATTGTGGCCCATATGTGTATTTGTCCACTGCCTGTCCCTAACCAGGACACAATGTTTCCCTTAAGCCGCGTTTCCACTGCTGGAACTTTACCCAGGAACTAGGGACTTTGGGCTGGTACTCGGTATGTTTCCACCGCAGGAACCAGGATCTAAATAAAGTTCCGGGTAAAAAAATGCCCCTCAGAAAGTCCATGCTTGCGAGCAGTACCGCATTAAGCCTTTGCGGGGCCCTGGGCTTATGCAGCTTTGGAGGCCCCCCTACCCTCCTCCTTCCGTTACTCGCCAATCAAAAATTAAAAAAAATGAGATCAAACACTGTATAAAGATGCATACGATATACTGTGAAAAAAAACAAACTCAATGCACACATCATAACCCCACAGGAGGCAAAAAAAAAAAAAGTAACTCAAAAGATAATTTAACATACAAAGTTTAAATAGCCAATAAGAAAATAAGATTTTAATTTAGTCTTAAACTCATAGATAGAATTTGAAGCTTTCACAGATAAAGAAAGGCTATTCCATAGCCTCGGTCCAGCTATTGCCAATAGTAAAAGGTAGATAGTATGTTTTTAGTATAGTATAGTACTGTTTTAAATAAATATATATATATATATATATATATATATATATATATATATATATATATATATATATGTATATATATTTGAATATACAAACAAGAAATGATGGTGAAAATTATACTTTTAAACAAAATTAAAATGCCAGTAGGTGCCAGTAGTGAGTGTTTAATGAGGGAGTCATTAAGTTGTTCATTCAAAGGATACATTCAAACGGCTGATGTTTATGCATGGGCTAGTGCAGTGGTTCCCAAACTCTTTCTGCCAGGCCCCCCTTTTGTAAAGAAAAATATTTTCAGGCCTATATTTTTTTTTTCTTTTTTAAAGCCTCTTATGCACACCAAGGCTGCATTTATTTATTAAAAATACAGTTAATACTGTAATATTGTTAAATGTGTCAATTTAAAATATCTATTTAACTGTTTTAACATATAGTGTATTCCTGTGATCAAAGCTGAAATTTCTGCATCATTACTCCAGTCTTCAGTGACATGATCCTTCAGAAATTATTCAAATATGCTGATTTGCTACTCAGTAACCATTTCTGATTATTTTAATGCTGAAAACAGTTGTGAAGCTTCATATTTTTTTTATTATGAATACATATATGCACCCTCTCAGACATGACCTTGATTGCAAGATTATATAACGATTTGAAATACTGTGATTAACATAGTACTACTTAACTAGCCTACTTACCATCTAAACTTGTGTACCCACCTTTTTACTGGTGAATCTGAGGGCGAGATATGCCTAGTCATATTTTCTTGTCTTTTCACCACACTGGACGCGACATAAAAATTGCAAATTCAATCGTCCTTTGTGTCAGAGCGCTGGAGTTCACCATAAATAGAATGGGGCATCAGTTTTTGACGCAACTTTAGAGAAGTGCATCTTTACAGATTATGATTATTATGAAAGAGTTTTTGTTTTCGATTGGTTTTATTTTGTTAAGTAGTCATTTAAAGCTTTCTATAGATATATTTATTGTGTCTGTGAGGCATCTATTCGCTGAGTTTCGGTTAATTTTTGTACTCCTGTTAAAGACGAGATGGCAGAAAGTGCATCATGTTTGTTTTCTTTATTTTATAAAAGCACAAAGTTTTGTTGATATTGTGAGTGCACACAAATAAAAGTAGACCCTTTGGAGTTACGAACGACTACTCTTACCTTTATGAGCAAAACTGACAGCGTATCCACTGAACAAAATGCAAGTGATGCTGACTTCTCCATGTCCTGCAAAGCGTTTCTGCACAAACTATTGGATATAGCGCACATTTATGTAGGTTTAACATTTAAATATTGTTATATGCTTGAACTGTTTTATATCTATAGATTTTATTTTAGGCTAGTTGTGATGATTTGAGAAGGCGAAATGGATCAAATAGGCTCAATGTCTGCCGCTGGCCGCTTGGTCGTTACTTTAAAAAAACTAAAACTTATATTTAACAAACAAAAAATGCTCTAAATGTTTTCTGAATTAACTTAATAAAAAAAAGAAACGAAATACAATCACTTTGCTATTACATACAAAACTGAACTATTTTACATTTACATTTAGTCATTTAGCAGACACTTTTATCCAAAGCGACTTACAAATGAGGACAATGGAAGCAATCAAAAAAAACAAAAGAGCAATAATATATAAGTGCTATAACAAGTCTCAGTTAGCCTAAACGCAGTTAGCCTAAATTTTAAAAGCTGAAACAGTAGTATAAGCTGTTTAGGGAGAAGGGGAAAAAAGACGGGCTCGGGTCGGGCTTGGGCAGGGTTCTACAGCAGAGAACATCACTGGGTTTCTATTTGCTTTTGTCACATTGCGCCGTTCGCGTCTGGTGTAGACACGTTGTTTTGGTTTTTGTGAATCTAAAGTATATTCATCATCTGCTTTACGTACCTGGCATTGGCAGTATTTTCACTAACTTGTAACTTAATGTTATATGCTTAGAGCAGAACCATGCATCGTTCATTTATATTTCTACATGGCTCCCTGCAATACATCTCTGATTTCTCAATCGCACCATCTAGTGGTCTGTTATTGATACAACCACAATTGCTACAACATAATGGAGCGCTCAAGCGGGTTCTGCAGTCATGTTGAGGTCATTAAAATATGTCAATTTAATATTTTGTGTTTAATTAATTAACTTCTCAGGCAAGTGGCAGCATGATAAGAGGGAAAATTACACAATGTAGTCTTTATCCCCCTGCAGAGGTTTCTTTTGCAAAATAGTCTGCTGACTGCCTCAGCCTTGCCGAGCCCCCCTTGTCATAGCTCTGCGCTCCTCAGTTTGGGAACCACTGTGCTAGTGAAACTTTGACTCAACCGATTCGTTCAAAATGCGGAATCATTCAGCAATGAGTTGACTGTTTGCTGTGAGGTGCGCAGTGAAAATTAAGTGACCTAATATTATTATACTTGCTTATTGAAATGTTTATTGAACTATTAAATATTCGTTATGATGAAAATGTTGTGTAATGTTACCTAACTAACTGTATTTTAAATATAAAAAACTTTTCATTTTGAATTTTTACCTCAGCATGCTTTGTGTTGCGCGTTTTGATTTCTCCTGGAGAGGCTGCTTGAGCTTCGTTAGCGCAACCTTATTCCATTAATAGATACATTATATACAGTAACTATATCTGCTGTGAAAAGTAGAATTAAGTGACCATAAATTATTCTCTGCTTTTACATTTGTGTTTGTGACTTGCTAGATCTCTAAAGTACTGTGGTGGCATAACATTTGGCTGAGTTGATGCACAAAGACAAGCTTGTGTTCATTACTTGTGCATATTACCTTGTTTTTGAAGTGAAAAAAAAAAAACTTTGTCATTTTTATATTCTCAAGCATTGTTTTTTTAGTTAATAGCGTTTAGTTAAATAAGTATTTAACCAAGTGTTTGAAGTTTTCCCAGGTCTTAATTCACAAACAAATTCCTGCTGACGCCAATTATGCATTTATTTCAGAATGTCATCTTACTCTTTTAACCTTAAACAACACTCCTCTGTGTTTGTGCTCTCCATACACAGAAGCTGTGTGACTTTTTCAGCAAAACCTTCCATCCCAGGCACAGAAAATTAGTGTAATACATTTGCAAAATGTGAAAAAGATCCCTTTTGAATATCTGTTTCTCTCCTTGTTGACACAGAAAATAGTTGTTTTGTATATTATTTAATTTTAGAATGGAAAATGAAACTACCTTTATAGAGTTTTCCCCCCATCTGTTTCTTCCCTTTATCTTCATTATGTGATGAGTTTGGATAAATCTAAGACAGTTACCCAGCAGAAGAACATGTTTCTCTTTCTAAATCCAGTAATGTTAAAATATAAAAAGTAATCAGCCCAATCTCAAGAGAAGATGTTATTATTTTATGAGGTGGCAGTTTCATATGAATTTGACTTGATTTGTATAAAAACATTCAAACCTATGAATGAGAGTGAACAAATTCATACAAATTAGCCACCAAAAATTGCCATGAGAGTGTGATACCATACTAACCTTTTCTATCAGTAGTCCACATTAGCGACATTCTTCAATTGTCCAGAGGGAGTGGAAGGGCCCTTACCAAAAAGTAGTATACTTCAAGTTTATTTTATTAAGTATACTTAAGTAAAGTTCAAGTATATTTAGACTTTTTGTAAGTATAAGTCAAGTATACTTAAATGTCATTTTAAGTATATTAAATACCATAACAAAAAGCAAATATCTTAAAAGAACAAAAAAAATAAAACAAAAGAATAAACTCCTATTTTTAGTGTAAAAGAAGTATACTAATAGCACACTTGAATAAACTTCTTTTTCGTAAGGGGGGATCTGTTTCGACCCCACTCTGACCGTCACTATGGTCTTAATAGAATGATAATCTTCATTCCGCATTCTCTCGAGACCTTATGTAAACAAAGTCATGCCCATGACCCTGGAGGTCGAGCTTCCCGCACTATATAAATTGGGATTGAACTTCCGGTTCATTCTCTTACCTTTCTCAACTCAAGAGACCAGGTACAGGTAGGCAAACAGAATTAAACTGATTATCCACCGTTCAATTCATCACCTTGTGGTACAGGTGCCTTGTGTCCCTGTGAATTGTGGTGGTTATATGGCTTTATTGCTACATGGTAGTATCTCCATTGCATTGTTTTGTAACTGGCTAGCATGCTAAGCTATGCAGTGTTGGTGTAATTCTGTTCTCTTTCAGATATCTATCTATGAGGAAATCCCCCCCCCCATGTAAAGCGCTTTGAGTACCCAGAAAAGCACAATATAAATGTAACAAATTATTATTATTATTATTATTATTATTATTATTATTATCATCATCAATTAAAAAATATAATATATTTCTATTGCAAAGTTTTGGGTAATATTAAACCCTATTATACCCTATATCACTGTTCACAGTGGTTGGGGATTGTTTGACTTGCTTGGTACGTTTGAGTACTGGTGCACATCAGTTCCTTTTGTGGGCTAAATTACTCTTGACTACTGTTCGCAGTTTGTGGGTTTTATTTTGGATCTTCAAAGTATGTTCGCTTACTAGTGAAGGTCAATTTTTCTAGTTGCATTTAATAAACCATTACTAATGCCACGATCAGTGGGGGTTGGTATAAGCCATCTGAGTATGTTCGCGTACAGGTATAGGTGATCTTTTTGTTGGCTTAATTTACTACCGTTGCAACCATGTCATCTCAGTGCTGCTGGTTTTGTCAATCAGCAATGGACCCCCATGATGGACATTGGGATGCCCCTCATGTCTAGGGATTGCTCACCTAACAAGGGATATGGATAATCCTTACAGTGCAGCTTGTGAGAGTGGTCTAAGGTGCTGGATTATGCTCCAGTCTCTTGGGGGGCGTAGGTTCAAATCCCACTGCTGCCAGCAGTGATTTAATCAAGGCAAGGAGGCCTTGCATGTACTCGTAAAAGCAGCATGCTTTCCCTGGCAGCAGCCAGGCCTGCCATAGACATGTGAGTAAAACGACATCCGTTGTTCTCTCCCACAGCCAGTCGCCTGCTTTCTAAGGTAGGGTGTCTCAGTTCTGCTCCTGGGCCCCGACCTGCCTAGAGAGGAACGACTCTCTCATGCGAACCGGATTCGCAGCATGGTAGAAAAAGGGAATGCTCTTTAGGTGGTCATGCTCATGAGTGTGCTCGCAAACATTGTGTGACCACCAGTATGACTGCAATTTCAAACCAACAAGTCATAAGTGTGTGGATAAACCAACCACTGCTCCACCAACAGAAAGTACAAATGTACATCTTAAGATTCTGACTAATCTTTAGAGTTCATCTCTGAGAATGGAGATTTGAGGCCCATCATTCCTTTTCCTGATCCATTTCTTCCCTCGGCCAGGAAAGCATTCTGCCACCTGTGCCTCGGGGAGAAGAGGCTGTAGATGATGTACTGCCTATTTTTGCCCCCCAACTCACTGTTCGATGGTGGGCATGAATCAGAATCGGGAGACTCCCATTCAGATGCTGCAGAGGTAAGGAATCACCAGGGGCCTCATGCCGTAATGGCCTGCCTGATATTGACATGATGTGGTGGCCCTGCTGGTGTCCAAGAACATACCTTTCATGTCAACAGTCAGATTCCCACCTCACTTCCCCCAAGGGTTGTCCATGGTAACTCAGGGGTCCTAACTGCAGTTTTACCTCCCTTTTCAGGGGTCCAAATGACTATTGTCAAGGGTACCCTTTTTGGAGCCAGAATTGGTGGAGGAAGTTCAAAGTGTGTTGAAAAAAAGGAGCCATTTCAGAGGTGCCTCCCAGCACACTGCAAAATGGTGTTACTCCACAATTGGGAAAAATTGGTGATTATCGCCCCATTCCCAACCTCATGAGTCTCAAATAATACTTAAAGGTACTCTTATTCAAAATGATTCACCGAGAGTATTCCTCAAATGGTTTCAGGCCTTAGCCCCCCTTCAGTTACAGGGTATCAAAATTCTTCCATCTTTAAAAGATTGGTTGATCTGCATCCCCACTCTAAATCAAGGACTAATGGACACAGAGAAGGTACTGGCTCATATTTAATCCCTTGGTTCCACTGCAAACTGGAAGAACAGCAGTCTCCAGCCTCGAAAACAAGTGAACTTTCTCTGGATCCATTTTGATTCTGTGACAATTAATACACGTCTCACCTCAGAGGGCCAACAGTCTGGGAAAAGCATTAAGACATTTCCAGTCAGGAAAACTGGTGAATGCATGCAAATTACATAAGTTATTTTGGATGATAGCAGCAGCATCAGTGGTGATCCTTCTGGGTTTGTTGAGAGTGCGAGGCATACATTGTTGGTTAATTCATTTAATCTCCATCCAATAAAGACAAAGGAGTAAAGTTGTTGGTGACACAATTTTGCATGAAGGCTCTGCTCCCCTGGAGGAACAGAGACTTTCTTCTCAAAGGAGTCCCACTAAGAGTTCTTCCTCACAGAAGAGCAGTGATCACAACAGATGCATCACTGACAGGCTGGAGAGCTGTCTGGGAGGGCTGGTCATTTAGGGGCACATGGAAGCTCCATTGGTCTTTGGAACACACAAATGTGCTCAAACTAAAGGCATTTTCTTACCTCAAGGGGCTGCTACCGTTCATTCATCACAAGATTGTGTTAGTGAGAACAGGCAGCACCTCTATGGTGTATCATATAATTCACCAGGGTGGGACAAAGTCGCTACACTGTGCAGTCTCCAGGTGACTAAGTAGTTACTGACTTGGGCATGGCTCCGTCTAGCATCTCTGAGAACAATTCACATCCCAGTAGTGGCAGCTGATATCCTGTCAGGACAGGGCCACTCCCAGGAGAGTGGCGCTTACACACAAAGTAGTGGGTCAAATTTGAACCTATTATGGGGAAGCCCAGATCGATTTTTATGCATCCAAGGAAACAACTAATTGTCAGGAATGGTCCTCCCTTATAGATACAGGAGGACTACTCTGGCCTAGGTGTTCTCAAAATCTCAAGAATGGCCAACAGGATTGTTGTATGCTTTTCCCCCTCTTCCGTTGATTCCTCAAGTCATCTTTCAACAGTTAGATGACACAGGAGACACTGAGCAATGCTAGAGTCCCATCTATTCAGGCCAATTACTCTCTAAGCTGGAATTTATTTATTTATTTATTTTTTTTAAAACTGGTGTGTGAACACTAAGGCAGACCCATTTCTCTGCCACCTGTCCTTCTTTTTTACGGTTTCAACTGGATCAAGGCAAGGGAGCCAGTACAAACTAGGGTTATGCCTTGGTTATTTCAACATTTCATGAAGGGCCAATGACCAGCTATTAGGCCGACTTCCTTTAATGAGTAAGTTTCCAAAGGGAGTTGACCTGTGTCCAGACCGAACTCTGCAGGCACTGAACTCTCTCACTAAGTCCCAGTATGGGCCTTTTGTGAAAACAGATTGAAATATGTCTCTCTAAATGGATTTAATTGGCACTCTGCTCTGCCGAGTACGTAGGAGAGCTCTGTTCTCTCTCTGTTAGTGGAGATTGTTAGCTGTGGAAGGCAGATGGCACAGGAGTGACACTTAGCCTAACCCTGCATTTTTGACAAAAGTATTTACGCCCCAGTTACAATTAGATACTGGAGGTGGTTCAATTTGAACCATTTCCTCACATGCAGAACAGGAGCAGTTACTTAACCTCTGTTCAGTGAGGGCATTGTATACTATGTAATTGTACTCAGTCTTTGAGGAAAGCTAATCTTCATCTTTTTTTCTACTACAGTAAGGCCAGGCAGGGGTTGCCACTGTCTAAACAGCCTTTGTCACATTGGGTAGTCGATGTTATTTCTTATACCTATACTGAAAGGGGGTTTCGGTTTCTACAGGAATAAGAGCCCACTCCCACGATGAGCCACAGTCTCACTGCACTAAAAGGAGTTCTGTGGGAGATATTTATATGGCAACTTCATGGTCTACTACATGTACACTTTTGAGATTTATATAATTGATGTTACCATGCAGCACATGTGAGCACTGCAGTTCTGATGTTTGTTGCCCAGCGAGATTTAGGAAAATCTAATTCTTCTGTTCTTCGCGACCCTTTTGGTATAGGTCATCCTATTAAGACCATAGTGACGGTCAGAGTGAGGTCGAAACAGATTGTAAGTTATTAATATAACTATGAATCTGTGAGACCTAAGGATGACCGTCGCTATCCTTGTCGCTCAGAACACTAGGCGTTCAAGGTAAGAAAATGAGCCAGAAGTTCATCCCGCTTTTTATAGTACGGGAAGCTCCGCCTCCAGGCTCATCGGCATGACTTTGTTTACATAAGGTCTCGAGCGAAGACGGAACGAAGGTTATCATTCTATTAAGACCGTAGTGACGGTCATCCTCCGGTCTCACAGATCCATAGTTATATTCAGAACTTATGATTTATATGATGTTGACCTGTAAATGCAGATGCGATGGCTAGATTGCATTTACATTACACAGATATCCAATCGATACTGATAGGATAACGTTCTGGTAGGGCTAGTTTTGGGCTAGTTTTGAGTAGCAATTGGGCAGGTTTTGTTATGAAAACCTGGGAACCCTGAATCAAAGGTTTCTATTTACTATGTGTTTTTGCTGCATTTAGTGATATAGCAAATCACAGACATGATTTATTGAACGCAAAGGACAATCAGAGGTGTTTAAGTAGTCTGAATCCATTCACAGCTCAAAACACCGGAGTTCAGGGGGGTATCCTAGAAAGCAGGTTATGTGACATACCTGGGTATGTTTAAAGATAAACAAGCGGATAAACTCAGCTTTCAGTTCCAAAAATGGAGGCTCAGGTAGGGCTGCACGCTTAATCGAATGCGATTGTCATGCATATCTTGTCAGTAAAGCCGGTTCTGTAATCAGTAGTAAATCTTTCAGATGGAGCAGCATTTACTACACAGAGCTGTAGTTCACTGACAAGCTATGTAAAATCAAGGGATCAAGGGTGCCAGGGAGCAGACAGGAGAGAACAGGATCAGGAGGAGCCAGCCGGGAACCAGACCGTAGCCACGAATGCTGCCCACAGTGGAGTCAATGGAGGGAGAAGCCACGGTGGAGGAAAGGCTGATGACTCCAGGGGGCTGACTAACAGTGGCAGAGACAAGGGATTCTCCAGACATGAGCCGATAGAGCCTGGCAGACCCACAGTGAAACCACATCACAGATGGTGGGCTGAGGGTGAGCTGAGGGATTTGTAGGATACAGAGGGGTAGAATATGACAGCCGACTGATGAGAGGATGTGGGAGAGGGAGGCTGGGTGGGGATTCGTGATGGACAGCAGATTCTTGAATGGTGTGTACTGTCCACACACACCGGATCACGACTCCCAACACCGGGAGCACGGCGGACAGGTGAATTACCTCCATGGTCATCACAGAAGCCTGTTCGATAGTTCAGGAAAGATTGACAGCTCAGGGATGTTTCAGATTGTCCCTAGGGGTTCAGAGCACGGCACCCCAGACCCTCCCACTTTTGATTTTAGCAAATCAGTATTGTTTTTTTTTGTTGTTGTTGTTTGTTTGCATTTTTTTTTAGGCCTCATGTGATTGGATATCTCTTCCTATATAAAAGTATAAATTCGATTTTATCTTTACAAAATATCCTCACAAGACATTCAAGAAAAAAATATGGATCATGGAGTTTGGACGGAGTTGGCTAGCTGGATGTGATGTAAATCATGCCTTTTATTGTTTTCCCTGTTTGTTATCTCAAAGTCCTGTCACCAAAGCATTGTGGACAATGACACAATGCAGTTTAACTTGAGGCGATTATCGCATCCAAGAACAATGGCTTGTGTAGATTATGTAGTTATCCAATGGACATGTCTCTTTTCAAGTAAAATGTGAGTCTTTATGGAAGTATTATTAAATGCACAATATTAAAATAGATCAATAATAGTGTCCCTTCTTCAATTGGACATACATTTAGTCATGTATGACAGCGTGACAAATAAATATGTTGTCAATACCATTCAAATTAAGATAATAAATGTGTGTGTGTATGTGTATATATATATATATATATATATATATATATATATATATATATATATATATATATATATATATATATATATATATATATATATATATATAAAATGGTCTGTAAGTATTTAGGAGATTAACCGTTTTTGCATACTTGTTATATTGGGCTTTATTAAACTTTATGAAAATATTTTGAATTTACACTCACCTAAAGGATTATTAGGAACACCTGTTCAATTTCTCATTAATGCAATTATCTAATCAACCAATCACATGGCAGTTGGTTCAATGCATTTAGGGGTGTGGTCCTGGTCAAGACAATCTCCTGAACTCCAAACTGAATGTCAGAATGGGAAAGAAAGGTGATTTAAGCAATTTTGAGCGTGGCATGGTTGTTGGTGCCAGACGGGCCGGTCTGAGTATTTCACAATCTGCCCAGTTACTGGGATTTTCAAGCAACACCATTTCTAGGGTTTACAAAGAATGGTGTGAAAAGGGAAAAACATCCAGTATGCGGCAGTCCTGTGGGTGAAAATGCCTTGTTGATGCTATAGGTCAGAGGAGATTGGGCCGACTGATTCAAGCTGATAGAAGAGCAACTTTGACTGAAATAACCACTCGTTACAACCGAGGTATGCAGCAAAGCATTTGTGAAGCCACAACACACGCATCCTTGAGGCGGATGGGCTACAACAGCAGAAGACCCCACCGGGTACCACTCATCTCCACTACAAATAGGAAAAAGAGGCTACAATTTGCACAAGCTCACCAAAATTGGACAGTTGAAGACTGGAAAAAATGTTGCCTGGTCTGATGAGTCTCGATTTCTGTTGAGACATTCAGATGGTAGAGTCAGAATTTGGCGTAAACAAAATGAGAACATGGATCCATCATGCCTTGTTGCCACTGTGCAGGCTGGTGGTGGTGGTGTAATGGTGTGGGGGATGTTTTCTTGGCACACTTTAGGTCCCTTAGTGCCAATTGGGCATCGTTTAAATGCCACGGCCTACCTTAGCATTGTTTCTGACCATGTCCATCCCTTTATGACCACCATGTACCCATCCTCTGATGGCTACTTCCAGCAGGATAATGCACCATGTCACAAAGCTCGAATCAGTTGAATGGTTTCTTGAACATGACAATGAGTTCACTGTACTAAAATGGCCCCCACAGTCACCAGATCTCAACCCAATAGAGCATCTTTGGGATGTGGTTGAATGGGATCTTCGTGCCCTGGATGTGCATCCCACAAATCTCCATCAACTGCAAGATGCTATCCTATCAATATGGGCCAACATTTCTAAAAAATGCTTTCAGGACCTTGTTGAAGGCGAAAGGGGGTCAAACACAGTATTAGTATGGTGTTCCTAATAATCCTTTAGGGGAGTGTATATGCAATTTTTTACTACTAGTCAATTTACTGAACCATTTTCACAGTCTTTAAACTGAGATCTTGAAGGATTTAATATCCTCTTACTCCCTCATGTGGACAACATTAGTATTATGGCCTTTATCTCTGAATCACATTAATATAAATGGCTGATATATAATGTATATGTGTACTCACTAATGCTCACAACACCCAATTTTGGGGAAAAAAGAGAGGAAAAAAAAAACAGGAAAAGTAATATTTCTCTCATGCAAGTCCACAAGTTTTTCCCAGATGGAGAAGTGTACAGGAGTTTATTTTTCTCTCAGTGGATGCATAAGATTTACTGACAAAAGTTAAGAAATTACTGTCACAGATTTTTTATTATACATTATATATATATATATATTTTATATATATATATATATATATATATATATATATATATATATATATATATATATAGACTTATCATAATCTATATCTTAATCATAATCTCAGGCAGTTTAGCAAAGATGAATAGGCCAAAATTTACTTTTGGAAAAATGAGTAAAGCTCATTTCAAATTACAGGTAATGTTAAGTTGCAGTTATTGCTGCTGTGCAACTCTAGTTTTTTTTTATTTTTTTTTACAAAGGCAATTACTTGTTCACAAAGGTGACACGAGCCAATGTTAATTTATTTATTTGACTGAAAGAAGAAAATAAAGCATAAATATGCTGCACCGTGTTGTAACTTCCCTATAATGTTGCATGTTGTTTGATAATATGCTAGTTCTCAGAAAAGAATATTAGCGAATATCTTGCATTTAAGATTTGATGTCAAATACTTTTAATTGCACTGTAACTGTTGCATGTGGCCTCATGAAACCAGGTCTTGGGAAAATCTTGTTCTCCTCTTTTATCTCCTCAATAGCACAAATCTATTTGACCAATTAATCCTATTTGCATTGCAAGAATGAATTCTTGTCTCTGAGCCTTTACTCCAGTTACGTCATAGACTCACTCAACTGTAAGCTTGAAATCGTAAAATTTAATTCAGTACTAAGTTGAAAACACGGGAGGAGTGAAAACATGTTGCCAAGTATGTAAGTGTTTGATGGCAAAAACATGTGGTTAAGAGTCTTGAGTCTTGGTACGAATGAATGCCTTTTATTGTCATTATACAAATGTACAATGAAATTATAATGGCTTATATCACATAATACATATACAACAAACAAATAGTAGCTATGTGAAGTAATGAATGAAAAACATGTTAAAAGATTGTGGCTGATATTGCTTACAGTTCATTTCTCACATCTCAAATACAAGTCTGAATGCATAATGCATTACAGTGCATTACGTTGGAATAGTTTACTCAATCTTCTAGCAAATAGTATGTCTTCTGGGGTGTTTCTTGCATATAGATTTGCATTATTTTCACAGTATAACCTTGGAAATATTAAGTATGATAATACTAATATGCTATTCCAATATGACCTAACTAAGTGACTCAAATGGAAGCAAATCAAACCAACTTGCGTTGAGAAAGTTAGTTAGGTCTGCATGCCTGTGTTTGACTGAATAATAATTGATTGCAGTGTGAATTCCACTTAATCGTTTACTGAAACCCGCAACTCAACTCTAACGTTACAACCAGAAACCTGCATGTAGGCCTATTCGAGATGTATAAAAATTTGTGTAGCGTATGGTGAATGGAAATTTGTCTCCTCCTGGTGGCTAAATTGTAAACAGCTTTTTGTTGTAATTCGCTAGTTGTTGACCACGTCAAAATTGTGCGCCACGTCCTGTATGTCACTGCGGGCGCATGTGTTGAATCAACACCGGGCCACCGGCGGTGAGGCCGTTTAACCAGTAGTTGATTTAAAATGACGGTGTTTCACGACGAGGTTGAAATAGAAGATTTTGAATATGATGACGAAACAGAAACATATTATTTCCCTTGTCCATGTGGTGACAGATTTGCGATAACGAAGGCAAGTTTTGTTTCTCCTAGAACATCAGAATGGCAGTCATGACATTAAACTGACATTTAATTGATCTAATAATATACATCTGTGTATTGACTCAAGAGGTGTCAGGGTATAACTAAGTGGCAAATACTTTTAGGTGAACGAAATTCTGTTTTATTGAGGGGAAACTGCTTCTGTTTTTCAGGAGGATCTTGAGAATGGTGAAGAAGTGGCCACCTGTCCGAGTTGCTCACTTATAGTAAAAGTAATCTATGATAAGGTAGGATGTTTAGTATGTTCTGATATTTGTGTGTCGACAACTTTGGTTATTTGTTATTTTGCACAGCTATTTACAGTACATGGAAATACAGACATTTAATTTCTGTAGAAATGGCTTAAAAATACCTTCTTAGAGTATTCTGTTACTGCGACTACTTTATGATCTCTCATAACATTTGATCTCAGTTATTTTAAAGTTTAAATTATGAGAAATGTGTTCAAATTCATGTTAGTTTTTTTTTTTTAAATGCCTAAAATAGAAAATTATGGTTGTTGTTGTAGGAGCAGTTTATGTGTGGAGAAGTAATTGAAGCACCAAAAACATCAGAAAACAAACTGGAGCTGGCCCAGAGTTGAGACATAGACATCGACATGACTCTTTCACCCGAGCCTTTGCCCTGATAATGGACTTAATACACACATCTGTCATTTCACTTATGCAGATCTTTTGTGAGAAAACTGATCACATGGACTTGTGACTTTTAGCCCCAAGATTTTGCACACAATTTACTATTCTGTAAAAAGTTATTTATGTTTACAATTTTTTTTTAAATTAAAAACTTTTAAAAACATGCCCTGTTCTCAATTGAAAATACATTTTCAGGAATTGAGAACATCTGGAGTTTGATAAATATTTAATATTTATAAAGAATTATATACAAAAATACTGAAAGACTTAAATGATCTCTCCATTGTCAATGGGGTGGATTTTGGTTCTATGTAATTTGGGTGCTATTCCTGAATATTTTTTTTAACCTTTTTTTGTAAAGTGTTTTATACAGGGTTTCCCCAAGTCTGTCCTTTCAGCCGAACCCCCCCCCCCCCTTTTTTTTTTTTTTTTTTTTTTTTTTTTGCGTGTGTGTTTTAGAACTAATAATGACTAAAATCAGTGCTTATCTTACAATACCCCATGAGATTCTTCCCATTGTGTACTTCTTGGCATTACTTTTGGACACCAGGGGGTGCCATTTTTCAACAAAAAGAAAAAATATGTACAAAATAATTTTCTAATTGTAGGTCATGTATGACACCCAATACAGAATTTGTTTGAATTTGTTTATAATGCAAATGTAAATCCAAATGACTGCAAATCTAGCCTAAATCTAGAATTCAGTAACGCAAATGGCTTGTAGTTATTACAGTAGTTATTACTTCCCATACACAGGGCTGGGCAAAGATGCATTAAAATGTATTTTAAAATAAAATACCTTAATTTTAAGTGTATCAAAATAAACTACAAAATACAGCAGCCACACCAAGTATCAAAATAAACTACTGTATTTAACCAACATGTGTATATATTCACAAAGCATAATTTGGCTTTCATTGATCTGCTGTGATGAGAGAGAGAGAGGTTTTCTGTCCTTTAGATGATATTGAAAGTCCCAACTCTCTGATGACTGTGGCATCCCTCGTGAGCCAGCAGCAGGAATGCTGCACTTGGTCAATAGCATTTTAGCTCACTCTCTCAATGAACTGATCAAGGAGAGGATATGGGCTGCCACCCACCCTTCAATTCAGAGAGAATCCCTGCATAAAATGATTATTCTTTCATGTTAACTGAAGCCAATTATGAATGATGCACCATTTTGACTTTAACCAACGTGTATATATTCACAAAGCATAATTTGGCTTTCATTGATCCACTGTGATCTGAGAGAGAGAGAGAGAGAGAGAGAGAGAGAGAGAGAGAGAAAGCACTTTTCTGTCCTTTAGATGATATTGAAAGTCCCAACTCTCTGATGACTGTGGCATCGCTCGTGAGCCAGCAGCAGGAATGCTGCACTCGGTCAATAGCATTTTAGCTCACTCTCTCAATGAACTGATCAAGGAGAGGATATGGGCTGCCACCCACCCTTCAATTCAGAGAGAATCCCTGCATAAAATGAGTCAACGTCAAGAATGACCATGTTCACACAGACGCCAACAACATGACATAAAACAGACATGTAAAAGCAAACACTCATTAGCTTTAATTATTTGTATTTTAAAAATACAAAAAAAAAAAAAAAAAATGCTTTAAAAGTGAAACTCGTGACATTTGCCAAGTATGGTAACCCATACTCAGAATTGGTGCTCTGCATTTAACCCATCCAATTGTACACACACAGCAGTGAGAAGTAGACACACCGAAGCAGTGGGCAGCTATATCCAGTGCCCGGGGAGCAACTGGGGGTTCAGTGCCTTGCTCAAGGGCACTTCAGCCATGGGTATTGAGGGTGGAAGAGAGTGCTGTTCAATCACTCCCTTCCACCTACAACTCCTGCCAGCACCGAGACTCGAACCTGCAACCTTCAGGTTATAAGTCCAACTCTAACCATTAGGTCACAACTGCCCCAAGAGAGCATGAAATTTCTTCACAAACCTTCCATCAGTTGTCTTATTTGATCTATCTCTTCACCATTACATTCACTCCGTTGATTAAGTAAATAATGTTTGATAGCAACAGCTTTTCTCTGCCCAAGTCATGCAATAAATCTGACATATGCAACCAGTTAACAGATCAAATATTCACATATCCCTGTGATCTCCCAGATGAAGGTTAGTTTTAAAGTAACCAACAGTTTAATGATTAACAGTTTGCGAATGACTCATAATTGTATCCTACTTTAGTTACTTGGTGTTTGGTAACAAAGGGCCTACTTTACATCAGCAACACTGACTCAGTGACAAACAAGTCATTCATAAGAAGACAACTGATGGCACCTGTATTCATAGCATTTCGTTTCTAACTAATTAATCATTAGATTGTTAATCATAAATATAATAATATATTATGTGTCAGGCAGTCATTCATGCAATGATATGCAAAATCATGATCCTACTAAACAGCTACTTCAATTAGGGTACAATATTCAGTATATTCACTATGTCAAATATTTATTTATCAATCGTTGGACACCTATTCAAAAGTTCAAAGGTTCAAAACAAACATTTTAGCATTACAACAACTATTTAATTATCAATATGTTTTGATTTTTAACGTTTACTCAGAAAGTAGTAATAGAACTTGTCTAGGAGTGTTAACCCAACTCCAACCACTGAATCTATTGAGCGCCATAGAAGTATAAAGGACACATACATTTACATTTACATTTATGCATTTGGCAGATGCTTTTATCCAATGCAACTTACAGTGCATTGAGGCTATACAATTTTTTTTTTTTTTTTTTTTTTTTTTTTTTTACAATGTACACATACACATATACACTTATAATAAGTGCCATTGCACCAAGCACATCACATTCTATTACTCATTCAACCATGATTCCTTTTCCACTCCAACATTCCAATAATTCTTGCCCACTAAAAGCTGCACGGATATATTTGCTTACCCCGAAAGGCCTGTTAATGATTTAGAAAAAGTTTATATCACTTTATATCGTCGCCACAATATGTATTGTCATATCACCCAGCCCTAACATGCAGTAATGCTTTTAACACATTTGACAAGCTAGTTGATAAAAAAAAACAACAACAATCGATTAACTATTAAAACTGATTGGCTAACACTATTTTTCCCCTTGTCAGTGCTTTTATTCTTTCATGTTAACTGAAGGCAATTATGAATGATGCACCATTTTGACTTTAACCAACATGTGTATATATTCACAAAGCATAATTTGGCTTTCATTGATCTACTGTGATCTGAGAGAGAGAGAGAGAGAAAGCACTTTTCTGTCCTTTAGATGATATTGAAAGTCCCAACTCTCTGATGACTGTGGCATCCCTCGTGAGCCAGCAGCAGGAATGCTGCACTCGGTCAATAGCGTTTTAGCTCACTCTCTCAATGAACTGATCAAGGAGAGGATATGGGCTGCCACCCACCCTTCAATTCAGAGAGAATCCCTGCATCAAATGAGTCAACGTCAAGAATGACCATGTTTACACAGACGCCAACAACATGACATTAAACAGACATGTAAAAGCAAACACTCATTTCATTAATCATGTGACCTCTCTCACTATCTTTTTCTGTGACACATTTATAGTTCTTCTTTTGCTAAGACACATTTATGAACACAACTCACAATTATTATTTTTTTGAGAAAAACTTTATTTTTAAAACTATAATCTTTCGAACTTTGCTATCAAATGCATACAGACGCACTGGACACTAATTAACACTGCGATTAAAAACAATAGATCATTGCCTTTTACTTGAATCATATTTTTAGAACAACATCTAAGAACTTTGTAACATAATACTTGCAATCTACACTGATTGCAGAAATATTCAGGTTAAAACGATTAATAAGATTATAAACAATTCCTGAATAGGCCTACAGTTTTGGTTTTGTGCTTATAATATTGTTTTATGAAAATTAAGCTTTAAAAATGTACATAAAAACGTGAATTAAAAGTTTATATATATATATATATATATATATATATATATATATATATATATATATATATATATATATATATATATATATATATCAAATAGCATACAGAAGGAGAGGAAAAACTAATTCTATATTGTAACAGCATTTATTTTTGAAACTATTAAGAATCTCCAAATTATTGATATAATATGTCATATGATTGCCACGGTAACATTCTCACATGCATCTTTCTCATATTTCAGTCTTTCGACCTCATATTTCAGTTTTAGGCATACATCTGCCACTTTCAGTGACTAACATATCTTAGGGTGCACTTAAATTCGTAGTACACTTACAATTATGTCAACTAAACTGTTAACTAAATCCTAACTTTTTATCAGCTAAGCAATGTAAGTTATGAAAGTTTTATAAAGTGTAACCCAAGAAAAAGTAGCTTTTATATAGGCTACTGGGGGTCCCTGGGTTGGTCGAGAGTCTGGGTGGGGTCTCAGCTCCTGTTTTATTTATTTTTTTAGGAAACAGAAACACGTCGCAAATAATTAAGTTGACAGTACATGGTGATCTTGTACGTTGCCTTTCGCTTTGAGTCACGAACGGTGCTCGCCCGGGGCAGTCCAGCCTTGGCAGCGGTGACGTCATCGAGCACTGGGTTGAGCAGCAGAGAGAGCGCTGCGGCGGAGTTCCTAGGGCCTGCGAACGAAACACTGGGAGGACATCGAAAAGCACGCTGAACGGGATTTTCCATCTCTTCTGCATGCACCCACGCAGAGGCTAAAGGCTGTTTCCATCCGCATCCCTTCATTTCCCCCAAACTGTCGAGAGGCAACCTGTAAAGGTAAACAACAGCGAGTGCGTAAACTTGGTGCGTAAGCTTGTGTGGCGGCTTCACGGGAGGTGTATTCGGTGTTCGTGGTTCACTAATAGACGTATCCAGAGAATGTCTAACTGAGAAGCGAAAGCCTTTTTAAATCGCTTATAACCCAGCATAAGTCTCGTGAAGTCACACACAGTGATTTTGTCTTCTAAATGTGCTGCTGGTTAAATACTGAATTAAGCTTTTGTGTGCCCACACCAATACAATAGCAGCGAGGTCAATAAGAATTGAGTCTTCGAATCTTTCTTTGCGAATCAGAGCGCAGAGCTGTTGTTATTGTACCGAAACCAGCTGACTTTATACGATATTGTTGTTTGTTTTTCTGTGTCACTGTACAACACCACATGGCACAGTTGCAATTATTATTATTATAATTATTAGTATTATTATTTATTACTATAAAATAAAGTGCATGTTTATAAGGAGCGATTATTTATTTTAAATGTGTCTGATATTAAGTGAACAATACAACGATATTTATTTATTTATTTGTTTATTATAACAAGGCAGACCTAATTTTTATGGTACAACAATAAAACAAATACATTATTATTTCAAGTATTTCAGTAATATTTTGGGTTAACCTTTTTGGTTATAAAGATTGCATACATTTTAAGCATGGCCTAAACTATTACAATTCATTTATGTATTTAGTCTTACAAAACGATGCCATTAAATTGTCAATGTCAAGCTTTTCGTCTTAAAATAATTATACAAATATACAAATAATTCATGCTTAAAGGAACTGTTCACCCCAAAACAAAAATTCTGTTGTCGCTTTCAGCATTATTTCAAACCTGTTTGCATTTCTTCTGTGGAACATAAAAGATGACATTGCAAGAACATAGTAACTCGAAAATGTTTGGACCCCAATGACTTTGATTTTATGAAAAAATGTGTTCAACAGAAGAATGCAACAATGTGTTGGTAAATGATGACTTCTGTGTTTGGGTATATGGCCATTATGTCTAAAGTCAAACTATTCATGTAAACAACACAGTAAGATATTAAAATAATTTACCTCAAACACCCTTGTTTCCTGTCGCTCATACTGTTGTGTTAATGCTGTTGCTTGCATGGTGGTGTTGTTGTTTAGGGACCAACCAAAAGTTATTGATCAGTAGACCTGACAGTTAAAGTAGAAAAATGTCAATATATTGGATTGCAGTATTGGTCCATTATCTCTGTTTGTCTTTCTCTTCAGTGTCTGTTACTCCTCCTTCTACCCTCCTGTGGTATTTCTGTGGAAAGGGAGCATCCTTGGCTCTTTCTGCAGCATTCTAGACAGTGTGCATGCCAGAGATAACAGAATTGGACCATTTTCTGAATCCTGTAATTCTCTCATTTGCTAAGAACAGGTCATGCATAACGAACTGGCACCGTTTCCCTTGGCATTTTCATTTGTGGGCTGCAGTCGATAGTGGAAATATGGTTGGTTATACATGCATTGTGTCAATATCATATGGTGAGTGTGCTAAATTGGTTAGCTACATCTTTTTAAGGGATCAGATTTACCTTCTCTCACATGACATCAGAGTCAGATGCCGTTTAGGATAGTGCCAGCCCTCTCAAAGAGATATTAGATTTAAGCTGCATGTATTTAAATTCATACAGATGTGTAAAAATGTCATAGTTTAAAGTGCCTCTCATGTGTTAGACAAGTGTTTTTTTTTTTTTTTTTTTGTATTTGTATCCCTTAGCCTCTTAGCAGTATAATTTATAATGGTACATTTACCCTGTAAAGCCTAACATATGAAATAATAATCTGAAAAGTTATTATTATTATTTTTAAATAGAACCATTTATTGAACCTTTAGTCAAAAGGCTTTTATGGCCCATATAGTACGAGAATATTTATTCAGAGGCCCAAAGTATGCAAAAATATGCAGTTTGGTGCTGTTGGGGATTTTTATATGGCCAAAAACTAAGATGAAATTTTGATAGCTTGTAATGTAAAGCAATGAGACCTTTATAACGGTATTGCAAAATGCTTTCCTAAAATGCCCAGAAATATCAGTTGTCACTCTATATCTCCCTATAATAATGTCTTAATAAAATGATATTTAAATGATTAGTTTTGATCAAAGCTCTGTATTGCAAATAAACATTCATCAAAAGCCTGTTGTATTATATTTGATACTCACATTTTAACATGATTTTTCTAAAAAAGTGATGTATATGTATAAGTGATAGTCTTAAGTTCAGTCCAGTAAAAATTATCTTTTAATCAGTTTATTTATTATTTTCACATCGACAATTTAAAGAATCAGTTCAGTATACAGTACAAGTAAACTTTTTTTAACCACCCTTCCACCTAGGGCTGCACGATTAATTGCATGCGATTAATTGCGATTGTCATGCGCATTTAGTCAGTAAAGCCGGTTCTGTGATTAGCAGTAAATCTCCATCACCTGTTTTCAGGTGGAGCAGCATTTAATACACAGAGCCGTAGTTCTCTGACAAGCTATGCAAAATCGTGTTCATAATCGCAGACGATATAATTGTAGGATTATGAAATCGACAAAATCATTCTCGATAATGACAGCTGTTTGTGTATCTACTCAGTGAACTACGGCTCTGTGTAGTAAATGCTGCTCCATCTGAGAGCACGTGAAAATACCGCATTTAATAACATGTTTTAACTACAAATTCACTTCATAACGTCAGTCGAGTGTTTAAAATAAATCCTTCAGTGAAATGATTTGGTTTCTTGAACAGAATAATTAAGGTACACAATATTTCATTGTATTCTAAGCAGTGATAAAGGCTATGTTGATTAGCATTTCATTATAGATATACTTTATAATGATGAAAATTATAACAAGAATAATAATAAACCTTATATTGCGGTAGTCGTGTGTTTATTAGTCACGCTGAATCAAAGAAAGCAGTTAAATCTTCTGTTTATTCAGCTACAGTGACTTGAGTGTAAATTTTTATTTTAATTCAAATTATTTAATGGATCCCACCTTGTTGGGACAATAAAGTCCTCCCTACAGCTACCCTAACCTATACTTTATTTTCCACTTAAAAAAAAAAAAAAAAAAATTGATTTGAAATCTGGAAAAGGAGAAAAAAGTTTGCCAAAACAAAGGCGGATTCGAAAATGAGCATGACACACATGGGTGGAGTTAGTGTAAATAGCCTCTGCCAATAAAGCAGGCTATTTGCTCTTAGTGTAAATAGACACTCCGATTTTATTACAGGAGTAATGATATATAATTAAAGTATGTATTTGTAATTAAGCTAAAACGTGTGCTTTTATACTGAATGTTTTAGACTACTATTTTTCATAGTTATATTTTTACCATGGTATTGAGGTACTATCAAATGTGCATTTCTAAGAGACAAAAAAGTGATATTATTATTATTAATATTATCAGGCACCCCAAACCAGTTTCTTGATTTGAAACAATCGCTCATTACAGCATGCAGAAACTAAGAAATTAATTTTTCTATTTAGATATTTATTTTGTTAAGGAAAATTAATGGTCTGGTTTCTACAACTTTCACTTTGGAGCAAAAATATGGCTTTAAACTTGAAAGAAATAAAGATTTGACATTCATTGTGATAATTATCGATATCGACTGATATGAAAAAAAAAAAATCATAATTATTTTGGCCATATCGCCCAGCCCTATCTTTAAGTTATTATTATTATTATTATTTTAAGTTTACTTTATAAAAATACGACAGAAAGCATGTAGTATATTGTGTACAATGAGTTTTTCAGCAATCTTTTGATCATATTGATAATTTAGACGCCCTGCAAATTTGTTTAAATGCACATAGGTTTTATGTGATTTAAGTGTTAGGCTCAGACCCATATGCACAGAATGTAAATACTGAAGTCATCATTGTCAGAATCTGCTTCAGTCAAAGGAGTATGTGAAGATTCTCTCCTGATGTGCTTATGGCAGTTTCTTGCCTCTGTAGGTGCCAAGCTCTGCCAAAAATAACATCCTCTCTCCAGGTTTGAACTCTGGAATCTTGTCCCATTGGGATTTTAATTGCTGATCAGCATTTCAGCACCTTATTGATCTCAGATTGACCGCGGAGCCTTATTGACCTTATTGAGGAGTTATGATGGTCTGATCCTTGAGAATTTTCGACCTGGTATAAAATTACTTAGAAAGTGAATAATATCAAGGCGTTTAGTGTACATTGTAAACTATAAATTTTGTCATCATTTAGATATTTTTTTCTTTACTGGCTTATCCTTTCCCCCCATGCAGCGCAGGAACAGGGCAATTTGCAGCTCAGTGTGGATGATGCATATTTTATTAACAGTCTGGGGAAATGTAGCATCTCAATATTTCATCAGTGCACAGCTTGTCATTTGTGCCAGGAAAAAGTATGAGCCCTCCAAAAATAGGCTATGTTAAAAGCTACCATGAGGAAGTCAAATTACATGAGTTGTGACTCTTTGTTTCTGATTCTTATTATTAAAATTCTGGATCTCCAGAATAAGCCCCTGCTGAGCTCTGATCTCAGTAAAGACCTTTAGAAAGGTACCAAATTTGGGCCCTTTTTGTGCTGCTCAAAATATTAGACAGCATTAAGGAAACTGAAGGCAAAGATTGTTGATGCACTTTTTCTGATTTTGAACAGTCATCTCATGCTAATGTTAAATCGACGACTGCTTAATGTGGCAGATACATTATGTGTGTGTGTGTGTTTTGGCTTCATGTAAAGTGCATGATCCTCCTTTGTTCCAACATGACTGGCAGAGCATGTTATAAAGTTTGTTATTAAACAGATATTCAGGGCTATTTTGCCTCATTTCCCACTATATGAAAATATTTATTCAATCCTGCATGGTGTCCGGTGGACTTTGTGCCCCTGAATATGCGCCCAGTTACCTATGTGATTAATCCTGCCCTGTAGCAACATTATCTAACAGGGGCTTAAAGGAATTTTCTGGGTTTAGTAGAAGTTAAGATCAATTGACAACATTTGTGGCATGTTGATTACCACAAAAAATATTTTGACTCATCTCTCGAGACACTTACAATGGAAGTAAATGGGACCCATTTTTGGAGGATTTAACAGCAGAAATGTGAAGCTTATAAATTTACCACTTGAATTAATTCTTCTATTAAAACTTGTATATCATTTTAGGAGTAAAGTTCTTTAACCCTGCAAAGCCTAATATATGAAATCATAGTTGATATAGACTTTTTATGTCTCATGTAGTATGATGTAAAATATGGAGCTCATATTCAAGGAGTGGGAAAAACATCACAAATTGATTTAGAGAGCATTTTTTTTGGTGCAGTTGATTATATTTATAAGATTTTACATTTTTATCTTTAGATTTTTAAGATGAAATTCTGATAGCTTTTAAAGACACTGAGATATTTATGTTAGTATAGCAGAATACTCACACAGAATTATCTCAGCGAATATGACGTGATGTGACATACAGCCAAGTATGGTGACCCATACTCGGAATTCGTGCTCTACGTTTAACCCATCCAAAGTGCACACACACACCGTGAACACATACGCGGAGCAGTGGGCAGCCATTTATGCTGCAGTGCCCCAGGAGCAGTTGGGGGTTTGGTGCCTTGCTCAAGGGCACGTCAGTCGTGGTATTGAAGGTGGAGAGAGCCTACAAGCCTACACCGGCCCAAGACTCAAACTCACAACCCTTGGATTGCAAGTCCAACACTCTAACCGTTAGGCCACGACTTCCCCTTAAATATCTTAGTAAGTTGATATTTAAATGTTTGGTTTTATAATCAAAACTCTCTAGTTTTTTTTATAACAAATAAAAAACACTCAAAACAATGAAATACAATAATTCATATATGAAAAAATAATGATTTTTCTAAAAAATTATGTATCACCATTTTATACTTACATTTTAACATGATTTTTCTAAAAACAAACAATCATAATTGTTGTGGTTCCTCAAGCTGCTGCTTAAAAATAACTTAATGTTGTTTAACCAAACCACCACACATGTTTGTCTTTTATGTGAGGAAGTGGTACTATTCTCTACAAATGATAGGATTTATGTGAGATTTTAAATCTCAGCTAGAGACATACATGTAGTTCCCAGAATCAAGGCCAGATACTGTTACTGAATCTCGAACCAACTCTTGAATCTTAATGTCCCATTTCTGAGAGCATGCTTGTCGGTGTCTTCATTAAATAAATGGCAGTTTATACTATACTGATTTTCAAAGTTGTCAGAATTGTTTCCTATGAGTTCAAATGGTGTGTGGTGCGTCAGTTTACAGGAACAACAGTCTATCCAGCCTGTCACCATGCAGTGTGAGCTGAATAAATTGATTGATTAATACAGACATTAATAGAACTGTGTTTGTGAGTGAAATATGGCTACTCTTGTCATAGCTGTCAGTTTTCCTTGTAATAGCAACTTGGATGACGTGTCTAGTTTAATAGACAAGACATTATCCTGTGGTTTTATTTAATCTCTTGGTGATTAATTACATTTACGATTTCTCATATTTCATAATAAGCTGTTGTAGGAAAAAGACAGACTATTGCAGAGATATGTCTGAGGTCAGAACTATTACAGTCTCAGCCTGGTGAGAGCCATTTTTCATTGCATTACTTATTTACCCCATCTTTCCATTTCTTACTGCTGTAAGTTCAGGACATTTACAATGTTGCTTTTTTTACTTACTTCATTTATGTATTTAGTTAGTTTAGTTTGCCTTCACATTTAAAGCATTTTTAATGGACAAAATCAAAGACAATGTAATACAAATTCATTATACCAATCATTTAGTACATAACAATGACAAATGTAAATGAAGTCATGTGAACAAATTGTACCCTCATTGGTCTAAATATCAGTTAAACCAAACTAGATATGAAAGTACCCTCATTTTGAAAGGTTCATCAGTCCTCTTTTTCTGTACAGTTTGTTTACGACATCTCATTTTTTAGCTTAATGCTCAAAAATATATGCTAGTGTTTTAATTATGTCTTCTTTAAAAGTATAGTGTTTTGGTTCCATCCTGAATTATCTCGACTTGCAGATCCTTTTTATTTTATTTTTTATTTTTTAATCTAAGATACATTTTCATCAGCATTCTGTTGCATTTTAGACATGTCACCAGCTCAGTTAACGTGTTTTGCACCCAGCTGGATGTTGCCAATCTAGAAATGTGTTTGTGTGACCATTCAGCCAGAGATGGCTTTATTTCAGATATGAGGAGAGCAAGATAGACACATGAGCAAAGAGGTTGAAAAAGAGTTCCTGTCTGACCATAAAACAGCTTGTCAAACAAAATTACAGCTTGTCTACTTGACTGCCTCTCTTACTCTTTTCCCACTCCCTGTCGGGTGTGAAGTGTTGGCAGGCTGCTAACTCTTTAAATGACCTAATTAAGTAAGATAACCTTGGCTGCTTTCAGTGAAACAGGCAAGGACCTTATTTTCAGTTACAAATATATCTCATCCTCTCTTGGTAAAGTTTGATAATGTAGGGGCCTGGGGCCTCATTTATAAAACTTTACTTAGAATTCATCCTAAAAGTGCATGTATGCATGAAAGCTAGATTCTGCATACGCACAAAGGTTTTCAGATTTATAAAACCATTTTTACGCCAGAACCTGCACAAAAATCCCTTTATAAATCTTAGTCAGAGAAAGATTGTGCATACATGCATTTCCACCCCATTTCTGCCATACAATTTACATTGTTAAAAATCATCCAGTATCCTTGTTATGTTTTAGAATAAATATATCAAAAAACCCATAAAAACAAAATTGTATAAAATACTTTTCAGAGAAACTTTTTAGAAAAGAGTTGATTTGTTCTTTTACATGCACTGACCAAATAGTAGCCTACTATTTGGTCAGTGCATGTAAAAGAACAAATCAACTCTTTTCTAAAAAGTTTTTATGGGTTTTTTGATATATTTATTCTAAAACATCAGGCAGCGTCGCTCTATTTTTACCTACTTGTGAAGTGTTAGACTAGACTAGAGCGAGAAGAATTCTTACCCTCTTGAATCATTCTTCTCTTCCTTTCTGTATCTTGTTTTAGGCAGCTGATGTCTTCATTAGTTCACATTAAGGATTCATTAGACGTAAATTAGCAATCTTATTGTGTTTAATACTTCTTTTCATCCATTTGTTCCATTTGTTCATGGGACATGGGACACTCATTCTTGCATGACTCATGCTGTATGGTTTCTTAAATGTTTACATGTGTATGCTACATATTATGTCTGTGCTCTATGATCTCAGGCCAGTTGTTTATGTTTCCCTGTTCTAAATGGTTTATTTTCCAGTGGGTTTCTTGGCTAGTATCTCACCACCGTTTAGAACATAATGTAATATTTTGCCAGTGTGAGTAAAAAGATCCATTTCAGCTGCAGAAAAAACATGCTTAAACCTGTGCTCAACTGTTCCTCTGAATTCAAGTATGACTTGCTCTTTTCAATTGTTCTGTTATTAGCTTTCTTAATAATGAAACCGCGTGTCTTTTCTGATCACACAGGAAACAGAGGAGTAGGAGGAAGCCTGTGTGTGTGCAACAAACGTGTGTGTGTGTGTGTGTGTGTGTGTGTGTGTGTGTGTGTGTGTGGCACATATAAGCACTAAACTAAAATGATTTGAGTGTGATGTTAAGCAGACAATCAATATGGAATCTAATGATATTTGGTGGCACTTTTCATGAATAGGATAAAGTAAAAAAATATATCTATATCTTAAACTATATATATATATATATATATATATATATATATATATATATATATATATATATATATATATATATATATATATATACACACACACACACATATATGACAGAATCTGTAACATGGTTGCTCAAAGCATAAATTAAATAGGATAGCTAAATCTGGCTAGCTACATTAGTCCCAAGTTACTGAAATACTGATAGGTTGAAAGTATTGATAAATATTTCTCAGTTAAAGAAAATTCATCAGTTTTCTTTTTTGTCCTGTGACCATTTTTCTTACACCAACTGGGTGACAGGGTAATCATGCAGTAATAGGGCTTCACAAATGTGGGACAAGGAAACATATTGTGTTTTTGGTCAATAGATTTATTTTGTGTTTTTTTTACTATCAGTTATTTGTTTTTGCAGGGTACAGTCATTTGTTTAAATGTATACATTTATACAGTTTTAAACTAGGTACTTTTCATGAAATGTTAATGTTATGTTAAAAGTTTAACATTTCCATTAGCTCTCACTACACACACACAGAGAGAGAGAGAGGCAGACACACACACAGCATTGTTAGATTTTGCCTGGAATGCCTAAAAATAAAATCTAAAATGTCATTGGATTAAGTTTTGCTTGTTTTTGTGTCTGTAAGCTTGGTACTGTACATCAGGCTGATTGAGAAAGATGTATTAAACAACATAAAAAGGATGTGATTTTTGGTTGTTTGTTGCCGAAAGCACCACTTTCAGTATCTGTTTGGATTATTCAAAAGCTCCAGGGCTTGAACTTGCTGTTTGGATGCAAATATAGTGCATTAGCTAGTTTCCACTCTCATGTGACAACTATTGAACATATCACTCCAATATAAGACCACAATCATCAGTACCTGCCTGATTAGTTTTTAGTGATTTATTGTTTTAAACATCATCTCCCTGTTGGCCTGTATATGGGCTGGTTTGGTGAAGATTGAGGAATTAAAAATGCTGCTCTAAATATCAGCCCACACTTTGTTTGAATATCTGGCTGTCTTTCAGTGTTTATGGTCAAAATTTGTTGTAGGAAGGTGGCATTGGCTGTAATGGATGGCCGTGTTTTGCAGTGGCCCTCTGACAGGCTTTAAAACGTATTAATCTTAGTCATCCCTTTGAGAGCTGTGATGATAGTCACAACATCTCTGACTCACACACTTAGTCTATGCTCATGCAGATACTCTATATTCTTAGGCCGTGTGTCCACCAAAGCATTTTTAGCCAGCAGAAAATTATCCCCGGCTGTTTACCACCATTATTTTGATACCAAATCCGAACTTTGTTACTAAAAATGTATTTTTTATTTTATTTTTTCAAATTTGTTTTCTTATTTTATCTTAAAGTGAATGTTAGCCTACTTTTCCTTGCTTTACCCCATAGCTAAAAAGCCATGTGTAAAAGATAGTAGACTTTAATTATATTCATTCATGGTGTATTAATACATTTCATGTCAAGCCATGTTCATTTTTACCGTGATGCGCTCGCTGTCAGAGCAAAAATAGACTCGATGAGGAGACAATCACTGCGCTTGGAATACATTGCCAGAATACATACATACACACATATATATATATATATATGTGTGTGTGTGTGTGTGTGTGTGTGTGTGTGTGTATATAAATATGTATATAAACAACTATTCAAAACTATACGAGTCTCACGTATTGGGTATTTTACAGTCTTTGGTACAAGCAGAATGTGTTACAGTTGGTAAGTGTGATATTAGTCCCGCCCCTACTCTACTGTGATTGGACGCCAGACTAAAAAGTGACCGTGATTAGCAATGCATTTTATTCATTAGCTGAACGTTCTTTAACTCTCAGTGCAGAGAAAAAAAAAGTCATGCTGCTGGCGTTTTAAAAAATGCTGCGCTCCCAATGAAAATAATTGAAAAATTACACTAGCTTCGGGAAAAAAACCCTTTGGTGGACACACAGCCCTCACACACACATTCACGCTTAGTCTGTTTGTGTTCTGAAAGCAATTGGTTTCTACTATGTTTGAGAGCTCTGGTGACCAACAGTTAGAAGGCAACATGTTCTACCCTGGGGCTATTGGTCGGCTATTGGTCTGCTTTTGTCCCACTCTGGGAGCAAAGAGGCATGCGAATTGGACTGCAGTCATATGCCATATATGATCTCGAGTCAGTTAAACATTTGGTGCTTTTTGAGAGGAGACAGAAGAGAGGACATTGTATGCAGCATATGGGGTTGTCTGTTTCATCTGTTGATTCAAGACATTCCTGAGGAACTAGAAAATTATGCTAAAATTTACTGAAATCCCCAAATCATTATGCTACATTAATATCCAAATTAATTTCAAACATCTTATTTAAGGTGGGAATGGATGTTCTTCAACAAAAAAGTGAATGGCAAAAGATGGTTTTGAACCTTAAGAATGTCAAATGTGAGATAAACATTTGAACAAAGACATGATTGCTCGCTTTCAGTGCAGTTGCTGTAATGTTCACTTTAGTTTGTCTTTTATTCAAATATCAGGAAAATTGCAAATTTACTAGGAGTTGCCTAGAGGCAAGACAGTCAGTTCCAATGCATGAACACATTTTGCTGCCTGAAATCATTCTAATTTTTCCATTTTTAATTACACTGCTAAATTATGAAAGTTTCCATGTTGTATTGTTTTAATAGCAGGTTTGTGTTTTGACTCATTCATACCAGTGAATTTGAATCTTTTGAACCATTTCACAAGATGATTAATTCACAGATTCAGTCATTTCTGTAGGTTACATTATTACATTGGTAGGTGTGTGTGTTTTGAATGAGTCATTGAATCCTTTTGTCAAACAACAGTCAAACAGGTGACCGAATCACTGATTATTAAAATTTGGCTACTGACAAGTCTGCTAAGAGAAGTTGGCATCGATAGCCTTGTGGGCAGCATGCTAAAAATGAGCAAATGAAAAAATCTGTTGACCAAAAAAAAAAAAAAAAAAAGAGTGCTGAGTTTGAGTCAGTACAGTGTTTTTACACAGTGAAAGCAGAATTATCATTTATTGTTTTTCCACTTTGTGACCTGTTGAACATGACTTTAATCCAGCTATAGAAGAAAAAGTTTTAAAAGGGTCATATGATGCGATTTCAAATTTTCCTTTCTCTTTGGAGTGTTACAAGCCCTTGGTGAATAAAGAAGATCTGTGTAGTTGCAAAGACTAAAGTCTCAAATCCAAAGAGATATTCTTTATAAAAGTTGAGACTCGTCCACGCCCCCCCTGAAACGGCTCATTCTAACATGCCCCCACATAACTACGTCAGTATGTGGGAAGATTTGCATAACGCCGCACAGATGTTCACGCAAAGACAGAAGCGTACCTTCTATTCTCGTTGTAGTATTGTTGTTGCCACTGCCATGTCGTATAGACGCTGTGTGTTTCTCTGTGAAAGCAAAACTACTTTGTTTGGCCTTCCAAAAGAGGACGATATCCACTTTGTCATGCCTGGAGCTGATCCGTGCTGGTCGCTGATGAAATACATAAACTTTGCATTGTGGATCGCCGAATCGGTTTTCACCGTGGATGAAACGGCGTCCAGCCTGGGGTTGTCACATGTGGTTGCTGCAAGACCAAGGTACGCTCTTTCGTAGAATCCGCCTGCCGCACCGTTCTCAAGCCGCCCGTCTCCGCTCATTCAAGCCGGCCGCGGCTCACTGTAGACTGCGGCTCACTCTAGACCTCCAGCCTCTGCTCACTCAAGGCCGCGGTATGTGACGTTGTTCCGTTGAGAAAGCAAAACTACTTTGTTTTTGCCTTCCAAAAGAAAACATGACTAGAAATTTATAATGGGCTTTATGTTTTTGTCTCGTCGCTCTGGCCGGACAAGGCTTCACAATATGTTAAGAGGTGTAACATTTCTGTCACACGATTGAGACATTCGGCCAGTCACAACACGCTGGATAGCTGGCCAATCAGAGCACACCTTGCTTTTCAGAGAGATGAGCCTTGTGAAAATCAACGCATTTCAGAAGGCAGGGCAGAGGAGAAACAATAATGTACAGTATGTGGAAAATAATGTGTTTTTTTAACCTTAAACCGCATAAACACATTTCATTACACCAAATACACAAAATAATGTTCTTTTTAGCAGCATCATATGACCCCTTTAATTGCATTATTATTCTTTTTTTTTCACATTTGTAATTCTTCCACAGCATTTCTCTCTTTGTTGTGAAGGGCAGTGATTCACGTGCTGAACTGAACCAACATTCAGTCGGTCAAAAGATCCTCTTTCGCAACTGAGTTGTCATAATTTATTCAGTTTGGTCAAGAACGACTATATCTCATGCTATTGCCATTCTATAAAAACCAGTCACATGTTTTTAAAAGGGAGAGGGGATTTAGAATGAGAGTGATTCATTCACTTATTGACAAACGTTTGTAGGAATTGTAGATTTTGCCCTCAAGTGAGGCATGTCACCCCAGGTTGCTTCATTGGAATGTCCTTGCTTTTAGTAGTTATGGAGTAAATATGTGCTTTTTACTTTTGTGCCGTTATATTTTTCATTTCACTTTCTTGCATGTACTCACTGTACCTCATGTAGCTTGTTACTTAATGGAGTATGGGACAGAGTGTCTTTACAAAGTGAAGACTTTCACTGTTTTTGTTATTCCACTAATAAGAGACCAGTGCCTCCCTGAGTAAATTACTAATAATAACTTTTCAACTACTGTTTTACTGGAAGCAAAAGATGCCAGTCAAGTTTAGAGTAAACAAATGTTGTGCCACTATCTGTAAAATGAGTCCAGACTTTATACTTGTGTATGCTGTGTTTTTTTTTTCTTACAAACCTTTTTATAGTGAATCACAAACCTGTTTTTCAACTCATGGTTGTCGCAAAAACAAACAGGATTGTTTGTGGAGTTTAATTTGCAGAGGTATGTTTTTGTCTAAGATCTCTTTGTGCGTGCTATCTATGAATTCAGAAAAATCAAACAGAACACACAGAATCCAGGAAGAAATAAACCCTCTTTTTCACTGTGCCCTAAAAATGTAAATAATTCTTGTTAAATTGTAGAAGTTTCGTGATTTCTGTTAATTAGCCATGTTTTTTGATTACTGTAACATTTTTGGGCCCATTTATCCTGCCAGTTTGGTTGCCAAGCAAGAGACTTGTGTTGGATGGCAAACAACTCTGAAGCTAACAGAATCAACATTTCTACTACATTATGTCATCTGAGCTTTAAGCAATGGAATGCCTTCATATCAATTAGCAATATCCCATATCCAACTATGAATGCAACAAAACATTAGAGGCAGCAGACAAACAGACAATTTATTCTTGACAGCTGTTTGTGTACAGCATGGTCTCGGTTCCACATCAGTTCTTTTCCCTCTTGTGCAGTTGCTGAGATTGTGACAGGTTTAAGGTGCACTCTAATCCCCCACCCCCTGGGTGTTCTGGATGGTATTGTGGTGTCAGTCAAATTTGTTAGCTTTTTATTTTCCTATTGCAACAGTGCTGTAAGGATGATGTCTGCACCTGCATGATAGATTGGGATGGGAACAGGACATTTGGCGCCAAGACACTGCAGCTGGATCTTATGGGATCTGCGGTTTGAACTACCAGATTTGCAGTCAAGTATTCTGGAGAAACAGATTTTACATCCCTTGTGTATTAAAACCGTGGGAATTTGGAAAGAGAATAGTGGCAGAGAGATACTATGCCACAAAGAGATGAGAAGAAAAAAACAGGGTGAGACAGATACTAAGCTAGATACTGTCAGAGACCAGTGATTTCTCAACTAAAACAAGCATCAGGGGTTTTGATGTCACAAAAGCTATTTTCACATGCAGTAAAAGTTTGGAATGTTTGGAATGCAGAATAGAACAAAATGAAACAGAAGTAATCCAAAAGATTGGAAAATACTTTCTATTTTACTGGAAATTCAACAAATTGCCTCAGACAAAACTTTTAAATGTTTTTAAAGTTTCTTGGCTGTGAACTTCACTTTTTCAAATACTATGTTTAGTTGCTTCTCTGAAGTGTTCATTGCTGTAGCCGTGGAACTTGTAAACATGGCTTTGTTGTAGAATCCTGTACGTCAAGCAATCTGATTTAGACTTTCTGCTTTGAAAAACAATTTCCAGTTTAATGTAACATTAGTGTAGACGGTCTGTGAGTGTGGGGTATGAAAACCAAACTAAGTCAAGAAATAGACTTTAGAGAAGGAAACAGCATAGTGTGATTATGTTGTCATATTTGACTTGAAATAGAATATGAAAGAAGATGTTTTGAAAAATGCTCAGGTTACTCTAAATGAAGAAAAGGGCAAACCAGAGCACTCTGTCTTGTGTTTGTCAAAGATATTGATCTTGCCAGTGGTAATATCTTCTGCTTTATCTGTTGTGTTTGTGTGTACAGGCTGTACTTGGTAGTTGAAATTATAGTGTTAATAGTGAAAATCGGAGAGCAGGGAAAATGCTTTTTGCCATCATAATTTTCCATTTATTCTGCACGATGTAGAATCAAATTTTCCTTTCTGCGAATAAGGAAAACTGCAGTGTTGAGCCAAATATACTTGCTGATCTCTCTCTTTCTTTACTCCTAGGATAGTTTACCCAAGAATGAAAATTGTTGTCATCATTTTCTACATGATTATTTTATTTAATGGGACAAGAAAGTAGAGGTTTTAAAGAATGTTCATGCTGCTCTTTTATATACAACACAGTGACCAGAGGCTATCAAGCTCGAAAAAGGATTAAAAAAAATTGATACACTATGTTCAAAACTTTGGGATAAGATTTTATTTATTTATTTATTTATTTTTTAAAGAAATGAATTTTCTTATTCAGCAAGGATGCATTAATCAAATGTGACATTAAATGTTTATAATGCTACAAAAGATTTCTATTAAAGGAAATGCTGTTTTTTTAACTTCATCAAAGAATCTTAAATATATATAAATCAAAAACTTGATACAAATAGGAAATATTTCTTGAAATGTTTCTATATAATATTAAAATAAAAACAGTTAAATTGTAATAATATTTTATAATATAAGTTATTATTTATTAAATAAATATAGCTATGGTTAGTATAAGAGACTTCTATCAAAAACATAAAGGAAAAAATATATATTACTGACTCCAAACAGGAATGTAAAAGTGGCCCATATGACTTGCGCACTGTATTCCAAGTCTTTTAAAGCAATACAAAATTCACGAAGTCATACAAAGTCACTGTTAGTTGAAAATATTTACAAATGCCCAAATTAGTTTTTAAGAGTTACAGCAGAGGGGCAGATTTTCATTTAATAATGTTTTAATGTTCAGTCTGTTTTTTTGCACAAATAAATTGGTTCCAGAAGAATTTTATCTAGCTTTTTCTGTTTTAAGAGCTTGACAGCCTAGTCCTCATCCACTTTCATTTAGAGTAACCTCAGCATTTTTCAAAACATCATCTTTCATGTTGGATGGAAATAAGGAAGAGTAAAGCATGACCGAATTTTCATTCTTATTTGAACTATAACTTTAAGGTTACTTTTCTGACTTCCTGTGTGCCACAGCTGGCCTGTCCTTTCTCTGTTTTCCTCTCTTTTGAACCCTTCTTCCCATCAGGGTCAAGACTTTCCCAGAAACTGGGTTACAGGAGTTCACAGTCACATGGTTCAGCTTGACCGCCTGAGCGCTGAAAAAATATCCAGAGACACAAGTTACAGTCATTAAAACACACAAATACGCAAATGAATAAAGGGGTCAAACATGCATAAATGTGCGCACACACACACAGCTGCAGTAAGAATTAAACACTACTGCCAAAAATCCACAACAGGCCCCCCTTCTCTTCCTATTTATTTCTTTCTCACTTCCCCAGTCACTATCCTTCATCTCCTTCACAACCCATAATGCAACATTTATGCAAATTATTGTTATCACCTACCAACATGTGCATTCATGCCCATTTTATCTTATTTTTAGTTCGGTTTAGTACAGAGTTCTTTAGTACTGGTACTTTTAGTAGTCTCAGTACTCCAGTGTTGTCTGACTGCTTGGCGGCTATTTTTGAACACAGCCATGCATGAACACATATATATATGCATGAATGATCAAATGTGCTTGTTGCAAAATTCTTGAACAAAAGTTCTCTGGATGAGGTATTAATGTAAACACAGTGGGTTATGTCTTGAGGTAATGCAGCCAGACAGGACCAATATAAATAAATGAATAAAATGTTTCAAAATATCCAATCTGTACAGTGGTCCTTGCAATGTAAATTCATAACACCTAGTCCTATCATTCAAACTAAACTACCTGGTTAAACCAGTGACTGCTGTGAAAGGGCACCTGACAACCAGGAAAAGACCTAGTGACAGCTAGGAAAGACTGCTGACAGGAGGGAATAGACCCCATCGGGGCTGGCATGGGTTAGCTACCCATACCTGCAGGATCCGTCACTATAGTGCATAGGATCCACCCATCTTTGGCTATGAAAACCACAAGAAGAAGAATACCCCTGGAGTCTGTGAAAGAGGGGGCACAAGATGACTCATGGACAGACCACATGGTAACAGATTTAGGAACGGAAATTACAATGAGCCAGGAGAACAGCACAACAGAGGCTGGAACAATAGGACTGACAGGACAAAAACTACAAAGATGCATCTGCGGCTGGGCATAGATAACATCAGAGTAGGGTCTTAAAAGCCATCAGGGCAGGAAGAAGTGCCTGAGAGAGCTTAGCGAGGGGCCTCCATTGACCAATACTTCCTCAGAAGTAGGGGAAATCAGTCAGGTGAAGCCCAGTGGTGGTACAAACACCACAATCCACAGGGTATTAGAGCCCCAAACAAAGCCCAACTAGGCACAAACTTACCCCCACTGATTAACCCAGAAGCCACCCAGCCACAGCCAGCAGTAGAAAGGAAGATGGATGGAAGGAGACCTCAGATACTTTGGCCTAAATGCTGCCACAACGAGTGGGCAACCATTAACACAGATCTCATTCAGCTGCTAGAAGGCCTGAAATGAGATGTAGAAAGGAAACTGGAAAAGATGGGGGAGATTATCTACACCTATGGGGCACAAAGGTTTGGAGTGAAAAAGAAGAAGTGGAGTTCACGGAAGCTGGGAGGCGAGCCAAAATCCAGGGGACAACAAGAGATTGACAAACTTGTGAAAGAAAGGAGGAGCCTGAGAAAACAGTGGAAGAAGTAGGGCTGTGCAATTAATCGAAAAAAGATTCGATTTCGATTTTGGCCTCCAACGATTATGAAAATCCAATAATCAAGTATATTTATTCATGTTTTTAAAAGCGTGAAAGAGAACTTGCGCTGCTCCTCAGGAAGAGATATGTGCTCAGAGACAGAACAGAACACGGCCATTTAAAGTCATCTTTTAGCTCAAGGTGCGCGCCTAATCGGTCAGGTACATGCAAAAATGTGTCAAAATGCTGCACTTGGTGATTTATTCATGTATACCTTTGTCGGTCATGTAATAAATTAATGTATAGAGTTGAGAATGAAAATACTCATGTAAGAGTAATTTGGATCCATGCGGCTCTTAAAGTGACAGCGGGCTATATTTTATTTTACATTTGATTATTCATTTCTGCAGTAGGCTGAACGCTACATGAATCTTTTCATATAAACGGCAATAAATACAAAACTAAAGCCAAACTTAAACTGAAATGAGACATTACTAATAAATGGTATAGTGAATAAATGAAATAGTCATACTGCTTGAGACTTGCATTAAAAAAAACATTAAAGCACAGTTTGTTTAATTTGTATATTTTTATTCTATTGTATTTGTTCGTTTGCTTTTTTATTACTGACAGTTTAATTATTTTAATTATTTTGAGGACTTTTTGTTTGTTTGAAATTCTGCTGGTCTCTATAATGTAGATGTCATAGCAAGTCAAGTCAAGTCTGCTTTATTGTCAATTCTTCCATGTATGTTCAGTACATACATACAGAGAATTGAAATTGGATTACTCTCAGATAACACTAACATACAGATAACACTAACAGTAGAACATTAAATACAGATAATAAAATATAAAGTACAACTATACAAATATACAAATAGGTCATATAAAAAGAAAGATAAGTAAAGCAGCACAAGGCACATGGTAGATAGACTGCAAACCAGTGAAGTAAACAGTGCAGATATAAGGATTGTAACAACCATAATTACAGGAAATACATATTTGATATGTATCACAATCTTTAAATAAACCACTCATATAAAGTTTTGGTCATATGGCCCCCTCATAATCGTGTTAAATAATCGTGATTACAATATTGACCAAAATAATCGTGATTATAATTTTTGCCATAATCGAGCAGCCTTAGGAAGAAGGCTACTGAAGCAGAAAGGAAAGGCCTAGAGGTACTACAGGGCAATATCAAACATATCCTTGCAACGCTATAAAGAGCAGAAACCTTGAGAAAGCAAAGAAAAAAGAAGCAAACCAGGACAACAAAGTTAAGAGTGTGGTAAAGTGGGCAAGATCAGCATCAGCCAATGGACCCAACAGTATTCCATACAAGAACTACAAGAATGCCCCAGGAGTCTTGAGGTACCCTTGGAGATAATGATAGTAGCATGGAAAAAGCAGGTGATACCAAAAGCCTGGAGAAGGACTCGAGGGACTTTCATCCACAAGAAAAAAACATTCGGCAACTATTGGCCAGTTTCATCAAATTAGCCTCCTGAATGTGGAAGGTAAGATTTTCTTTAGCTTTGTAGCACAGAGATTGTCAGCATTCCTGAAGAACAACAACTTTGTCGACACCTCAGTGCAAAAGGCAGGCATAGGGGGCTTCTCAGGATGTTTGGAACATGCTAACATGATTTGGCCAATCAGCTCCAGGTTGTTAAGACTGCATCAGACAGCCAGCTGCTCAACCTCTTGTCTGTAAGCAGACTCATCGCCGTCCTGGATGAGACCGATGACTGTAGTGTCGTCTGCAAACTTCAGGAGCTTGACAGAGAGGTCTTTAGAGGGCAAGTCACTGGTGTACTGGGAGAAGAGCAGTGGTGGAGAGAACACATCCCATAGGGGCACCATTGTTGCTGGAGCAGCTGTTTGTCATGAATTTCCTCAGTCTCACTATCTGTTACCTATCTGTCAGAAAGATTCAAGATTCAAGATTTTTATTTGTCACATACACAATTATATAGAGCATATATAACCAGCAGTGAAATGTGAGTCAGGTCCACTCCATGGACAGTGCAATTATTAAAGAATACAACACAGATGAAAATATACATAAATAAAGCTATGAAAGAATGAAATAAAAGTAAACAATAAAAATATAAGAATAAAATATAAAATATATAAAGAGATGTATACTGTAGAATTAAATATATAGTAGAAAATAATGTGCATGAAAGTAAACTGTAGTCTTAAATATTATGATACACAGGAATGTACAAGAGGCAAATGTGCAAACAGGTTGACACTTTCAGTATGTCAATGTGAGGTAGTGAATGATGAATATCTTACTGATAAAGTGGATATTAAGTGGAGACATGAAGATGTTAGGAGGCTGGTTTTGAGTTTAGGAGCCTGATGGCCTGGGGGAAGAAACTCCTCCTAAGTCTCTCAGTTTTTTGACATCAGGCTACGGAAACGCTTACCAGATGGCAGCAAAGTGAAAAGATGGGTTACTGGGGTGAATGGAGTCCTTGATTATTTTAACAGCTCTCTGCTTTTGCAGCGTTTGAGGTAGATGTCCTGCAGAGAGTGGAGAGCAGACCCTGAGATGCGCTCAGCTAAGCGCACAACTCTCTGCAGGGCTTTGCAGTCATGACTGGAGCTGTTCCCATGCCACACTGATATACACTGAGGTACAGTCTTTGCCTGGCTTTATTAACCTGAGTTTGAATGTGTGTAGTCCAAGTCAGGTCCTCGGAGATGTTTACACCGATTTGCTACTGAAGCTGCTCACCCTCTCCACAGGCGTCCCCGCTGATCATAAGAGGAGTATAGGGCTGCTGCTGTCTCTTCCTGAAGTCAACAATCAGCTCTTTAATTTTGCTCACATTCATAGAGAGACAATTGTCCTGGCACCATGATGTAAGTTTCTCTACCTCGTCCAGGTATGCGGTCTCATTATTGTTGGAAATGAGGCCCAGAACCACAGTATCATCAGCAAATTTGATAATAGATGTGGAGCTGTGGGAAGACACGCAGTCATGTGTGTAGAGAGAGTAGAGCAGGGGACTCAGGAGCACAGCCCTGTGGAGCTCCTACGTTCAGGGTGATGGAGTTAGAGGTGAACTGGCCTACTTTCACCACTTGAGGTCTGCCGTTGAGGAAATCAAGAATCCAGTTGCATAGTGAAGAATTCAGGCCGAGGTCCATGAGTTTAGAAGCTAGCGTGATGGGGACTATAGTATTGAAAGCTGAGCTGTAGTCGATAAATAGCAGCCTTACATAGTTCCTGTTATTGCTGTCAATGTGTGTGAGAGAAGAGTGCAGGATGTAAGAGATGGCATCATCAGTGGATCTGTTGGGGCGATAAGCAAACTGAAGAGGGTCCAAAGTATCCGGGATGGAGGAGCAGATGAAGTTTTTAACCAGTCCCTCAAAGACCTTCATGACTATTGATGTGAGGGCAACTGGACGATAGTCATTCAGGCAAAAGGGGTTATTGTTCTTAGGCACAGGGATGATGACAGATTTTTTGAAGGAGGTGGGAACCACCGATGTAGCAAGAGACTCATTAAAAATGGATGTAAAAGCTGGTGATTCACTGACAGATAGAGCTAGGGACAGAGAGCTGGGTTAGTTTGATGTGGAGGACTGTTAGAATGATGGGGTTGAAAGCCAAACTAAAGTCCACAAACAGGATCCTCACATAAGTGCCAGTTTTGTCCAGATGTTGCAGGATGAAGTGCAGTCCCATGTTGACTTAATCATCCACAGACCTGTTTGCCTGGTAGGCAAACTGCAGGGAGTCCGATATGGGTCCAGTGATGTCCTTTAGATAAGCCAGGACCAGTTTTTCGAATGACTTCATGATGACAGACGTTGGAGCCACAGGTCTGTAGTCGTTAAGTCTTGAGTTTCTTTGGAACAGGGATGATGGTGGAGCATTTGAAGCAGGAAGGGACTTCACACAACTGCAGAGATCTGTTGAAGATCTGTAAAAAGGTGCAGGAGGTGTTAATGGTTGTGTAGGGAGATGGTCAGAATAGGTGTGGGGGTTTTCGAATCTACAATAAAACTCATTCAGGTCTTCAGCAAGTTGTTGATTTGCCTCATTGCTGGGGGATGGTGTCTTGTAATTTGTGATGGGTTTCAGACCTTTCCACACGGAAGCTGAGTCATTAGAATTGAAGTGAAATAAGTCTTGGTAGGAATGCATATATCCTCACAGAAACTAATATAGGATGTTACGGTCTCTGTGAGTTCGTCCAGATCGGTGGTAGCAGCCACAAAAACACTCCAATCAGTGAGGTCAAAACAGACTTTTAAAACCCACTCTGTTTCGTTGGTCCACCTTTTTACAGTCTTTACTACAGGTTTAGCAGATTTAAGTTTTTGCCTGTAGGTTGGTATAAGATGAACCAGGCAGTGATCAGTAAGTCTCAAAGCTGCCTGTGGGACAGAGTGATATGCACAGGGGTGCACATAAGTGATCCACAGGTCCGAATGTGCGACCAAAAAAAAAAAGCGCTATATAAATAAGTTCTGACAGCGCATTTGCGTACCGACATAGTTGACAGCTGTTAATACACAATTACCATTTTAGATCGACAAACTGTACTATATAAGATTTCTTTTCAAACTGAAAGCATAAATCTAGGCTATCCCATGCTGTTTTCAAAGCACAATGCAAAACTGTGACATTCACTGACGCTCTTTAATCAGCAGCAGTGCTAAATCTGGAAGCGCATATACTTACTTGCCGGCAACCTGCCAAAATTTATCCAAAGCGACTTAAAATTGGGGAATACCTAAAGCGATTCTTCTTAAAGAGGGAAACAAAGAAAGTAGTAGTAAATATTAGCATTTTATTTTTAAGTTTTCTATAAAATAATTGTATTTGTGTTTAATACTAGGCCTAGCTTTTATTTGTAATAATATAATCACACATTATTATTTAGTTTATTATTTTATTTAAAAAATAATAAAGTTCAATAATATTATAACTATTATTAATTGATTTTTTTTATAGTTATATTTAATGGGTCACGCTATATGCAGTGTGAGGACCAAACCAAATCTCCAGGTTCTTCTGTGAGAACCAGGCTGAAAAAATTATGTGCATCCCTGAATATGCATCCTTTATTGCTGTTTAACAGTGAGCTAGTATATTACTGTCTCTGGTGGGACATGTAACATGCTGTCTGTATTTTGGCAGTTCATGGGAAAGATTTGCTTTATTAAAGTCCCCGAGAATGATTAAAACAGAGTCTGGGTGTTGTTGCACTGTCTCTGTGATCCGATCAGCAAGTTTCTGTAAAGCTGAGCTCACATGTTCTTACGGAGGAATGTAAACACTCCCAAGAATGAACGAGTGGAACTCCCATGGCGAATAGAACGTCAAGGATCCCCACCCGATGACTGCAGTGAAGAATTGTACCGTCTTCATCTATCCATTTTACCATACTAGTCCTTTTCTTATTGTTCCCCAGTCATGCATAAAGCAATTGTAAATTCATGACTGATTATGGGGTATTGAGGCAAGGACCACGGACATGGATTAGGCCATGATCCTGGCTTCTTGCTGAACCAAAATCAGAGTGTTGCTGCATCTCGCTGTGCTCACAGCAAAGGAGAAATTTTTTTATGGTGCGTCTAAATGGTGCTGAATATTGGGATCATAACACCTAGTCCTATCATGCAAACTAATACTGTGCTACTGTCTATTATGATTTTTAAAATTACTTAAACAAGAAAAACACAAAACCACTGCTCTTAATTTATTTTTGTTTATTAAACAGTGATGATTTAATTGATGTGTAATGATTTGTTTTCATTTAATTTGTTAATATTTATTATATTTTTTAAAAATGCACACCTGACGGGCAACAAAAACTTCAGTCAGGGTGCTCAGCTAATGAAAACAGTAAAAAGAGGGAAAAGTTGGCACACCACTGCTCCAAAAGTACAAAAATAAATTATTTCTTGTTCTCACCACAGGTGACGTTTCAAGCCATATAGCTTTTCATCAGACAAGACTCAGGTATGACTATAAACTGCTACTGTACCTTTAAACTTCTACATTCTCTGATGAAGAACCACATTGCTTAAAACGTCACCTTTCCCCGAAACGTCACTTTTCCCTCTTTTTAATATTTATAATAGTAATAATAATAATAATAAATGTATACTAAAATATTAGATACTATATAGGCTAGTGTATATAGAGTATACAGTATTTTTATAATACTTTTTTATACTTAATATACGTTTTTTAATGCTTTATTAATTAATTAATTCAGTCCAATAATATATTTATATTGTTACAAAAAATTCTACTTTATTTTGGATCAGATAAACGCAGCCTTAAACTATTTTACTGACCGTATTGTAGGTTTTTATATTAAAGTGTATTCTTATTATATATTTTTATTTAGTATTGTATATTTATAGTATTTATATTAGTTTGCTCTGATATCGGAATAGTTGTCTCAAATTCTGAAATTTCACGGCTGGTATCAGCTCCTGAACTATTTGTATGTAATAAACCTAGCTCAAAACCCTAATCCTGTTTAGTAATGAGAATAAAGAGACTGAGAGCCTTAAATCAGCTCATGTTTAGAATAATAGCAATGGCGATGAAGACGGTGCCTCTAAGAGCTGGATTACTGTGTTATTAGATGTGTGGTTTGTGTTTGTGTGAGAGTATTGCATATGTAGATAGGATCTGAGAGCACAGGCAACTGAAAAGCATCTTTCTGAATATCTTTTCTTTATCTATGCCTCACTCTTTTCTAAAGCAATATTTGGCTGCTATTCAATACACACTCCACAGCACACATGGGATTTGACTAACCAAATGGATAAGGACAGTGAAACTCCCTCTATCTCTTGTAGCTTAATTTCATCTTTTTCTTCCATCTTTTAATTTGTTTTCACATTTCACAATTTTTTTAAATTGAAATTTATACATAATCTGAAAACTGATTAGGAAATTTACAAAATATCTTCATGGAACATGATCTTTACTTAATATCCTAATGATTTTTGGCATAAAAGAAAAATTGATAATTCTGACCCATACAATGTTTTTTTTTGTTTTTGGCTATTGCTAAAAATAAACCCCAGCGACTTAAAGTGCATATTCCAGTTTAGAGACCCCAGTGAGTCGATGTATAAAAAAATTATGTAGGAACTAGATTTTCTTTAAACTATACTTTAAAATACGCTATTAAGGCTTCTGGAGTCATTTTTGTGAGATAATTTTACTTCCACATCTGAAAACCGCCAAAACCAGAAGTGACGTAACGAGAGGGAGTGCGATCCATAGGAAAACAATGGATCGCAATGACAGTTTGGATGCTGAGGAAATTTTAAGTGTTTATTTACACTTATGACAGACCACAGATACAATTATGAGCCTGCTATGTGGCCAGGAGAGCAGGGACAGGCCAGAATTAGACAGAACAACGGTTAAAGAAGACAAATTGATTTGTGTGAGGAGAACATGGCAGGTGTCTTGGTTCGAGACCAGTGTTAGCTTACAGATATACACACGTTAGCCAACGATATGTAATCAGGCAATAGCAAAGCTAGTATTGGTCGTCTATGAGTATTGATACTTACCAGTAACAGGAACTAATCAGCGTGGGTCAGGCGTGTCACACTAGTTAATATCTGACTCTAACATTACATGATATAGCGGTTTCTCATCACTGCAGGAGAGAAAGAGAAATAAACACGTTTTCGTTTCATTATGTGTGGGAAATGTGAGGCCATGGTCACAGCTGAGGAAAGTCAGTGCTGCAGGGAGTTAGATGCATACTGGGTCTTAGTGGAGATTGGAGAATGTGACCCCCACACTTGCTGTGCAGCGTCTGACTCTGCACCCGTATGTGCTACAGACAGCCTATATATGCACTTCAAACCGGAGCATGGACCTCTCCAGGCCAGCAGACACATGTGTTTAGGGCAGAGATAATTTATTATTCTGAGCTAAATACTTGTATGTATAAATACATAGTAAATATTCTGAGCTAAATACTTGTATGTATAAATACACAGTAAAAGATTTGAATATTAAAAACATCTGAATTTTTTTCAATTACAAGCTGCCTCTATTTAGGTCACAACTACCTGTAAGTCATACTTTTTGATGCCATTGGTATAAGACATTTGGACAGCATACAGGCAAGTTGTCCGCTGGGCCTATGGCATTCTGAGCAGGCACATCAGGAAGGCCTTACCTGCATGTGTTGTGTCAGCCATTATTAGACAGTTTCCAGAGGAAGGAGGACTTTATAAAGGTTTTGTATGGCCCCATTTTGGTGACAATCAGTAAAAAATAATCACAATCACAAATTGTCTTACTGCATAAAAATTTGTTTATGAAGTTTACATCAGATAAATATCAAGCAGATCTACATTTATGGTTAATTGAATTCAGTTTTATTTATACAGCACTAAATCAACAAATATTATTTTCTAGCACTTTTAATACCTAACTCAAAACACAACATTGCAACTGTTAATATATACAGGTGCATCTCAATAAATTAGAATGTTGTGGAAAAGTTCATTTATTTCAGTAATTCAACTCAAATTGTGAAACTCGTGAATTAAATAAATTCTTCTAAGTCTTTGGCTCTTTTAATTGTGATGATTTTGGCTCACATTTAACAAAAACCCACCAATTCACTATCTCAACAAATTAGAATATGGTGACATGCCAATGGCTACAATCATGGGGAAGACTGCTGATCTGACAGTTGTCCAGAAGTCAATCATTGACACCCTTTACAAGGAGGGAAAGCCACAAACATTCATTGCCAAAGAAGCTGGCTGTTCACAGAGTGCTGTATCCAAGCATGTTAACAGTAAGTTGAGTGGAAGGGAAAAGTGTGGAAGTAAAAAACGATGCACAACCAACCGAGAGAACTGCAGCTAATAAGGATTGTCAAGCAAAACCGATTCAAGAATTTGACTGAACTTCCCAAGGAAAGGACTGAGGCTGGGGTCAAGGCATCAAGAGCCACCACACACAGACGTGTCAAGGAATTTGGCTACAGTTGTCGTATTCTTCTTGTTAAGCCACTCCTGAACCACAGACAACATTAGAGGCTTCTTACCTGGGCTAAGGAGAAGAAGAACTGGACTGTTTCCCAGTGGTCCAAAGTCCTCTTTTCAGATGAGAGCAAATTTTGTATTTCATTTGGAAACCAAGGTCCTAGAGTCTGGAGGAAGGGTGGAGAAGCTCATAGCCCAAGTTGCTTGAAGTCCAGTGTTAAGTTTCCACAGTCTGTGATGATTTGGAGTGCAATGTCATCTGCTGGTGTTGGACCATTGTGTTTTTTGAAAACCAAAGTCACTGCACCCGTTTACCAAGAAATTTTGGAGCACTTCATGCTTCCTTCTGCTGACCAGCTTTTTAAAGATTTGGCACCGGCCCACACTGCCAAAAGCACCAAGAGTTGGTTAAATGATCATGGTGTTTGTGTGCTTGACTGGCCAGCAAACTCACCAGACCTGAAGCCCATAGAGAATCTGTGGGGTATTTTCAAGAGGAAAATGAGAAACAAGAGACCAAAAAATGCAGATGAGCTGAAGGCCACTGTCAAAGAAACCTGGGCTTCCATACCACCTCAGCAGTGCCACAAGCTGATCACCATGCCAAACTGAGGCAGTAATTAAAGCAAAAGGAGCCCCTAGCAAGTATTGAGTACATGTACAGTAAATGAACATACTTTCCAGAAGGCCAACAATTCACTAAAAATGTTTTTTTATTGGTCTTATGAAGTATTCAGTTTTTTTTTTGAGATAGTGAATCGGTGGGTTTTTGTTAAATGTGAGCCAAAATCATCACAATTAAAAGAACCAAAGACATGAATTACTTCAGTCTGTGTGCATTGAATTTATTTAATACACAAGTTTCACAATTTGAGTTGAATTACTACAAATAAATGAATTTTTCCACGACATTCTAATTTATTGAGATGCACCTGTATAACTAATGTGTTGTTAACGTGTGTGAAATCATGAATGCTGTGCTAGATACACAACAGCCTCATCTTGTTGATCCTCTGGAGGGATCTGGAAAGAGGAGCAGGTGTAGTGGAGGACAGTGCTGTGTTCTCGTAGAGCCTGTGGTGACCTGCAGTATTCCTTTCTCAGACTCCATGAGGCCTGATGCATATGCTGGGAGAAGCAAGCAAAAGTTTAGATCACATTCACTGCTGACCATGCTTTTCCACATGGCCTTCATCACATCTGCATCTCCATTAGGAGCGGAAGCTCTAAAAAAACAAGACTTACGGTGCACAGTTGAGCGGTTTTTGAGAACTGTCAAGGAAACAGTCACTTTTTCTTCTAAATTTGTGCCCTCACAACTTGTAATACATTTTTCAAATCCTGCATTAATGGTTCATATGGTATTTTCATACAAGGTTATATATTAATTAGAATTTTTAACCTGCAATATGCACTTTAAGACTGGTTTTGTGGTCCAGGGTCACATATATTTCACAGTTCAAGGCAGAGTGCTATATTGTGTGTTAAGCAGTTGTACACTATGAAGGCATTGACCTGAGAACAGGTGTTTAGAGAAGAATGAGATGCCCAAGGTCCTTTGTTGAAGAGCTTCTTTGATTTCTGAAGCTCTGGGACTGGCACACCCTTTTGTTAGAGGAAATTCAAGTGTTCTTGAGTTGTTCAGCTGTTTCATTTTCCAGCTGCCATTTTGAGGGACATCTGCTGAAAACGAGAGTGAAACCAAAGCTCCCATAGCATCTCTTGATCTGATACAGTCTGCAACAGTGATGCACAGAAATTTCAGCAACGAAAATATTCAACCGGAACAGCAATAAATGAATTTTCGGTTTTAGCCAAAATGGTTTTGGTACAACCATTATGTTAACAAATATTTAGTACAAAGGTTAGGTTAAACGATGCTTGATATGACCTTTGTGGCCTTTAAAGTATGCATCCTTCAAAGGATGCAGCCCCTTAAATGGGACACAGCTATTTCCATAGCTTGTTAGTTAGCTAGAAAAAAATATCTCTAGTTTTTTGCTAAATATATGCACTACATTATATTTATTATATTTTTATTTAACCTGTTAGTCATGTCTTCATTATTTTATGTGCTTGAATAAATCTGTAAAAAGCAAGTCTTCATTGCAGCCATCATTTAAATATCTATATTTCAGCAGTGAATTGGAGTAGATACATAATTACATCTTTAACAGGTTGATATAAAAAATGCATTATGTTAAGTTTAAATGTTTGTATAACTCAACAGTTTTAGTTTTCGGCTAAAAATACTTAAAGAAAAGATGTCGTATCTTGCCACAGATGAATTTGACAGGGATTATTTTATAGTTTCAGTCATGATTCACTATGTCTGACTCTGAACTAAGCATGTGTGTAAACTGATGGCCATGGTACTTGTGTCATAATATCATTTGAAATCATCTGCTTAGCCCTGCCTTTCCTATAGTCAGTCATTAGCGCAATATTTAGTGGTAATGGAGATTGATTTTTAACCACTCCACCTCAATATGAATGCTTTTAAAAATGGGATTTTGGATCCATAATCGTGTTACATAACCAGATTATGAATTTAGACAATGTGGCTTTATGAGCTTAGCGCCATGGTTAAGTAACAGGGATATATCGTTGCATTGTAAGCACTGAATGTCCTCTATTTACCCAGACCCCATGTGTTAGGAAGGCTTTTATTATGACTGAGTCCTGTTTGACAGGTGAGTGTCAGAGCAAACAAAAAATGTTTTCCTCTCTGCACTCATGGCGAGTTTCTCTTTCAACACCACACAAGGGATGGAAAGATCCTGGGGGAGACCTGCATTTTTATTAAAGAGGAGATATTATGCCTTGCTGTTTAAAATGCTGGCCGTCGGGCAGTCATTGTAATTGTTTCAGCCAGTGTTGACACATGTGACAGCTTTATCTGTGAGTTGACAAGTTTCCCTACTCCACTGGGGATGGGTGAGAGTGGAACATGGAGATCTGGCAGCAGTTTTGAATGATGGCTGCTGTGTTTGTTTGCTCTTAAACTTCTAAAGTAGCTGTTTATAGCTATACCTGAGGCTTGCTGCTTCTTGTGAGCTGTCGTTTTGTATCTGAATCTAAGTGTAGTTAAAAAGACCTGTGATTTGTGTTGATACAAGCAGCCTACCATTTAAAGACACTTGCATTTCGTCATTTTGTGCTTGCAGTATGAATGAGGTAACCTGCTGTCAGTGATAAAGCAGGCAAGGGGCTGTTTAACGATGAAGTGGCAAGTGTTTGTGTACAGTATCATGAAGTGTTCGCTGTTCCCTGCTGACTGGCATTCAGCTAGCATGTGCATTTCTGTGTGACAGCTGTCAGAGTGATTGGACGACAGCATACTGAGCATACTGTCCCTGGAGCAGGAAGCAGCACTGTCATAGTCCAATAAAGCCTCTTTCACCGACACACTCCCTCACACTCTTACTTACACACACTCTTGAAATGACACTTGAAAATGATGCAGTGTTTTCATTTATGCAGCTTCAACAAAAAAACGGTTAGAAACTCTTTGAGCTGAAAGATGAATCCAATAAATGCATGTCTAAGTAAATGTTCTTTAAATGCAGCCTATGTTGATTTTATAAGAATAAGGATGTTTGAGAAATGCTTTAGCATACAGCAGTGTATAGAAAAATATATATTTTTACATTATTATTATTATACATTATTATACATTATTTTCTTATGCTATGCAAAGAATCAATCTAGGATCAGAAAAATTATGTTTTTGTGGCGATTTGAAATTTTTAACACTAGAAGATAGTTCAGTGTAAACTGCCATGCAAACATACTTTAGAATACTCTAGAGGTGTAACTCGTATAGTTTTGAATGGAGAAAACTGCAACGCTCATTATGGCCGCTCTATTCAAGGAAACCCCACCTTCTGAATAAATTAGCCAATCGCTAATCATTAAAGTCATTGTGTCACTGCAAGTCCCGGTTGCTATAGAAACAGGCAGCTTTCTGGAGCATGTTTTGGAGACATGCGCTAACTACTGGAGCTTTGTATTTTCAGCTTGTATTTCAAAGGGACTTTGCTATAGTCTTGTTACTAGGCATGATTATAATTTATGAGTTCCAACTTCCATTCAATTTTTTTTTTTTTTTTTTTTTTTTTTTATGCAGTAAAATAATCCTTTGCTAGAAGATAAATTCATAGAAGAAGTAACACTATTTGATATTTAGGTGATGTTGCTTAGTAATTTAAAAGTATGTTACAAACTCCAGACTAAAGGTCACAAAAATCTTAATGTTGATATAATGGACTTTTTTTCTTTAAACAGATAGTTAACCCACAAATGAAGATTGACATTTACTTACTCTCAAACTTTTCAATCGTTTACCTTAAACTTGCATGCTTGATGCACAAGAACAAGTGAGGTTTTTATTCTTGCGTATCAAGCATGCATTTTCGGGCTTCATTCACATATGGATAACTTTTATAATGTCTTTTAACCATACTTTTTGAAGCTTGAATATATTGATCTTGTAGACCTTCAATGGATTTACAAAAATTAGAGAATATTAAAAATATCTTCATTTGTTTTCCAAAGATGAAAACAATTCTTTGGAACATGAGGGTGATTAAATGATGACAGGATTTTCATTTTTTGGTGAACTATTGCTTTAAAGCTATATTTCCTTTTCTCTTGTTTTCTCCTTCTTTTACTTGTAGTCATTTTGTGGGATATTATGAACATATTTTTGTTCACTTTCTTCTTTTCCTTCAATATCTGTCTCTCTTTCTCTCTCCTTCAGTGTATCTGCTGAATAATTTACTTTGTTTTAAGATGGGAACGTAAAAAGGAGAGGCTTTAAAAGCTGTTTGTTTGTGGGTAGTGTGTAAATGTAGCCCTTCTGTTGTGTGTGTGTGTGTGTGTGTGTGTGAGTGAGAGAGAGAGAGAGAGAGAGAGAGAGAGAGAGAGAGAGAGAGAGAGAGAGAGAGAGAGAGAGAGAGAGAGAGACTCACACATTTAGAGCTGTTCGTTTAGAAACCGGCAGGTTTGCTGGGCTTTTGATCCGTCCTGTCACTCCTGCGGTTCCAGCTCGGCGTCTAGAGATAAAATGTCCAGACCAAAGCTGCATGCTAGTGTTCACAAGAGGAAGACTGTCTACATTGGTGTTCAGGAGTCCAGGATATCCTTCAGCCTACATTAAAAAGTTATTCGGCTTGACTCCTGACAATCTGCTGTTTTTATGGCATTTATGCACTTTTTTGTAGACGAGGATTCTATGATAGATGATAGACAAGGATTCTAATTTCTTCTTTTATTTATATTGCAGAGGGACTCCATGAAAGATGTCAGAGGAGGCGATTGTTATTGCCAAGTGGGACTATACGGCACAGCAAGACCAGGAACTTGACATTAGGAAAAATGAGCGCTTGTGGCTCCTCGATGACTCAAAAACGTGGTGGCATGTACGAAATGCATCCAACAGAACAGGTTTCGTTCCTTCTAATTATGTCGAACGCAAGAACAGTCTAAAGAAAGGCTCTCTGGTGAAAAATCTCAAAGATACACTTGGTAAGAGACTTATATATTATGATTTCTTTTTATAAAGGGGTTATCCAGTAATGTCTGGATGATGGCTGTGTAAGATTTTGTAATATCCTGAAATAATAACAAATAAGAATGTCCGGTTTAAAGCACATGGTTAGAAATACTCTTATTCGTGTCAGATTCTCTGGATTCATGTCAGTTTCTTTTGGTTTTGAAAAACTATTTTCAAGGATACTAAACATTTTAAATGAAACGTAATATTTTCTTTTCAGTTTAAATAAATGCGAATGTACACATCTAATCATTATATTCCAAAATATGCACTGCGATTTAAAAGTAAGAAATGTATATTTTTATTCCATATGGCTACATCACAATTGATCATAAGTGACAGTACACACATTTATAATATTACAAAAGATTTCTATTTAAAAAAATAAACTGTGTTCCTTTGAACAAAAATATTAAGCAGCACAACATTGAAAACCATCAATATTGATTAAACTAAGACTTTATCTTAGCACCAAATCATCATATTAGAATGATTTATAGAAAACATTTGTCTTAAATATTTCACATTATTGTGTTTTTTTACTGTCTTTTTAATCAAATAAATGCAGCCTTGGTTAGCACTTCTTTCAAAAACATTAACAAATCTTACTGACCACAAACTTTTAAACGGTAGTGTATTTTCCAAGGTAAAATACTTTTTTTATTTATTTTTTTATTACGGATTTAATAAATTATTAATATCATTATCAGAAATATCAGCTAAACTTACCCTGACATGAAAAGGTTAATATTTAAAAAGATTTATTGACCTTGACATGCAGTCATGAGAATCTGCAGGGATTTGCATGACGATATCATTTCCTGTTTTGTTTGTTTCTCTGTATTGGTTCCACCACAAACTTTTTAAAATACTGATATGGATAAGGATCCCTAAGGATGTTTTTCTTCTTAGAAATAAATAAATAAATAAAGAATATTCCAAACTGCATTGTTTTTTTTTTTAAATATACATTATTTTTTTTTAATGAGCTTTTTTTTTCCCAATTATGAAAGTTCAGGATAGTTCCATCCCTCTGATATTTTTGACTTAATCCCTATTTCCATGTGAGAAATTCAAAGCCTTCAGAAATGGAAAAAGAAAAATATTCAACATGAAGAGTGTGTAAGAGGGAAGCACTAATTTGAAGGTTTTCATTGTAAAACCTAATTAGTTGCCCAGCCGTTAATCACACAGGGGAGAGCGGTGAACTGATCGATCAGCTGTGTCTTGGGGCATATTGAGTGTGCATGTTCAGAGTAGTCAGCCTCAGCTCTCCTGGCTGTGAAGCGGAGACTTATGTTTCCCAAATTTCCAGTGCCGAACATACAACATTGACTTTTTTTTGACTGTTTAATGGTGGTTACAGAGCTGTTATGCTGTTTTTTTTGTTTGTTTTTTTTTTGCAGAATTGCATGTTGCAGCCCCCCAGAAACCTCACTGTGGTTTTGTTTTTATAGTAGCATGGTTGGTTATTGTTGTTATTGTGGTGGAGATTCTTCTGTGTTACACATATGGTTATGGTTTAACCACCTGGGATGAACAAGCTAAAGGCAGTTGATATGCAGATGGTAGGAAATGAGCCGTCCTAATGGCAGTTGCATCTTTTCCTCGACGTCGTGTTTAATCTTCCTATCAACAACAAGGTGGTTTAAGTAAGCACATTTTATGGGTAAATTAGATTGAAATGGAGAGACTATTGATTTAATTTGTGTTTTAAAGCTCATGTACACCACTGGTCATAAGTTTATCTGGTCAGAGGAAAAAGTATTTATTTTTTATTTTTATGTTTTATGTATTATATTTATTTGATCTAAAATGCAGTAGTAATATTGTAAAATATTATTTACAAAAAACTTTTTATTGTAATATAATTTATTATTACAAAGCTACGTTTTTTGCAGTCATTACTCCAGTTTTTTAATTGTCATATGATCCCTTTGAAATCATTCTAATATGCCGATTTGCTGCTCAATAAAAAATTAGGATTATTTGAGAGATTTCAAAAGAACAGCATTTATTTAAAAATAGAAATCTTTTGTAACATAATAATATAATATGTAACATGATCAATTGAATGCATCTGTGCTGAATACACAAGAATAAATTTTATTGTAAAATATATTCAAAAATAACTTTGTAAATTGTAATAATAGTTAAAAATAAATAATTAATAGTTAAATGTAATTTCACAATTTTACTGTTTTACTGTATTTTTATTAAATAGATGCAGGCTTAGTGAATATTAAAGGCTTCTTTCAAAAACATAAAAAAACTTAATGATTCCAAATATTTGACTGGTAGCATATATGGCTTTCTACATGTACACAGGTAGAATTCATAGAGGTGGGGGATTTGGCAGTCATCAAGATATCTACACAAAGAGAGAGATGTTTGTTCAGTGCAAAATCATCACTTTCAGAGACAGACAGAGCAATTAGGATCGACCACTCCATTTTGCTTTCCTGCTGACAGCTATTTACAAGTTGTCCACACACAAACACACTGCACCACCCCTTCCCTGTCAGGGTAAAGGGGCCACAGCTCTCTGCCCCTATGACCTTAACCTCTCTAGAACATCCTTTTCTCCCCTCCCTCACTTTCCTTAAAAAGCATGTTACATACTATGTTTAATTACTGACACATGTATCTTTGCATGGAGTCGAAGACAGGAAATGGGAGGTTGGAGGCGAGAACCTCTGCAGTGGCATTAAAGGTCATTATTAAATAGTTGTTTTGATGGCTCTTTAGGTCATTTATGAGATTTTTTTTTTTTTTTTTTTTTTTTTTTTTGGGATTGTAAAAACGCAGAAAGTTTTCTGTGAGGGCTAGGTTTAGATGGTTTCCGAGTTAATTTCACTGACTTAACGAGTCAAGCTACCTTTATTGTTGGTTGTTGTTGTGTTTTTTATTTTTATTTATTTTTTATTTTTTTAGCACTTTGACATGGTCTCTTTCAAATAAAAAGAGTGCTCCCTGAGTCCACAAAAAATAATAATTAAATAAATTGAAGGTTTAGATTAGTCAAAAGCTATGTCATGACCATGCAGGCAGCCTCAGTGCTTGACCTCTGGTGTCATGTTTTAAAAGCTCATCCTCGTCCCTAGTCTATTGGCCTATCAATCCTCTGTGGACAGAGCGAGGAGAGCTCTCTCACAGGCTCTTTGTTCTTTCAGTGTGCTTTGATAAATGTGCTCATTTGCTGTCTGTGAGGTGAGACTCAGGTGTGTTTATGGGCTACATAAATAAGGTGTGTGTGTGTGCGTGTTTCTCAATTGCTCATCTCATACTAACGTGCGCACACACACAGATGTGCTGGTGTATTGGTGTTTTTCACCTGCTGGCCTCATAATCTCATCTCTGCTCGTGTCTGAGGTCATTCAGTCATTGCCGCTCATGCATACAGCTCCTGCCTCCTTCCCTGCTGATTTGTTGTTGTCAAGGTTACCTTTCCTCTGCTCATCCATTGTGACAAGGTTACCCTTTCTCTGACACCCCACATTTCTCTCTCTCCCCCTTTTTTTCTCCTCTCCACCACTTCTTTTCTTACCAATCAATAAATAAAGTATTTTATCTCTGAATGATAAAAAAAACTCAGTGAGCTCTTTAGAGACGGGAAATTGAACAGATGAAAATTCTGTCATCACTATTCACCACCATGTTGTTCCAAAACTGTATGACTTGCTTTCTTCCGTGAAGCAATAAATACATTTTGAAGAATGTTTGTACAGCCCTTTTCAATGCAGTTACAGTAAAAGGTTCAGCTTCCAAAAAATACAAATAAAAATTCACACAATATGTAATGTATTATAAGGGTGTATGATAGCCTTAGAATAGAATCATTATTTGTAAGTCGTATTTATGTATATTCAAATAAGATATGTCAAGATGTGTTGCAGGAGTTTTGATGTCAATGATGAATGGTCACAATATATATGATAACCAATGACATTTGATGTCATTTATGTCAAACCTGAAGCGACATCTTGATGTCATATTTAATTGTTTTGTTAGATCTGTGGTTCTTAACCGGGGTCCCAGGCCCACTAGGGGGGCTTCAGCAAACTTCCAAGAGGGGCTTAAATTGATTAAAACTTTTTTAGAAAGGACAAAACAAAAATAAACAAAAACCACTAAAAACATATTTCTTAATTTTTTATTTACTTTTCAACAGCTTTTTTTATTTTTAAAGAACCAGGTTTTCCACTTGAAACCCACTTTCCATTTTGAAACCTAGATTGTGGAAGTCTGAGTGAAAAGTTATATACTGTAACAATGTGTGGCCTTGAAGTCAAAATCTGGTTTACATTTAGTATCAGTATGTTTGAATAAGCTTCAATGATTTTATGCACATTCTTGATGAAATAGGGTGCACTTTGTCATAACATCACAATTAAAAGTGTTGTGAAAACAGCCTGAGGTGAAGGATAATTTTCCCACCCATGTTCTCTTCTGTTGCAAGAGAGGTTTGTGGTGGCTTGCCTCTCTTTCCCCAAACACACCCTTTAACCCTTTGAGCAGTACGGTCCCACATACGGGATTCTTATTTCTGTTCCCATTTCTGAGCCACTTGGAACAAAACCACATAACTGCCAAATTAAAAACTGTGGTTTCGCGCGTTGGCTGGCGATGAGCCAGAGATAGACGTGCACTGCTCTTGTCATATTATCACAACTATGCAGTGTTATTAACCACATAATGCATATTTTAGGTTTCAGACATTTAAATACACATAAATACTAATAAAACAATACATTTAGAGTTTGAAAAATACACACGTCTATGGAAGCAACAATAACAATCCATTCAAATTTAATTTGCAGATGCGTTTTATTCATATCAGATACACAGTGTAAGTAACTATACAGTTCACTCTATTCTTCACCCAGTTCACCCGCCACTTATTACTTGTATTTCTGGAGAAACTGATGAATTCACGTGCTGTAAATCTGACTGACAGGACTCTGCGCTGCAGCGTGAACAAACATGGCAGCGCCCATCTCACATTACAGATCACAATCAAGATCATTAGAAAGATTTTTAAACGACAAAACACACTCATTTACACATATTTTTTAATTGGAATATCAGATTATTCACGACATGGTATGCAAGCTTGTGAATATTTTAAATAAGAAAAGGAAAAATTAGGTTAATCTTATGAGTGACACACTACCTTAACACTTGGCACTAAGATTTTTTTTGAAAAATCTAGAAAAATTGATTAGTTGTGCTGATCAAAACCATTGCATCTTGTGTGATAAGTGTTACATGTTTCTGGTGTGGCAGAATTGTGACTAGTTCACCTGTTCTGAAAAGCCAACCAGATGATGTGAGTTGAGAAAACAAGACACGGTGTTATTTCAAGTTTGAATGTTTAGCCAGTGAAATCACAGACAGGCCTATAAATGAAAGGCTTGGTCATTGTTTTGCCTGTAAACAGCAGTAGAATGACTCAGTTTCCCTGACTAACTCTAAATAGACAGACTAATGTTTATTACCAGGAGTAATAATGCCAAACTATGCCAAACAACTAAGTCATCATGCAAATGCACCCTATTTTGTAAATTAATGTTTTTGTTTGTTTGTTTGTTTTTTATTGAATGTCATAACTTGATCTTCCAGTTAAATGACAGACTTCTGTGATGATGTGTGCCAGACTTCTCCAATCAAATGAGTCGTCTTAAACCCTGCCCTTTTCTAACAAATGATCACAAGCTCACATTCTGCTGATCTGCCTCCATCCAGTCATCAAGTGATTGATAGAATCAAGTCTCCACCCTACATTTTTCTGGTTGTGCATCACAATAAGATCTTTTGCTCCTGTTTCAGTGTGACTTTAAGGTTTCCATTGCTGGTACAACATAAATGTATTTACTAAAGGAGCCAATCCAATCTAACACAGAAAATTCAGAGTATCTGCCGATACCGATCCAATCCGATACCAGCGCAGTTTTTTTTATTTTTTTTTATCAATGTAGAATTACTATACTTCCCTGTGTTGACCTGATCATCACTCTTTTGTGTTAAACACAATCTACTACATATAGACAGCTTCAATTGGCATGGTCCCTACACAGTGTTCATCGCTCCCTACTCCCTGAGCAGGGAAAATCTGTAAAAGTTTACTTCACTTCGGAACATTTATTCACGGATTTGCACTGCACAATGTCTTTACACGGACAAGTGTGATATCATATTCCTCAGTAAATAAATACAATTTAAATTCACGTCTTGCACACTTCAATGCACTTTGAATGGAAAATATATGTTCGATTCGAACTGGAAACATGCCGGAATATCCTGTGATGTCTACTTCGCAGGGCACTTACGTTCGAATAGAACAAACGTCTGAAGCGATAAGAGAAACATACAAAATGTGCAGAGCAGGGGGGCACGAGGACAAGAATTGAGAACTGCTGACGTGGTGTATTAAATATGTGCGTTAGTTTATTGAGCCTTTTCTTTTAACAGTTTTAAACCTCAGTTACGGTGCGCTCTTGAAGAGAGTTTAATCGTTTTGACTGTAGTAACCGAACACAAGACACAGTTTGATTGCTGAACGGAGAATGACAGACAGCCGCAGTGGAAAGAAGAGTTTATGTGAACTTAAATTAAATGACTTAAATATTCATCTGTACATCACATTGAACTATGGAACAGCTTCAGAACACTTGAAATATAGTGCACAAAAACTTTTTGGTGGTTTATGTTTTTGTGCCTTTCGTGGGGCTCAACTATTACACAGAATAGTAAACGCTTTCAGCAGAAAATGGCAATATCGGAGTTTGGATGCATCCACTGTCGGTCTCATCTGAGTCTTTTCTGTGAATGGTAGGGGTGGGTTTAGGTTAAAAAGTCTAACTATCTGTATATAAAAACAATAGAAGTCTATGTAATGTCCCCATTTAGATAGCTAAGTAAACACGTGTGTGTGTGTGTGTGTGTGTGTGTGTGTGTGTGTGTGTGTGTGTGTGTGTGTGTGTGTGTGTGCACGTCCGTGATTGATTGAAATATGGAAGTTCTCATCGGCATTTGCAGAGATGGTCTAGCAATAGGGAAGACCAGACCGACTCTGCTTGCTTTCACATGCGTTGTCGAGAAGAGAGATAATTCACATAGTTCCCTCTCCTGGGTAGTTTGATTTATATATTGTCTATATCTACAGTATATAGATAAAGGACACACGGCTCTATATAGATTAATATAAAGATTAAAATATAGAAGTGCCGCTACTGTGTAATGGCCCACTTCAAGCACTGTTTTTTGCTGTCATGTGATCTATCTTATCATATTCACTGTTATGATGGCTCAAACCGTGGCATGTAGATGGCACTGTCTTGCAAAGAAAGAAACAGAATAACATGTATGGAAATGGTGATTATCAGAATAATAATAATAAAAAAAAAAAACTTGCCACACTTTAATACAAGTTATTACAGGTTTGATGCATTAGGTGATTGTTGATTATTTTTATTTTTTTAATTTATTCTTATTCAGGTTTTAATTGAAGGGATACTCCACCTCAAAATGAAAATTTTGTCATTAATTACTTACTCTATCACTATGAAGCGACGAGAATACTTTTTGTATGCAAATAAAACAAAAATAAAAACTTTATTCAAAGTTTTAGGCAGCTTACGCTCTTCTGTGTCAGCTGCGCCACAAGGATACATTTTCTACTTATATTTACTTTGATTTGAAAGAAAACAGCTTCTCCTTGTGTTGCAGCTGACACAGAAGAGCGTAAGCTGTGGCAGATCAAACCGTGGCATGTAGTTGTAAAGAGTCATGCAAACAAAGAAACAGAGGAGAAAATGCTCAGAAATATACTGATTTTCTATAATAATAATAATAACAACAATAACAATAAAAGATTCATGTTGCAGTTTAACACAGTTTAATACACTTTTTTCATCATCACATGATCTTTCTTAGCATAATTACCATTGTGGCACCACAAACCATGGCATGTAGACAGAAAGAGTAATACAAAGAAAGAAAAACAGAAAAACATTTTCAAAAATACAGAGATTAAAAAAAAAAAAACAAGATTGATAGTTATTACAGTTTTTAATTTATTCATATGAAAAACTTTAAGAATGGACTTGCCTGTTTGCCATTGTGACGGCTCAAACCGTGGCATTTAGTTGGAAATAGAAAGAAAGAAACAGGGAATATGCTTAGAAATATAATGATTTTCCAGAATATACTAGTATTTTGATGTATTCATTTAAAACTTTGAGATTTGACTTACCTATATTCAGAAATACTCACATATGATATTCAGACATATTCAGAAATACGGTGCCATTTCCACATGTAAGAATCATGCTTTTTAACAAAAGTAATACAGTTTTTAATGTATTTATACACTACACATTCAGATTTTTTTTTTTTTTTTTTTTTTTTTTTGTAAATTCAGAATTAGCTAACCTTTTATGTCTGTCTTTCATGCCACTCTTAACATTCATGGCAGTGACATGAAGTTGGAAAGAAACAAAGAACAACGTGTATGAGATTCCTTTCAGAAAAAAAAATGCTTTTATGTAATTAATAAAAGTCAAAAATTTTTGCTGTATTAATGTAATTTGTTTTATATAGATTTACCTTCATAAATAAAAAAATATCTTGTTCACACTAATCAAACATATGATCCGAAGTTACTACAATACTGCTGTAAAAGTCCATGACATCATAAAAGTAGCAGAATGTATGAATTCTGTTTGTGACTGTTACCTGGCTGTAACCATAGCGACAGTGACAAAAGTAAATATCAAAGATGTCGACGTCCAAAACTGTGCTTTATCATGATTTGATTAACCAACTGCAGCTTTTATACATCAGTATAACTTGGATCATCTGAGTTTAAGTGCCTGGACAATGTTAATTTATGTCAGTATGGACGTAAAAAAAACAGAGTTTTGCTGTCATTAAGGCTCCAATCATAAATTCAGAATTTGAAATAAAGCAAGCTTAATTAACACCAACTTCTTTACTCTAATTATTTGTTATACTTTTGAAAAATAAGAGATAATTAAAACACTTTGTTGTTGAAATATAATCATTTTCACATTATTTTGTTAAAAATAGTATAAAGAGGAAGGGATGCTTGCGCTGCCGTTTGAACTGAGGTGTTTATACAGCGAACTGTTGCGCTACATCAAAGAGCGTCAAAACAGCATTTACTGTTTGAATTTCCTGAAAAGAAAGGGACAGAATTTGAAAGAAAATACTTTGTTTATTATCAAAAGTAACAATATATAAAACCAGAAGTTTTCAATGAAGTTAAGCACATGCATTAGTTAAACCAACACTATTTGTTCGGTACACATGCATACCAAACCGAAAGACCTGTACTGAAAATTTTCGGTATAAATACAATTTTCTTTATGGTTGGCAGCAACTGGAGATGTGATGGATGAGTTTAAGAATGTGAGAAAGATAGAAAGGACAAAGGTAGATAGAGAACCCCAAAGAGGAAATGTGGTGGGCTGCAGTAATAATATCACGTCTTCTTACAGCAGGAAATGATTAGTATTGATGAATTTACAGCGTTAATCAATGTCCCTGCCCTTTTATTCTCTACGTCTAATTAGCAGAGCTCAGAGGCTTGCGTTTTACATAATGACTGTGTCTGATGTCTAATTACATCTCTTTCTCTTTCTCAGGCCTGGGAAAAACGAAACGCAAAACGAGCACACGGGAAGCCTCTCCAACATCCAGCACAGATGAGTACTCGTCTAATGGGGGCAGAGTGGAACGAATATATGATATGAACGCTCCAGTGGTGGTGAAGTTTGCCTACAATGCAGAACGGGAGGATGAGCTCAGCCTGGTGAAGGGAGCCCGGCTGATGGTGATGGAGAAATGCAGTGACGGCTGGTGGAGGGGCAGCTATAATGGTCAGGTGGGCTGGTTCCCTTCCAACTACGTCCAGGAGGTGGAGGAGGTGGAGGACACGTCAGCTGACCTTCCCACTGTCTTCTCATCACGGCTGGGCCTCAGTAATGGCCAGGGCTACAGAGTCCTTCACACTGTTCAAACTCTCTACCCCTTCAGTTCCGTCACTGAGGAGGAGCTGAACTTTGAGAAGGGTGAGATGATGGAGGTGCTGGAGAAGCCAGAGAATGACCCAGAATGGTGGAGGTGTAAGAACTGCCATGGGGAGGTGGGTCTGGTGCCAAAGAACTATGTGGTTGTGCTCAACGATGGTCCATTAGCCTTGGGCTCCCATTCCCAGCTGAACAGCCACACGGGACCCTCCCACACGGGGAAATTTGCCGGAAAGGACTGGTACTATAACAACGTGACACGGCACCAGGCTGAGTGTGCGCTGAATGAGAGGGGGGTGGAGGGAGACTTCCTTGTGCGAGACAGCGAGTCCTCTGTGAGTAAAGTATTTATCTGGATCTAATCAAAATGCAGTGACCAGACAACTGCTTTCGGTAGCTGTGAATAGTCACTCGAGTGCTGTGCAGTTATTTGTGTTCATGGTGTCATTTGCAGGGTTATTATTGGTAACTAAAACTATTTCAAAAATTTGTGAAATGAAACAAAGCTAAAATATAATATAAATATAAAGGATGTGACACATCAAGCCGACATCAAAGAATAATGACGACCAAATAGTTGTGCTTGAACACACCGTGAAGACTACAGCCAGCAGCCAGTACATTCTTGTTGAGCTTGAGAGGAAATAACTGTTTATATCATCAGGTGGCAGAACTAGGACTGCAAGATTACAAACTGTAAACAAAGCACTAGCACTTGTTTACCATTTATATGAGTGTAGTGACGTGTGGCCAAGTATGGTGACCCATACTCAGAATTTGTGCTCTGCATTTAACCCATTTAAGTGCACACACACAGCAGTGAACACACACCCGGAGCTGTGGGAACAGTTGGGGGTTTGGTGCCTTGCTCAAGGGTCTCACCTCAGTCATGGTACTGAGGGTGGAAGAGAGCGCTGGTTATTCACTACCCCCACCTACAATCCCCACCGGACCTGAGACTCGAACTCACAACCTTCAAGGTTACCAGTCTGACTCTTTAGGCAACCCCTCCCCCCTGCAGTGAATATAACAATATCACTTACAGTGAATATGAATCATGTTGATCAGTTGGTCTCCAAAAAGTCACCGATCGGGTCCGACTAGTGCAGATGATGTGGAACGCACTGCAAAAACTGAGCTGGCAGATGCTCGCCGATGACCGATTATCACCTTGGTGTGTCATAGCCTTTAAATTAAAAATTGGAACTGAAAAATGTTAAAGTTTTAAAATTTAAATAAACTAAATAGTAATATTTAAAAAATAATAATAAAAATTACAAAATCATTTAACAGAATTACTATAAATGTAACTAAATTCTATTAAAATTAAAACTTAAAGTTATTAAAAATAAAAGCTCATTCAAAATATGAATAAAAACTACAATAGTATATAAATAATACTAAAATGTCACTGGCCATTTGACGTAATTGTGTGTTTCAGTTTAGTTTGTGACAACCCTGGGTTTTAGGCACTAAGAAAGTGGCTTGGCTTTTACCAGTGTTTTTTGCCATAGAAATGACTAACCTGCTCCGGGACAGGTTATGCTGTGGGTTAGAGATCAGCCCGGCTGCATGAAAGCCCTTAATTCATTTGACTTGGGTGTATCCTTGAGGGGAAAAAATCTCTTACCATGGTTGCTATAGTTACTACATCTCACAATAAACAGACCACACAAACAAAACGGACCACTGTTTCTGAACCTACGGCAATGGGTGCCATGGTTGCTATAGTCAAGTCAAGTCAAGTCAAGTCACTTTATTCGTCTATCACCACAGTTGTGCCCTGGTGAGTGAAAATCTTGGGAGCGTGCACAATTGCAGAAACAGTTAACCATAAACACAACTTCAACAGGTGAAAATATGCAATATTTGCACATACATATAGTCGGACCATACTTAAGTTAGCCTACACTTTTAGAATATGTACATACATACAGTTAGCACTACACATTAAACACTATACACAGAATGTACACATTCTAGATTATGTAGTTATGGATGAATACGTGGGCATACAGAACATGGATGTGAAAATCCAGTGGTAGCAGATTATTGTGTTAAAAGTTCGGTGTTGAACTGTCAAACTGTGCAGTGTGTGGCATACCATATTGTGGAGTACTGAGGGTGTATTAGTTCAGACTGTTCATTGAAAAAGCTATCCCTCAGTCGGCTCAAATCGGATACTCTCTCAATCTGTGGAAGGATGGTGGGAGTCACTGATGATCATTATACACCGCCTGGTGTAAAGGGAGGGAAGCTCACCTCCAACAATGTGGCGGCAGTTCGCACGACCCTTTTTAGAGCTTTGCGGTCTTTTTCCAAAGGCACAGCCCGTCAGGATGCCTTGGCAGGTAGTAGAACGACTGAGGATCTGGGGCTCCCAAACTCCTCAGCCGTCTCAGGAACGTTGATAAAGCACTCAGTGTGTGTAGACCAGGTGAGATCCTCACTGATGTTAACACCGAGGGAACTTGAAGCTGAGTGTTAGGTGATGACTCCTGAAATCCACCACCAGGGTCTGTTTTGAGTCCCAAAAGTTAAATTTCATTAACTTTAGATACAACCACAAAAACATGCCTTGGTAGGCTACTTCCTCCTATACTCTCTCAATAATTGTGTATCATAAAGATAGAGTCTAAAAAATCGTAAAAAAAATAAATTGCGACCCCACAAACTCATTAAGGTGAAATGAAAAACAAGCAACCGTTTTTTGACCCTAAAATTAATTAAAGTGAAATGTTTACTAACCACAAATATAACAAAACTTAAATGAACACTTAAATAATTAATGGTGGATAATTAATGACAGCCTTGTTTCCTTTACCTTAGGTTTTTTCTTGCATCCCAAGTTTCACTAAGGGTTCCCTTAACCTTATAAGTAAGGGATTTCTTAGCTTAAGTGCTTTCTTGAAACCGGGCGCTGAAATGTGGCATCTCCGATGCAATAAAGTCAGTCCACTGGTTTCTTTTGTTCCAAATTAAAAGTCACTTCACAGTTAAAAGAGTTTAAAAGAAAAAACTGCCTGGCTTTTAGTCATTTATTCTAATTGTTTTATTTTTATGTTATTTATTAGACATTAGACATAATTTTGTGGACAACTTAAAATATCACATACTTTGACAAGTCAAGATTAGTTTGTTGTAAAATGTCATGTGGTATGACCCAAAAGTTTAATAGTTATAAATTAATGGTGTTTGTAAAAAGTACATTTTAACATTTGCAAATGAAAATAAATGATTGTGGTGTGTACATTCCCGTGTATTCAGTGTATAAGGAAATGTAAACTTTTTAGGAAAATGTTTAAACTTCTTTTGTTTAAAGTTTTTTTAAAACCATATGAAACCAGCATAATTGCAAAGAGTACATTTTTAAAAGCTTGACGCGTTTACAGTTTAATACATTTCTTTATCGTGGACATGTGTCATTGAAATTAAAACTCCTACCAAATATAAGGTATTTTTTTTTGGAATGTTTTCCTTATTGCATACACCCAGCTCAAGTCAATCAGCTGATGAGTTAATTCAGATGTACTCTTTGAGGGAAGTCGTGGCCTAATGGTTAGAAAGTTTGACTCCTTTGAACTGTCTAAGGTTGTGGGTTCGAGTCTCGGGCCGGCAATACCAGGACTGAGGTGCCCTTGAGCAAGGCACCGAACCCCCAACTGCTCCCCGAGCACCGCAGCATAAATGGCTGCGCACTGCTCCGTGTGTGTGTTCACGGTGTGTATGTATTCACTGCTGTGTGTGTGCACTTTGGATGGGTTAAATGCAGAGCACAAATTCCGAGTATGGGTCACAATACTTGGCTGTATGTCACATCACTTTCACTTCACTTAAAGAAGACGTCAAAAATGTGCAATGCTGGGGAGGCGCCAGGATGCTAGGGTTTATGGCGCCATCTGTAGGCTGAAATTCACTAAATGGAAATTCTGTTTCTTTCTCTCTCCTCTCTAGCCGAGTGATTTCTCAGTGTCTCTGAAAGCAGTCGGGAAGAACAAACACTTCAAAGTGCAGCTGTTGAATGGAGTCTACTGTATCGGTCAACGCCGCTTCAATACTATGGATGAACTGTTAGAGCACTACAAGAAAGCTCCCATCTTCACTAACGAACATGGAGAGAAGCTTTACCTTATCAAACCCCTCCAGTGACCTTCCACACACAAATGAGCCTTACAACCAGACTTGACTGGACCAGACCAGATCTGACCTTACACTGAGCCAAGTGATTTGCAAATCCTACTTACCGCTCATTTCTCACCAGCAAACTGAATACCAACCCACAGGAAAATAATAGGATGTTGTTTCCGCTGAGGACTCCTTTCTGTCCATGTGGTTCCATGTTACTTTAGCTCTTCTTTTCACTTGGAGTGGTTCACCTAAATGAATATCGCCTTTTTAAGTGATAATTGAAGCCTATTGCCTTGACGATAGCTCATTTTCTGTTCACACTTAGCCGACATTGAGATTCAAGAAAGCCAACAGATGCAGCCTTCATCTGATCCAGACTTAGACTGATACAGTTGTTACAGGGCAAGCGCAATAATGCAGACTCAGAGGAATTACAGGAAACTGTACATACAGTACATGGGAGTTGCCAAAGAGAGAGTTGGTGACAGGTACTTGTCGCCCCCTGCTGAATGAACTGAGAAATGCTAACGGGAGGGTCTTATGAGAAGAATGTTTTGTAGATGCTTAACCAAATGTGCCACTTTCACATTCAAACACTGTTCATCTAATATATCCTATATCCACCTCATTCAGATTCACAAATCTGTATCAGCATTAAAGTGTTGGCATAGACCTCCATATTACAGTCCGTTCAGCTTTTAGTTTCAGAGCTTTTTTTTTAAAAAATATGGTACGTCTGAATGTCACTGAGCATTGTTATTTAAAACCATGTTTATTTAACGTGAGAAAAAAGCTGCGGAGAAGGACAACAGTGAGCTCCACTTGATAGCTGTGCAAAAAGTTGAAATACTTTTGCATTAAAAATTTTGCAAGAGTAATGTCAAAGTTGTGTGCTTTTTATTGTTTCTTGGTAACACTACAGTTAAAAAGTTTGGGGTCAGTAAGATTTTTTAAAATGTTTTATAAATCTTATGCTCACCAGGGCTGCATTTATTTGATTAAAAAAAATAATTACAGTAAGAACCATAATTGTGTAAAATACTGTCAAAAAACTCTTCATGGATGGGTTAAATGCAGAGCACAAATTCCAAGTATGGGTCACCGTACTTGGCCACACGTCACTTCACTTTCACTTTCAAAGCTTAATTTTCAGCAACATGGTACGTCTTCAGTCTTCGGTGTCACGTGATCCTTTAGAAACCATTCTAATATGCTGATTTGGTATTTAAGAAAAAAAAATCTTATTATTTCTTGTTGAAAACAATTTAGCTTTTTTTTTGTAGAAACTTACTGTGATTTTTTTTTTTTTTTTTTTTTTTTTTTTTTAGAATTATTTGAGGAATATAAAGTTCAAAAGAACAGTATTTATTTTCATAATGTTATAAATGTCTTTACTGTCATGTTTGATCAATTTAATGCATCATTGCTGAACAACAACAACAAAAAAAATCTTTAAAAAAGAGAAAAGAAATACAACTGTATTGTATTCTGCACTGTATATACTGCCTACCATTAAACATTTGAGAGATAACATGCAATTTGGAACAAAATACACTGAAAAAAAGGTATAGTTATCTCAGAAATAGATACAATTATTTGACTTTTTTGCAGTGGAAAATGTTAACTTTTGGCAGGTCAGTCAATAAATGAGTCACAGTAGATGATCGCAGATGATTTTAATTTGGATAATATTATGTAACACTTCAAACAGTAAGTCAGGTCAGGTTTGTTGCATTGTGGGATACATCAGTCAATGTGCAGTGATTTTATACTGTATATTTTTCCAAATGTAGTAGGCCATCCATTTATATATCAATTTATATAAATATAGCTGTTAATAAAAATGATATGCATACTGTGAACAGTACACCACTTGCACACTATCATTACTAGTTGGCATGCTATTATGAGTGTAGTGTAGCCTCCAAAAAAAAAAAAAAAACCTTGTGTCTACATGTACTGGTCACTAGAGGGCGCAGAAGTATTTTGCCATTGTAAAACTTTATGCTATAACAAGTTCATCAGAGGTTGGCAACATTTTGGATCCCAGGGATGCCCACTCAGACTCTCTCTCAAGCCAGGGACCTCTAATATGAAAATGCTAGCATAACATCGCAATTACATATGCTTTGATAATCTCATGTTTTTTTTGTTTTTTTTTTTGAATTGGAACAACACACACACAATCTGAGACATTCTACACAGAACTCCAAAAATGGATTGGACAAAATTACTGACACCCTCAATTTTGAAGGGTTTCTTCTTCCAACTGCTGTTTTGAGATCTCTCCACAGGAGCTCTATGGGATTTAGATCTGGACTCATTTCTGGCCACTAAAGAACTGTCTAGTGCTTTGTCTTAAACCATTTTGGGTGTTTTTTGAAACATGCTTTTGGTTATTGTCCTGCTGTAAGACCCATGACCTCTGACAGAGACCCAGCTTTCTGACACTGGGTCAGAAATCCAGTGCCAGAGGCAGCAAAACAACCCCAAAATATCAGTGAACCTCCATAACGTTTGACTGTAGGGATAGTGTTCTTTTCTTTGAAGGCCTCATTTTGTTTTCTGAAGACAGTAGAATGATGTGCTTTACCAAAAAAAAGTTATATTTTAGTCTCATCTGTTCACAGGACATTCTCCCAGAAAGGTTTTGGCTTCCTCAGGTATGTTTTGCAAACTCCAATCTGTTTTTTTTTTATATTTCTGTGTTAGTGGCGGGGTCCTTCAGGGTCTCCTACCTTAGCGTCCGTTTCATTCAGATGGCGACGAATAGTGCAAGCTGTCACTGTTGTATCCTGTGCCTGCAGTGCATCTTGAATTTGTTTGGAAGTTGTTGTTTATCCACTCTTTGAACAATTCTTAATTGCAATCTTTCATCAAATTTACTCTTTCATCCACGTCCAGGGATATTAGCTACAGTGCCATGGGCTCTAAACTTGACAATGTTGTGCTCAGTGGACATACAGTAGGAACATTAAGATATCTGGAGATGGACTTGTAGCCTTGAGACTGTACATGCTTTCCACAATTTTGGTTCTCAAATCCTCACAAAGGCTGAGTTTCCAAATTTAACTGGTTGCAAGTGTGATTTCTATATTGCCAACACCTATGAATTGCTACAGATGAGTTTAATTACAAATTAAAGGAGCATCACATGCTTGAAATACAATTATCTCTGAAGATTCTGAAAAGGTGCCAATAATTAAGTTTAATTTAAGTTTTGTGTGGCACATAAAAAGTCTACTGAAAAGTAGATTTTAAATGTATGAAAAAGTAATTCTCTTAAAATAATTAATCACGTAGGGAAAAAACAGGGGAGATATTTTGATCAAGAAATGTTTACTATACTGTAGCTGTGTTTTAATGCATCTCCCTATGAGTGAGAGACAAAAACAGAATAAAAGTACATACATGGCTGTGTGTGTTATATCTGATATATAACAGTCAGTGCTTCATTGCTTTAAATTGTGTTTTTAAATGTTTAAAAATAGATACATAAATTAAAAAAAAACATCTATAAACACATATATATATATATATATATATATATATATATATATATATTTCCCAAATAGGAGAGAAAGGAAAACACTAAACAGAAAAATAAAAACCCTAAAAAACATAAAATTAACCATTTACACGAACAGCTTGTAACACTCCACAGAGAAAGGAAAACTTGAAATCGCATCATATGACCCCTTTAAAACTTATATGTTATCATTGTTTTTCAGTAAACCATAGAGGCATGTGGAAAAATAATCTACAAATACTGAAGCAGCAAACTTTGCAAAACACAAAATTTATGTCATTGCCAATACTTTTGGCCATGACTGTATACAAATCTGTCCTGGAATGTGTTACGATGTGTTAGTTTGGAGACATGAAATATTTATTTGAAATGACACACATACAGACAACATTATATTTTATAAAATAGAGGTGGAAACCCTGAGAAAGGCTTCTATGAGATCTCTTAAGTCTGTGAATTTTTGCACAGTAAAGCCTCCACTTTAACAAGGGATTCTTTCATCTGTGGAGAGAAGTGTGAGAATCCCATGTACACAAAGAGGTACAGAGTAAGTGAGCAAAGAAATGAAGGGTATGACATATGAAAGGTCCATGTGAAGGGTAAACAAGACCATTCCAGCCCTGACTTGGTGTTCTTAAAGGTCTGGGCACCATTACACACCACAGTCTTCAGGAATAGCTGCTGCAGGTAATCTTAAGCAGACAAATGATGCAAGATTATTTTCCTTTAATACAATCTTTTTTTCTTTTTTTGAAGTGTTTTATGTTTGAATCTCTTTGAAGTTTGAAAATGGTGAGAAAAATGACTGTACAGCCTTATGTAGTCTGTTGCTGTGTTACTTTCAGTGGGTGACCATGTTTCGTCTGTGTTTCACACTCTTCCTGTGTTTGCTTTGGCTTGGACTGCTCTGTCCCACAGGTAAGAAAAGCTGACAATTTGGGGATGTGCACTACCTTTCAAATGTTTGAGGTCAGTGTGAATTTTTTTGTATATATTATTATCTCATGTTCACCAAGGGTTCATTAAGTAAAAATACAATAAAAACAGTAAAACTATGAAACAGTAAGATTTAAAATAGCTGAATTTTTAGAAGCCATTATTCCATTGTCACATGATCCTTCAGAAATCACTCTAATAGGCTGAATTGGTGTTCAGGAAACATTTCTTGCTATTATCAGTGTTGAAAACAGTTGTGCTGCTTAATATTTGTTTGAGTTTTTTGAGGGAAGTATGACAAATTTTTCAGGATTCTTTGATGAATAGAAAATTCAGAATAACACTAATTTCAAATAGAAATTTTTCTAGGAATGCAAAAGTCTTTACTGTCACTTTTGATCAATTTAATGCATCCTTGCTTCTTTCCTTAAAAATTTTTATTGACCCCAAACTTTTGAATAATTATTAAATACCCCAAACATACAAAAAAACATGTAACATTATAATTATACAACAACAACTCTACAAAAAAAATAGTACCATTATAATGCTTTATAATACATATCTGTGGTTATAACTTTTAGGAATGTGATTATTTATAACACACAATGAATACCAAGTTATATTCACTTAAGTTATAATAAATTATAGTTCCCAACTTCCCATAGTTATAAAATAATTCCAGAGCTGATCCTCTCTATACACAAAGTACACATGTTGCGTAGGGCCCCTGAAACACCAGAAGGGCCCATTGCTCTCAACAATTATTTAATTTTAGTTTCGTTTTTTATTTTGGCCAATGGTTATGAAAACATGAATGTTCCTTTCCGGTGCGCTGTCACACTTTCTACATTAAAATCACTTGAGTCATGTAACGTGACCGCCACAGTCTCCTGCCGTTCTTGCTTGATAGCCTACAAAAAATAGAAATCGCACTGTACTGCGGAACAGACGTCTCCCAAGCATTTTCAATGTGCGCAATTCGAGACGGAGTGAAACACGGACAAATATAGACCCCTTTGCGCTTTGTATAGGCCTAGGTCAAAATGTCAGTCATGGTGAGTTTTCACTAAATACAGTCAGTTATGCGCAAGTCGCTTGATCCATTTCGATGTGATATGAGAACATTAAAGGTCCTGTAGTGATGCTAACTGAAAACAGTCACAATGTAAAACGCATGACGAGGTAAATTGAAAAATGCCAATACATAAAGCTATACAAGCTTGTCAATTCAGCACCATGTTAAGTTTATTTATTTATTTATTTATTTATTTATTTTAAATGACAAATTCCATAGTTTTTTATTACTCATTATTTGTTTTAAAAACCATATAACCATGGTAATGTGGATCATGGTTTTACTTGCTGTGACCACCATCTAACTAATACTAGTCAGTTAAACTCTGGATTCTATGCAAGAACTAGCCTATAGTAGATTTCATTAGGGCAAAGGATAATTTAACAGAATAGCTTTAATAGCTTTCTCTTTAAATGTTTAGTTAATTAATTAGTCAATTTATTTTAATTGAAGTAAGATGTTAATTTAACAAGAGCCTGATTAAAGATAAATATCATTGTCTTATATAAATTAGGTGTTAACTATTTACAAATGCTGAAGTTCTTAATTTCACCTAAAAAAATGAAAATCGTCATCATTTACTCACCATCATGTCATTCCAAATCTGTATGAATTTCTTTCTTCTGTAGAACATAAAAGAAGATAATTTAAGAAAAAAAATTCCGTAGTGCAAATCAAGGATAACCAAAATGGTTTGGTAACATTCAACAAAGTCTTCTTTTGTGTTCCACAGAAGAAAGTAAGTCATAAAGGTTTGGAATGAAATGGGGGTAAGGAATTGATGACAGAGTTTAGCAGTAAATTTTCTACATTCTAATTCAACGTCTAATTCAGAATCAGTGCTTTACTGTCAAGTGCATTTCTGCATGACAAAAATGCATTATTAAGTTTATCGCATTTGCTGTGAATTCAGTAATATCTATCATTATTTGTTTCTGTCCTTTTTTTTTTTTTCATTTATTTACTTCAATTTAAGGCCCTATATAATCTGGCAAAACATTCACAGGGGAACTCGTGGGCTGGATGGGATTTGTCCAGGGCAGAATTTGAACCCCAGTCCAGCCCTGAATGGAAGCTTATGAATAATGTGATATCCTTTGCATTAAATCAAAACCTTCAGAAACACTCTAAGCATTGTATATATACATGAACTACTACTCTCTATGTAGATATCATTTAGTTTAAATATTCAGTTTTCAGAATAAAATTACTTATTTGCTTTTTCTTCAGAAGCTGGGCATGAATAACAGAATGAATAATAGTCTGAAATTAAGATCAGTGTTGTTAGTTAAAAAGTCATGCAGCTACTGTCTGCTTTCCTACCAGATGTGCCACATTCTATTCAAGCTTTACACATTACTTAGTATTTACATCTTATTTGCATTTATTGGTTTCTAGCCTTGAAAGAGTTGCATCTATACTGTCTTTTCATCTATACATTTTTATATTCAATGTCCCTATATTTGAAATCCTTATAGAGGCAGTGGAAAACCAAGGTGAGTTTTAAATCCTCTTTATAAATTTCACTTGTATCCTGTATAGTGCAATGGGGTCCTACAATGTCCTAAAATATGATCATTGAAATATATGTGTGATAATTCTAAGAATTGTAATTGGTTACATGAATCTGCAGCTATTTAAATATTATTACATATATTAGGTCAAATTACTCCAAAATAAGTTTTTGACAATGCACATTATAGCCTTATGAATCAGGACAACCAGATGTTTAGGAAAGTGCTATGATATTTATTTATTTATTTATTTTTATTTATTTAATTATTTATTTTTGGAAAGTTTGAAGAACTTTTACCCCATTGTACCTGGTACTAAACTGCATTATTTACTTTAGAACTGAATATTGATGTTCTGCGTAAGGATCTGTTCTTGAATTTTCCGGGTTTTTTTAATTATTATTATTATTTATTTATTTATTTGTCTTTCTGCTTGGCTTATAGCTGAATCAAGGGAAAAAAGGAGTGTTCCTAACTGGGCGCTGACATCCTCTGACTTTTTCGCATGGATTGAAGAGCTGCGTTCTCACGCTGGCTATGACAAGATTGAGGAATTGGCCAGAACCTTCTGGGCTCACTTCCCTTCCGCCAGCCGCCTGGGTTATGACCCTCCTGCTCCAAAAGAATAATGCCATCTGAGTTGAGTCTGTGTTGTGGAGGCTATTTGCCCCTTTCATTATAGCACAGCTCTTGGAAAAAGAGAAAAACAGTCTTTATTATTTAGCTTAACTTGATTTGAGCCAGGACAAGATATCTTGAGAAAAGTTCATTTTATTTATTTTTTTTTGTTAAAAGTTATGTAAAACCCCTTATGTAACAGCATCCAATATCTGGTAAAAGTGTCTTGCTCACAAACTGTCTTTTATTGCTTGGACAAAATAGTTACTCCTCCTGGTTCTTCTTTAAAATAAAAATACACTCTGGATTTTTACTTGCTACAAAATAAAACAAATAGAACATTATAAACGTATGGTACACACAGGTATGGTAGAAGGGCAAAAAGCTTGAGCAGCACAACAGAGCTCGCAGGTGTGCTGATATCAGGTGGGAATGCAGTCCAGGTGCATAGAGATGACCTCTGAGTGAGGATCATCCCCCTCAGGACAAGTACAGTACATGCAGGAACACAGTCCTTATATGTTTGACTGCAGCAAAATCACTCCAGTATACTATGATGTGTACTGTTTACTATCATGAGTGTAAGATTTTATAAAATACAAAGAAATATAAAAACAAGTGTTTCAGTGATTCTAACTTTATTTTGGGTTGTTTGGATATTAATTGATTTTGTGGTAACATTTTACAAGACAGTTCAATCCACTGACAATAGTTAACTTTACAACTTTGCTTCTGGCCAAAATACCAGTCCATAATCCAAAATAATGTTTCCTCCAACAGTCCACCACCTGTTGTCCTCTCACATCAAAATGCAATTTTTTTATTTTTTTATTTTATTATTTAAAAACAAAATATAACATAAAATAACTAAATTATGGATTTGTTTCTTATAAACATTTAAATTTTCACCTCACAAGACATTAATTGATGGATTGGAGTCGTGTGGATTACTAGTGGTTTATTGTGATGTATTTATCATCTGTCTGGATTCTCATTCTGATGGCACCCATTCACTGCAGATGATCCATTGGTGAAAGTGATGCAATTCTAAAATTCTCCAAATCTGTTCTGATGAGCAAACTTAATCTTGGAAGACATGAGGGTACATTTTCAGTAAATTTTCATTTTTGGGTGAACTATTCTTTTAATGCGTTAGGTATCATGAACAACATTTTTACAGCATTTATTAATCCAGGTTAATGTTTGAAATGTTAAAAATGCATGTAGTAGAATATGCTGAGATTACATTTATTGTGCATTATTGTAAAGTGTTACTGACTTTGATGTTTCAAAGTAAGGGATAGAGCTTTTAACTCTCATCCATATGTTTTATGTTAAAAAACGATCAGAAGAATAATTTGATAAAGAATGGAAATCTTCTGTGAGTTCCACTAACTGCATTAAATGACTAGCATCTGGTGCATTGTGTGACATGAGAACTCTGGTTCTGACTCTTGTCAAGACTTAGTTCAGCATTTTTAAATTTTATTTTATTTTTATTTTTTGTGATCAATTTTTTTTATTTTTTAGTCTTAGTTTCAGAACTCAAGCACCCTGTGAAATAGCCATAGGCCTTAGTTGATGTCCTACAGCATTCAGGCACTTCAAAGCTGCAGCAGGAAATTGAGTTAGAAAGAAAAAGAAAGATGTTTATTACATCAGGAAAAACATCTCTCCCTCCCAAGTTGTTTTGCTGGTTTTGTCTTAAAATATACCCTCTAGGAAAAGTGGAAATAAAAAAGAGCATAAAATAGGATTACTAAACTCAGAGCATAAATTAAATATTAAATATTCAGTTTGGTTGCTGTGACTGGGCAATGTCAATTTAGAAACCAGCCAGTGATTGCTGAATATTCCTGATATTAATGCTGTTTACTGCTTAAGATAATTGTTCTTTCAGCAAGAAGGTGTTGATCAACTTTGTTTCAAAAAGTTGATCAAAACTTAATTTAACTAAAACCCTGAGACCCTGAAACAACCGTACAAGGAATCAAACCACATAAAGCACACTTCAAACATCACACACACTGTGGTATTTGTAGGGGTTGGGGGTTTCTGTTGGCCTCCTGCACACATTCCTCCACAAGTGCTAACAGGTCGCCTGTAGGAATGTTTGCCTGTTCGTCCAGGATGGCGCCTCGTCGTTCATCTCATCCCTGACCAAATCCTTTTCCAGCACACAGTGCAGCCACAGCTGATAGAACAACAGCATGTCACTCCACAGCCTTTGTATTCAAGCCGTCCTTCTCATAAGCATCCTGTCTCTCTGCTCACCCTCAGGTATGTCATTTAAAGATTTCCATACCATTTTGGGCTTTCAGAAACCATATATTAAAGTGGCTTCATTAGTTAATGAGGGTGTTGTGAACTTATAAGCCTTGTAAATGGGTTTTATGAAGTGTGACATAAAACGTAAATGCCTGAAACTCTGTAAAGTGTTTAACTTTTAACTCAACTTTAAAATGTTTCAGTGCAAATGTAACAGTGATTCATGGTTTCAGTTTGAGTAAAAAAACAATAAACAAAATTGTAAATAAATAAAAATAAAGAAAAATAATTTTTATATTTTAAAATATTTCATTTCATCAATTCAATTCATTATTGTTATCATTAGTTTCATTTATACTGGAAAAATAAGGATGAATTGCATTACATTTTAGTATTGAAAATTTTATTTTTTAAACTTAATTTGCAAATTACATTTCAAACAACATTTCACTGTGCATAAAATAACCTGTTTTAAAGTGTATTATTTAGAATATGCGCTTTCTTTTAAAAAATCTTTTCAAAATGCAAAAATATTCATTTTGAAATCTAATCAACACAACCAGAAAAATTAAAATAGCAACAAGCTGCAGTTAAGGCATATGTGGAAGCAGAAAAAAATAAATAAAAAAATAATACAGTTGTTTTGTTGGCAAATTTAAACTTAATCACAGTTGCATATCTTTGATGTAGACATAACACCCCTTGCATTACAAATTTAGCTTGTTTCTAAATTGAAATTGTTTCAGTTATGTTTATGTAGAATCATCTTATTGACAACTTATGAATTAAGTTTTGTGACCTTTGTCCAATCACAAAAGAATGTACTGGCTTTTGAGTTCTGATTGGCTGTTGACAGCCATTTTTTCTTGCTTGATAATATTAGGACATGAAAAATCTTGTATCGCCTCCTGTAGGCAAAATGTGACATAATTTGGCCTGCATCCTATTGTCTATACCAGGGGTGTGTCCAAGTGTCCTGAAGTTTGGACTTCAGAAGATATAGGTTAATTAATCATTGTGGGCCACATTTAAACATTTCAGTGCTTAATATATGTCTAAGGATTTATTAAGGATTTGTCTGTAAGGATTTAGGACCATCCCATAAAGTTTGTAGCCTTCTTCTAAAATTTACATTATTCTGACAAAATTTTCAAAGCACAAAAATAAGGAAAATCTAGGGAAAAATACAGTAAGTTTCAGTCAATTATAATATCTATATGAGTGTTTACAACTGATATGGATATTGCAGATAACTTTATCTGTTTGCTTATTTTAGGTGGTTCATCTGGGAGTAGACTACAGAGGATCCTAATGAAACAAGATGGTGAGATGTCAGCCTCTCTCTCTCTCTCTCTCTCTCTCTCTCTTTCTCTCTCTCTCTCTCTCTCTCTCTCTCTATCTATATATATATATATATATATAAATAAGATTTTAGTGATCTATGGTTTATAGCTCTCTTTCTACCAGTCCATATTCCACCTAATCACCCATCCTGCCCATCATGCCAATAGTTTAGTCATTTAATATAAATCCTTTAATTATAGCCTGATGCCCTCCATCTTTTCCTCCATCAATTCTTCACACTTGTCCAGAATTCCCCATCAGCTTCTGACCTCCAAAGCTGACAGAGTTTGATGGCTGATGTCTTCCAAGGGAAGATAACATGGATGATTATAAGCAAAAGACATTGCTGATATTTATAACATGGAGGTGTGGAAGCTTTGGGCTGTAGATCAGGTCAGAGTCTTTGTGTGTCATCATCAGAGCGAGATAATTGGGCAGCGGTTCTGTCCCTTTAGGCTGTTATCATCCTCTGTGCTAATACATGTTTCTCTTTTACACTGATCTGGGGCCTGCTCTTTCAGTCGCTCCTGGTCTGTTGTAATAGTAATCTAGTTTTACATTAGATACAGTAGGAAGCATCTAATCATATATAATCGTATAATCTCTGACTCTGGCTTTGATTTTTTCCTATTCTCTTTCCACAGCAAAGGAGTTAGAAGCCAGGCCTAAAGCGCAGATCGCAGTGTCGCAGTACAAGGCTAAAGAGTTTCTGTCAGTTTTTCACAGGCCTAAGAGAAATGTATGGGACCGGAGCCGTCCTGATGTCCAGCAGTGGATCCAGCAGTTCATGTACATGGGCTACGATGAGGCAGTGAGTAAAACAGTAATCATACAAACTGTGTCAATTACTGTATGTAATATCCATATCTAACATATCCAAAAAGTGCATTTGCACTCACATTGACTGTGTTATCACGCAGTCTGCCTCATCATTTTATTTTTAAGTGCATTAAAAATTCACACTGAATTCAATTTCAATTTCAATATAACTGTTAAATGTCAAGTAGTTATCAGCCAAGTCAAATGAAGCTGAGCCTAGATATAGTTATAGTGAGGACAAGGTAATGTTTTGGCTCAGCTAAATCTAGAATGCGTCAAAGATTTCACTAGGCCCTATGTGATTAGTACTGTGCAGCTGACTATTGATGCATATAATAACACTGGGTCAACTGCTGGACACAGCTGCTTGTGTGTGTATGTACAGTACGTTTGACTTTCTTCTGTTTAAAAGGCCTGTTCACACCAAAACAAATGTTCGATGTGATAAACATTTTAATTTGAATGGATGAGATATAATGGTTTGTTTAGACTATATATATATATATTGTGAGAAAATGGGTTCTCGCTTGAAATTAGGTACCAACAGACAATAATTAAACAAAAATCACAAAAACAAAAAAAACTATATAACTAAATTTTAAAATATTAAAACATTATGACATTAACTATATGTAAGAATTTTCATATATTAAGCGCTTTTTTATTGCTAATATATAACAGCTTGTAACGAAACTTAAAAACGGAGATCTTCCCTGATTTGGAGTTTCTGCGCATAAGTGCCTTCTGGCTTTCTATATGAATGAAACATGCATTACATGTATTTATAGTGCTACATAATGCTCACACCACCCTATTTTGAGTAAATATAGGACAAATAATGCTTATTTCAAAATTTAAAGTAAACATATGCAAATTGTAAGTCAGAATTGCTTGGGGTCCTAATGGAGACCCTGTTTTCTCACGACTCTCTTGTCACTGTACTCTTGTATTTGTTGTTTGATAAACACCATAGTGATTACTAAAATCTGAATGCTTGACTGAAAACATATAATTACTGTTTTACTCCCTTTCTTCTCTGTAACAAGTGCCGCTGTACGTATACTGTCAACTTGAATTTGCATTTTTATTTAGCCTGTCTGCCATTTTTCACACATCGATCTGAACAGACAAATCCATGTGAAAAATAACTTGCACTGAACATTTTTGAAAAATTTAATTTAATTTAATTTAATTTAATTCATTTTAACCATATATTGGTTAAAATACATATATATAGATAAACCATATATTGCTGCAGTTGAGTGTTTATTGTCTTCATGTTTCATCATTCAAAAAGTTTCTATCTTATTTTTATTCAGTCACAGCAATAGTTGGATGCCTTTGTCCATATTAGGGATGTCCTGCGTCATAAGTTATATTACTTCTGTGATGTATATGTGGCGTTTCTGCACGAGGGGCCCTCCGGCTTCCAGTATAAATGAAACAGATATTACATGTGTTTACAGCACTCAATAATGGTCAATCCATCCTATTTTGGGTAAAAATAGGAAAACTAATTCTTCTCTCAAAAGAAATTTGAAGTAGACATATGATAATCCATGTTTTTCCCCAGTGTACATAAGTGTACAGGCATTTGTTTTATTGTTCTAAGAATCACATTTTAAATAGAAAATCACAAAAAACACCAGTACTTATATTTGTGTTTTTGTGTTCCGTGCAAGAAAAAAAAGGTCAGATGCGTTAGATGAGTAAATGATGAAATAATGTATGGTGAATTTTCATTTTTGGGTGAATTGTAATTTTGAATAATGTTATTATTATTATTAATATTTTCAATTTCTTTCATCAACACATTTCATCCAGTTCCTGACATGATTCGTTGTGACACTTGTGAAACTGAGTTAGAGTCTGGTCTCCAATGTGCATTGATTTCATTCACTCTGTTTCCCCATTAATTTTCTATCATTCTCTGTTGCATCTGTGCAAAAAAAGAGCTCAGATGTAACCTATATCCTTTTCCATACAGCGTCATATATCCGCTCTCATTTCACCGTTATCTACTTCCAGAGACTTGAGACTGATCTCTCCTATTGGATGGACCAGGCCAGATCAAATGACCAGGGCCGGCAGCATCATCATGATGAGAATGCACCTATGAGCCAACAGGACCCCAGTTCCTACAGACACGGGGCCAATGTCAATTATGATTACTATTAAGACCCCTAGAACCTAACATTCACTGTGAGAGCTGGTGGTTCTGTAAATCTCTTTGTTGCTTTAAGGCAATGTACATCCCATAGAACCTAGTAGGCTACTGTATGTCCCTTAGCTGGTGTCATTTTATTATTATTATTTTTTTTTATTATGTGAGTATGATTTTGCAATTGCTTTAGGGGAAGCAAATCAAAATAGAGAGAGGAATGAATGCACAGTGAATAAAAAATAAATAAATAAAAAAACCCTGTTTGTATTCTATGATTGTATTACATCCTGACTGTTTTGTAAATATAATGGTAGTTTGAAGCAGCTACATTTTAAATAAAGCTTAAAATGGTGCAACAGTTATTGTGACTCTGACACACTTGCACAAGCTTGCATAAACATGTACAAAAAGGATATGCATATAGATATGACTCACTTAACTAGAAAATGAATGAGCTCAAATTAACAGATGTAATGATTTCATGACTCAATTCATACAAAGGCCACAATATCTGAGGCTGAGGAAATATAAACCTCATTTGTAAACTATTAATACAAATAGAGGACAATAGACAAAAACTATTGTTTTCCAGAATTCAGTTACTCTGATTTTTTATAAATAGAATGTTCAAAAAATTTAAACCAGACAATAGTTGTGTCCCAATTTTGGGGCTGCATCCTTTGTAGAACGCAGTCCATGACTGAATGCTGTGGTGCAATGAAGGCTGTCCTATTTCAAATGCCTCCTGCATTACTTGGGAAGACTATCTCAAGACCATCTCATTTTTTATTTTTTATTTATTTATTTTTTTTTTTTTATGAGCAAAAATGCTGCATTACACTTTTAAATGTAAGCATTGGGTTTCAACATACTCAAATATATAAAATCAGTTTCCAAACAATGTCAAAGCATAATGAACAACTGTGCAACACACAGAAGTCAGATTTCCATCCTGAATGATGTGTTGTTAATGAATCAGGGCTTTATTTTCATCTTGGTTTTTACCTTAATCAAGAGAAAATTAAACACTGGAAATGTATTACAGATGTATTAAACGAAAGAATGTTTTTACATTTTTCATGTTGCAGATGGTGTCTGCAATGACGTTCCACACATATTGTCTTTATCACGCCAGATGCTTGAATGTGTATGGATGTCTGTATGTGTATACTTCAGGGCTGAAGTACAAGTCTACAGTGGATCAGAACCCTGGTTTAGCCATCATCCTGATGTTATTGCTTCACAATCCTTCATTTATATCCAGCTCTAAACTAATACTGTTGGTTTCTGTCTTTAGCACTGAGAGATTTATTATATAACCCTGCTACAAGTACCAGTGCATTTGAAGATCAAAAACACCTGTGGAAAACCTATTCTAATGCTATTCTTGACAACATTTCAAACAAAACTACTGCTCAGGCATTATCATATCCAGAGGTACTCTGTTCTGTACTCTTTTGACCATGTTTAACATTCATTGTTATTGTATGTCTTTATTTTATTTGGTATTATCTTTGGTTCTCTATTTATCCTCCTATTTAACTTTGTGCCACATTTGAGTCATCACTCTATCCCTCCACAAACACTTACCTCCATGAAGTTGGCCCTCCACCCAATTCAAAACATCAACACTTTATTGATTTCCCTTTGAGGTGTCAAGATTTTATGCTACAAAATGCATGTAAAAATACCCCATACCATGATTTCATGGTTTTGTGGCTGAAAAATTCACTGGAATGAGCTTTAAGAAACCTTGTTTGTGTTCCTGGCTCTTGAGATATCTCCTGTTTAATGATCTTAAAAGTGATGATGTGCTCAATAATTCAGTGCAGTCTTTTTTAGAGTGATGGAATTGTGGTCTTTAGCATAACGTAGGCTTTGCTAACCTTCAAAGGAGAAATGGTGATTGCAGAGATTTGATAACAGCCCAAAGGTAGTGCTAGCTGTTCTCTGCACAGTGCTGGAATCAATTACTGTCACCACAGCATGCTTGATCTGCTTGAAGATTTGTGTAGGCATTAATGAACCTGAGTGTCTATTCACAATAAGTGCAAATAGTCAGTCTTGTCTATTTTACACTAACTCCACCCACATTGTCTGGTTGAGCCAAATAAAATTAAGAAACCCATTTAATAATAAGTGAAATGATGTGAAAAGTTATGATTTAGCCACATTTAGCTTTTGACGCAACCAACCTGAGTTTTATTTTATTTTATTTTATTCTAGCCCTATTCCTATTGCATTTAGCCTATTTATTTTTTTTTTTATTTTTTATTTTTTTTAATTAAGTAAATATTCAGAAACTCTGTCTTCATGTTATTGGTACAGGCTCCCTTCCTACTTAGGGCTAGGATTAGGGGTGGACTTTCAGATGAGGGACAAGTTAAGTTCTAATAAGGCAGCATCCATTTATGATTTTGATAAATGTAATCCTATACACTTCATATGCTGTTGTTATTATTGCACAAGGTTTTATGATATACAATATACTGAGGTACAAATATGTCACTGTTTGCACTAAGTATTTATAGCATATAACACTATTGACACTTAGTGTGAATAGCATCTAACTACTATTTAAACTTAGAAAATATTTATTTATTTATTTTTGTTGCTATTTACAGCATCTATGTCTATTTGCACAGAGTCTATGCAAAAAGCAATTCAGTCTGTGTTATGCTACTTAGTCTCAAGGTCATTATAAAAACAAACACAAAGTATAGGTCAAAACAATGTTGGAGGAGTAGTAAAAAAACTTTTATTAAACACACAATGGCACACGGTTGACATACAGTAGCTCATCTTGAAAAAAGTTAACCACTGAACTCTGCAACCACCAGGAAACCTGTGGAGAACATAGACAATACTTTAGATGCATTTATTTAAAAGGAGTCATGAATTTGATACTCAAATGTTCATGATATTTGCACGTAGAGTGGATATAGGAAAATAATCACCCCCTTTAAAAAAAAATCACATTTAGTTTTTTTTTTTTTTGCAGCCTGAAATGAAGATGGACACAGTTTTTGTTTTATCCACCTGTATTTACTCAGTGCAACTTATAATATTGAAGAGAGATATAACACCAATGTCAGAGAGAAAAAAATAATTAAAACCAGAATCACTGAGTTGGAAAAAGGATCACCCGCCTCATAATATGATTTGCAAACTAAATCAGGTGAAGCTACATTCTCAATGGCACAAAAAGCCATTTAACTCTCAGCTGTGATATGCGGTCATTTTAATTAGCTCAGCATGAAAAGAGCTTTCCTGGAGCATTTCAGGTCTTTGTAGTGCAACTGAAGCAAACAATCTACTATGGGTGGCAAAGCACTGTCAAAAGATCTCCAGGATAAAGTTGTGTACAGGCACAAGTCAGGAGATGGATATGAAAAAAATCTAAAGATTTATCAATAATTTTATTTTTAAGAAGTGGAAGGTATTTGGTACAACACAGACCCTCCCTGGATCAGGATGTCACTCCAAACTGGATGAAAGAGCCAGGAGGAAACTGGTCAGAGAGGCTACCAAGAGGCCTACAGCAACTGAAGCAGTTGCAGGAATTTATGACAAAGAGTGGTCATTGTGTGCATGTGACAACAATATCACAAATTCTCCACAAATGTGTCTTGTATCGGAGGGTTGCAAGAAAAAAGCCACTCAAGAAAGGCCACATGCAGTCACAACTAAGCTTTGCCAAAACACACCTTGAAGATTCTGAGGCAGATGAGATAAAAATTGAATTATTTGGTCTTAACCCCAAACAATATGTCTAGCTGAAATCCAATACAACTTGACATCCAAATAACAGCATTCGTACAGTAAATCATGGAGGTGGTGATATCCTGTTATGGGGTGTTTCTCTGCAGCAGGGGCTGGAGCACTTGTCAGGATAGAAGGAAAACTGCATAGGGCAAAATACTGTCAAATTCTTGAGGAAAATCTGTTGCCCTCCGCCAGAAAGTAGTCAATGGGAGGAAGGTTTACCTTCCAACATGACAGTGACCCAAATCACACAGCAAAACTGAAACAAAGGTTAAAGCAGAAAAAGGTGAATGTCCTTGCATTGCCTAGTCAGAGCCCAGACGTAAACCCCAATGGAAATCTGTGGAAGGACTTGAAGACTGCAGTCCATAAATGGTCACCATCAAATTTAACTGAACTTGAACAGTTTGGCAACGAAAATATTGCAAAGCCTAGATGTGCAAAGTTAGTAGAGACATTTGAAGCAACAAAATGTGATTATTTTAAAGGAGTTTGATTATTTTCTATACCCACTGTATAAGAGATTATTCAAGGTTTTTCAATGTGTGGCATGCGCCTCCACAGGTGGAGCCATAGCATAGCAGACAACGTGCAGAGTGAAAAAAATAAATAAATAAATAAATAAATGATTAATTATAATAATATTATATTATATATTAATATATATATATATATATATATATATATATATATATATATATATATATATATATATATATATAAATTAAATATAATATTTAATAAGTCAATACATAATAGAGGAAATAATACTTTAAAAAGCAAAACAAGCATGTTTTTGGACAAGAGACGTTTCCATCGTTGCTCATCACACTGTATGAAATACAGACTGAACAGCAGCAGCCTAATGCTGCATGAGCATATGATGCAGAAAACTACCTGTGGACTATTCCTTGGTTAGATAAAAGAAACCTGTTGAAGAAACCGAAAAGTTAGCCAATAACAGCAGTGGGGGTTTACTCAACGGGGTTTACAAGAGGAAACTTTGTTTTGCACAGAGAGTGAAAATGAGGATGGTAAAGGATACTTTTTTTTTTTTTTTTTTTTTTACAAATATTGGACAAAAAATGTTGGTGCAAGAAAACAAATAACAAGATTTGTAAGAAGAGAAAAAATATGTTAGAGACCAACCTTGGAAAAAAAAAAAAAATTAACCAAAGTTTAAAGTGGTGTAGCAGAGAAATTGGTAAACAGCTGATTTTGCGTTTTCCAAATAAATGGAAAAAATACAGACACCACAAACAGACTCAACTACAATTAAACTTTCACAATGTAAACCAATGTGAACCATATATAAATATGTTTTACTGCCCTGTGATAAGATTGTCTATATATATATATATATATATATATATATATTTATATATATATATATATTATATATATATATATATATTATTTTCTTTAACATCATGTTATCATTATGTTTCCAACAGCTTTCGATCTCCTGGAGATTACTGAACTAAATCACACTAAAATTATATTCTCTGCACATCCTATAGAGCAAAGTGAGAGATCCTGTGGTCTGGTTCAATTTTAAAGCACTCTTTGCCTCTTCTCACATGCTGAGATCAGAGAAATGTCTGACACCCAGGCTGAGAGGTGTCTCTGGAGCCCAGCAAAGTTGTGTATGGAATTGACAAATAAATGCATTATACTATACAATATGCTTTAAAGGGTTATTTCACCCAAAAATGAAAATAACGTCATTATTTACTCACCCTCATGTTGTTCCAAACCCCTAAGACCTTTGTTCGTTTTTGGAACACAAATTAAGATATTTTTGATTAAATCTGAGAGCTTTCTCGCCCTGCATAGACAGCAAAGTAACCACCATGTTCAACGGCCAGAAAGGTAGTAAAGAGGACATCGTTAAAATGGTCCATGTGACAGCAGTGGTTCAACAGTAATTTTATGAAGCTACAAGAATACTTTTTGTGTGCAAAGAAAACAAAAATAACTTTATTCTACAATTTCTTCTCTTCCATGTTCGGTGTGTGTTCACAAGAGTACCACGACACATGCCTAGATAGATAGATAGTAGATAAACATTTCAACTAAACAAACCAAAAATAAAAAAACACAAAAACAAAACAAAACAAACATAATTAATTTTAACTCTTTTAAAATTTTTCCAAGGTCATTGTTGTTGTGTTTTTTTTTTTTTTTTTTTTTTTTTTGTGAGTGCAGTAACCCAGACACCGACATCAAACTTCCCCTAAATTCTAGTGTGAAGAGTACCAGCTCCTTTCAGTAATGCACAAGTCATGTTCTAGATCCCCCACTGACACTAGACATACCTACATGTCGTCATTTCTGGCCTTTAGATTGGAGAGATTCATGGAAAGGTAACAGTTGATAGAAACACACTGGCATGTACCTCAGGGAGCTTGTCACAGGTGAACGCGTAGTAAACTCCTTCTGACTTTCACATCTTTCATACATTGCAAATGTCAGTGACAGTGTGAATCAAACAACTCCCAATTCCCCAATAAAAATAACTTTTTTAAAAAAAACTATATATATATATATATAAAACAAAGTCATTTTACTGATACTGAGGTGGGGAAGGAAGAAGGGTGGCTTAAGGATGGGTGAAGGGACAGTTGAGCAAATGGTTTTCTTTGAGATCTTTTCAGATTAGAAACTTTATTGTTTTGTTGCATGGCGATTTATTTGCTGCTTCAACCCCTATTCAATATCTTCAACAAAAGTAATTAATACTGATATTGGTCCTCAATTTATTTGCTGCTTCAACTCTTCTGCTAGATGTTGAAGCATAGCTTCGGGGATTTGCTCCCTTCAGACATAAGAGCATTCATAATGTCAGGCAAGGATGTTGGCTGGCATTCCAATTCATTCTAAAGGTGTTCAATAGGGCTCTCCCATAGGAGTATGTTGATGGAGTAAGCAGTTATCTGGTATTTATCACTGTGTTTCATATTGACAGTGTTGGAAATGTCAGAATGTCATTATGATAAAAAAAAAAAAAAAAAAAGACCATCTATAAAAAAAACAACAGGTAATTGGTTTAAACAAAAAACCTATTGATAAATGTCTAAGAAAATTGCATTAAACTACACACTCTAAGAAAAGTACATGCAAATACAACTTTATCCATTTTTTTCTTACATTGCATGTGTGCATATATGTATATGGGGATTTGACAAATCAAGCAGGTGTGTCTCAAAAATATCCTCAAATGTAAAGGCGCATTTCTGTATATTTTTCAAGGCACATTTATATTGACATTTAAGCCATTTAGATGTTCCTTTTCAAAGCACCTTACAAAAACTGCTTTAGTTTCACATTCAGGAGAATTGTGAACAGCAGATAGCATGTATGCATTTCACATCTTAATTTGCTTAGAAAAAAAAGACTTATTTTACAAAAAAAACATTACAGGAATTGCAGACACAAAATGATGTGTATTTGAGGGTTGCATTATTTTTTTTTTTTGTGCTTTACAGAAGAATATCTGCTCAGATTAGAGATGTTATGCACCATATATACATCTGTAATAGCTGGCATTGATTGATACACCACAATTTCTCTCACATGCACCATATATACATCTGTAATAGCTGGCATTGATTGATACACTTCATGTTTTCTCACTGTTTCTTTGCCTTTTGTTCCCATCCTTTTTCTTATCTCAGTATATAGTCATTACTGTTTATGTACCCATGCAGCACACAAAAGGTTTGTGTAGCATAGTAGCTTTCTTATGGGCACTATAAGAATGCTATTTTGAAAAGGGCTTATTATTTTGATGAAAAAAAAAAAAAAAAAAAATTGTGATGGGGTTTATTTGTTTCACTCTTTGCCCAGAGCAACGAGTTAAGGGTCCAAAAGAACCTCAGAGGATGAAGAACAAAAGATAAAATCTAGACTCCACCATGTCCAGCTCTATCTAACAAAAAACTGAGTTTCTAATTTTCCCAACAAGGCCAGAAATGCAACACAATTTCCTCTTTCATCTAGATGTAGAGCTATCCTGACTCTCAATTTAGGAAAACCTATACACACAACTAGACAGACTTCGCTGGGGAATATAGATTAGTGGAAATATTTGAGGTTTTAAAGGACTGAAATTGTCAGTATGTTGAGAGGTTTGGTGATGAAAAAGGTTACATGCCTAAAATATATTTACTCACACATTACTCAAATGCATGCTGTGTGATTAGTTGTTCACAATGTGACCATTTATTACCATTATATTATTACCATACCTCCTGAACATAATATTTATGATCCAGCAATAACTGTTATTGTAATGGAACAATTAGGTAAAATTACAAAATCATTGAAATGCATTGTTATCTAGTGTCTAGAATGCAAAGATTACTTCATTGTAGCATACATTATTAACATGCAGTTGAATTGTTTGAGTGGGTGCCAGGTTTGATTAATGGTTGGTGCCATAGATTTGCAAATATATAAGTGAAACTCTACTTAGATGTACAATTCAGCTGCACAACAGGGAGACTGTTTATTAATCACAATTATCCAGAATGTGAGCTTACAATGGACAAGAGATTGCTGAACCTTCAGAATGAAAATATAAACTCTTACTAATAAAGCGGCTGTATTCCGGCAGCTTCTGACTGCTGTTTCTACAGTGAAATGGTGGTGTTTGCTTACGGTTGATGTCATTTGTGGACGTTAAAGAAAATAATATCCTCCTGGGACCCAGGCATGGACTTTTGTTCTCTGTAGAGGACATTATATTTTAGTGAATTTCTCTGAGACCATACATGCCACAGTGTTAAGTCTGGATGTCCTATACAGAGCACATTCAGGGCTTTTTAGAGATATAAAATGTTTTGGAGGTTTGATCATAAACACTCCCTCTTCTTGGTCTTGATTTACTCTTCAAATATGACTGATATTGACAGAATGATCAGATTTAGCACTCTTGGGGAAATATAAAAATGACACATAACTATCATTAAATCTTTCAAATCTTAAAATTATTTTTTATAAATAAACATCTCATAAAAATAACACATGTCTTAAAATCATAATATGGCTTTTTGGGCATCATTTTCATACAACTCAAAATTATAACACACCAAGACAAAAACAATATAAAAAACACACTTATAAGACACACAACAAGACAAAAACACAAAAAAACAAAATGAAAATAAATTATAGATCAATATTCCTATGAAATATGAGATATTCTTATGAAAATGTTATTACTCCCATTATTACACTTCTTTTTTTCATTACAGTTTGCCCCAAGAACACATTAATATGCAAATTAGATGCAATGTATTTGTGTAGAATGGGAATACCAATTTATGGATATTTACACACATATTCCATAAAGTATATCAAATCATTCTGTTATATCTTTCATAACATAGTGGAGAATCATCTTTGAATAAAACATCTTGAATAACAATTATTATTATTATTATTATTATTATTTTCATAAATGTTTTTTCTCCATTTGTTTCTTATGCTCCAACCAAGATATAACTAGAAAGGTCAGAGCTGCAATAAATTAGATGCTATGGTGTGCTTATAACTAGGTTTAACTTTTGAAATCTCAGACTAAGAAAAGAAAATATCACAGTTTTATAATCTTCACAGTTTGTAACATAGCACACATTTATTAAAACATTATTAGCACCACAATTAATTGGGAGAAGGGACAATCTTTCATTTTAGGGGGGGGGCATCACATTTGTTTGATCAAAGTGACTCATAACTGATTCAAAAATGTATTTGCGTCATGTATTAGGAGTCAGGACAATCTTTCATTTTAGGACAACAGAAAATGATTTATTATAATACACATGCTGACTGAAGGCTACAGTGCATCAGTGAGTATAAAATGACACACTGTAATTTATTTTATTTATTTTTTTTATAAATGTGACACATCATGCTTTTAAATAAGAATACACAAGGTTGTTTTTATAGCAGCATGTTTGAGATGTCAGTGTTCTTTCATTTTTCGACAAAAGAAAATCACAAATTCAGATATATAATAACAGACTGTGAAAAGTTGCTTTGAAATAGCTTCTTTTGAAAGGTAAAATTAACTGCCTGCTTTACTGTCTACACGATTAATAGTGTGTGCTTCAAGTCCCCTCAGTCATCCTCCTGGATCACTGCATCTCCCTGGTAAAGGAAACATCATCAATTAAGTTCATTATCCCATGTACACCTCATTTTTGAGCTATTCCTTCCATTTGCACTCTGTTCAATAAATACATGTCTGGGTTCGCTAATCTCTGTCTCACTCGTGGCTCATATCCTGACAGCAGTGTAGCCGAATACTTTTTTCAAAATAGCAGCTTGACTGTAGTTTACTTTAAATTATGATCTTGTAGCTTCGCAAGGCATAGTTTCAGAGAACATTGAATAGAAAGTCCACCCTGTTTAACCAAGTACAAAAGTCCACCCATTCAGAGACTTCTAACCTTGCCAATGGTACAGACTAATGAATGAACTAATCATTTTGCTCTGTGAACTTGATCTGGCGAATGTAAAATGCATTTTTTTTTTTTTTTTTTAATGAAAAAGGTGCAGCATGTTTATGACCTTGAAAATTTATGGGAATAGTGAAAATGAAAAGAAAAAAAAAGATATCTTTCCCCAGAAACCATGATCAAGAAGCATTATTTGTGAACTGAATTTCTTGAACTGCAGCCAGGCATTTCAATTTTGATCATGTGCAACAACCTAAAGTAAATATACCACAGTGAATACAAACAACTATTTCCTAACTGGCACATTTGTCAACCAGCAATTTCTCTGATTTCAATTTTGATCATGTGCAACAACCTACAGTAAATATAGTAAGTTACCTGCAGGTATTCCATCTTTGTCAGCCTTAGAACATGCAAAAGACATATAATACAGTACATGCTTACAATGCAACTAAATTGCGTAAATCACTCATTTCTAGCATAAAAAAGAGCATGTTTCTGCTTGAATAGTTAATAAGACAAATCCATGACTTCTGTGCCATAGTGTTTAATCTTAAACAACACTTACTCTCATAAAAGTGATATGTGTGCTTTCTTAGTTGTGCTTTGATGTATTTCTTGCAAATATTGGGTGGACACACTGGATTCACATAAGCCTGTAAATAATTCAGATTCATACTAATATTTATTACCACACCAATATTTGCCTCAGCCCTCAGGAGATATTGCACATATGGGAGAACTACTTTGAGTTCAGGCCAAATTACAACATATGCATCATGTGCATCACATGTCCATTACAGCTGTGCTAAAAATTCATCATCAACCACAACTCACTCATGAAATGTGTGAATTTAGCCAAGTGACCCCATTATAATTGTCAATGTGGATTCCTATCAGATGATCACAATCAGACTTGTCAATGTCACTCTGTCAAAATGGGAGTGAGAAATCATAAATATCTTCTCCGGGCTGGATGCAGCTTGGCAGTGTTTCATAGAAAAATAAGAAGTTCAAGATGACGCCAGGCTCAATTAAAGCTCATCCTACTCCCTGTATGGATGGCTCTGACAGTGCTAGCATGGGGGCAGGAGCAATATTGGTGGGGGGATCAGCTGCATGGATCACTATGTTGTATAACATCTCTTAAGGCTGATTTATACTTCTGCGTCAAAACTACGCTGTAGGTTGTGCGTAGTACTGCAGGCTGCGGTGTAGCCTGACGTGCACCTCTCCAAAAATGTCACACCGCGTCAAATCTATGCAGACTGCAGATTGGTCTTCTAGTAACCCTCCCTCTGTATGTATTTTAAGTTTTGTGTGTTTTGCACTTTAATATATGTTAATATTACAAAATAAAACAAAGCAAAGAACAAGTGTCTTATCATTTATTATCAAATTTAACATTACATCACTTTGTTGTCCGCGACAAACAGTTGTACTGCCATGGTACAAGTCCTTCTGTAGATTGAAAGAATGTCATCTTCTGCTGTTCCATTGTCGTCTCATTTTTTTTGTAGTTTTAAAAAAATGATCTGTTCTTTGATATTTATTTGCTGCCGTCATGGCTGATGCTTCTCCGACAAGTGATGGGTAATTCTTGAACGATTCGTTCATTTTGAATCTTCGGGTTTTTCGAGTCATTCATTCATCATGTGACAGACCCATAAGCTTTAACCTATGCAGTCTGAGTCGGAAAGAGACTTAATAATAATAATAATAACCAACCCTTTATTACCTTTGTTACAACATTCAGTGTATGGAAAATAACCATCATGACAGAAATTCACACATTTATAAACTGTAAGAAGTACAAAGCTACAGTTTCAGACCAGAAACACAGTAACTGTAAAAGTAAATAGTAATTATAATAATGATGATAATGATGATGATAATAATAATATTAATAATAATAATAATAACTATGCACCCATTTGTAAGCAAGCTTGTAAATTAATTTATCTATCCAATGCTGTCACGTCACATGAAAAAAGAACAAACGATAGGTTAAAGCCTTTTATACAGTCTATGGTTAAAGCTTGGGCCTGTCAGGTGTTGAAGGAATGACTCAAACCCGAGGACTCGATAGATGAACTAATCAATTCTCTTTCTGGCTCAGACTGCATAAGTTAAAGCTTATGGGACTGTCACGTGATGAAAGAACGACTCAAACCCGAGGACTCGATAGATGAATTAATCAATTCTCTTTCTGGCTCAGACTGCATAGTTTAAAGCTTATGGGGCTGTCATGTAAAGAAAGAACGACTCACTTGTCAGAGGAGAGGTGAGCTAATCATAGACTGAAGACCCAGGTAAACAATGAACTAATCTTTTCTGTTTCTTATAGCATTATGGTTTGTTATTGTTTGTAGAGTGATCAACATTTGCGTAAGTACTAGTAGAAATATTAGGGAAGTAACACATAACATTTTAATTATATTTTCATAAAATGAACGAAATGACTCGAAAAAAGATTCGTTCATTTTCCTGAACGAGACTCAAAGGTCCAAGTTGGTAAAATGAGCCAAACTTCCCATCACTATTGCCTTGTCCAAATACCCACACTTCTTAGCACTTGATCACTTGACTACTTATATGATGTATTTCCTGTATTTGGCCCAAGTGTTCAAGTGAGGATGAAGACCACAAGTGTGTGTACAATTTTTAATTGCCTGATGCGACACACTTTAATTTCTGGTGCTTCTAATTAAGTGATAAATAGCAGTTGCAAGTGATGAACAAAATATATATAGGCTACTCACCTTTGCACCAAAAAAATGTGTAGCACTTTGTTTTACTACCAAATTATATGTAATATCTAATTATTATTAATATTTAACTTACATTGGAAAGTTTTCCATGACCTCTAGCGATCTTGGCAAAAAGTCTCGCGATTAATTTCCACAACATGATGCATGATGGGACGCATACACGCGCTCTGCAGTGGCCAAGACTGCAAGTGTGTGTATTTAGACAAGGCATATCTCCGAAAAGCTGCTTCCGCGCTCTGCAGTGGCCAAGACTGCAAGTGTGTGTATTTAGACAAGGCATATCTCCGAAAAGCTGCTTCTTCTTCAGCTTTTGCCGTGGTCTGCAGGTTACACAAGCAACATGCCCGTGGAAACTGCAGACTAGCGGTTTGCATGTGTACTGCACGTCGGCACGGACAACAACGCAGAAGTATAAATGAAAACCGACGCACATACTATGGCGTATGTCCAACGCAGAAGTATAAATCAGCATTAAGACCAACCAATAACCCAAACAACTTAAAAAAACAGCTCAATCACACCAGACCTCTGTCCTCTATTGTGTGCCAGTAGGGGCAACAGTTACCTTTAGTGTTTTAAAACAATAGCTTAAACAATGTAGCACTGTATTTCAGTATTTATTGATGTTCACTGATATTGACTCCTTTTCATATTATAAGGGAAGATAGAACTTCCTTGTGGAGAGATTTCACCTGACCTCTTCTATAACACCAAACTACTAATAATTTTTATATGATTTTTTATTTTAATTTTGTGGTTTACACAGTGTGTAAATTATGTTAAACTGTCAGGGAAAGTTATTGCTTCCTGAATCTGAAAATCTACTGTAAGGGGCTGCTGAAAAAGCACTCAAAGAGTGTGTCTTCAAGTGCATCATGCAATGTCTGTAAACCAACAAATCATTTTCTACACTTGCACATCACAAAGCAGAGTGTTTAGAATATTTCTTTTGGGACAGCATGTTACCAGAAGTTGCAGAGGGCAGAGTGCATGGGAGCTTTGAGAACTTTTGGCTTATCTGCTGGTTTGAAGCACCAGTCGTGTGTGTCTTCAGTCCAACTGAGCGTAGCATTGTAAGGCGGCACCCAGCTGCATCCCCCAAGCGATTGAATCAGCCAGCATATTTCTGCCCTCACTCTTTTCCCATAGCAGATCATGAAGGCAAGGGTGAAAAAGAGTGAAACCACTATGAAAATTTTCATATATTCCATTTGTACTCAAAACAACAACAACAACAACAACAACAACAACAAAAAACACAAACTGAGTTATTGCTTAACTGCCTGAAAGTTCATATGAAGGGATTCAGTAAAGAACATAAAGGAATAAAATCCTTAAGTTGACTGAAATATCTGGGCTCAGAAAAGCATGTTTTTATTAGAGGAAAAAATGTGTCAGACATAAGTGTTTTCCTAAAGCACCTGTTACACATTAGCACTAAATAAGATTACATAAAAAGATAAATAAAGGCTAAATCTAAACTCACATCTAGTGCTCTTTTGTTTTCTTTTTTGTTTGTTTTGCTGATGCATGCTTTCTCTCAAAGCTGTGGATTAATTGCATGGACTCTTTCAGAATAAACAACCTCTCTGTGAAGTAAAGGGTTTAATAAAATGTGTTTTAAGGGATCATTCTTGAATTTCAGACATCTGTGGCCAGATTTATTAAACAGGTCAAATTAGTGTGAGAGTGCAATTCCATAAAAGCACAGATGGGAGTGGAAAGTTCTACAGGTGATCTATTGACAATGTGAAAATAAAGGAACACAGATGAAGCCAGATCAATCCATAATGACCAACGCAATCAGTATTGATGATTGTTGATGATGAAAAAGAGCAGTGCCAATTAGCATAGGGTTGATGATAATCAGGTGTGGGTAATGTACTAAAAACAAGACAGGTTAATACATGCTTTTTTTTTTGGGGGGGGGGGGGGGGGTAATGGGGGGGGGGGGGGGGGGGGGGGGGGGATTAAATAAACTTAAAAAACAAATCGACACAAAAATTTTGCATCTGACAGGGAAAATTAAAGGTTAGCCATGAAAAAACACATCGACGTACATCTATTTATCACTAGTGTTTCACTCTGTGTCTTTAGTAAATCCTGAAGAGAGGGTGCAAGCTACACATTGCAAGTTGTTAGGGTTCAAGCTGTCAGTAAATCTGTCGTCAGTTAATAGTTTGGGATTCTAATAACAAATACATTGTTAATTGAGAATTAGTTTTTATCATTTATCACATAATCATATACGTATGTGTTACACACAATTCATATGTTCATAATCATCCTTTCCATTAAATGTATGTGTTAATATACTAACTTGTTAAAAATACTATTTAAATAAAGTTCACTACCCAAGATTTGATTACCCATTATGAGTCAGACCATGGTTTTGTAGTGCCATTGTCGGCTCCCTATCAGGTTTTTGTTGCTTCTTCCTAATTGTTTTGTTTCCCATCTCTCCTTCCTCGTTTCCTAACCTGGCTTTGTCTAAATCACTTTGTCTTTTTGTATCTCGTTGATATCTTGATATTTTCCCCGTCTCCACAGGTACACACTCAGCATGTTTGCTAGGTGCTTCGATGGCTGCTGGAGAGCCAGCTTTATATCAAGGCAGAGAGATGCATCTTCCATGCCCAGTTGGTTCTGTTCTTGGGGTTCATCATTTCTGCAGGAGAGATCAAAGCGGACCCCTGTAAAGTAAGGGCCATTGCTGAGTGGCCAGCTCCTGACTCTCGTAAGGCTCTACAGCGGTTCCTGTGGTTTGCCAACGTTTATTGACGTTTAATCAAAACTTTGGTCAGATTGCTACACCCTTAACAGCACTCACCTCTCCCATGGTAGCGTACAAATGAAATGATGGCGCACAGGAGGTCTTTGATAAATTAAAGTCTCGGCTTATCTCTGCTGCTGTCTTGTCTATTCCAGATTCTGAATGTCAATTCATTGTTAAGGTGGATGCCTCTGATGTGTGAGTAGGCACGGTCCTATCACAGCATCGCACCAGGATGGGAGAGTGCATCCTTTTGCCGCCTTCTCCCACCGCCTGAGTCCCTCAGAATAGAATTACGACATCAGGAGTTGTTGGCGGTCACTGGCTGGAGGTCGCAGCTCAGCCTTTCCTGGTCTGGACGGATCATAAAAACCTTAAATATATCCTGACAGTCTTGCTGGGCCCTCTTCTTTGGCTGATTCAATTTCACCCTGTCACGCTGCCAAAAATATCAAGCCCGATGCACTCTCCCATCTGTTTGAGGCCCCAGGGGAGGAAGAACCAGTTGACACCATTTTGCCCAAAGAGGTGGCATCCCTCTCCTGGGACATTGAAAGATGTGTAGAGGAGGCTTTGCGTAAAAGCCCAGTGCCGATGGGGGTTACACCGGGCAGCCTTTTTGTTCCCATCCGACTGTGCTTTGAAGTAATGGCTACCATCCAGCTATTCTGGTGGCCATCCATGGCCAAGGTTGTTAGGCAGTCTGCGGCTGCCTGCTCAGTGTGTGCTCAGAACAAGACTTCCAATGTGCCTCCCGTTGGTCTTTAGGAAGTGCACTTACTGTGCATTTACTGACTTTTGGTGACCCAGGAAGAACAAAAGAGGACAATTCAATACATCACGGTACCATGTATGTACAGAAATTCATAATAGCCATACACAATCTCGTATTTCAATTCCTTGGCAGACTTGGCATCATCATTCAATGGACCTAACATTTAAATGTCCATTGTTCCACAAATGAAACTAGTAAACATAATGTGAGTATATTGTTTGAGACACCAGATTTAGTCTTGTTATGTTGTGCTATTGTCAGCAGAAAGAAATTCCTAACAAATTCAAAGAAATGACAGGAGACGTGCTACGCAGAGTTCTGGGGAGATGTCGGGAAAGATCAGCCACTGAGTGCCAGCTAAACTCTAACTGCTCTGCTTACGGTCACATCTAGATGATGTGATGGACAGCCATGCCAGGAAACATCAGTCAAATTATCATACTGCACTAATGATAGTGCTGAAGTGATGGAAAAGGTCCCCTGGCCATGAAACCAAAAGAATGTGTGAATGACAAGTTTATGAGTAATAAAATGCTCTTGATTATAATTAGAGACAGAAAGAGAGAGATTGTGTTTCTAATTATCACACAGTGCTTTGCCTTTGTAAAGTCCACCCAATTGGCCCAATGACAGAATCCAATGGTGTGGGTGAAGGTATAATATGTGTAGGTCTTTCACTTTTATTTGTTCATCAGAGACCTGAGTCTAGCATGGTAGGCGTGGATCCCACGATCACAAACTCGCCAGTCTGTTTTTAGTCAGAGGATGTAGGTTGACTAATACCTTTAAATCTGCCCCGTACTGCTTGCTTTTGACAAAAAGTGTAGTTTTCTTAGTCATTTCCCATTAAACTTGCTAAATCAGTGATAGACAGGAATCAGAAGATCACTGATGAAGTGTCTGCTGCTCCATTCATCCAGGTGCCTTCAGTTTGTTCTATCCTGGCCATAAATTTGAGGTAACATCAGCCTCCACATGATCTACTAGTCATAATGATTTTAGGAGAATTCAGAACACATCAAATATAACATTTTACATTTATGCATTTAGCAGACGCTTTTATCCAAAGCGACTTACAGTGCATTTAGGCTAACATTTTTTACCTAACATGTGTTCCCTGGGAATTGAACCCACAACCTTTTACGCTGCTAACGCAATGCTCTACTACTGAGCCACAGGAACAGTTTTTTTATTTGTCAGGTAAGAATGTATCATGCCAATTACATAATTAAACAATTATAAGCCAGTTCAGAAGAGATAATCCAATTGTGAATCCCATTGTACCCACATGGCAATTCTATGCTCATGTACATGGATTACTGTAGCTATATGGGAAATACCCAAGTGTTCCACGTAGGAGACAAATAAATTCAACATAGTCACACATGTAATCTGAAATTGCTGGACAATTTCAGATTATACAGTTATTCTAATTTTACACAAAACACATCTACAACCTTTTACCTAAGTACTTCATAAAACACTTACAGTAAAACAGTCATCTGTTTAAAAGAATAAACTCAACTAGTCTAAGTGTAGTAGCCCAAACAACTATGATGTGTGGTCTATGAGCACAATGTGTTTAACACAATTAAAAATTTGAAAATACAAAGAAATGCATACCTGACCACAAGGAGACACACAACAGCATGTGACAGTTCGAGCGTGAGATCCGTGCTGGCCATGCAAGACTAACTTATGACATTGGGTCCCTGATGAATTAATGATTGAAAGTATGGGATGTCTAGAATAATCACATATCTAAATTAATACATAATCGATTTTGTGATCAGTTCTTAATTAGAAATACAGTCTAAATTTAACGATCGCTTGAAAATTGAAGTCAGATTGAACAAAGAGCTAGAATCAAATTGAAACTAAATCCTGATAAATTAAGTGAACTTTGCAGAAGCACAAGTAAAAGACCTACATGCATTTTAGCATGGCCCACGCCACTGGTTTCCGACTTTACAATCTGTTCTACCTTTTAGAGCTTGAGATGGAAAAACAGAATCAGGACTACATAGAGACAGCAGATCCTACTTTACACAAAATACTGGATAGAACAACACACACCATGAGATAATTGACCACAAAGATGGCCATCCAAGCATCATACCACAGAGGGTTTGTATTCAACTGATTCTGCTCTTTTAGACTGTTTTGCTCACACAAACTCATATCCAACCAAACATATTTCTGTGAATATTCCCCAAATTAATGTAGAATCAACATAAAGGAAGTATTTTAAATTATTTGTTTACTGGCATGTATCATGGCTATTGCCAAATACTATCAAGAGTATTGGCGATGCAAATACCTTACATGGATTTTTGTTTTTCAAAATTTGAGGTTAAAACAGCTAATAATAGGCATTCAACAATATATTTGAATCATTTTTAACATTTAATACACAAACCGTAAATTATTAGACTACTGTTTTGTTTAGCATTAACAGCAATAACAGAACATGGTTGATCTTATAACAACTTTTGATTTAAATATTTGCTTTTATTTATGAAAATTAACTCCACAGCTCCAGATGTCTCGCTGCCTCTGTCATTACTCCGCTCTCCTGTTTGAATAAGATATTTTTTTTTTCAGCTACCGTGGCTGATCATGCCATGTATGGACCATCCTCTTACCAAAAAGCATGCGTGTGCTTGTCTCAGGAAATGAGATGAAAGCATTAAACAGAATTAATCACATAAGTTTATTTGTCATACAACCGAGCTAATTAAGAAAACAGATAAATCTGGATAAATATTACTTTAAAACATTATTTTAGTGTGTAGGCTATCATTTCCAATCAAGCTGTAATTTTGTCAAATTTTTCAAAAAGTGTGAAAATGCAATTTAACGGTTTGTATTTAGGGTAAGGCAATTCTCCTGATGTATACAGTATATATCCACTGTCGAACTTTTTCAGTGAACAAATTGAGATTGTGAGAAGTGTGTTCTACAAAAGTGTATTTTCCAAAAGTCCACAGGACCAAAATTGCCATCAAAATGCAACACCCATATATAATAAGAAAAGGTTTTTAAATGTCACTTGCCTGCAACACAAATTGGACTCCTTACAAACTTATTCTAGGTACAAACAAAGTACAAAGCATGTGCAATATGAACAAGAATGCATTTGTAGATATGTGATCTCAGAATGATGATTGTATGATTGTATCTCTACATCATCTTGAGCTTTTGGTTGTATATTAATTACTTGTTAGATAGTAAGGTAACTCTCTTGAGTAAGGTAAGGTCTCTTGATTACTTTGTAGCCAAAACCGAAGAAATATTTATGCTGATTCACGCTTGGCAGGATGATTTTAATGAGCCTGATATAGTCAAAGGAATTTCATTAAACCCTTGTCAGTACTACAACAACAAAAAATAGACCCAACATTTGTTAAACTGACAAACAAGTTAATAGGAAACAGACAAATTCTTTCAAAAAAAAAAAAAAGCTTCATTATTTTCTAAGTGAATACCGTTGTCCTCAGCTGCATTGCCCTAAGGATTTGAACCCTCTTGATGGCTAATTAAACACTAACATGATTGATGATTTGTTATCCTTGTCAGTGACTGATACTCACAAATGTCTCTAAATACTTGTAACCTGAAGCACACACCAAGCAGCCAGTGTTCTCGAAAGTAGGACAGCAAAGGCTTGTCTTGGGATCCTTATAAAGCATGTGAAGAATAACCAACCACACAGTCAGAGTACAACATAAATTATAGACTTGGTTTCCTTTCATAGTGTATCACAAGAAAAGTCTTTCTGAAATATCAAAACACATGCAGCATCAACAAATTAGGATGGCTGTTTGCTGTCCAGGTGGTTTTGGATAAGACCACCAGGTGTGACCTAGTTATCCCTTTAGTTATTTTGATAGACCAAAGAACAAGGATCAAAGTAACAAAATTATTTCCTTAAATAACCTCTTGCTGTTACCACTACATTTGCATCTTTCTTTCTGCCCACTGGCAAATCCCAACATCCTGCCAAGTCTGCTGCCTCAGGTCCTCCAAATGTTTTGTTTCATGTAGACTCAACCTATAGGTCTAAGCTCTGGAGATTTCAAGCATTAAGTTAATTTTTGTATTACTATAATTATTGGAGTTATTCCAATAAAATGTTGAAGTGTCACCATAACAGCTGAGCACACTGCAAAAACCTCAAATGTGATTCTGATAAGAATTTATACTCTGAACTTATATAATATTACTTCTGTATTTCATCTAAAGGGATTCTCTGTTGACATCTCCATACCCATATCTGTCAGTAATATGTATGCCTTTAGATCTTTGCACAGTGGAGTGCATTAGACTCTGACATCAGTGTGTCAGGTATATGTAGGTATGTATGTGTGTGTGTGTGTGTGTGTGTGTGTGTGTGTGTGTGTGTGTCAGAAAACAGCATAATGAGTTAGAAAAGAGCATACAAACATCTGAAAATCCCAGCATACAGTACCTGACTTTCCATCCCATGTGGTGGCTATGTTTTCCTGGCAAAAACAAAGTGACATTTAAAGACATATCAAGCAGTTATTCTGATATTCTTTAAAGGTGGATATATATATTGTAAGTTATTTATTTATGTGTCCTTGACTACCTGAAGCTACTGGGGAGAACAAAGTACTCTTTTGCCTATATTTCTACAGTTGAAACATGAGGGATGATTTTTTTATTTGTATTTTATTTTTTTATTTTATTATTGTGACTGTGACGTTGTTAGCCTCATGGTTATCTAAAAATAAATAGTCTAAAAGTATCCTGATGGCAAACTTCTCAGGTGTTTTATCAGTCTTTTATTATAAAGTGACATCTTATAATGAAATTTACTTTAAAGATGTAATTTAATGGTGTCCAGACTTTCTGGTGGAACGATTCTTCACAAAAGTTGTTTCAATATAGTTGGACTGGCTACAGTTCATGGTTATCTGTGACAAGATGACTCTGTGTTTCTCAGAGGTGTGAATGTTTGTACACTCCCCTAAAGGATTATTAGGAACACCATACTAATACTGTGTTTGACCCCCTTTCGCCTTCAGAACTGCCTTAATTCTACGTGGCATTGATTCAACAAGGTGCTGAAAGCATTCTTTAGAAATGTTGGCCCATATTGATAGGATAGCATCTTGCAGTTGATGGAGATTTGTGGGATGCACATCCAGGGCACGAAAGCTCCCGTTCCACCACATCCCAAAGATGCTCTATTGGGTTGAGATCTGGTGACTGTGGGGGCCAGTGAAATTGAACAGGTGTTCCTAATAATCCTTTAGGCCAATTTGAAATGATTTGAGCTTTGTGACATGGTGCATTATCCTGCTGGAAGTAGCCATCAGTGGATGGGTACATGGTGGTCATAAAGGGATGGACATGGTCAGAAACAATGCTCAGGTAGGCCGCGGCATTTAAACGATGCCCAACTGGCACTAAGGGGCCTAAAGTGTGCCAAGAAAACATCCCCCACACCATTACACCACCACCACCAGCCTGCACAGTGGTAACAAGGGATGATGGATCCACGTTCTCATTCTGTTTACGCCAAATTCTGACTCTACCATCTGAATGTCTCAACAGAAATCGAGACTCATCAGACCAGGCAACATTTTTCCAGTCTTCAACTGTCCAATTTTGGTGAGCTTGTGCAAATTGTAGCCTCATTTTCCTATTTGTAGTGGAGATGAGTGGTACCCGGTGGGGTCTTCTGCTGTTGTAGCCCATCCGCCTCAAGGTTGTGCATGTTGTGGCTTCACAAATGCTTTGCTGCATACCTCGGTTGTAACGAGTGGTTATTTCAGTCAAAGTTGCTCTTCTATCAGCTTGAATCAGTCGGCCCATTCTCCTCTGACCTATAGCAAGCAACAAGGCATTTTCGCCCACATGAATGCCGCATACTGGATGTTTTTCCCTTTTCACACCATCCTTTGTAAACCCTAGAAATGGTTGTGCGTGAAAATCCCAGTAACTGAGCAGATTGTGAAATACTCAGACCGGCCTGTCTGGCACCAACAACCATGCCACGCTCATTAAATCACCTTTTTTTCCCATTTTCCCCATTCTGACATTCAGTTTGGAGTTTCAGGAGATTGTCTTGACCCAGGACCACACCCCCAAATGCATTGAAGCAACTGCCATGTGATTGGTTGATTAGATAATTGCATTAATGAGAAATTGAACAGGTGTTCCTAATAATCCTTTAGGTGAGTGTATATTTGTTTGTTTGTTTGCAGGATCTTGCATCTTTCATGGTAAACTGATCCCTCTCAGAGCTTTTTTGAATCTTCTAGAGATTCATATTAATCAGACTTCAGAACATGAAAATTTGGATGCAAACCTTAACTAATTAATTAATTAACATCCCTAATCCTACCCAATACCTAAACTTTACAACTACCTTACTAACTATTATTATAGGAGTTTATTGACGCAAAAGTCATAGTAAATGGCTTGTTAATAGTGAGAATCAGACCTTAAAACATTTTAATCAATGGCCTATATCACCTTAAGTTAACCCAGAATGAATAACAATTCATTAAGAAATACAACCATGGCAATTTTCTCTATTATTTTGCTAAAAGGTCTGCCTATTTGTAAAAAAAAAAAAAAAAAAAAAAAAAAAAAAAAAAAAAAGGATCTGCTACTGTGGCATCTAGTGTGTTGGTCAGCCAATAGAACCTGACAGTGGAATAATCTCTGTAAAGGAATACATTTGCTGGCTCTTCATATTTCAGTTCTCATCGACTACAATATAATACTGCTGGAAATAAATGAGCATGTCGATACCGGGTTCACTTAAAAGAGTCAATACCCCAATATCCTGTCTCATTTAATCATGTTCCGCTGCCAGTGTACTCTCAAGACCAACAATATTTCTGCCATGAACCACCCCCTCATACACTTTGGTTAAGCGACAATCTGAGAAAAATTATTATTGCACATGGATTCTGATTCACTGCTTTACATGCTACTCAGCGAACCATTAAAACCTCAACCAGGCCTATAACATGGAAGAACTGTTCCTGAAATTAGACATAGGAATAAGAAAAAAAAAACAAACATAGATCTATTACATGTCATCATGCATGTTTCATGTTTGGAAAGGTCTGGTCATAGTGTTTATCCCACCCACCGATTAGCTCATAGTCTGCTCTGTGTTTCTGCTCTTTGTGTTTATATATATATATATATATATAGATATATATATATATATATATATATATATATATATATATATATATATATATATATATATATATATATATAATAGGCCTATGTATCCTGTGTTTTAGCAAAGCTTAGGAATTTTGTAGTCAGACAATAGCTCTTTTACCCTGTAAAAATACATTTAAAAACTTTATATTTTCCAATTGCAATGTTATTTCTCTAAAATCTGCCTTTATATCTCACAGTTTTGAGTTTGATGCTTGTAATTATAACATTATTTATTTATTTATTCATTTATTTATTTATTGGGGTTTTTTTTTAATTATGATTTTGATGTATATCGTTTGTTGTTTCTTATGATTGTGATTTTATTTCTCATTACTGTGACTATATCTCACATCTGTGACTCTGTCTAAATTTCATAATTGTGACTTCATATCTCACAATATTACTTTATTTCTTACCTTAAAGTCAGAATTACATTTTCTTATTCTGAGGAAACTCAAAAGTTCAAAAGTTTTTAATCTTATGTTTTGTGAAGTGTTTACACCATAATAATGTTACCAAGCTCATTACAGTTACAATCAGCTGGCAATAAAAACGTGCTAAAATGAAAATGAGTTAATTCAGTCTTCTTATAATTAACATAAGGCTGAACTGCGTGAAATTGATGATGTGAGAAGAAATTAGAAGCTCATAAAGAAAATCCACTTTAATCTGTCAGTTGAATGAACTGGAGCATCTATATGACAATTTGTTACCTTTTAAAACTATTTTTCCAATCAAATTCAGAGCCCTGTGCCTTTTTACAAGATCCTGTCAGCAGTTTCCCAGTATTTGCTATCAAATCATGCTAGACTTTTCAGATTTGTGACCTTTTGGTCTGTTTTGCATTTCTTTCAGATGTGTCATGTCACTCACACCACACACTACGGACATAAGTGCTAACAGAGGGACTCATTAATGGACCTCTAGATCATCTCAAATGTCAGACTCCTTATAATCATTGTCATGTAACCAATACTCTTATAATCATTTGAGATCATTGTTATATTGTTCCTTTTTCAGATGCCTGTGAGTCATGGCCATGAAGAATCTTAAGTGCTTTGTTTCACATGCAGAAACCCTTATGTGCATCAGTGAATGCGAAAGAATACAGGATATTAATGTGAGAGCTTTTTATTTTTATTATGTTGCAACAATTCATTATCTGTGGTTGGGTAAATAAATGAATTAACATCTCTGATACAGAGGGTCCTGTTTTGTATTGTGGCAACCTTGTTGTATTGACACCTTGTGACTCAGCCCACAGTGTGCCCTGTGAAATATTGTGCTATGTGGTGATAGATACTGCATATGTATGGCTGATATCTGGATGTCAGACAGTCACAGTGGGAAGACACATAACAAGGATAATCAATGCATAATGAATTTATAGGCCTTCAGTAAAACATTGTAGCCTTATGTATGAAAAGACATGGCCATGGTGAGCATAAATTCATGCATTAAAGTATTTGGTACATGGTAAAATAGCTGGACAAGGTCACAAAACTTGAGTAGGAATCAATCTTTCCTTGTCTAAAGAATATCAAGAAGTTGTAGGAACTTCAATATCTGATTTACATATATGTTTGTAAAAGCTGCACAAAATACATACATACATAAAAACAGAGTGGAACAGCTGGGATGACAGAGATGGTGACGGGAGGGGTGTGTGGAGAGCAGTTACACATACAACCCGCAAATTGCAGTTTTTGTTATTGGTTTTTAGTAAGGGGGAACTGGGCTATTTCTCACTTTGTCACAAGGGCTATATCTCAGTAACTGTACAGTCCAATAAATGTTTATCTCAAACACCTAGGTCAAAACAACAATATAAAAATAAAGTATTAAATAGGCTATATATATATATATATATATATATATTCTCTCCTCCAAGCAAAGAGTTCAACATCATAATAATATTTTACAAGGCCTATACTGGGTGAAACACGTGAACATAATAAAACCATAACTAGCAATTTGCTGTTATCACAATAACACATGTAGCCATTACCAAAGTGCCTACATTAGGTACAAATAGCCCACATGTAGCCTACGCTTCTTTGATAAAAGCGTCTGCTAAATGAATAAATGTAAATGTATGTAGAACGTAAAGCATTGTGCATGATGATAATTTATGGAGTGTCTACGTCACATATTGTAGTCCTCTCAGTCTCTAGGCTTGTTCCACACACATACAGTATGCGCTCTAAGTGCGGCAAACTCGAGATTCACGAGCTTCGCCAATGAACGCACCGGCAGCAGGAAAAGCTGAATT